>NC_081569.1:32218978-32894816 GCF_022355385.1 Mustela nigripes | reverse complement strand
TCTGCTTCCCTCCCTACCTCTCCCCCTACCCCCCTGCTTCCCTCCCCGCCTCCCTCTCTGCTTCCCTCCCTACCTGCCTCCCTCTCTGCTTCCCTCCCTACCTCTCCCCCTACCCCCCTGCTTCCCTCCCTCCCTTCCTCCCTCTTTTTTTCTTTCTTCCTCTCTCTCTTCCCTCTTCGAATTCTTCTCACATATTTCCGCATCCGCCTGCCAGGGAAAGCCCCGTTCAAAGGCGGAATGAGCCTCTGCCTTCCATGTGGGTGCAGAAGTGTTGCTGGAGAATGTGAGTCGTCCATGAAAAGGAATGACGTGTACACACGCCAGAACACGGTGGAGCCTCGAAACCATGCTAAGTGAGAGAAGCCTGTCACAAAAGGTCCCATCCTGCCTGTTTCTAAGTGAGCAGTCCAGAAGAGGCAAATCCCTGGGCAGAAAGCGGATGGGTGCTTATCAGGGGCTGAGGAGAGAGGGGCTGAGGCTCTCCATCAGGCTGCCTGATGGGTATGGGGTGTCCTTTTGGGCTGATGACAACGTCCCGAAACTAGACGGAGGTGGCGGGCGCGTCATGTCGGGAATGCACAGCGTGCCGCCGGAATGGTTAACTTCAGGTTATGTGACTCTCTCGGTCAACAAACACCTGCTGAGTTAGCGTCCCCTGGCCCCCATACACACTGTTCCAGCACGTCCAGAGCCGGAACCAAGTGTGCGAGTCTGTTGGGCACGGATTCTAGAAGCCCCCGACTAAAGCATCTGTAAATTGGGATTGGGGGGTTGTTTCTCCGGCCTTGCAGACAAATGCACCAACTTGGAAGCCCCAGCGAGTGGAGCCTGGGCAATTGAGGGGAAGGAGAGGGAAGGAGAGGGGGAGGGAACAGTAGATTCCAGACTGTGGGAAGCCAACCGGTTCCCAGCTGGACTCTCATCCAGCTGCATAGGGGAAGCGTCCAGGGATGGCCATCTGTCCTCCAGGTTGCAGAGGAGGAGGGTGGCTCAGGGAGGGGAAGCTCGGTAGCCAAGGTCACGTGGCCGGCACCCCCTGGAGTCTGTGCCTTTAGCCCTGGCCACCCACACGGAGCCTGGAGGAAGGGACCCTTGGAAGTGATGCTCCTTGGGGGCCTGGTTAACCCCCCACGTGGTACTGCCCCATCCTGGCCCCTGACCTCTGTTGGACCCTAGTTCTGCTCTCTGTCTGCCCTTTCTATCCTGACGATGGGGTCCTCGGGCTGACCTGCCCCCTGCACAGCTGGAAACCTGGTTCCCAGGATTCCCCCACCGCCTGTGGAGGAGGACACAGAACCCTGATGACACCAGCGCAGCTGTCCCCTGTCGTCACTCGGACACTGTCTCCCAGAGGGACAACGGTGCCTGGACCCTGGCCTGAGCCTCTGGAAGAGGCGGGCTGTTTCTCCAGGCCTTCTTCACATAAATGTGGGTCATTGGATGCCTATGGCATGACAACCCCGTGCTCAGGGCCCTCCAGCTTCTGGTGTGGAGACCCCTGTAGGGAGGAACAAATAGGTCATGTACACCCGCGCCAGGTGTTGGTCAGTATGGGTGTGATGAGAAATAGAGCAGGCGCTGGGGAGGGACGCAGCAGGGGGCGGAGGGGAGGAGGGACAGGAAACATCGGAGACCCAGGGAGGGGGCCTGAAGGAAACTCAGGGGAAGAGCACCCCAGGCAGGAGGGATGGCAGGTGTGTGTGCTCTGAGGTGCCATTGACCTTGGTCAGTCAGGGAGGCCTGTGTGGCTGGAGAGGCATGAATTGGTGTTAAGAGAGACCGGCCAGGTGCTCCTGTGGGATAACAGGAAGCGTGGGTGGCTGTCTTCCCACACGGTCCTCTTCAGGGGCAGAGGAGCGACCTCGACCCCCTTGCAGCTGACAAGAGCAACAGCTCAGTGGTGTGGCAGGTGACACTCTGGGCGGGGTCACTGCTTTGGCCTTTGGGTCCTGGAGGGTGTGCAGCCTCAGTGGGGGTGAAGGAGGGGACGTGTGCGTGCGCGCGCGAGTGCATGTGTGGTGAACGGAGCACAGCCTCTGAGGCCGGCCTGCAGGCTGCAAAGTCCCATCCTGCCCCTTCTGGCCATGGGACCTCCCATAAAGTCTCCGTGTCCCTTTTTCCCCATCTGAAATTTAGAAAAGGGATTTTTTAAATCATTATTACATAAATAACCCCCCTTGTGAGATGGCAAGAACTCAGTGGCGGAACGTAACGAGCCCCTGCTGTGTCTTGGCTGATGTGAGCATCTTACCACCTCACAAAGGCACAAAACCTGCTGGTGGAAGGAGAATCTGACCAGAGGGCCCGCCACTCGCCCTGTCTCCTTTGCCCCCTGCCTGGGACTCAGAGTGAAAATAGGATTAATTGACATATATTAAAGACCCCCGCCCCCAGCTCAGAATCATTAGAACCCATATCCCTGGCAGGCAAAAGAAAGTGTGGGATTAAAGGCCTGTGATGTGCTAGGAGAGACCAGACCAGTTGTTGTGTTTCCAATGACCCTGTGAGAGGACTTCCAAGTCTTCAAAGATGAGGACTAGTGGTCTTATCTTTTTCTTTACTCGTGTTGGAATTATTTGTTCACCTATTAGATAAACATACTGGGGGATAATTTTCCATTTAAAACAAATTTATCACTCCTGGGCCTGTGTTCCATGCGTCCTTGGAAGGAGAATTTCCTGAAGTCCTCAGAATGATCTTTGAAAGGGGGCTAGGATTTAGAAACCCAGAGAGTGGATGTAAAACCCAGTTCTAGAATAAGGCAAACAAGTTCAGGGGTGTTTCTCTTTGTTCCATGATCAAAGGGAGTTAAGGTGGGGTTTTCCCCGAGGTGGGCCCATGGGGACCCCTGGGAACCACCCCACATACCCCCGGTAGCCACAGAGCTGTGGAGTCACGTGGTTATGAGGAATTAAAAGAAAGCCAGAGGGAGGAAACAGAGCAGAGTCATGAGGTTGAAATCTAAGAAAAAGGAACACAGTCCTTGCTTAGACTTCAGGCTAGAAGCCGCACGAGGTATTTTCCCACGGAGGAGCGAACACAGGAGAAAAGGCAGAAAAACGGTACACAGAAGATGGGCCCAAATACAGGCCAGATCATAAATCATTTTGTGGTTTCATAGCTCACTGAACAGACCCGACCCCAGTGGGCTGATGGATGGCTCCATTTCTGCCTCGAGGGAGGTCACTGGTGGTCTCTCCTTGGCCCTGAACTTATCAACACGGTGCACCCGCAGCTGAGTGGGCACAGACACATGAAACAGGCCTGTCACACAGCTGGTAGGGAGAACGACATCCCACGTGTTTCCGAGCCCCCCGTGTCTCTCCCCCGCTAAGAAAAGACAAAGTAGATCAAAGCCACATGTTCATTGGTGGCAAAGCCAGCCCAGGAGTCAAGTTAGCCAACATCTCTAGGCTTGTGTGGACCGTATTGGGATTTGCATGATCCTGGCAGGCACGGGCCACGGGTGCTTCTAGATTCTAGCAGGAAAGAGCGTAACAGATGGATGATACGGCGTGCATTTCAGGTTCAGAAAAATCGATCGCCTAAGTACAGGATGTGGGAAGCTGGCTCGCAGCCGGTCTTGTGTAAAAGATCTGGAACGGCGGCAGTGTTGACCACAAGATCAATAGAAGCCTGTAGTGAGATGCAGCCACGAACCAGAGGGGGTCCCTGGCCTCTGACACGGGCCTGCTGGGCAGAGGCAGCACATCCGAGGCCCGGGGAGGGACAGCCTCACTTTTGGTTGTGCTCGCCAGCCACTCTCTGACATTTGCTTATTTCTCGGTGTCGCAGATGAAAAAGCATGTCAAGGTTCGAAGACTATTGAGGGGAAAACGGCCAGGCACGTGGAGGGGCTGGGGAGCCTATCAAAGAACTCAGTGAAAGAGCTGAAGATCTTTAACGGGAAAAGGGCGAGGATAAGGGACCTGCATGAGGCCTTCCATGTGCGAGGGGGTCAGGCATAGAGGAAAGACCTGTCCAGGCGGACTCCAGAGGGCAGAACTGGTACTCAAAGTTGAATGGGGACAGCTTGTGGTTTACCAGCTATGTCCCACCGAATACCAGGAGGTCAACAGGTGTTCCAGAAAAGAAAGGTCCAGAGGCATATCCAAGGACATATACATATTCTAGACTAGACTCACACACTCTTGGAGATTCAAAGAGCCTATTAGCATTAATAGCATATTAGCATTACGTTATTATATGATACATATATTATTAGGTACAACACATGGGACAAAGCCCTAAAGTACAAAAAAGGCCTTGTCGTTGCCCAAACCACCAGAAAAAAAAAAAAAAAAAAAAAAAAAGCCTGGGGCAGAAGGCTTCTGTGTTCTTGCTTTATTAGGAAGTGAGACCCCCGTGAGCAGAGAGGAGCCTAGATGAGGGGGCTTTACTGACTCGGGGGCAGCTAAATGCTGCTGATTGCTGGATCCCAAGGGACAATCCCCATGTTAAACTGTATTGCAAGGGACAAGGAGGGAGAAATTGTCCATCAGGTGTTGTCTCCAAGTGGCTGAAGATTTGCTCCACTGAAATTAAACCTCTCCTCCACCTCTGGCTTGGGCACTCATGGGCCCTAGGCATGGAGCTGATTGCCAGCATCCCCAGGGATGCCCCCTAGGTGTGAGGGGCAAAAAAGCAGCAACAGAAGCCGGGGCACATGTGTGGGAAACGGGCCACCCAGAGTTAGTGCTCGTTCCAGGCTGGAAGGCAGGTGAGGCAGAAGGGATCGGGTGGGGCGATTCAGGGCGTCACGTCGTGCAGTGAAACGGAAGTCCCTTTCCATCCTTGCCTACGACCCAGGTCTCTCCAACAGAGGAAAACAGCACTTTCTCGTGAAGATTCCCTGCCTGGACAAGCGTTAGTGCGGATGGGTGTACGGCGGACGTAGGACCCACGCGCCCGTATTTTCACATGATGGGAGCGCACTGTGGCACCGGGTCCCTTTCTGCATACCGGCATATCCTGGAGATCCTTCCTTAGCAGCACACTCATGCATTTGATGAACCCGTGGCTCTTCCAGAATTTACTTAACTGGAATCCCATTCACGGGCGTTTAGAATATTTCTAATCTCTTGCTACTGAAGTCAGTTGTACAGCCAAACTGTACAGTCCTTGTACACAAGCCATTTTGCAACCCTGGGAGTTGGACTGGAAGGCTAAAGGTCTAGCGGTGCAGTCGTGGGGGCAATGGGGAGGTCTGTACTTGTGGTTTGGACTCACGTTGCCAAATTGCCTTCCTGGGGAAGCTGTGCCTGTTTCTCTCCCAACAGCGATGCGGGAGGGTGTCCGCTTCCCTTCCTCCCTGACCACATGGGCAGGAGCATATCTGTGATCTTTGCCGGTGTGACAAGTGAAAAGGCACTGTGGTGGGCCTTGAACTTTCACATCCTAAGTGGTGAGACTGAGCTCCTTCTCATACGTTGAAGAGTCCTTCACATCTTAGTTTCTGTGAACCGACTCTATCTTTGGTCCACTTTTCTTGATGTAAAACTGTTAACACAAAATGTGTCGAATATACAAAAAGATATATATATATATATATATATATATATTCAGTATATATTTATGTGTATATATATTAGCATAAGGCATAAAAATAAAAGAACATCCATGCACCCACTACCCAGCTTAAGAAACAGACCACTATCAGTACCTTTGAATACAAGCCTGTATTCCTTTTCCCCACTTTGAGTAACCACACTTTTGAATTTTGTTTGTGTCTACATATATATGTGTGTGTGTGTGCCTACGGGTTGGGGGGGAGAGTTGATCTCCTTAAATATTATGTTGTTACGTATGTTTTGGGGGTTTATATGAATGGTACTGAGCTATATACGTATTTCTGTAACGGACATTATTTTACTCAACTTTTTGGAAGTCCTAGCATTGTTTTTGAATAGCTGTAGTTTATTAATTTTCACTGCTCTAAGAGATCTTATTGTATGAATAGACCACAGTCTATCCTGTCTTCTGTTGATGGCTTTGTGGGTCTCCCCCTCAGTGTTTGTTATTACAGGGTTGCTGGGAACATGCTGGTACCCATCTCCTGATACATGGGGGCAAAGTTTTGCAGACTAGCGTGCATACCCAGGGTTGGAACTCCTGGGTCATAGGATATATGAGTTTTAAGGGTTAAAAAAAAGGTATAATTTTGCCCATTTAGAAACTGATTGGTGGTCTTCTTATTGATCGTAGGGGCACTTTACGAGTGGAAGAAACACTTTGTGATGTGGGCATATTATTAAGGGCTCAGGGAAGTCCTGCAGGAAAAGAAGCCAGTTCAGGCTGGTGTTGCCCACGAAGCTGACGTTGCCTTGGTAAATGAGATGCTGACATCGGGGCAAATTTCAGCAATAGGGCAAGGGCCTCCCGTCCTCTGCCCAAGGGGCAGCCTGTGAGGGGACACCCTTGTGAGAAGTCTTCCTGGTCTGCCCTGACACGACAGCTTAAGGGACCCACCCTTGTCGGGCCTCCAGCAGGTCAGGCCTTGTGTGAGCACGTCCCATCCCTTGCCTCCAGCCCTGTCACCGGGAAGGAAATGAGGCTCAGAGCAGAGAGCTTTTTCAAAGGAAGACAAGCTGCCAACTGATTCTAAAGTCCATCCTGGCTCTGTAATGTGAAGTCCCGATGGATTTGTTTAGAACCAACCCCCGAACCCCAACTCCCCACGATGCCAGACACTGGTTTTGTTCCTCGCCGCTCTGACCTCCACCATCGGTCCCTGTTAGATCCTCTCCCCAGTCTGGCTATTGTGACACCTGTGCCTTGGCTTTCTCAGGACCTGGGGTGGCCGGTCTGTGCCTCTCTCTTCTGGGCTCCTGGCAATCGGTCCACGGTGAACGATAAGGCCAGGGGTGGTGATAACAGTGAATGGGGGGCTTACCGCAGGTGGGCTCGATGTTAAAGGCTCGACGAGGGCCACCCCGTGTAGGGGCTGTTGCCATCATTCCATTTTGCAAGTGAGGAAACTGAGGCTGGCAGAAGTTCGGTTGCTGGTCTCAGGCCCCAAGGCCACAGGGTTCACAGCGTTCACAGCCACCTCTCTCACTGGGCTCCTGATCAAATGGCTGAGCCAGGAGGCCCCTGCTTAGCAGGTGCCACACGCAGAGGAACGGCAGCATGGTGACAATCACGGGACCCCAGGAAGTTTTACTCTGGCACTGCAGGGAGCCCTGTGGGAACAGGCAGCCCTGGGGCCTGGAGGACCCCAGGCCAGCTCTTTTGCCCCTTTACTAGTCCCCTGCTGCCAGCCGGGGTCACAGTCCCTGCCCAAGGGCACCTGAGGCTCAGACGAGTGTCCTGGTTGCTAACATCGCCAGTTGCTCTGGGCAAGCTGCAAGGAAACAGCTGTGCCTCCGTCCTGGAGGCTCTCCCGCCCCTGTGTCGCATTACCTGTGTCAACAGTTTTATTTTTAAAGCGGCACCGCCAAGGTGGGGGCCGGGGTGGGCCATGGGGGGGAGGGGCAGGCCCTTATCAGCGCTGGGTTCTTGCATATGTAACACCGTCATATAATTAACAGTGAAGATCATTTACATTGTCGCTTAGCTAATTTTCATAATGTTTTCTTTATTATCAGAGGAAGAAATTAACCCAAGAATTTATTTACATAGCAGCCTCAAACAGTAACAGCTTGCTAATTGCCTGTTAGGTGATTAATAAGCTTACAGCAGATGCTAATGCGTTGTGGGCTCCCCGTTTCAAAGGTGCTCTTGCCGCACGCTTGTGTTTTTGGCAGCTTAATTAGTGCAATAATTATGTACTTGTTGCTCCTTCTTTCGAGCAAATACTGTCAAATGCTTAAAAGATTAAAGTGAATTATATCCCGAGAACGCACAGCGCTTGACGATGCCCGTTCTTGCTAACTTCTCTGCCAGTTCAAAAATAGAATACAGGAGAGAGGGGGTCTGATCCGTCAGCAGGGAGCTGTGACGAACCTGAGCGTAGCTCCGCCCCTTGCCGGAGGAGAGAACTTGAACCCTGCCTCGGTTTCCCCTCTACGAATGGAGGGACACGTCACTGGCATGGGGAAGGGGGAGGGGACATTCAGTACCCCAGGGATGGAGGTGACACAGCAACTAAAGATGATCGACTAAAGATGATTGCAGACGTCTTACCTGGTCCTGATGTGAACAAACTGAGGGTAAAAAGGCATCTTTGAGCTAATCAGAGGCATGTGACCCTGGACTGGGTCATAGGTAACCTCCAGAAGTCATTGTTGATTTTGTTAAGTGTGATAACGGCATAATGGTTACATGAAAGAAAAAGTCTGGTCCCTTAGGTGCGCCTGCTCACGTGTTGGGAGCAGACATGATAGGATGCGTAGGATCTGCTTTCAATCACTTCAGCACCCTCCTGCAAACAGCGGGTGTATAGATTACATAAGATTGCAGAATATGGATCAACACTGAAGCTGGATGGTGGGTACCTTGGAGCACAATATAATGATTTTCTCCACTTCTACATGTGTTCGAAAACGTGCATGATAGAAAAGCTAGAACACTGAAAGGAGGGGATGGGAATGCTGTGTAGACATGGGCTTGAGAACCCAGCTCCATGTCCTTCCCATCACCCAGCGAGGCCCTGTGAGTGTGAGCCAGGCAGAGCCAACGTGACCTTGACCACTAAAGCAGAAACAGGGACACCTTGGCCATGTGGCCTCCAGCCCAGGGGACTTCAGGGATCTTGGGAGGAGGCAGACTGAGCCAGACAACGAGGGGTTTCTGGGACAGGGGCACTTGGAATAGTCCCATGAAAATCTGAATGAGTTGGTCACTTCTCGAGTTTGGCTCTGCACGATGCCTCACAAGGTGTGGGTCCTTCCCTGCCTGCCCAGCTGTGGCTGAGGGGGTCACAGCCACAGAACCTGTGGCTCAAGGGGGGCCCTACAGTCTCCTCTTCCCTGGAGTTTGGCACTCGAGTGGACGGCCTGGGAAAATCAACAGTGATGGCTCCTTTGAAGGTAGAGACGGGGACAAGGAGCCCACCATCTCCAGATGCTGAGCCCTGCAGGGCAGCCCCGAGGCCACAGGCTTCCTCTTGTCCCAGGTTCCTGTGCATTCTTTAGCTATTCTAGACATTTCCAACAGGTCTGGTTTCTGCCTTTCTCATGTCCCTGCATTGATTGAATTCCCTAATATACCCTGGTATTTTACCGGTATCTCTCATCTCTGGCATTTCCTGGGTTGCCTGTTTTCATTCATTTGCCTGACTTTTTGATGATTGCCGGTCTGTGGTTCCAGAGGGCAGAGACCAGGTCTGTTTTTGGTTACCACCCATGATCAGAACTTAGCACAGCGCCTGGCACATTGGAATTATAACTAACTTAGTTTGTTTTTATTTCTATTCTTGAAGCATTTCCCATGTGCCCGTCGCTCAGGAAAGGAAGGCCAAATGCGTGCTTGAATTAACCAGAGGTGGTTTCTGTTGCTGGTAACCCAATGGACCTGAGTAATGACTGCCTGTCTTCAGAGGAGCCTCTCACCATAGAGTTTATGAGAGAAAAGCAGAGGAGAGGGCATTGCCTAATGCCCCTGGATTAAGCCATGCCTGAAACCAACAGTCCTTGGGCTTCTCAGTTATATAAGCCAAAAAAAAAAAAAAAAAAATCCCTCTTTCTGCATAAATGACATTTTAGGGTAAGGTTTTTCAACACATAATAGAAAGCTTTCCATTTGATTCAAAATGCTCCACAAATTTTGAGGTAGGTCATCCTTTCTGGGTCAAGGGAGCCTCAAGGATAGCAAAGTGACAGGAGAGATCATTCTAGGTGTCGAGTCAGAGAGCAGATGCTATAAGCAGGGGTGTGCTGGTACAGACAGAGGCCATAGCAGAGACCAGCAGGCTGGCCCTTGGTAGCCAGTGAGAAGCCTCCAGAAGCCGAGCCCGCTGGGGGGAGGGGGGGAGGGGGCTCTGCCACGCCGCTGGGAAAGCACTTTGTCTTCCAAAGTCCCCTTTCCCAGAAGAGGTCACCCCCGATGCCCAAGTTTCCCAGAGACTGCTGGCCCCTCGGATTCTGATTTCCTGTCCAGACGGGGCAGCTGGAATGAGGTCATGGCTGGGGAGAGTCTTTTATTCTCTTGCTAAGCTTCTTCTCTCAGTAGCAATTGCTGTCTTGCTTAATCTCAGAGTTATCTGATTGTCACAGTCGAGTTTTCCGCATTAGGCAGGGAGCCAACAAGTTACTTAACCTATAATTGCCCTTTAATGAAGCCCATCTTCAAAACTGAATTGTCAAAGGGAAACTTGTAAACACACAGTGAGGTCCAAGACCAAGCTGGCCCCAGACGTCGCAGCCAGGCCCTTGACTCCTCTCTGGCGTCAGCCACATTCGTCTGAGTTACTGGGGCTTTATCGCCGGCTGCCACCCAGAGTAGAGAAGAGTCTTAGGCTCACAACAGTTGCCAGAAGCAGGTTCAGACTTTTACAAGCCAGCTTGAGGGGGCTTGCTCTCGGTGCACACATTCCCCTCTGCCAAGTGCTCCCCTTCAATCCCCCGCAATGCTCTATAGGTATGAAAGTCATGGCCAACGTCGTTGGACATTGCAATCTTAAGCAGTTGAAACCGCCTGATAATGGAAAAGTGGCTAGTGAGTGTTTCATGCTATAGAAAGAGCGAGCGAGGAAGTCTGACATCTAGCAGAGTTCTCACTACAGCAGTGTCTGGGCTGGGCCAATGCTGTGTGTGGTTAGGGGTCTGATCTCTGGGAACTTCCAGTGGCATCTTTGACTGTCAAACACACTAAGCCACTTCGCAGCTTTCGCCTATTCAACCAGGCCAAAGCAGGGCAAGGGAAGAGGTGTTTACGGAATACCTACCATGTGTCAGGCGTTTCTTCGGGCAGTTCACGTATTTTATCTCAGGCTAGGTCATGTTCGTCTGATTTTGTAGATGGAGAATGTGAGGCCCAGAGACGTTAAGTAGCTTGACCAAGGTCACCCCAGCGCGTGGATGTGGAAGGCAGGACTTGACGCCAGGTTTGCCTCATGTCAAGGCCTGTCAGTGCTCCTCAAGGCTCCCTTTTCAAGGTAATGCTGGCCTAAAGCCAATGAGGGGTGCAGAGAGGAAGGCTGTGGATTCAAGCATTAAACACGATGCTGTCTGGGATTTGTTTGGAAATGGCACAAAGGTATGGCAGGGGCGGGGCCGCAGGTTGGAGGACAGGTGAAGGGACTCGCTGTAGGATGATAGGGGTTGAAGCTAGGCGATAAGTACCAGCACGATACAGTTTCATCTATCCTCGTCATATTTGAAATTTTTCATTATGAACCAGCTTACGGGATACAGCACCAACTCCAGAAATTAGTGTCCCTTCTTGGTACCCTCCTAGCCTCCCGTGCGTGTGTCCGGCACCACCTGCACCCACCACGGCATAGCAGAGTTAACTTTGTATTTACCCCTGTTCCTCCAAGACCTTGAACTCCGCCGGGGGAAGGCAGTGATGTTCCTGTTCACCTGATCAGTTCACACAGAGCGAATCGACGAATGGGGAGTCCGGTGCACAGGAGGCATTCAGTAAGTGTTTGTTGAGTGAAAGCGAAATCCAAAGAACTGGACCTTGAAGGCCGGCTGTGTTCTGATGAGCAGAAGGGCCACCAGGAGGGCGCGCTAGGCAAGAAACGGGCGTGAGTGCGGACCCCGGGGGCAGTAGGCAGAGGGGAGGGACGGGCCCCTCTGGCCACAGTCGGGGATCACGCGCCGCCCTCCTGAGCTGGCGTGCACACGTACATGACTTCCATCTCACAGACACAGCCCCGACAACTTATTATTTTTTCTTATCAACACGGCAGGGTCATTCCCCCACCACAGCTGTGAAGGGTTGCAGCTCTGGATTTCAGTCTCAGGTCATTCACTGAAGACACTGGCCAGCACATGCCTGGGGAAAGGCAGCTCCTACTGGATGCTGATGCATTTTTGAGGCCTCAGAGGAGACGAAGGAAGTCAGTTAAGGGGACAGGAAAAGAATGCCTCCCTCCTCAGACCACCCCAAGACCAGGCATGAAAATGGGCCCAGAAAGGCAGAGACCAACCGGACCCTGGGGTGGTTTGCGATCGGGTCACGCCAGCTGCGTGGCGTCTGGTCTCACGCTAACCTTCCTAATGACAACCACGCTAGCTGGAGGTAGAGGCCGGAATGAGGCCTGCAAGAATTAAGATATGTGTGAAGGCCATTGTCAGACAGATGACAATGATGATGGCAGAGGAAGTGTATGCAGCTTTTAGAGTTTACTTGGAGCTTGCACACCCTGGATCTCAGCTGGCTTTCCCAACCACTCCAGAGAGATGGAGAGCAGAGGGTCAGAACTTATGCTCGGAGGAGGGAGGCCTAGTGCCCATCGTGGCACGTTGGCAAGACACTACCCTTCAACTGGGGCATATGGTCCTGGCCAGGGACTCTGTCCTTGGACCAGGGGAGGGCACAGGTCCCAATCCCCCAGTTCCATGACCTGTCTGGCATGAACCATTGTGGACACTCAAATGAGTTTAAGAGAATCTCTGTATGGTCCTGTGGCCTCCTAGAAATATTGACAGCTCCCATTGTTGCCTGGAAATATCGATGATTTTGACCTTCTGGGCCTATCTTCAATCCAATTCTTCCAGTTATTTTGTCTCTCGAATATTAATCAGCCCGGAGGGCTGGAACAAGAGACGGCTCTTAGGAGAGGCAAAACGAGCATAAATGTGTCTGGTAGAGTGCTGCCTTTTGTCACAGTGCTCTGGATTTCTCCAAGGACCTCTGCTCACATTCGTTGTCTAATTTGAAACAAAGAGTAACCCCCTGAGCTGTCGAGGACGATGGAAATTACCTTCTTCCTTAAAGCCAGGGAGAGCAAGGTGCAAGCCATCTTGCATCTTGTCTTGTCTGGCATTGGGCTTTCTGACCTTTCAACTTTCTGAAGTTTGAAAAGCATTAAGGCAATCTTTACCCTTGGCTTTCAAACGAGAGGCTTGGAGAGGGTGGCTGGAAGGAATTCCTACCCCTCTTTTTAAGAAATAAATCAATTATAAGGTAGCAATGATTACAAACATTTAAGCACCTGATTGCTTCTTTCCTTCTTTAAAATACACTTCGCGTATTTTCCCCCTTTGAGGTCAAAATGTCAAATTTGAGACCTCCTGACTGTGTGGGTGAGGTGGGGGCCTGGGAATGATTGAGAAGACCCCCTTCCCTTCTCCCTTGCCGTCTCCTCAAAATCCCTGTTCAGACAGAGGGTGGAGGGTGGTCCAAACAGGGAATTTGATGTCCTCCAAGTTCACAGTTACTCACATCTCTCCTTTGGTATCACAGCCAGATGTTAATGTGTTTTCAACACTGGCTATGAAAGCCTTGAGTGGAGAGAAAAGGAAAGGATCACATTTTGGGTTTTAGGGGAAAAAACAAACAGGACTCAATCACGCAATCATGGAACTGAGGCAGAGGTGGGGGTGGGTGTAGGAGTCCAGAGCTGGGACCTGGTGGGACATCACAGGAATCAAGAAGCGGGAAAGGAAGAAAGCTTGAACAAAAACAGGGACCAGAGAGGTCAAGAGGAGGGACAAACTCCTGGGCTTTTAGGGATATGGGGTGTGTGTCAATCTCTACAATGAAGCAGGAGAGTCAAGGAGTAGCTCTCAAATTCTAGGGTAGACACCCAGGGAGGTGGATGGCAGGGCTTTGATCAGAACTCTGGAACACAGGAGAAAACTCATCATGGATGGAGAAAACCAGGACAGTTCAGTTCTGGAAGGACTGAGACTTAAGTGCTGAGGGGGTCTGGACCACAAGCATAAATGGGGCAGGTAGCAGATTCTTGGTGGCACTCTCTGGTCATCTCAGCCTGCCCGAGGGCTGGGCCTCTGCCTCTCTAACCTACTCTCTGGCTTGCTGGGGACCCTAAAGGACCTGGGCCACTTAACTTCATCATTTCTTTATTTCTTTTTGCCTTCCACCTGGTGCCTGCAGTGAGGCTCCCTGAGGTTCCATGAAACTCATTCAGTAGCCCTTTTGTGAAGAACCAAAGGTCACCTAGCACCTAGTACAGAAAATGGAATCAGACATGGTTTCGAGAATTGGCTCAGCCACTAAGTACCATGTGACACTGGCAGATCGCTATTCTGTCTGAGCACCACATTCTCCACATATTAATAGAAAAGTAGAGTAGGTGATAATGTAGTTTGTGTTGGATTAACTCTCTTCTATACAACAGCTTTCATGCAGGAATAATATAGAAAAATTACTTGACAGTACTGGAGAGCTATCAAAACAAGGCAGAAATTGCAGTGGGCTGACCCTTGAAAGAAGGTAATGCCACTGGGTAATTCATGTTTAGACCACTCTTCTCCTGAGTCACTGTGCGTGACCTGGGCCAGGCAGAACCCAAACAGAAAATGATAGTGTTTCTGATCCTGTGTCAGAGGTTAGAGCTCCTTTGCCAGAGGAGCTAGGACCAAGGAGGCAAATCCTGAAAAGAAGAGAAACTTAGGGAGGGGCGGAACCCAAGTTGCATATAAACTACCCTCATATCCTTGACTGATCCTTGAACTGTGCGTGCTTGGTTTTGACATCAAGAAGCCCAGTGGAAGCATCAATTAGAAAGCTCTAAAAGAAGAGCAGAGATTTCAGTTGTGGCCCTGTTGCAGCTACAGACATAGAACTTGGACTTTGAGTCCCACTAAGTAAGCAGAATAAATATGTTCCAGACTTAAGGGATTCACCTTAAAACCAAGGTAAACCAGACATTACATGCCCCAAAAAAGTGCAAAGTCAAGACTCTACAAGTTCAAAGTGATTATCTAATAACTTAACTGCTAGCCAAAACAAAAATCAATATTCTTCAGAAGGATATAACAGAATCCAGAGTCTCCACAACATGCTATCGGCAGTGTCTGGTATAAATTAAAGGGATAATAAGAATATGTTATGAAGAACATTATACTATCAGATTTAACAACCAAGATGAAATGGACAAATTTTTTGAAAAGGACAACTTAACGAATTTCACAAAAAGAGACAGAAAATTGAATAGCTTTGTATCTATTAGAGAGATTGACCTTATTATAAACATCTTCCAACAGAAAAAACTCCAATCACATTATGAAATCAATCATGTCACTCATTAATTGCATTAAACTTTTTAGGAAAAAATAATTTAATCTTACGCAAAGGTTGTCTTCACCTTCCATTTTCATTCAACTTTGTATTGGAGATCTCAGTGCAGCAAGTTTGAACAAAAAATAAATAAAATGCATTAAAAGGTAAACATAAAAATAAAGCTGTCTTTATAGACAACATGATTTTTTAGATAGAAAAATCCTAAAGAATCTACAAAGCAATTCCTAGAAGTAATGAATGAATTTACCAAATTTGTAGAACACAAGGTCTACATATAAAAATCTATTGTGGTTCTATATATTTGCAGCAAAATAATTGGAAAATGGACTCTTAAAGTTCTTTTACATTAATATCCCCAAACACAAAATACTTCAAAATAAACTTAACAAAATATGAACAATATTTGCCATCAAAATGACAAAACCTTGCTGAAAGACATTTAAAAAGATTGTATAAATAATGAGATAGTCCATGTTCATGGAACTCAATGTTGTTAATATGTTACTTCTCTCCAGATTTATCTGTACATCAAAATAACCCCAGTCAGGGGATGTCTGGGTGGCTCAGAGGATTAAGCCTCTGCCTTTAGCTCAGGTCATGACCTCAGGGTACTGGGATCGAGCCCTGCATCGGGCTCTCTGCTCAGCAATGAGCCTGCTTCTCCCTCTCTCTCTGCCTGCCTCTCTGCCTACTTGTGATCTCTCTCTGTGTCAAATAAATAAAATCTTTAAACAAAAAACAAACAAACAAACAAAACAACCCCACTTAGAATCTCATCAGAGTATCCATAGAAAATTACAAGAAACATGTCATTAAGAATTTATATGGAAAAGCAAAGATATAGAATAGTCCAAACATTATTGAAAAAGAAAGACACATTTGGAGAACTTACACTTCCTGATTCAAGATTTACTATAAAGCTACATAATCAAGACAGAGTGGTATTGGCATAAGGAAAGACAGATCAATGGGAAAGACCAGAAAGATCAGAAGTAGACCCACATATATAATGAAGTGATTTTCCACCATGGCGCCAAAGAAATGGGGCAAAGAAAACCTTGGCAAGAAATATTAAGCAACTGAATAAATATAGGATAAAAAATGAACTTAGACCCTTAACTCTCACCACACACAAACATTAACTTGAGGTATATTATAGTCATAAAGGTTAAAGTTAAAAGCTATACAGTTTTTACAAAAAAAAAATCTAGAAGAAGGTACCTGTGACTTTGAAATACACGAATGGCCAATAAGCCCAGCTGTGCTCAAATGTCATCATTCACCAGAGACATGCAAATTAAGACCACAATGAGCTACTATATATGACTCACACACCAGACCCATAACCTGAAACGTTGATGAGAATAAGGAACAACTGGGACCCTCAGACAGAGCTGGTGAGAGCATAAATGAGACAACCACTTCAATTACAAATTTCTGACAAATTTAAATATTTGCCTTCTCATGATCTGGCCATTCCACTCAGGTATTTATCCAAGAGGCATGAAAACATATGTCCGCACAATGACTCGTACATGGGGCTCCTGGGTGGCTCAGTCGGTTAAGCGTCTGCCTTCAGCTCAGGTCATGATCTCAGGGTCCTGGGATGGAGTCCTGCATCGGGCTCCCTGCTCAGTGGGGACCTTGCTTCTCCCTCTGCTTGCTGCTCCCCCTGCTTGTGCTCTTTTCTCTCTATCTCTCTCAAAAAAATAAATAAAATCTTAAAAAAAAAAAAAAAGAATGACTTGTACATGAATGTTCATTGTAGCTTTTTCCACAGTAGCCAAATCTGGAGACAGAAATGTCCACATGCAGAAGCACAGGATAAACACTGGTGTTATGTTCACGTGCTGGAGCTGGACTCAGCTGAAATCAGAATCCCCCCACCGATGCACACAAGATAAACTTCACAGACATATGAACATGACTGAAAAAAGTCCACAAAATAACGAATGTAGTATGATTCCTTTTGTATGACATTTGAGAACAGGCAACGTCCGGGTTGGTGAGAGAAGCGGGAAGAGTGGTACCTTGGGGGCAGGTATAACAAGAAGCGACACAACAGAACTTTCTGGGGCAATGGGTATGTTCTATGTCTTGGACGGCATGGTAATAGGTTTATCAAAAGTTATTGAACTGCATGTTAAAGATAGGTACTTTTCACTGTATGTAAATTTTGCTCAATGACAAAAAGAAAAGAAAACAACGGAGTTAAAAAAAAATCATTAGGACCTTGACACTCTAGGAACTTCAAGGGCACAGACCTAGGTCTTGATCATACTGGCCATGGCCAATGTCAGTGTTTCCTTTATCTCTGCATGAGCCAAAGGGGAGGAACGAAAGGCTCAGCTGACTGGGGGCCTCGGGAGCTCATGGGCCTGGCCTGTCCCCAGCTGCCCCAACCACTCACTTCAGCTTAAGAAGCATCTATAAATTAATCCTGAAGTCTGAGTGAGCCCATCGGGGTTGCCTGCTAGTCTTCTCTGTGTGTGTGTGTGCTTTGTGTTAAGCCTCTTTCTTCTGCCTCCGCTGCCATGGCCTTGAGAACAAATCATGATTCCCCAGGGTTGATGGGTGACCCCTAATCAGAGGATAAGTTGTCTGGCCAACTTGGATAGACAGCAGAAGCAAATTTCCTGGAGGGCTGTGCCACCAGTTGGATCTAAAAGGATTAATGCTTTCTTACAGCCCTTGCGTCCAAAGGGTGGGAGGAGACCAGATGCCCTAGGAAGATATGCAGATGGAGTCCCTAAGTGAGTGCCCATGCCTACACAAATTCAGTTCTGCCCCTGGGGGAGGCCCACCCTCTTCCCTAGTACCAGCGGCACCTTTGGGCTCTCCACTGCTTGAAAACCAGATGAGCAAGGAGCCCGCAGGACAAGGGAGGAGGGACCCTAAAGAAGAGAAGACGGAGAAGATGGACCCAGGTGGAGAAAAGGGAGAGGAGAAGTGTCGGGGAGGGCGGAGAGGGGCAGTCAGGGCATTCAACAGATGAGCAACAAGTTCATCCTGTTGTAGAGGGTCCCCACCCCTTTTCAAAATGCCCACAGCTCTTCAGTAGGAGGTGGTCGGGCCAGGAATCAGGAGTCCCATTTTACAGATGGGAAAACTGACGCAGGAGCGCTGAAAGCACTTGCTTTCAAGTTCACGGAGCTGGAAGAGAGCATTTGCTATTCCGAAGTTTTGGGGACCTCCAGTCTTCTGCCAGCTGTGGCTGCAATTTCCCGTCGCAGGCACACTCTTGCCCTCCTGCCTTCACACCAGCACCCTCTCTGCACAGCCCAGAAGCCAGTGGGAAGGGCTGGCTGCCCTTAGCAGGGCGTTATTATATGCAAGGTGAGGGAACTTAGCTCCCAGCCGCAGGCCTTTTTAGGAAATGTAGCTCTGCTTGAAACACTTGGCTTTGATGGGAAGGAAAAGAACTGGGTCTACTAATTAAAGGTCATTTAGATTTTTTTTTTTAGCTTTAAAAACAGAGTAGATATGTTTAATTCGGGCTGACCACAGTCACTGGGCATTTCCGTGAAGCTCGGGATCCGTGCGCTGAACCTTCTGGACTCTGAGAAGATCGTTGGATTCCCCCCTCCCCTTCTCTGGTTCTGTTTTGATTTTGTTGTTGTTGTTGTTTTAAAAATACACACCCTCTGCAGTTGAGTACTTTAACTTCTTTGATGCCAGGGAAGCCAACCATGGATTTTCTAAAGTTAGACAGCAAGGAGTTGGCATTGGCAGGAACTTAAACCACGAGCCTCGGGAGCCTGTGCCGCCGGCCCCGGTCCACAGCCTGTGCAGTCGGCACCGTGTTATTACGTTCTCCCGAGAAAACTAGAGACCCAGGGACCTCTGGTTACGCCGCCGTTGGCTCGCTGCCCCCGGACTGGGCCGCTGGTGGGGTCTGGGTGCCAACCTGGAGTTGTGATCATTCCTGCTCAGTGAGGGGGACGGGAGGGCTCGCTGTGCAGGAAATCCCAGGACAAGGCCACGGCGACCCGAGGGTGCACCCCACTCATGTTCCTTGAAGAGGAGACGCCCCCTTTTCAGACGCCACGCTGTCAAGATGCCTGGGGTTTTAGTCTGCCCCACTGCTCTTCCCACTTTCCCCTGACAGTAAAAGCCTTCCTTCCTAGAGGGAGCTCTTCCCCCTCTTTCCCTAAGGGTTGGCTGGGGCTGATTCTGCCTTTTCCCTGACCTCACCCCCCCACCCCCATGGGCTCCATCCCACGCAGAGGGCAAGTCAGGTCAATCAGAAGCCTTCCTTCTACTGGTTGCGTGTTTGCAAAACTGCCAGCGACTTCCAAGATCCCATCTTTTCTTGTGAGGTGGAGAAAGCAGGTCTGAGAGAGGAAGAGTGAGAGTGTGTGTGAGTGTTAAGCCCCAATACCATCACTGGAATTTCTGGGTGCAGCTGTGCCTGAAGGTAGATTACTTCTATGAGCCAATAGATTCCTGTGCCACACTTTCTTTTTTCTTTTCCTTTCCTTTCCTTTCTTTTCTTCTTTCTTTCTTTTTTCTTTTCTTTCCTTTTCTTTTCTTTTCTTTTCTTTTCTTTTCTTTCTTTCTTTCTTTCTTTCTATCTTTCTTTCTCTTTCTTTCGCTCTAACCAGTTTGGATTTTACTCCTGTCCCCTGTAACCGAACAAGAACCAAGTACTATGTGTCTTGCTCATCTTTGCATCCCTACCAGGGACAGGCTTGGCCAATGAACGTCTGAACCTTAGACTGGAGGGGAATGGAGTTTGGGATGGGGGAGAGAAGTTCATTGCCAAGAACCTACCAAGCCTTGTGTCCCAGGCTCTCTACAGAGGTTATTTCAGTGGACTGTTTCCTCACAACCTTGCTGTACCAGGACTGCTGTCTCCACTTGAAAGATGGGTAAAGTGAGGAAGGAAGGGACTTAGGGAAAAGCGAGACCTTTGGAAACAGGACAGAGTGTGAGCCTTCTAGCTGGGCACTTCTCTGACATCAGAAATTGGGCCATCTGCACACCTCCTCCGGAGGGAGAGAATGGACAAATGAGATACCCCAGGCAATCGCTGTTTCCGGGGCCCTGGCCCTCCAGGGAAGCCTGGACCAGAGTTGTGAGGTTCTTGGATGTGGGGAGGATGCATATTGCCGGATGCCAAACACTGCAAAAATGGAAATTGATTTCTCAGACCCCCAGAGTTCCCAGACTATCAGCCCTTCTCGTGACTTCCTGCTCCTCTCCACACTTGACCCAATCCACACTAGAACCAACCTCAAATTTCAGTTGCTCGGTGGATCTAGGGTAAGGTCTGAGTGAATTTTGGGGGGGATGGAGTTGTGGGTTCCTGAGTCCAGAGGTTTTGTGGTACCAAGAAGGCTACACAGAAAGGTGACGGAACATGACAGTGGAGATCCTGTACATGGACATGAGCTCTGTATTTGCATTTTTACCAGGACAGAAATGACTTAGAGTGACAGAATAGGAAGGGGCCTCAAAAATCGTCACAAGTATTTGTTGTGCCTGCTGACATGCCCTGACTTTTGCTCCTGACCTCGAGACAGCCAGGGCTAATAGGTCATAGCCTTCTCTCCTACCAAGCCCAGATGCCCCTTCAGATTCTTCCCACACAGCATTCCAGGCAACCCCACCAACCAATGGAAGACATCTCACAAATAAAACTTAACTTGTCCTCACACTGAGGTCAAGACCCTCATTTTTGCCCTGGTGAAATGGAGTTGTGACATGAAAGGACTTGACCAAGGTCATGTAGCCCAGCTGGAAGTTGAAACCACATCTCTTGATTGGGTAAAGCCCATAATTCTTTGTTCTCATTGCTGACTCAGTGCCATTAATAGATGGTAAGATGCCAACCCAATTCAAGCTATACGTATACTTAACTGGAAAATAAATCAACCAAATTGATGGGGCTTGGTGTTGTGGAAAGAACATTCAGCAGGAATTTCATTTCTGGTCTGGCCATAAACTAGCTGTGTGACCTTGGGCAAGTCAATTCAACTCTCTGGACCTCAGTTTCTTTAGCTGTAAATTGTGGGTTCAGGATGATCTTTAAACTCCCTAATATACTTTCAAATACTCATAATCCTTTTAGTTCATGTACCCAGCACAGTACCAGGAACTTTTTTTGGCTGTGAAGAAACAAAAGGGAAGAAACATCCACACAATACAAGAAGCAGTACTACATGGCACAGAGTTTTTCCTTTGTATAATTAAGGGCCAAGAGGCCCTCCAGGAGCTCAGAGAAGGGAGCTCCCTCATGGAAGGGAGAATTCAACCTGCCCTGGAAGGATGGGCAGATAGATGGGGGAAACAGCACTGCAGGAAATAAGAGGAGAATAAGAGGAAGCAGGGAGGAGAGAACAGCAGGGCATGTTGGAAGAAACCAGCCTGGCTGGAGTGGAGGATGGAGGGAGTCCAAAGAGAGCACTAGCGAGTCAGAGATGAGAGTGGAACTCATGGGGGCTGAGGTCAGTGTTGCAGAAAACATAGGGGCGGGGTCGTCTCTTGCGTCGTTGAGTAAGACCCTTTTGTGCAAGTGTCATAGATTCAACTCAACCTGACTTAACCGAGACAGTGCATCTACCAGCTCACACAACCAAAAGCCCAGGTGTAGACTGCAATCACCGCTGGATCCAGGGGCTCTGAAAAACCTCATGGGAATGTGCCCTTCTGCATTTTCACTTCCTTCCGTGTGGTCCTAACATCCACGCCGCCTTTTCCCAACTCGGGGCAAACAGTGTCCAGCAACTCTGGACCTTGCCCCATGGAAGGACCCAGATTCCTCCTGTTTCTGCTCAAGTACCACCGCTGATGCTCATTGGTCTGGGTTTGATGACGTTTCCCGTGGCTGAGCCAATCACCATCCAGGAAATGGATGAACTGCTCTGATTGGCCAGGCCTGGGTCAAGTGCCCATCTCTTGGGCGCTGGAGTGGGTTCTGCCCCAAACGGGTCTCGGAAGCCGGGAACAAGACAGAAAATCCAAGCGCTGTTATCAGCAGGAGGGATGCGTGGATCCTGGACAGGCAAACCCAATGGACGTCCAGTGCCAAAGAGTATTTCCTACGTATTTGTGGACAGGTAGGGGACGTCTTGAAGACGAAGCGAGATCTAGCGCTCGGTGCCCACCCCGGAACCTGGCGAGTTCTGAGAGGCAGAGGTGCGGTGGATGGCGACGGCGGGGCTCCGGGCAGGTCCCATCTTCCTTAATTAATACTCCTTGGTTAGACTCAGCAGCGGGGCAGGAATTTGTTAAATTACATAAACATTATTGTGACCCGTAAAATTCAATGAATCTCGGCCTGTTTACCCGCGGCTGGCTTTAATGTTTGCACAGTGTAATTTAATGTGTCAATTTGCTCTCAAATAAAAAACATCTGGTCCTCTGACACGGCAAAGAAACTGAAGAGCTGATGTTCACGACCAGCTAAAAGCCCCAATCAGAGATGATATTTGGGGGAAAGGAAAGGCCAGAGACTCGGCAAAAAGAGCCAGCAATTGTTCGGACCCATTCCTGGCCTGATGACAAGCCTCTGTTTGTGAGTCTGTAAGGTCGGTAAATTTTATCCTAATTAGAATTAATAAAGGCCGAGAAGAGCTCATACCATCTTTAACCGGCACCCATCGTACAAGTAAATTTCCTGTGGCTGTTCCTGCCAATATTGACATTCCTACTATTGGATTTTTAGCAATCTTATTATTTTGTAATTGAGAAGAGCAGAAAGAAAATTACACTTCCCTCTGCAGAGGATTTCAGCTAATGTACCCCTTCCTATAGTAGTCAGCCTAGCCAAGCCCTCTCCCTCCAGATTCCCCAGGAGTTGCTGGAGCTTGGGAGAGGAGGAGGTGAGATTCTCCAAGTGTGTGCTTTTCCAGTGAGATCATGTATCTTGGTCTGGTTGGTCTCCACTAAACAACGACAGGGCTCGTTCCTGCAGACGGAGGCCGGACTTGGCAGACAGGTTCTGAGTTGGAGTTGCTGACCTACATAGAACAGGACAGGGGAAGCTGAGTTCTGTGAGACAAGGGTGTGTGGGGGGGTTAGAACACTTTCAGGGGCCTCATGGGGCCATGGGTGCAGGGGATGCTGTTGATCAATCCTGACTGCTGGGCCCCCAGCCGGAACTGAGTGGACAGAGGTGGCCCTGAGGGACCCCTGTGCTGGGTTGTACCATCCATTCCATTTCGCAGCACCCTCTTCCTGTCCTCTGAGACGTCCTGATGAAAAAGAGGCCATCCCAAAGCCGGGGCAGCCACCCGGCTGGAAGGAGCCAAGCCTGCTTTCCTGGCCGAGCAATGACGGGGTCAGAGCAAGTTCAAGCTTTGCTTTAATTGAGTAGAAGATAGTTCTTCCTTAAGGGAGCCCTGAAATAATGCTTTAGCGAGCAGAATGACTTCCCATATTGTCAGAAGGGATTAGCCGGGCTGGTTTGTAAACAAAGAGTGATCCTTCTTCCCCCTCTAGGACAAATAGATCATATTTTTTTTCAGGTCACCAGGGACTGGGCTTACTCTAATCAAATCCTTGACATTTCACGAGGACTCCATGAGTTCCATGTTTTCCGTGATCGAGCCCTTGGTAATTATCCATTTTCCTAAATGATCACTATTTTCCAAATCCAGAACGTTGGAGGGAAGTGGGGAAAAGAGATGTCTCTCCAACAATGTGAGGAGGAGGAGGGAGAAGGGTGTGGGGATGAAGGAGGAGGAGGGTCTCTTGAGGTTGAAACAATATCATCTGAGTATGCACCCCTGGGAGCAGGTCTCAGGACCACCAGACAGTTTTCCTAATTTCTTCCTCCCTCCATTCATTCGGGCAACAACAATTTGTTGAGGCCCTTGCCAGGTGCCCGAGACTAGAGTAGTCGGTAAGTATAGAATTGGATACAGCCTGCTGTCTCATGGAACAGTCCCTCTGTCTCATGGAAGAGACCAGTATGTGGGCCGATAATTACAACAAAAATATCCTGAGAAGTAAATATGTAAATGTCATGAAACGCCAAAGTAAATAGCAAAAAAAAACAAAAACTGAAAACCGACGAAAATCACAGCTTTGTATAAGTAGGACAAGGAAGGCTTCACAGCGCAGGAGACCCGGGGTCTTGCAGGATGCATAGGAGTTGGCTATCATAATAAATTAAGAACAGAAACATCTATCTTGAAATGCCAGGGACTGTACTAAGGGCGCTACCTGTATTAACTCACTGAATCTCCACAACCACCTCATGAGACAGATATTTTTTAGCCCCACTTGCAGATGAAAGCTAAAGCCCAGAGAAGGGTAGAAGATTCCAGACCAAGGGAAAGGGCATACTCATGAGAAAGCAGGGCATGTTTATGGACAGTAGGGAGGGGTTCCCGGGAGAGGGATGGAAAAGTGACCAGCTCAGATCTGTGTTTTTAGGAGGATGACGATGTGGCTGAGGAGCCAGAGTGTGAGGAAAAGTGTCAATGATAAAAAATATGCTGGGATCCTTGTGGGAACTAGACTCCCTCCCAATGGCAGCCACTGAACGATCTTACCATTGTCCCACACTCCCCCTCACCCCGTTCCAGCTCCTGGCGAAGCAGGGGAAACTCAGCAGCACCCAGCTAGACCCATCAAAGCCAGCCTCACGCCATAACCCTCCCTGACTTCCTCCATCTCCCCATCTCCATAAAACTGGTGATGGACCCAACCTAAGGGGTGTTGTCTCACCACGCTAAGGGGTAGCCCCTTCAGCTCCCCCCAGGAAGCCCTCCGCATGGGGGCAAAAGACCCCAATGCTGAACCTACACTGGGAGGGGAGGGACAGGAGCCTGTCTGCTGATCTGACATACCACTGCAGCCACAGAGAAGGGTTCTTGCCTTTCAGGTTTGCTTCTGCATTCTTGAATGTTCTCCATTTTCATCCCTTCCTACTGAATAATTCTCTCCTCACTGGGAAAAAAAATAAAAACAAAAAAATCCTGCAGCTTGTGTCCACTCCAAACACAGATGACAAGCTGTCTTGGAAACCCAGCCTAAAGAAACACTAAGCAAACTGTTCCCCAAACAAGCCTTTCGTTCTGACCTTTGTAAGCCAAGAGCTCCACTTTATAACTTGGGAATGTGCAAATATTTACAGTTGTAAGGAAGAGAGCCAGTGTCTGCTGGAGGGTCCCAGGGTTGGGAGACAGCTGAGGTCTCGTCTAGCCCAGCATCCCATGGACGGGGGGATGCTCTTTGTAGAATCCCCTGCCAGATGGTCACTCAGGCTTTCCTTGCATGCCTCCAGTGATGGGAAGGACGGCCATCACCCTCTGAGAAAGCTTCTTCCATTGATCTGCTCGTTGCAAAGTTCTGACAGCCAGCCAGAATTGCCTCCCAGTTACTTTACCCCTGGTCCTGTACGGCCCTCGAGACTGGAATATCTTACTATCCATGACAGCCTTTAGCAGTCTGGGGGTCAGCCTCCCTATCTGTCTTCCACTGTCTCTTCTTCCTTGGTTCCTTCATTCATTGCTTGGGGGACCTCCCTTGTGGGCCCCTCACTGCCACGGTCACTCCCTTCCTCACAACCATATACCCTTGTTGATTGACTCCCATCTTCAGATGTGACCCCCCAAATCTATCACGGCTGGATGGCTGAGTTTCTTACTCTCATCGGAGCCCTGCCCCACTCCTTTCTCATCCCTAAAACTCAACATAGCCCACCAGGCAGTGGAATCGAGATAAAAGGGAAGGAATGCCATTTTCTTGAACTCCTGCCACATTGGGCACTGTTCCTTATTCTTTGTAAACACCTGATGCCCAGAACAACCCTGGGAAGTAGGTGCTCCTCTCCTGTTTCGTGTATGCAGGAACTTGGGTTTCTGACACAGAAGTGAAAATAAGGAAATAAGCAAAGCAAGTCTTCCAAGAGTCTGAAGCAGAGGGAAGAGAACTGGCCAGAGCTGATGGACTCTTGATTTGTGTTTATTTCCACCAAGATGTGTGCAGTATCAGGGAAGCGTGATTTTAAATCTTTGCACAGGCCCTCAGTAGCTGGGGACTTTGGGGAAGTTAGTTGACTTCTATAAGCCTACGGTGGCCCACCGGTACCTGTTTGTCTGAGACCAGCCTGGTTTGAAATGCCAGTTTCCATGTCCCGGGAGACCCTTTAGTCCCAGGCAAAGTGGTATATGGTTGCTCACCCTAAGAAGCCAGTTTCCTCGTTGTGAGACGAGGAGATTCATAACTTCCCTGGTGGCATTGTCTCAAAGTGTAGCTGAGATGAGCTATGCGAAAGACCCCGGCGTGTGCCCGGCCCAGATCAGACTCTCAGCTTATGTCTCGTTGAATGTGGAAGCCTGGTGAAGCGTGGCAGAGGAGAAAGAAGTCGAGGCCTGAGGTCTGGCCCTGAGCAGTGGCACTGGGAGACAAGTTCTTAAAAAACACAAACAGGGACACTGGTAGAGGGTGTCCTGCTCTCTGCAGTGTAAATATTCTGCTGTAGTTCAATTAGGCATGGTCACTGTTAACCTCGAATGGGACTCCGGGGGACAGAGAAAAAGGAAAGTCTTGTGCATTATCCTGTCTGATTGGCAGCGGGGGGTGGAGCCCCTTGTGGGGTAAGTGCCATGCAAAATCTAACACGGCCTCTGGTTCCTTAAGAGTAAGCCTTCAGCCGCCCTGCATGGTGGAAGGCTGGCGGAAGGGAGTCCTGAACAGAGACTCCCAGGAGGGGTGAGTCTGCATTTCACGCACTGGGCGACTATGGACAAATCGTGCTCACGCTTCCGGTCCTGTCTCCTCATCTGTAAAATGGGGAAGAGAAAGCAGACAAGGTGTTGTCTAACAGAGAGGCAGCAGAGTGGAGCGGTCAAGGGCCTGGCCCCCACTGGCTGTGTGAACTTGGGCAAGCCGGTCTTCCCCTGTGTGTCCCGAGTCCTTGGTGAAGTGTGCAGTCTTGTCACTGCCTGCTCTCAGACACAGCCACTCAGCATCCCCCCACCCCTGCACCCCCATCACCAAGGGTTAACGCAGCAGCAGAAACACTGGGATGTCGTTGCACGTTCCCTTCTCCCTCCCTGCTCTGCTGGCTCATGTTGAACTCAAGGCCGACGAAAACCTCCTGATCTTTTTTATGTGAGTTGCAGTCAGGCCAGGTCTCCCTCATCCTGTTCTTGTGCAATTGATTTTTGGAAACGGCATTCAAGACGTTAGATTTATTGATGTTAAATTTCATCTGGTTGCTTTTGACCCAGCATTCTCGACTGTCGAGCTCATCTTGAACCTTAATTCTCTCATCCCCTCCAGCGTTGAGTCATCTGCAGACTGGATGCACATGCTTCCCATGTCTTCATACGAACTGTTGGCGTAAAAAGGCTATTTGTGTAGATAAAAATAGAGACAGAGATACAGGCTGCCATAGAGAGCAAGAAGGGGCGTCAGGTACGAGGCTGAGCAAGAGGGATGTTATCTTGGGGGAAGCAGGGACTCATGACCCTCCATCAATCAGCATTGAAGCTTTTGCTCTATGTACCCACTTTGCTCACTCTCCTTTCTTGCCCCTGGATCCCAGAGTGTTCTAAGTGATGACAAGGGGAGTTCACCCCTCAGCCCCTCTGACCGTGGCGCCTCCCAAACTATGAAATCCACAGGGATGGTCTGAGTCCTTGCCTGTCTGCACCTGACACAGCCCCAATGCCAAGTCCTGTCCTTCCCCCGCCCCACCATTGCTTCTCAAACTGAGACCACTCCCACCTTGGGGCCTTGCCAAATAGCTGCTGTTCATACAAAGAAATCAATTCTCACTTGAAGGTCAGGGACCACGATGTCATACTGTGTTTCTTGCTCAGATGTTTCCGTTATAACAGGAGCCCTCACTGTCGACACGGCAAGGGCAGAGCGGGTGTCGATCCGTTACTGGCCACTTGTGATCATGCGGGGCTCCACACTCAGTCCAGGGCTCCCGAGGGCATACTGGATCCCAACACAGTGCACACAGCATAGCTCCTAGGTGTGACTGCAAGTCCCCACGGAAAGGATCAGGGCACTCGATTCAAGGTCGCAGAGAAAAGTGAAAGCAAAACTCTAGAAGGACTTCCTATCGCAAGTGGTTTAAATAAACCCCAACAATTTCTGTTTATCCAGATAATTCGGCAGCTTTCTGGTAGTGTGCCAACCAGCTGGCCACTGGTCGTAAGGCTTTCTGAAGCCCCATGCCCACTACCCACCCAGACATGGCCATGGGCACCTGGCTGAGTGCCCCAGCCCCAGGACAGCCTGTGGCTTCATGCACTCAAGCTGATCCCTCTTTGATATCCCTGGTACCAGAACCTTTTTATTTTTACCAAGAGGGTTCCCTTGTAGGAAAGAGTTTACTGCTGTCCCTGAGGATGATAAAGAGGAGGTGTTTCCCCTTGTTGAGTGCCTACTAGGTGCCAGACATTGTACCAGAGCTTCTGATAACCATAGGTTATCTTTTCAACAAAGTTAGGAAGCCGGGTTTTATTAGTCCCATTTTACAGAGGAGTAAACTGAGGCCTGCGGAGATCTAGTGAATTGCCTGGGGCCAGAAGAAATAGCGGAATTAGAATTTGAACCCTGGTCTCTCGACTCTAAGGTCCACTGTAACCATGGCTTTGTTTCTGTAGCTTTCAGAGAACTCACACTCTTTGGACCCAAAAAGTTCTGTGAGAAAGAAAGGAAGCCAAGACAGGATACAGCATCCTGCCCATCACTCATGTGAGTGCTGTGATCAGGATCAAGGCTATGGGGGATCTCACAGAGCTTGGGATCGAGCTCTCTGACTGGTAATAGGTGAATTCAGGGGGATCCCTATGATTTCGAAGCAACCCAGTGATGCCCAGGAGAAGAAAGCCTTCTTTGTCTTTGGAAAAGCAGGGGTGGGAGCAGGGGGTGCTGGGTAGGGGGAAGCTTCAGCGAATGCATGTGCTCTAAACATACATGCATTCCAATGTGTTCCAGCCTTTACTGTCTCTATAACTTAGGTCCACTATTTATTTTACCTTCCTGGGCCACCGTTTCCCCCATTTGTACCTGGGGGTAATAACAGTGCTTGGGTGAAATTGGAAAGGTGAGCAGTTTCTGTAATCCATTCGCACAGTCCAGGAACGTCTTATGTACCTAATACACGCTCGCTACTTTTTTGTATCTCCATCTCTATAATAATCTACATTTCAATGAGTTGTTCATCCCCCATGGAGGCATCCTTGTCCCCATTATACAGACTGGGAAACTGGGTGCCAAAATGACCTGGCCAAGGCGATCTGGAAGGTCCTGGATAGAGTCAGGCCTGGAGCCCCCCTGACTGCACAGCATCTCCTTGTCCTCATTATGCTCAGCTTTGTCTTACCCTGGAGTCCAGATTCACAACCTTTACTGCATGTCCCAGTTGCTGGGGGTCTTGTTAACTCCCAGGTTCTCAGCCAGGAGGACTGGCTGGGCCTGAGACTCTGCATTTCTAGCAATCCCCCAGGGGACTGCACTTTGCATTGGATGGGCTTTTCCCTCCAGCATTGGGGGTGGGGGTCTGTAGCAGCCTCAGAGAAGCAAACAGTCAATCCCGGGGGGCCTTGGAGCAGGCTTCTAAGTGTCAGCCCCCAGGAGAAGTCTGCAGCCCTACTGTGTCTCCAAAGCGGCGCCCTGACGGATGGACCATGTAGGGAGGTGATGTCTGTGAGCCGTCTCCCGGCAGGGTCTCTGTGCCAGGACTGCCCTCCTGCTCATGCTCTCCTTTTGCTTCCTTCTGGCTGCTTCTGTCAGAGCCTGACAGTTACAGCAAAACAGTCTTGCTCTCCCGCACTGAGCCCCCGCTACACGGCTGGGCTCGAGCCCCAGCAGCCTGTGGAGAGGGAGCTGACATTTGTCTTAATTGGAGTTACCCGTGTAAATCCCTCCCGTCCCCTCCCTGCGCCCTCGGTCTTTGATGAGCGAGGGGGCTCTGAACACAGAGAGGCTCCTAATCTCCCCAGGGAGACACGGTGTTATTAATGCAGGCGCTGGAAGGAAATGTTCCGTCTCGTCAGTAGGGAAAGTGAACTGGAGGTGAGTGGAAAAAAAAAAAAAAAGAAAAAAAGAAACAGTAAAGGAGAACATGGGCCACAGAGGTGAGAAGAGGAGGGACACCCGGGAGCATCTGCCTCACCCCTCCCGGGCCAACAGCGGCAGGCCCCTCCCCTTCCTCAGTTTTGCAAAACCAGCCTCTAACTGAGAGATTTTCTAACTCAGCTGCACGAGTCACCTGAGAGCTATAAAAATTGCTCATGTCTGGCTCCCACCCCCAGAGATCTTTATTTAATTGGCCTGGGTGTGGCCTGTAGACATTGGATCTGTAAAGCCCTGAAGTGATTCTAATGTAGGAGCTGCAGGAGGACAACTGGTCTCATCTCAGCTTCTCTGGGAAGCCTCCCCTGATTAGTGCAGACCCATTTATGAGCCCAGGGGAAACAGCTCATTGTCTGAGTCATTGACACCATTGACAATCCGGCCAGCTCGGCTAGATCTGCATAATTGTCCAGTAGCTGGGTGCAGATATCCCCCACGCTGGTGTCATTTGGATGGAGAATATGCAAAAGGATCTTGTTTCTTTAAGTTTAACTCACAAATGAGCAAGGATGTGCACCTGATGGACAGCGGCTGAATCAATCCAGTCATTTCGCCAACATTTATGGAGCACCTATCATGGGCATGGAGCTATGTGAGATTTGAAAGCATAAGGGAGGCACACTCTGCTCTTATGTAGTGCCCAGTAAGGATAGATTGGACAAGACCATAAATAACCATAATAAAAATGAAACCTGGAGGTGATAGGCTGTGGGTTAGGGAAATAAACAGGCAATGAAAATGTATCTAACACTTAGGGTATACCATGCAAGGTCCCAGTTGACTTACCTTGGCTATGTCATCGCGGTTGATGACAGCCCTAAAAAGGAGAAGGTATTATTTCCATTTTATGGATGAAGAAGGTGCGACTCGAGAAGTCAGTGGCTTTCCCAGGGGCACGCACCTAGTGCATGTTGATGCGTAACTCCAAAAGGGTAGTGAGAAGATGCTTCTATGAGAAAATGAAGTATGATTCTGGCTAGGGGCATCTAGGAGAATCTTCAGGAGGACCCAGGAGCTCACTATACAAACACATCTGCTGAGGTGCCTTGCATAGTGAGAGTAGGTAGCCTCGGTGAACAGCCATGTCCCAGATGAAGCTAGAGGGGAGCAGAAGATTATGCTGCAGGATATCTGGAAGACCAGGGCAAGGCTGGTGGGAAGTTGAGAAAGGAGGGTTTCTCTGGGGGATGCAAGTTCAGAACACCAAGGGGGCAAACAGTGTGGTGAGGGACAGATAGCAGAGTGGGAGACTTCTGGGTACCAACTGATCAAAACAGGAAGGGGAAGCACAATCATCTTGCCACTCTGAGAAGGTGGGCCCTGGCCCAATTATGTGGCTGAGTTGATGGCAGGTTCCAGTCTCTGCAGACAGAGGGCTTGGCTGAGGGTAAATGCACAAACCCCTCAAATGACACCCTGGGCAGGCTGGATGAGGTGGGCAAGGAGCCAACGACTCTGTTTTTCTGACACTAATGTCCAATTGTCACTAGTTGACTATAAAATTCATAGTTTTTTAATATCTGCCACGGGCAGGCATGGGCCCCTGTGATTCCTCCTGGAAGAGATAATAATTTCTGGGAAGATGGGGTAATGGAACTAATCTTCAAAGATCAGGATGGTGGGGTTGGGGTCACAGTGATGGTGATGATGATGTAGAGGTAAGGGTGATGCTGGTGGTGGAGTTGATGGTCATGATGAGGGTGACGGCAGTGATAATGATGGCAGTGAAGGTGGTGGTGATGATTATGATGGTGATGGTGGTGATGGTGATGATGGTGGTGATTATGGTGGTGGTGATGTTTGAATGACTTATGCCCAGGTGGCTGCTATCTCTAGCCCTTCTCCTGACTCACATTTTGCAGCTCCCTAATTGTCATCCCCTCTTGTGTTATGAAGACCTGTGACACTCCAAATGTCCACATTGAAACTTGTTATTCCTCCTTTATCTCTGCAGCTTGAAGAACAGCCCCACTGGCCATCCAGCCATCAGAGCTGGATGTCCAAGTCAGTTGAGACTCCTAAACCTTTCTCATCTTCTATATTTCTCAGTTGATCACCAAGTCCTGATGATTTTGCCTCTTAAATATCTCTTGAAGCCCACAGTCCCCTGTCCATCTCCCCAGCTCCTATCCTCCTTGAGGTCACATCACTGTCCAGCTGAACTATAGGAACAGCATCCTGATAGACCTCTGAGCTCAACTGGCCTTTCTGTAAGCCAGCCTTCATCTCACTGCCAAAAGTGATCATCTCTCAAGCAGATTCAACCATGCCACTTCCCAGGGTCAACCCCATCTCTGGACCACAGAGAAAGAGCACAGCATAGATGGCAGGCACCAGCCAGCCCCAATCCAACCACATGGCTCCAATTCTATGACCTTGCAGATCTCTGCTCTTGCTTCCTTTCCTTTGCTCATACTAGTACTTCTGTCTTGGACACCTTCTTCTGCTCTGGTTGGTGCAATTCTTCTTAGTCCCTAATGAAGCCTTTTCCTGGCTTCCAACTCAGTGAGCAGCACTGGTCTCCCTCTGTTGTGCGTTTAACTACTACCTGCAGCCTTGCTTATCCCACTATGCAGCAACCCTTTTTTTGTTCATCTGCTTCCTCTGCTATGCCATGAGTTTCACCAGGGAAGATGCCTTGCTGTCTCATCTCTGAAAACTGAGGACCTAGCACAGGTCCGTAGTAGGTGCTTCCTGAATTAGAGACCAGGAATGTTAATCTCAGCTATCTGTGTGGTGCCCCAAACTGTGCAGAGAGCTGCACATCTTCATGCAGGGTTGCAGGTGGCATTTGAATTGTTTTACTGATGGGAATACAGATTCAGCAAAAATGGTGAGATGACTTGCTTGAGGTTGCCCAGGAAGATAATGAGCAAGTCAGTCTAGGTTTCAGGTGTCTTGACTCCTGTGTGGGAAGTGTGTTGATTTCACACCAAGAAGCTCATTTCCTTTTCTCTGAGAAACTTTTGAGACTGAGAAGTGACTCATGTATACAAGACCCGCCCACTCTGAACACTAGATACTTGTGTATAGGGAGGGAGAAATGGCTCTGGATTCCCAGGTAAAGATAGAAACCGAACACAAGCATCGTAAAGTCACCAACCCCAGAGTATGAGGAAAACAAAACAAAAGAGTCACAAAATTTTGGAAGCTGGAAAGCAGGTAGAGAAGTGGTAACTAACTTAGCAGGAGAAATATCAAACACTCTTAAGCTGGTATTGGAAAAAGCTAAGAACCAAATCAATTTACACCGTACAACCCTCAAAAGCCTCAGGAACTGGCAGCATCAGGTACTTCTAGAAGCAAGTGAAGAGAGGGGGTGAAAATAAAGATTACTGAGTGAAGGCAATTTACCCAGAGGCAATTAGAACTCCAGATCCTTCCTTCTGTTTCTTACAGTTAGGCAACTATCTATTTCTTCCCATGACTGAAGCCTGGGGATAAGAGGGAATCCCTGCATGAAGATGAGGCAGATGAGGCACAGCTTAGGGTGAGGTCTGAGCTGAATGGAGAGCATTTGTATGCTTAATGTTGAGGTAGCATAGCCAACTTCTCCCAGTGGCTCCCAGGAAGCTGCCTCTGGGTTTACACTATCTAGGTAAGACCCTGGAATTTTCTTCTATGAGGGGAAAAGAGTAGCTCAAGAAGAAAGATCCAGAGAGTTTAAAATTTTACTCCTTCATGCTTTGATCAGAAAAGTACTGAAAAATGGAGATATCAACCAAAATGGAAGGGGGGGTGAACTAAGAAAGAGGAAAACATGAAACAGATACAGATGCAAAGGGAATCCCCCAAATGATGATTGTGGGAGAGCCCAGGATGACAGTCATAACCCAGGCAGAGAGGGTAGCCAGTCTCAACTGGAGAAGATAAGAAAACCCCATGGAACACTGTTCATGAAAGTGAAACAGATAGAAAGATGGATGTGCATTAATATGTCTGACTTTCTTCAGAAAACTAGTGGCCATTTTGAATGTCGACTGAATAAATTAATAGGAAACTGTGCAAGCAACAGGAAAAACAAAAGCAACTATCAACTCCAAAAAAACACAAAAGGTGTCAGGACAGAGAAAAGAATCTTAGTTTACTACATGAATCAGCTCTAAGTAGTAGTAGTAATTTCATTGAAATAGTGATAGCACTGACTATCAATCTAAGTGAATTGACTATGTGATTATATGTGATTATACTGGGAGGCTGGAGGCTAGGGGACGTGCACGTTTATGTCAGGTGTATGTGTGTGAGGGCAAGAGCTAAAACCCACTGTTCCATAATGGAAAGTCCATCAACAATGCCTAAAATAGAAATATCAAGAAATAGTGATGCAAACATGCAATATAGAATTGTGAAGGTAAGGATTAGAATGAATCATTTAAAAAGTTGCAAGAACTTATCTATGAAAGGATGCAGGTGAATGCTGTTTTCCTTAATAAACTTTGTAGAACTTGTTAGCTTTAAAAGTCATGATTGTAAACTGTAACTTCTTCTTCTTCTTCTCTTCTTCTTCTTCTTTTTTTTAAGTAACATAAATACTTGACAAAACAACTAAAAAGCATGGGCATTAGAATCAGATGCTTTTAACTGGGTGACCACAGACAAGTTGAGTAATCTTTCTGAGTCTGTTTCCTCATCTGTAAAATGGGGTTAAAAACACATGATGGCAGTGAAGATAAAATGTGGTAAGTATTTAAAGTGCTAAGCACTAGTGTGTTCTCAATAAATGTTTGTTGAGTGTCAATCAAGACAGAAAATTGCCTGCATTTTTGTTCATTTGCCTGACAAATGTTCCTTCTCCACTCTTTACCTGTCAGAGGTTGTTTTCATTTATCGTTGTTGTTTGTCTCAGTGTTATCACTGGTGGTCCCCCTGCTGCCCGCCCCCATCTTCTCAGATGAAGACAGGAAGTACCAATTCACAGATTCACAGTGAGGAGTTGGGTGGTGGGTAATTCAGTCTCTCCTTTCCAAACCACATAAATGCGTCAAGTTCATTTCTTGTTTTGGCCTTTCCTCTTGTACCTCCCCATCCCCCCTCCCAGCAGCTACTTTTACTTGCAGCCTCGCAGTTCCCTCTCCTTTGACTCTCTCCTTTCCCCTTGCTTAACCAAGCAGAACCCTTCCTTCCTTCCTTCCCTGCCCTTGCAGATCAGTACACTCTTGACTCTCAAGCCTAGAGGCAGGAGGCCTGAGCCTGCAAACACATCCTAGGCTGGGGGTTGGGGAGTGGACAGGGGGGAAGGGAGGGCTCCTGAAAAAGGGGCTGGGGTTTCCACCTAGGCCTGTGGCTCTGCCCCTGGCTCAGTGGGAACATCATCAAATCCTGTCTCCTTCCCTGATCCTTCTCCTTAGCTCCAGCACACATTGACAGGGGCTCCCTGGCATCTCTGCCTCAGTTTCCCTGGGTGCATAAGTAGACACTGAACTTATCACTCACCTCTCCAACTTTGTTTTCCTTGTGTTTTCTCATCCTGTCCTTGACAGTTGGAAGATGGTGGTGCTGATCTGTGGAAGATGGAATCTGGGGAGGAGGAGCTGGTCTGGGGAGGGCTGTGAGTCTTGACTTCACTCATGTTGGTTTTGAGGTCTAGATAGATATTCAACAGACAGTTGGATCCAGTGGTCTGGGTTCAGGAGTGAGGCCTGAGGGTGGGAGAATAGAGACCTGAGGACCCAGCCCCCAACTGAAGAAGCTACCAGAAGGCACATCTGGGGCTCAGGGACTGACCAGGAAAGGGCCAGGCATGTTGAGTGAGAAGGACAGAGAGCTGAGGGATGAACCTTGGGGATACCTCTCCTTAGAAGTGGGTAAAGAACCTGCTGAGGAGTTCAGAAGGGGCTCCCACAAGGATCCTGAGAAAAGTCCTGCATGGGCACCACCTCTGAAAGCCTCCAAAGAATGTCTCAAGAAGGAGGAAGTGGTCAACCTTCTCGAAGACTGCAGGGAAATTGGGTGAGAGAGAGTGAATCATGCTGGTGTCACAGAGGCCACAATGACCTTGACCAGGGAAGTCCCTGGGGTGGGGGCAGGGAGCCAGACCACGCTGAGTGAAGGGGCAGGCGGGGAGGAAGTGAAGGCAGTGACAATAAACAACTCTCCCAGGAAAGGTGCCTCAGAGAGAAAGGCCTGGTGATCCCCTGGTGACCCAGGGGATTTTAAGCGCTGCTGGAAAGGAAACAAAACGTGTCAGAAACCGTGGAGAAGGTCCTGGTACCAGGGAGATGCAAGGGTGTGGTCCCGGGCCCATGAAGACGGGCCTGGGGTAGATGGGAGGAGCATCGCCCCTTCCCTCAGGCAGGACAAACCACAGGAGGGCTGGGCCCAAGGGAGAGACCCATGGGAAGGGGCACGACCTTGGCAGGGTTCCCTCCCACAAGCCGATCTTCGAACTTCCTTTGTTTTGCCAAAAGAATTTTCCAAGGCTGGCGTTTATGAAGCATCTAATTCTATCTTCTTGCCACGGTTCTGGATGTGTCATGTATATATTATTTCTAATCCTGCTGGGTTCTGGGGATAGGCACATATGAAACTTATTTTGCCTGTAAGAAAATTGAGCCTGAGGAAATTTGGTATCTAGTGCATAGTTACCTGACCAGAGAGTACCTTCCGAGATGCCAACCCAACTCCAAGGAATTCCCCAAAGCATCCCATAGTGCCCTCTGGCCTCCCAGCGCTGCCGCCATGAACTCAGAATTACTCAGCCACACCAGTGCGAGCTCTCTTGCTTCTGCTCGGAATGCCCGGGGTCCAGTGCCTGCCACTCAGGAGAAGACTTGTCCTTCCAACTTTCCCACCCTCCCTGGCCAATCTTTCTCACCCCCATGTTACCATACACCACATCCATGCCTTTGTAGGCCGTTGGCTGTGTTGTGTTGAAATGATCTGGGTTTTTTTCTCTACTCCACACCCCAGCACTGGCCTGTGGGCACCTCACGAGCAAAGCCCTTCCCTTCCCTGGCTTATCTGTAGCTCCCAGACAAACGCCCAGCAGATGGTAGGGCCTAGAAGAGAGTTTGTCAGATGAGTTCATGATAACTTGCTTTTAGAAAATCAACAAGGACAATTTGGGCATAAAAATTGATAACGAGGGAGACATATTTGCAAACCGCATATCTGACAAAGGATTTCTAACTAGAATGTGTAAGGAACACTCAAAACTCAACAGCAAGAAAAAAAACAATCCAGTTAGAAAATGGGCCAAAGACATGAAGAACCATTTCACGAAAGATAGACGGATGGCAAATATGCACCTGCAGAGACAGCCAATACCATTAGCCATTAAGGAAAAGCAAATTAAAGCCCCAACGAGATATGGCCGTCTACTCACCAGAATGTTAATACAAAACTTAAAAATAGCGGCAATACAAACTTTGGCGAGGACGCAGGGAGACGGACCGCTCGCTCACCCAGTGCTGATGGGAATGTGGAGTGGGGCAGCCGCTCTGGAGAGATCTGGCCATCTCTTAAAAGACTGAACATATACCCGCCATATGGCCTGGCACTGGCACTTAGGGGAGATTAGCCCTGAAAAATGAAAACGTGTCCACACAAAGCCTGGGCTTGACTGCTCGGGGCGGCTTTATGTACCATAGCCTCAAACCAGAAGCGGCCAACATGTCTACAACAGGTGAATGGTTAAGCGAACTTGGTATATCCACACTGTGAAATGAATGAAACATTGCTACACACAATGTGGATGGAGCTCAAGGACAGTATGCAGCGTGGAGAAACCCAATCCATGTATAGAACATTCCCTTTACAGAACATTCTGGAAACAAGAGAAGTACAGAGATGGAGAACAAATTAGTGGTTGCCACGGACTAAGGATGGTGGTGGAAGGTGAGATGTAATTATGAGAGAATAGCACAGGGGAGACTTTGTGGTAAGAGAGCGGTTCTGTATCTTGACTGCTGTGATTACAGGAATTTATTATTCACGGACATTCCCCCTGTGTCAGTTTCTGGTTTTGACATTGCACTATAGTGATGTAAGATACAACCATCCAGAGACTGGGTGAAGGGGCCATGGGAATTGCTATCTCTGCAACTTCCTGGGAATCTCTAATTAGTTCATAATAAAATGGTATAATGAATTAATTATAGTAACAGATTATAACCCATAGTAAAGAAAGAATCCTTGCGTGTAAACTGAAATAAATAAATGACTTAGTAAATGAGGAGAAGGGGAAACTCTTACTTACAGAAGGATTCCAGCCAGTGAATATAGAAGGAATGTTGGAATCAGAAAATCACCTATGGCAACCGCCGCAGCAATAACTGCTTCGGGCAAGGACCGTCCATCCGCAGATGCTAAAATTGGTGAGCAAGCATATGATGAGAAATGAAATACTTATGTAGTCTCGAGAAAACTTCTTACAAGATACTGAACACTTTATAAAGGGAAAGAGAATGACTTTGCGGTAAACTTGCTAGACCCCACCTGAGCCAAGTGATCAAGGCTAAACTCACCAGCGAGGGGACCAATCTTCATCCTGCCCTTCCTGATACAATGCACTGAGAAGGACTGCATCATGTCTGCGTCAGCCTGCCAACATTGCATAACCTGAGCCTTATCAGGAGGAAACACCATCAGACAAACTTGTACCGAAGGGCAGCTGCAAACCAACGGGCCGATTCCCTGCAAAAATGTTAAGGTCGTGAAAAACAAAGAAAGGCCAAGAAACCGTTCCCAGTTAAAGGGATCCTGTGCTAAAGAGACATGGCAACCAAATGCAAGTGGGATCCTGGGTCAGAAGAAGGGTATTAGTGGAACGGTTGGTGAAATCTGAAAGAGGTCTATGGATTAGATACTATTGTAGAAATGAGAATTTCCTAATTTTGGTAACTATACTTTGGTTATGTAAGAGAATGTCTTGTTAAGGAAACACATTCTGAAGTATTCAGAGGCAAAAACATCTAAATTTAGTCTCAAATTTTACATTATATCTATATATATTTGCACATATACACACATATATGTGTATTGTGTATATATACATACATGTATGTACACGTGTACATGGAGAGAGAAAATTATAAAAGAAATTATAAAACAAATAAACAAATGTAAAATGTTAACATCTGGGAAAGGCTTTGTACCATTTTTGCAACATTTTTTAACCCGAAATTATTTTTATTAAGTTTAAAAAATAAACAATAGGAAAAAAATTAGTAGGACTTTTCGCATATAAGGGATAGCTGTTACTCATCTAATTGGCCATTTCCTGTCCTCAAGAATGGCACATTCAGGCTGCCATCCCCTAGGATGGCCGGGCAGCCTGACGTTGCCAACTCGGGCTTCGGGGTTAGAGGAGGAAGGCGCACTGCTATCCCCCACCTGTCTCCACGGTGCCACCATAGACATACAAAACCAGTCCTGGTCCAGCAGGCATGGGCAAAGGAGATTTTCTGGCTTTCAGGATTTTTCCATTCTCTTCTTTTTCTCTCAAATCCACTTCTTTCCTGGAGGAACTGGAGGCTCCGGTCAGACATGGCTTGTTTAGGAAGGCAGGGTTCACCCTGCCAGGGAGGGCCTCGGCCAGAGCAGCAGCAGTTCTGTGGGACCAACTTCAGTTCTGCTCTTTCCTGGGAACCAGCTGAGGCCTGATGTGGCTTGGGGGCCTCTCCTGACTCCCAGCCTGTACTCTCTGTGTCTCGCACAGCTCAGAGCCAGAAATCAAGAAGTGAGAGGTCTGATTTTCATTCTGCTTTAAACGAGTTGGGCATCCATGAACAAAGCCCTTCATGGCTCCGGATCTCACTTCCTCATCCGTTACATGGAGCCAGTAACTCTTGTTTTGCTTCCTTCAGAGCTGGCTTAGGAGGACCTAAAGAATAGAAGGATCCTCTAGAAACATGACCGTGAAGCTGTACTTGAAACCTTCAGTGGAGAAGGCTCTCTCTGTACTGGGGAATAGAAGTTGCACAGAAGAAAAAAGGTAGCTTTGTTTGTCCTACCAAATGGATGAGACATTCATTCATTCATCTACACATCCATTCATCCTTCCATCCATCCATCCATCATCCTTCCTTCCTTCTAGCCATCACCCATCCCTCCATCATCTGTCCACCCATCTATCCATTCATCATCAACCCATTCATCCTTTTATTCCGTCACCCTTGTATCCATCCAGCCATCCAGCCAGCATACATCCATCCATCCCTCTGTCCATCCTTTTTCTCATTTGCCAAACAGTGCCAGACACTGGGCTAGATCCCGGGGATTAAATGATGAATGAATCCAAATGACGTTGACAGCTCATAGTCTAAAAGAAGAACAGGGTGTGTAAATTAAAACAATGCTCTATTTGAAGAATATACAAGGTGGTATTGGAACTTGGCAGTTAGGGAGTTAAAAGGGGGGTGAGGGGCAGTCCTAACAAATGGAACGACCTGAAAAAGAAAGCTGGAGAGACAGCAGTGGGATATGTCACAGACCAAGGGAGAAGTGGCTGCAAGTTTAAAGCTAGTGGGGACTGGGGGAGGGGCTAGGTCCAGTTGGAGAGGAGACTGGGGAAATACCGGATGGCTGGTGAGGCAGCCAGGCCATAGGAAAGTCAGGGCCCTGGGGACCATCCCCAGCAAGGCCATCCCAGCTCAGCCCTCTGCTGCGGGAGGAGTGCAGCTTGGCTCCAAACCCTCCCTGGCAAGCCAGAGTAAAACTACTCAGCCCTTGTTGTGTCTACAGTGGTCACAGGCCCAGGCTGCTCACTTCCAACTGGAAAAGTGGGGTTGTAGGGCAGCTCCCAAGGCCACACCAGGTCATGGTGGAGGTGGGGCTGGCCAGGGAGGGCAGCACCTAGGAATCTGGGTGGCCTGCTTAGAATTTTCAGTGGTTCCCTGATTTGGAAAAGCCAGCCCTGCTCATTTACAGGCTGTGGCAGGGCAGGGCCCACACCCCAGTAAACAGGGGGTTGGTGCCATTCCTTCGTGGCCGCCCACGTGAGGGAAGGCAAGTCCTTTGGCTCCCTCGGCCACTGTTCCTCCTTCTGGGAGGATCAGGCTCTTCTAGGCTCTGAAATGTCTCTCCAGGGGCCCTATGCTCATGAGCAAGCATGCCTGGTGCTCCCAGTCTTTTCCTGCACGGATGGGAAATGTCCCATTTCCCACTGGGAATGTCCTGGGACATCCCACTGGGACATCCCGGCTTGCTTTCTGCCTGGGCCCTCGGATCTCCTTGGGAATGGTAACCCTTTACCCCACGGGCCATGTGTGACCCGCCCGTTCTGTCCTGTCCCTGGCCCTCCCACGGTGGCTGCTCCCCCAGAGTATGCAGGGGGAGCCCAGCAGGCCCACAGCCAGCATCTGGGAGCAAGGCCCAGGGTCCTGGATTCGCTGGGACAGGGGCTCCCCAGGAAGTCTAAACAAGGCCCAAGTTCTCAGGGCAGAGAGTTCAGAGGGAGAGGAGAAGGGCATTTCAGGTGAGGCTTAGAGATAGAGTCTGCTGAGAACACGGCTGTGCCAGAGGTCTGCCTGGGGCCTGGGGCCTGGGGACCTAGCGTGGAGATTTGAGTTTGATCTCCTGGAATTTATTCTAAACCTTGCTCCTGGCTAAGGCGGCAAATGAAAGTTACACAAATCCTCAGCCAGTAGCTACCAAAACATCCACTGTGGCTGGTCACCCCCCTCTCGGCCCACCTGCAGGGCCTTCTGTCTGTCACCTCGTAACCACTTCCCCTTCTGGCCATGGGCCTCCCACCAGCAAGCCAGCCACCTTGCAAGGGACCTTGAGAGGTACCACCCGATCAGAGCTGCCTTCCATCTGTGGGGCTTTCTGTTGGGGCCCACAGCTGTGGGGTCCCTTCTGTCTCTTTGCTCTCCCAGCCTCCTCCGGGCAAGGCCTCAGGCGGCCGTCTATATGGCCGGCCAGGTGTGTGCTGGGGCTCAAACCCCATCTCCCATTCAGGCTTTTGAGCCTTCCTTGTGGCCATCCTGCTCCTGGGAAGCCAAGTTCTGTCTCAGCGGAAGCCATGGTTGCGGACACGGACACGTGTTGAGCACTCACTCTGGCCAGGCAGGGTCTGAGTCCTTCCCCTTACTGTGCTGTTCGAACCCATGCTCCTGATCCCATCTGTAATGGCTGGTGTTGTATGTCCGTGAGGCCAAGCCACAGCGCCTGGTGACATTGATCTAGGTGTGGCCACGAGAGCATTTTGTAGATGTGGTTAACATCGACAAGACAATCTGACAATCCCTTGATTTTAAGAAAAGGAGAGTATCCTCCCTAACTGGGTGGGCCAGACTCAATCAGTTGAAAGGCAAAACTAGTTTCCCTGAAGAAGATGAAATTCTGGCTATGGACTGCAGCTTTGGCTTGTGCCCAAGCTTCCATCCTGCCCTTCCTGATGGCCTGCCCTACAGATTTCAGACTTCCCAGCCCCCACAATCACATAAGCTAATTTCTTTATATATACTCTCCTAGTGGTTCTATTTCTCCGGTAGAACTCTGACTACTACACCAGCCAATAGCAATGGGGCCAATGTCACACCCTTAGTAAGGAGGGGGAGCCAGGATTCAAACACAGGCAGCCCAGTTTCTGAACATGGGTTCTTAGCCTCTAGACCATACTATGTCAACAGCATTAGCACTGTTGACAATGACATTCAAGAAAGTTAAATAACTCACCCAAGGTCACACAGATGTGCCATAATTCCAGCCCAGGTCTTTCTGATTCCAGGGCCTGACCACTTTCTAGCATATTCAGTGGTGTTGGTAAGTGATTAACCACAGGTTCTCTAGCAATGAGTACATGCATACACATATTATGAATTTAGGGCTAGAGAGCATCCTAGTGCATGAATAAATAAAAAAATATACAGTACCCTTTATTATAAACTCCGTCTCTTCAATTGATTCTTATAGAATGCTTTCACTGATACTTCCTAAACCCTTGTAACCATTGTTGTTGTTATGGTTGACAAATGTGTGTAGTTTCTACACGCATATTAGGTGTTCATCTCGTTTTCATTAGTGAGTTAGATAAAAGTGAAAAAAAGAAGGCATTAATGCAACAATGACACAAACGACTTTTTCACTGAGTTGGATCATAATTTTGGAATACTGGAAGAGTATGTTCGATTTTTTTGTGCTGTTTCCAACATCATTGCTACAGACACAACTCACTTGTAAGTTTAATCTACATCATTAACATTGTCACCATCATTCTCCTAAACCTAGACAACTGTCAAAAACAATCGTGCGACCCGGGAGTGTAACATTTGCCAATTTCCATGGTGTAAATATTCCCCATAATGTGAGCTCCCGAGGAGGAGGTGGAGAGACATTGCCCGAACACACCATTACCTAGAATTTCTGCACACAGATTCAGTGCATGCAAACAACCTCAAGAGCATGGTTCTAAATTGTTTAAAAAAAAAATGGGAAGCGACAAGTTTTTACTCAATCAGCTTTTAAAATTTCTAGAGAACAATTAGCTGACAAACTTGTGTGAGCTGTTTCAAGCACAGAGCAAAGTCTATGCTTTGACCCATCTACCCTCATTCTGCCAGTGATTATATGTGACAGACTCTGGGCTGGGTGGTATAAAAATGCCTTTGCAATGATTTTCACTTAACTCAAAATGAATGGGATTTGAAATGATTACAGGTAAGTAGTTTTAGAAATGTTAGAAGTTAGAAGCTCATTCCATACCTTATCGCATTATTATAATGCATAATATAATGCATATTATGCATAAGTTATTGCATACATTATTATTACACCATTCTTACAGTGTTCTGTGGGAATGGGTGCTTTCCTTGTCCGCATTTCACAGATGAGAAAACTAAAGCACAGGGAGGTTGTGCACACTCACCAAGGGACATTGTGCTAGAGCCAGGATTTGAACTCGGAGAGTTTCTAATATTCTTAGAAGAGTATTAGAGATGAAGTGAATCATAGGAATTTTTATTTAAAAGAAAGAGTAAGAGAGAGGCTGGAAAAAAGGGACTGATGCTTGAGGTTCAAATTCCATTCCCCCTGCTAGTTTCCCCATACCTATTTCTAATCAAGCCTAGGGGGGGTGTCCCCTCTAAAAGACAAAGTCTTGGTCTGGCCCCTCTGAACATCTTCAGAGATACTCTGTCTTCTGTTAACAAAGTGTCTCTTAGGTCACATCTACAGCAATACACCTCCCACATTGAACAAGTTTTCACTCCTGTGCTCTGGGGCTGGGGAAGCCTGCCTACCTTGGCTCCATGCAGGGCCACGTGGAATTCAAGAATCTTCCTGGGACAGCCTTGGCCTCCATTCCCATCTGCTGGGCCCCGAGTCTGCTTAGAAGCCCATCTGGTGGACGGAGAGGGAAGGTTTGGTCAGGCCAAGTCAGCCAATCCTTCTGTGGGTCACTGTGGAGAGTCTCCATGCTCCCTCTGTTCCACACTCATACAGAATGGTCTAGAAGGAAGGGGGAAGAGAAATGTTCCCTGAGGAGCCTGAAGCCTGGGTGGGCAGGCAATAAAAAGACAATGGAAAGAAATGGTCCAGGACCCTGTCCAGCCATGGGCCAGGGGCTGGGTGTCCATGTGGACATATACTTCCAGAGAAATTTGGAGAGGTCACACAGCCTCATGTCCAAGTCAGGTCCAAACCACTTTCTTGTTACGGGATCTTTCTGATGAAATGGAGATAAAATAAAAGTGACCTGACTGGCAGGGGACTGGATGGGATAATGTCCACTGATCGCTTAGCTCAGTAGAGCTTAAATGTGGCGATTTAATCACAGAGAACATTATTCTCCATCTTCTTGCCCCTTGTCAGTGTGATTTCCCTAAGGACCTACTGTGTGCCCAGATCTTTTCTAGGTGTGGAGAGGAAGCAGAAAGAATAGCCGAGAGGTGGTGTGTGCCGTGGGTAAGTTCGCAGACTCTAGCCTGGCTTTCTGGGGTTCCCATCTCAGCGCTCCCTCTTCTGAATGCTGTGGTCTTGGGGATGTTTCTTTATCTCTTTGTGCCTCTGTTTCCTCCTTTGCAAGATGAGGAGAAATAGAGTACTTACCTCAGAGGGTTCTGTCTATGTAAAGTGGGTGGTGGGGTGGGGGGTATCTTTCCTGCCTTCCTCACAGAACCACGGGAAAAGTCAAGTGAGATAACGGATGTGAGAAGACTCTGGAACCTAAAAATGGCACATCATCAAATGAGACTATCATTGTTATTAGTGTGTTCCCTGCATGAGAAGCTTAAGACTTTGCCAGGCGACACCCAGAAAACTTTCACTCAGGACAGAAAAGGAATGCTCCTCAAAGCTGAGGAAGCCAGGATGGGAGGACATTATTGGTGAGAACACTTGGATGAGGAGATACTTCTCCAATCCACCTGTCCCAGGATTTCCGGAAGGACATTTCTAACATAGCAGAGAGAGGGAGAGTGAGCGAGGGCAAAAGCAGAAGGAGCCACAAGCAGGGGGAGAAGCAGGCTGCCTGCTGAGCAAGAAGCTGGATGCAGGGCTCGATCCCAGGTCCCTGGGATCATGACCTGAGCTGAAGGCAAACACCTAAGCAACTGAGCCACTCAGGCATCCCCATTGGGTTTCTTATAGACAAAACAGGAAAGGTTCAATAATGACCACAAATTAGAAACAAATGCTGTCAACCTTGACAAGATAAATGAAATAAGAAATTGGGAAGCAGAAGAGGATAGAACTGGAGGGGAAAATAGGAAGACTAATTTCCTCACCCAAAAGTCTCAGCAATAGAAGGTTAAAAATACTGCTTGAATTTACAAAGTTAAGCAACAGAGAAACTACAATAAGGACATAATTAGCAAAAGTTGGGAAGAGGAAGGAAGCTAGGGATGGGGTATATGCGTTGAGTCTCACCCATCATGGATGAGAACTTCAGGTTGACCAGATGCCCCGACTTCCCTAAGACAGTCCCATTTTATACTTGTTGTTCTGTGTAATTATTTGTTCAGTCCCTTTTCACTTTCAACAGTCTCCTGATTGGAGGATTCATGATATGTCATCTTATCTAAAGTTGATAAAAAAAAAATTAGTATAAACACACGACATGAAGAAACCACCAGAAAAATGAAACAAAAACTGTTTGATGTGGGTGACTCATGGGAGGTGGGGGTGGGGCAAAATATATTTGTTAGAACTCATCTAACTGTAGTTTAAATGTGTGCATTTTATGATATATGGATTCCACCTCAATAAAGTTGATTAAACCAAATAATGTAGCCTTTGGGGCTGGCAGGGTAGGTGAGAAGTCATTCTAGATTATTTGATATTGTTAAAATTATGTGCATGTTTTCTCTAATAAGATTTTTAAAATTTTATATTGAAAATGTTTTAAAAAACAAATTTTGGCGTGGCAATGCTTGATGATGCCTTTGGCTCTTACTGGCTCTGGAAGACTAGAGGGGACTCTCTAGTCTTCTAGACTTTCTAGACTAGAAGAGGGGAAGAAGGTATTTCCTCTTAGAGGGTGTTTTCCTTCTGGACAATAGGGAGAGTCAAAGAATTAGATCACTGGTTCTCAGCAGATTTTCTTAAGAAATTTCCAATGCCTGGGACTTGTCCCCAAGAGATTCTAATTTAACTGGTATTTTAAAAGCCTCTTTGGTGGTTCAAATGGGCAGCCAGGCTGAGGATCACTGAATTTGCTGAGAGAATCCTGGACTCCCAAGATGGAAGAAATTCAAGATGGCAGATGGTCACTGAGTCGCAAATTGAGTCACGGGTGTCCCCTAATCACACTCTCTCCTTCTGCAGGTGGGGAGACTATGGTCCACGGCCCAAAGAGAGAGAGGGTTTTGCCCAAGGTGGGGGTGCTAAGCCAGTGGCCTGGTTGAGGCTAGAACGTGGATTGTCTGAGCCCTAGCCTTATGCCCATTCCTCCATAGCATCAAGGCTCCCTGGGCTTAACCTGAGAAGGGCAGTAGTAGACGTACGGTGATCTGCTGAGCACCCATTGAGTGCCAGGCTTGTGCTAGGCACTGGATGTAGTGTGTCTTCTTTTATCTTCTCTCCTTTAATCCCCCTGCCTTTTGGCACCCCGCTTGTTAGACTCTAACTAAGAGCCGGTTAGAGAAGTTAAATGACTCGCCTGATGTATCTTGTCCCACTCTCACTAGGCTCTAACACCATCTCTCTTTAAGTGTGGCCCTAAGTAATACTTTTCTCTAAATTTCCTCAAGTGCTTGTTTAAAAATGCAGATCCCTGGGCTCCCATCCCAGACCTGTGGAATCAGAATTTCTGGAGATGGGGTTCAGGAAGGTGCATTTTGACTAGCGTCCCAGGTAGTTCCCGAGCTCATGAACAATTGAGAGCCACGGCTCACCTGGGCCTTCTTCAGATCTCTAGAGTGGACCAAACTCCTCCTCTAACCTCAGGCCTTTTGTCCATCCCCTTTCTTCTGCTTGACTCACAGCCCCCACCTCCAACTCACCCTGAAGTCTAAGCTTCCTCTGGGCAGTGCTTTTGACTTTCCAGACAAGGGAGGTTCTTCCCATGATCCACTCTTTAGAGTGCAGACTTTTCCTCCACGTTGTTATCACAAAGGTAACTTACAAAACAGCATGAGTGATATTTTGTTTAATGTCCCTTTCCTCTCCTATGAACCCTCATCAATCACGTCCACTAGGTTCTTCTCAGCCCCTGAACCCCCCCCTGGCACCCAGCAGGGGTGAAACAAGCAGCCGATTACAAGGCCAGGGAAGAACAGAGCCAGAATTCAACCCCAGACCTGCCTGATGCCAGATCTGCTGATCCTCCATGATGAACTGCCCCAGAGGAGCACTGACCTGACCAGACGTGGGAATCCTAAGCATCTGCTCCATTCTCCAGACCTCCAAACCACTCTGCTTACACACAACTCGTAGTTCTTCTTGATAAGAACTGATAGTCAACAATTAAGGGACAGGCAAGAGCTTAGATCTTTCCTTACAGGCTCAACCTCCCCCGGGCACAGTGATAGTGAGGCACAGGCAGGATTGAGAGCCATTCCTGCAAGCAGACCGACAGCAAGACAGCCAGCCAGGGCTCAACAAAGGCCTGGCGCTGTCCTTTGCGGTGTTCTGATAGCATCAGCCATGAAGGCTCTGCCTGCGTCAAAGGTGGCAATAGTGGTGGTCAGCGATGCTTGTGGGCAGAGACAGACAGACACGAGTCTGCCAGGTCAGTAGCTGTGCATGAGACCATCTAAGAACTGGGTCTGGGGAGACTTTTCTGGGCTCAGTATAGTCTTATACCTCCTTCAGGCTGGAGCTATCTCTACTATGTTCTAGCTCACTCCCATACCTTCAATACTGAAGGTGCCAATGAAAACCCCCTTTTCACGTCTATTCTACTGATTAATAAAACCTTAGACTTGATCAGAGATGAAATGTAAGGGAAGTTGTAGCTGGTTGTCCCTGCTTCTGAAGGTGAATTTCCAATCGGTGTGATTGAACATGCCAAGGGTAGAGATGAAAACTAACCGATGCACATGCATTGTTCTCTTCCGGCCCTAAGTGAGATATTTCAGAAACCACAGTGGAACTCCGCCAGCGGTGGTGTGGGGGGAGGACAACTCAGATCTTGCAGGTCCCCGGATTTCTGCTCTGCTGTCAGGACCAGTGCTGCCCTGAGGTCTGGTCAGGCCAATCTGCTAATTCCCAAGCAGGGTCTGGAAGGCACTGGGATTTGCTCAGAAGTTTGCTCTAGTCTTGGTCTGGAGAGGCTGAGTCCAGGCATGTCAGAGGCCAGAGGTGGTCCAGGACTGTGCTTATCAAAGTTTGTTGGGTATCAGGAGAAATTGTGAAAGATGAAAATGGAGTGGGGGAGAAAAAGAAAGGACAAAAGAGAAAGGTAAGCCCTGGATATCTTTCAGGGGTTTGTGGGTTTTGTTTTGTTCTGTTTTGTTTGTTTTGTTTGCCTTTCATTCTCTGAGCTGTTTTCTAGCTCTGGAGGTTGTGGAAAACCGATAGCAATGTCAGTGATTCTTGGAAATGCAAATTATGCCCAATGCCATACAATTGATTATTGTCCTATGGATTTTTTTTTTTTTTTGCCAGTTTTGTATCTATTTGTAAATTCAGTTCAGATTCCTGATGACCTAGATATGTATCTACTCTTTGCATTCTCTTTTGAAATGATTAAAACATCTTAGTGGTTTCCTCATTAATTAATGAGTTAAATAGAATCTTTGACCCAGATTCATTTTATATTTGTACGAGATCATGATTATACCTCTTTTAAAAAATTTCACATGTATACAAATCACTTAGGGATCTTAACTCAAGTACAGATTCTGATTCAGAGTGTGGGGAGGGGCCTGAGCGTCTGCGTTTCTAATGAGATCTGGGTTGATGTCCATGCTTCTGGCCCATGGATGTCACTTAGCTATTAAACTACATCTTTAAAAAAGTGATGATTTACTTTAAAATATCTTAATCCAGGAACTGCATTGACCCAAAGGATACAAAAATAATAATCTGAAGGGATGGATACCCCCTGATGTTTAAGAAACATTATCTCCAAAAGCCAAGTTATGGAAGCAGCCCATTTATCCATTTATCAACTGATGAATGGATAAAGAAGTTGTGGTTCGTATACACAATGGAATATTGCTCAGCCACGAAAAAGAATGACATCTTGCCATTTGCAACAATCTGGGTGGAGCTAGAGAGTATGATGCTAAGTGAAATAAATCAGAGAAAGACAAACACCTATGATTTCACTCATATGTGGAATTTAAGAAACAAAACAAACCAGTATAGAAGAGATAGAGAGATAGAGAGAGAGAGAGAGAGACCGAGAAAGACAGAGAGGGGAAAACTAAGAAACACTCTTAACTCTAGAGAACAAACTGGTGGTGACCAGAGGGGAGGTGGGTGGGGGGATGGGTTAAAAAGCTGATGAGAATTAAGGAGGGCACCTGTTGTGGTGAGCCTGGGTGTTGTATGAAGTTTGAATCACCATGTTGTATGCCTGAAACCAATATTATACCATACATTGAAACTGGAATTTTAAAAAATACTTTAAAAAATTATTCAAATGATATAATGTGTATTTGAGAAAATTAATTACTATCTGTGCCTTAGGTTTGATGAACTAGCATAAAGAAAATGTTAGAGCTTTTGGAGGTATGAATTGTGGTGTCATGGGTCCCACAGTCCTTGCACGAACAAGGTATTAAAAACTGGCCAACCCCTAGCCCTAGATCCCACCACTTGACAAGGATCTTACCACCCCACCTGCATTGTGAGCCCCACAAGCTTGCAGGGCTCTCTATATTTCCATGGCCTTTCCAACTCTGGACTAACCCTGCAAAGGGGGCGAGAGGGGTTGGTGGGGAGGTGGCTATTGGCCCCAGCAGGGTTCCCATTCAGCCCGGGCTTGGTTGTCTCTAGCAGTAGGGTTGGGAGCTCACTACCCCCAGGACTTACTTGCACCTTGCAGACCAGAGACTGGGTCCTGGAGGGTGTTCTGGTACCAGAAGCCCTTCTAGAGATGGGGCTGTCCCGCTGAGAGGCTTTCCAGGCTCTGCTGCTGGGGCAGATGGACACCTACCCTTAGCCTGACTGACTTCCCACCACACAGGACTTCTAGGGCAGCATCTGAACCAGTGTACATCAGCAGCCCCGGCCCCTGGGACAGCTACCACAGCGTGCCTGGCTCAGGGTCCCTGTGCACTTCTGAGCCAGACCAGCCACAGGGGATCTGGAGAAAGACTCGCTCACTTGTCCACCTCACTGAGCCTGGGAAGGGGCAGCATGGGAAACACTGGGTCCCTTGGCCCATATCCAGGGCAGGAGGGCCCGAATGCTCGGGAGAGTGTGGGCTCATGGGCTGAAAGCTGACTCTGCTCTTGGACGAGGCACTTTGTCTCTCCAAGCCTCAGTTTCTTCACCTGTACTATGGGGATGATATTCAGTGCCCAGACTTGGGGCCAGGCTGAGCAGATAGGTGGAGGGGAACACTCTGGACTGACTCCCACTCCCTGAAAGGCTCTTCCCTCATTCAGAGCGTCTCTGAACAGGCTTTTCCCTCATACCTTTGCCCTGCTTCACTCTGCCCTGACATTCATTCCTGAGCTTATTTGTGCATTTGTTTTTGTTTTCTCTGCCTCTTATCTGCTGCTTGCACCTCCCCCCTTTCCCCTCCCTGCCCCCACCCCCGCACCACCCCCCACCACACCCTACCCAGGGCAGGGACATTGTTCGTGTTGTGTCCCTGCTCCGACGTCAGTGCTCACACACACACAAGGCACGCCATGAACCACCGTTACACAGATGAAGGTGTGTGGCCCCAAGCCCGGCACTTAGTAGGTCAGCAGGAAACAAGTTCCTCTCCCAGGACCCGTGGCACACAGCACGGCAATGTTTCCCATGTTCTCTTCACCTTAAATCCAGGCTCCGGGTGGGGTTTTGTACTCTCTGCCAAAGCAAACACAGAAAACCCGTTTCCTTGCCGTTCATAATTGTTTCATATTTTTCCACAGGCCGAAGCTTGGCCTTGAGGTTTGCAGTCATGGGCCACTCTCTGCCTGGCTGCTCTCCCAACCACGGAAGAGGACGCCTATGGCCCCTGAGTGGACTCCACCTGCCAGGACTCACCCCGCCGGTTCCAGCCAGTGCTGCCAGGGGCCAGCTGGGGTCCAGACCCCACATGCCCACGTTCACCCCCTAACACCCTTTGGCAGTGGTGTCCATCCCCCATGCTTCAGAGAAGAAAACTGGGGTTTGTGTAGCTAGGGGTCTTGCCTCGTCTCCTAGCTAGAAGCCACAGAAGTGGGGTCTGAGACCAGGTCTAGCTCCCTTCAAGGCCAAGTCCTGGCACAGTAGAGAAACAGAAATGCTCTAGGGCAGAAGGGCAGAAGGGCAGAGGTCGGGAGCAGCAGGAAGGAACTGACCTAAGTGAACAAAGTGGCTCCTTCAGGAGTACCTCAGACACCGCTGGGGCCTGGGACAAGCCACTCACTGCGGCCTCATCCATCAAAGACCTCTCCTAAATGCAAGATCCCTTGGGAGCTCTCGACTGTGCAGAGGAAAAAGCCCAGGGTTCTTAGCTGCACGGTGAAGGTCCTCTGGGATCAAACCATTGTCTGCCTTTCCAGAATCCTCTTCCCCAGCTCCAGCTGCTTTTGCAGTACCCAGACTCTCCACCCATTGCCTTCAGCCTTCCCCCCCTGCCTGGAATGCCTGTCAGAGTCTGATCGGCCCTCTGAAGTTTAGCTCAAAACCCAACCCTAGAGTCCTTCCCTCTGATCTTCGCAGTAGCTACTGTAACTGTCCCCATTTACAGATGAGAAACCAGAAAGTGGAGGTGGCTTGCCTGGAATCACATCGTAAAGTCAAAGGATCTGAAGGCATCTGGGTCTCTCTACTCCCCTTGCCCCTGGTTCCCCAGGACTGACCCTCAAGGAGATGTTCTTTTGGGGGGTGGGGGTTGGCAGGAAGACCAAAGGTGTTAAGCCCTGGGCTAGTGTTCAGGCCCCTGTGCATCTGTCCCCTGCCTTTGAAGAGACATGCCAGATTATACTTTCTGGTCCAGGGATCTGATTCATCCTGGTTCCAGTCCCCGTGGGAGGAAGATCCTCCCAGCCCGGGAAAAGTTGACATATCTTTGTGTTTATGGAGGGGGGGCGGAGAGGGGAGGGCAGAGAAAGAAGGGGGTTGGGCAGGTTGTGTGGGGGCTCTTTCAGTCCCTTCTGTCCCTACAGGTTTATTCAGAGTGGGTGCGGCCACCTCTCTCCATGGATCTGGCTGCCATGCCTTGTTTCCAGGGTCATCTGCGTGTCTGAGTATCCACCTGCTTCTTGTTTCATCTCCCCCTCTTCTTCCCTGCCTCACCCCTTTCTGCCCTCCCAAAGGTTGGGAGTTTCATCTTCAAACACCTGTCTGCCCCTTCCTTCCCCTCCTTCCCTTTCTCCACCCCTCAACCCTGCACCTGCTCTGTCTCCAGCTTATAGAAAGTGCCTTCCCACCAAGGTTATCCACATAGATCTGCTCCAGCCTGGTTTGGACTCCTTCTCCCACTTCTCCCAGTGGATCTTTTAACTTCACGGGGCAACGCTTCACGTGGAAGAATGTGTTGATAATGGTGGAATTTCAGGCATCTGGGAGGCCAACTTATAAGCAGCATCTGGCCTTCCCCAGCTCGAGCAGACCAGGAATTTGGCATGTTTAGGAAGGCTGCGGATTTATTCTCTGTACCTAAAGGCTAAAAGAAGGCATGCCTTCTTGGCAGCATGAAGCTCTCTCTGGCTGCTTCCTTCCCAGCTCATGGAAAACTACTGGGGTTGAGATCGGTGGGGCTGTGCTCTGCACCTCGGTGGAGTCCGATGACTTAGGTGGGACAGAGAGGTCCAGGCATTCCAAGAGCCATGTCTTCTCTCCCCTGCTGGCTGGGATCTCCATTGCTGACAGCTGGCAAAAGAGCAGGCACCTTGGTCACTAATATTGTTTAGCAGGGGCGGCAAACTCACACGCTTCAGGGGCAAAGTGAACACAGTGAGAGTGTTAAGCAGACTGGAGGAAGCAATAGGGAGTGGTGGGGACTAGGGCAATGGGAGAGTCCTGATGTGCCTAATGTAACCCGAAGGGAATTATGTTCCAAGGCTGATTGCCAACTTCTGCAGATACCTTACAGGTTCCAAAGCTCTCTTCCATGTTCTTTCTCTGAAGCATCATTGTCTTTCTTCCTTATGGTAATTATCCCCACTTGGAGGATGAGGAAAGCAGACCTCCACAAAGTTTAGATGTTCACTTGGACTCCTTTCATGCACTGACTTACAGGAGAAGGCTTGGAAGATACGAGAGAGAGGTCTCTGCCGCCGATTTTCCACCCATCACTAGTCATGGTGTTTGAAATCCAACTCTACAAGTTGGCCATTAAGATCACATTCTGTCCTGATTCAGGATTTTCATTCAAAATGTCTCCGGCCCCTGTCCCATGTGTGAACATATGCTCCTGCCCACTCTTCTGTGTGAGGGAGGACCCCGAGGGGCGTGCCATGGGGGCTGGGCTCTATGACAACCCTCCCCCCCCCAGCCTCTCAGCAGCACACCTGCCCCACACTCGTAGTTAGTGGTAGAGACACAGCCTCGAGGGTTTGGCTCCTGACCTCCCCCGCACACCCCCCGCCGCCCCTGTTAGGACTGTAGTTTCTTTCTTCATTGCAATACACTGATAAGCAAGTAAAAAACCACGGACCTTCCTTGCACTTTACATAGGTTACTTCTTTAATCCTCATAATGTAATCCTAGGAGGTAGGAACCCTTACTATTCTCATTCTCCAGATAGGAAAACTGATGCAAAGCTTACGTTTATGCAGAATTAAGAAACTAATGAAAGGGTGAGACAAAAGCTGTTCATCAGTTCCCAGCCTGGTAAAAATCACCTGTCATCATTCCACAAACTCTGTTGCCGGGCCCTAGGCTGGGTGCTGCCTTTACAGTAGGGCACATAGGCTTGGAAACAAGCTGTTGCAAACAGCGTGACAAATGATACCTGAGAAATAGGGACTTTGAGAGCCCAGCATGTGGGGAAGTCTGAGAAGTCTTCCAGGAGGTGGTGGCATGAGGAGAAGGGGCATTTTCCAAAGTGAGAATGGCAGGTGCCAGGATCCCTTGTGGGTATGAGAGTCCTGTCACCTTTCAGAGGCATCAGAGGAAGAGAGTAGTTGGTGTCACAGAGGAAGGGGCAGGGGGTTTAGGGTTGGGATTATGAACCTTTGACACTGCTTTCATGGCAAGCGGCCTTGAGAAGATGAGCGAGGGCCTGGATTTTTAAAATTATTTTGTTCAGAATTTGTAATAGGTTCACGGTTCAAAGGGCATGAAGGGTATGTCGTGAAAAGGCTCCTTCCACGTCATTTAGCTGCCCAGAACCCCTCCTCAAAGTCAGCCGTTCTCCTGAGTTTCCTAAGAGCCGTTCCAGAGATACGTTATTTTATGCTTGTATAAACTAATATTTCTCCCTCTGTCTCTAACTCACTGCATTTTTTAACCCCAAAGATAGCGCACTCTTTATGCATCCCTGAACCTTGATTTTTTCCACTGGAAGAACATACCTTGACAATCTTTCCTATTTCCGCACAGGCTGTGTCATGCTGCAGTTAAAAAACATTGTATTTTATTTTACCAGCCCCTGTTGATGGACATATTGTGGGTATTTTTTTTCTGATCTTTAGCTCTTACAATAAGTGTTGCAATGAATGATCTTGTGCATCTATAATATCCTCCCCGTGCAAATACATCAACAGCAAAAGAATGATCAACAATAGAATCGCCGAGACAAAGGCTATATAAATTTTACTTGCATTAGAAAAACTTTACTGAAGTTTAACTTACTAAAAGGAAAGTGTACAGCTCAGTTAAGTTTCACACGGGCAGGCACCCATGTCAGTTCCTACGAAACTTACTGCCTTGTCTTGGTTGATCCCCGCTAATAAGGTAATTTACTAATCTGATCTCTAGCACGTGGATTGGCTTTGTCTGTTTCTGAATTTTGTGTAAAGGAATCATAAAGAATGTGGTCTTGGGGCATGTCTGTTGGTTGTAGGACTAATAGTAGAATCGCTGTACGCATTCTTTAATGTGGGTGTATATTGCTACGTTGCTCCCGTGGTGTGAGGGAGCGACAGGTTCCTTGTCCCCCCAGTGAGTGTCCTGCTTAGCACAGTACCCAGCACAGCAACAACGCGCAACAGCAAGCAAACCCAACTCCAGAAATCCGAAGAAAATGCTTTGTGAGTCCTAAGGCCCCACTCTGGGCAAGGGACTGTGGTTTTGCTAATGTGCCTCCCTAGAAGGATCAGGTAAGAGCGAGCAGGGTTTGAGAAACCCATTTCCACCCCCCAGGGACACCTCTGTAATGAATCATGATAACCTTCTGCTCAGGTAGTTCTGGCCTTTCTAAAGCGCCCTGACAAACACCAGAGGTTCTCAGTCTGGCTCACATTAGGATCGTCTGGGGAACTTTCCAGAAACATCAATGCCAGGACCTCACCTGTACAGTTCTTATTTAATTCTCCCAGGGTGGAGCATGGGCATGAGGGTTTTATAAGCTTTCCAGATGATTCTAGGGTGAAGCCAGGGCCGGGAACCATCGAGGACACTGTTTTGTATCATGCTATGAAGGGGGAGACCCTGATGAGGCTGAGGGACGGGGTGTGTGGGGGGGTAAAAAACAGTCTTCAAGTATGACAGTAGTGCATGCCCTCATGTCAGGAGTAGTGCCAGAGCTACGTATAGCTACGGAGTGCCCTCATGGCCACCCAGCTGCTCAGGGCCACTGCTGGGTCCAGAATACAGGGCATTCCCATAGAGACTCAGCCCACACGCTTAAGCCTGCCTCCAACTTCTGACCTCTGTTATGCCTGGAAAACAAGCCGAAAAGAAAGTACACCAAAATGTTAACAGTTGCTATCTTTGGCTGATATCATCATGGGTAATGTTTCCTTCCAGATACTTTTCGGCTCTTTTCAAGTTTTGATCAGTAACCATGTATTATGTTTATCATCGCAAGTAAATAAAAGTGCTTTCAAGGTGTCAAAAGAAATAGCATTGCCATTTTCCAGAGCAGCAAATTGAATCCAAGGGCATCCAAAAGGGAGTGAGTGACAGGATTGGGGCCACACCTATCTCCTGAGTCCCACAAGGGGCTTGAGAGTACGCAGAGGTGAGACAAAGTGTGATCTTTTCCTACAGGACGGGCTCTGGAAAGATGGGAGGAAATGTCTCCAAATTAAAAAAAAAAAAAAAAAAAAAGGCTGCATTAATAAAATTTTATTATATATGCTCTTGTAAAATAGCCAGGAAATTTTAAAAAATGAAAATAAAGTAAAAGAACCTGTTATCTCACCACCTAGATGTAAACCTTGGGGAAATGTTGGGGGGGGGTTAGTTCATTCACACTGTCTCTATCCATAAATACATATACGGACCTGAATGAGCCTAATTTTCCATGTATATGTCAATGAACAGAGCTACACCTCGATCTTGGAATGACTGCGAAGTATTATATAGATGTACCATAAAACATTTAGCTATTCTCCTGGTGACGAACATATTTCTATGTTGTAACCACATTTTGCTTTATGTTGGAAAATGAACATTCTCCTCTATTCCAGGAAAAACTCTGGAGTAAAGTCTTTTTATTTGGTTGGGGTTTCTTTTGTTTTTGTAGAGTGGAGAGAGAGGCTGAATTTGGGTGTATGGATGTATGTGTGTGTCAGTGTGGGTCTTTGTGAATTGTATTTGATTTAAATAATTTAATTTAAAGAGTATTAACCTCACAGAGATTTCATAGAGACTTCCCTCTCCCCTTACCCTCTCTTACACACACACACACACACACACACACACACACACCATTTGCAGGTGAAATGTGTTTGCAAACGCTCTTAAGCAGAGCTGGGTAGAATACAGGATAAGGCCACGCAGCCAAAAGCCAAGGTCAGGTGTTGTCTGCCAGCTTGGGCTCCGAGCCCACAGTTTGCTCTTAACAAATGCCTGTGGGCAATGACATCACACACACACACACACACACACACACACACACACACACACACAAACACACACACACACACACACACACACCAGCCAATCTCATTCTCCCTGCATGCAAGACGCTGGGCGGTAATGGAATCGCATGTCGAGGCAGGCATAATTGAATGGCTGAGGGCATTAAGTCCTTGATTAAACTGGTTGTTCATTTGAAGGGACAATTAACCCAGCTAATATTCCAGGCCAGCCCTGCGGGTCTGCCTCCATCAAAGGACATACCGAGCAGACAATAAAGTGGCTGCATCACCTTTATGGAGGAGTCTTCACACATGGCCCACTGTTCAGGTCAGGTCAGGGCCACAGATACTTTGAATTGGAGTCAAGGAGACTCTGAGTGTAGCCAGCCTGGGGTTGTGTGAGCTTGAGTTTGGGAATGTTAAGAGGATGTTTCTTCTGAGGAAGTTTTCTCTCACAGAAGAAATGACATTCCACTCAGCTTGTCTTTGTCACATTTACATGAGGTGCTCGGAGCTTCAGCAGCCATCTTGTGACCATGTGGAAACCTCACTGGCTGGCCCCACCTCTGGGCCTTCTGCTGAATGTGGTGCCACAGCTTTCTTGTTGTTTAAGTTGAGTTGGGTTTCCTTGTCTCAAGCAGTGGAAAGCATTCTGACTGTTGAAATGGGTCCTTTTCATGACCCACCAGCTTCCTGGAAGGGTGGAGGTGAGGAAGGGAGGAGAGAGGGAGGAATTTTCCTCCCCTTTCTCTTCTGTTGCCAGGTGTTAATCCCAAGGTAAGGTCTCTCCCAGAGCGGACATGTTCCGAGTTGCCTGGATCCTAGAAGGTTGAATTCAATAACTACCTGTTCTGCCCCTAGGAGTCTGGCAACAGAGGCGACTGTGTTGCAGGATACAGGGAAAGGGAGCACAGGCCTGGCTCCAATTAGCTACTTAGGTTAGGCAAGGCCAAAGTAATAACTAGTCCACCACCAAGCCTGGCCAGAGATCCCACAGACTGGTAGAACCCAAGAGTGGGCAGGAGTAGAAGTAGGTGGGCAGCTTGGTGGGCGATCCAAGTCCCTGCAGGCACCAGTAGAAATAATTCTCATGATGGAAGCATGTCTTCATCCTAGGGACCACGCCATGGGCTAGACGGTTTGCCAATATCATTTTCATCACACCTGCGAAGTAGATGCCATTACCCCATATCCAGACTTGGCAAATGAGGCTCAGGGGGATTGAGTGTTTCTCCAAAGGCACACAGTGAAGAAGATGGAGGCAAATTGCAATTTAAGATCATGCAATTCCAAAGACTTTCGCCACCTTTGTCAACTTATGCATCCATCCAGCCAGCCAGCCAACCTGCCAGCCAGCCATCATTTATCCAATCTATAAACATTATCTGATCACCTGCCCGGTGCCAGGCACTGTGCCAATCCCAGAAGTAGAGTGATGACAGCAGTGGGTCCTGCCTTCTCAGGGCCCTAGGTGGGGGCCCTTAGGAGTTGAGGACCACATTCAGGCTAAAGGTAATCTTCTTACCATCCAGTCAGGAGTTATAAAGACCTCCCCCCCTCAATTCTGAGCACACTCTGGAATGTTCTGAGCCTCGAAATCACAACCCCTGCCTTGGATTTGAGCTTGAGCAAGCACTCTCTCCATCCAGGACCTCCAGTTCTCACCTATAGATTAGGGTACAAATGTCATTTGCACTTTTTTGCAGGAGTGCTGGAGCAAAAAAGGAAATTCTTATTTTAAAGGGCTTTGTAAACTCCAGAGTCTTAGGCAAAAAGCAGGCAGTAAACCCAGTTTTTCCATGTTTTAAGGGATGGTCTACTCCCATTGATGTGATCAGCAAGTCTCAGGTAATAATAATCTTTAAAAGCTGATTTGTCACATGTTGGAGACTCACCCTGGCATGCACTGCTGGGAAACCCCTGGGGTCTTGAGGGGGCCCATGTAAGAACCCATAACCTGTCATAAGGGGAGGGGCTAAGGTGCCTGTCGCTAATCATGGGCGAGGTTACGAGCTAACTCGGAGTCCCGCCCAACGCTGGGGGCTGCTAGCCATGCTCGAGGGGGACTGTGTTGGGTCAAATATTCTTTGGCAGTTCTGCCCTCCAGGAGGTGGTCAGAAATGAACCGATTTTCTTCTAGAGGGAGAGGAGAGTCGGCACAGCTCCCTAGTTGCTCCGGGGTAGAGCAGCTCGCCACATGAGGAACTGAGCAGAGTGTAGGCTGCGTGACTCACAGCCAAGGGGCGACTTGTACCTGAGGGGTGGTGGGGAGGGGTCGATGAGCAGGCTGAAGCAATATTAAATTTCTGCAAGGGGAGCGTCCTGTTTTTACAGAATCTATAGACTCCCAAGATGACAAAACCCATATTTAAAGGTTGAAAATACCAATTTGATAATGAGATAGAGGCTGCTTTTCATTTATCTCTATTAAAGGCATTTACAGATGATTTATTGATTCAAAGGAATAGAAAAGAAAATCATCCCTTCCCCAAAACCTCATGTCACTATGATTTATCTGATATTAAGGTTTAGGATATCCTGAACAAGAGCTGTGGCTTAAAAGATGCAGAAATAAATTTTTCAATACGAAGCAATCAATACGCTACCCTCTGATGGAGATGCGAAGTAATGTGGGGAAAGAGCTCTGGAGGTCACCGATGTAGGAAGCTGTGTGTCTGCGTCTGTGTGTGGGGATCTGTATGTCTGTGTGTGTCACATGTGGACGTGTGTATATAAGTGTGCAGGGTTGTGTGTGTGTGTGCGTGCGTCTGTTGTATATGTGTGTGTTCTTGGATGTGTGTTAATGTGAATGAATGTGTACATATGGGTATCTGAGTATGTGTGTGACCTTGAGGTGGCCCCTGGGTGTCTGGACTGCAGTCTCCACAATTGGTAAATGAGGAGGGAAGATCAAATGACCTTTGGTTTCCAGTGGGCGCTGACATACTCAGCTATCTACTGGGGAAATGGGACAGGGAGGTGGGTTCAGTCTTCCTTCTCCTGTTCTGCAAGTTCACCACTGGCCTTTCCCCCTCCCTGCTCCCAAATGCTGTTGTGCATTCCTTCCAGCTGACTGGCTGCCCGCCCGTGGCCCCCACGCACTATTCTAGCCACCCACAGAAGCGTAGGCCTTCACCTCTGTCATAGCTCAGCTGTTGCTCCAACTTAGTGTGACCTCAGACAGCCCCTTCTTCCCCCTAAACCTCAGACAGGAAAACGAGGTGGTGAGAGAAGCTTCTGGCTTTGACCTTGTCCACAGGCAAGCTTCCAGCCCTGGAAGTAGGGGGAGGGGGCATGGGGGAAGCTGGGACATAGTCAGGGAAGTGTCACACCCACCACGATCCCTTCCAGACTGGACACTCGCCGAGGCAGGGCTGAGCAAGTCAACATTCCAGCTTGGGCCCAGGGCCTGGTGTGCAGCGGGACTGGAAGTACAGGGGGGAAGAGGCGAGGCTGAACCCACCAGATCAGTGCTTGAAAGGATGCCTGCCCCGCCCCACCCCTGTGCCCGATGGAAGACATAGGGCTCTCACAGTCTCTCCCTCTCTCCCTCGCACCTGCACAGAATCACCTGGAGAGCATTACAAGTAATGGTGTCCAGCCCCCTCCAGCAAGTGAATCAGAAGCTCTCAGCGTGAGGTCCAGCCACCGGGTGTCAATGCTTCCAGATGATTCTAACATCAACGATCCGAGCTGAGGACTCCTCCCCATTAGCCAGAGAATCTCCAGGCCCTCCAGACAGACTATCTCCCAGCGGCCGAATTAGGTCTTCAGCCATCACTCTGCTCCCACGTTTCCTGTTGAGGGTGCAAAGTACAGATTCCAGGACCACCCCAGAGTTTCTGCGTCCAGAGGTCTGACTTGGACCTGGAAGTTGTCATTTAAACCAGCTCCTAGGCCTCTGCTGGTAAGACAGGCAGTCCGTGGTCCTTCTCTAACGCAGCAGCAGGAGGCTTCAGGTAGGAATGACGGGGTCCCCTGGGGCCCGCGCCCAGGCTGCTTTAGAATCTGAGGTCCCCGATTGCCTGGGAGCCCTTGCTCTGCGCTGCCCTCTCCCCCTCAGCTCTCAGACATACTCCAAAATCCAGTCTGGTCTGTTCCTGCCTTCAGGAGGAGATCCTAACCCCTGATGCTGCCCAGGGGGCCTGGCCCTGCCTGGGGCCTCCTCTGGAGCCCTCCTTCCTGGCCGCAGCTCCTGTCCTTTGCCAGTTCTCTCTGCGAGGCTCCCTGTTGCCTGGTTCCCCACCTGGCTGGGCCAAAATGCCTGCTCACCTCTCCTGACCCCCGGGGGCACCGGCTTCCCAGTCTGCCCCTCCTTCAAGTCCCGAGCCTCAGGAGGAACCGTGTCCTTCAGCGGGGCGGGGCCTGTGGTGCTCGTGCTTAAGCACTCTTTTCTGGCACCCGCATGTCCGCCCGGGGCCTGCCATGTAATAGGGGCTCAGTCAATATTTACAGAATGAATAAATGACGCACCACAAACACCTGCTTCTTCAGTCTCGGGGATTCTCACCCCGAATGGGTTTTCCAGCTGCACCGAGTGAACCGGCAGAGGAATGCATAATCCGGGACGTCCAGAGACAGCTGGAGGCCAGCCACCCCTCACGTGTGTGTATGTGTGTGTGCGCACGCATGTGGGCATAAGCGTGCGCACTTATGTATGCATGTGCACACGCGGTATATGGTAAGGACAGGCTACATTTGGGTGGAACTCAGAGACAGTTTGACCCACTGCCTTTTTCCAACAGTGACGCAATGGCTCCTGGGAGTCTGGCTTTTCTTTCTGGAATAGGGCCCTCCTCCAGGTGTCTGCAGGCCGTGGCAGTGCTCGGAGCCTGACTGCCCGTGGGAATGGGACAGAGGGAGTCTTGGTTGTCTGACCCCAGTAGGGCTTAGGAGCAGTAGAAAGAGCATGGCTCTGGAGTGTGTCCGGGGTTCCAAGCCAGGCCCCGCCCACCCGTTGCCACCTTTGTGACCTTGGATGAGTCCCTCATTGTCCTCTTTGGCCCAGTGGGAATAAGGCCGGTGAGCCAGCCAGCTGGGGACTGGTAGGACAAGCTGGTGATGCGATGTGTTCTGCTCTCCCCTTTTACTTTTCTTTGTTTTTGTTTTTTTAAAAGATTTTATTTATTTATTTGGCAGAAGAGACAGAGCACACGCAGAGGGAACAGCAGGCAGAGGGAGGAGAAGCAGGCTCTCCACTGAGCACGGAGCCCACTGCAGGACTCGATCCCAGGACCCTGGGATCAGTGACCTGAGCCAAAGGCAGTTTTCTACCTGCCTGAGTCACTCAGGCGTCCCTGCTCTCCCCTTTTAAAGGGAATAGTTCTTCAGACATCTCTCTCTCCTCCTCTTGACCCTCTAGCACCTGCCCAGCCCAGCACAAAGCCTACAATTAGTGCTTAATAAAATCTTGCTGCGATTCAGCACCCAGCCCTGAGACTGGCACATGGTAGGTACTTCAATAGCTCCCATTCTGTTCTTGAAGCCGTGCTGACCTGAGATGCAGGAGACCGGCATCGCAGCCCAGCAGCATACATGCACATGCACACCCGTGCCCCATCCCCCTGACCCTGAGCAAGCACACACCCCGTTTCTGGGCCTTGACATCTTCCCGGGTCAAAGGAGGGGGCTGAGCCCGTGATCCTCCCCTGTTAAGTTCTGCCTGTTTAAAACGAACCTGTGCAGGGATGGCCTGGTCCCGGCTGGGGTGCCCTGGGACGCTGGTGCAGACTGAGGGCTGGTGTCCAGCCCTAATCTGCCCACGGTCCTGGCCTGTAAGAAGGGGAGATGCATTCCTTTCTTACCTGCTGAGACCAGAAAGCCGCTCCTTCAGCTGAGCCCTTCCCTTCTTTTGCCCTAAGCTATGAGGAGTAGATTGGATTAAAATTATCAAGCCTCCTCGTCTAGAATAAATATTCTTGAAATGGAGCAAGTTATAAATAAGCAAGCAGCAATATCCTGTGTTATGAATATATAATTTCCATCTTTAATAGCTGACTAGGCCCCGGAGACTGTCTGAAAATGGGCTGTCTGGTCCTGATATTTTATGTGTTGTTTTTTTTTTTTAAAGGCCCCCAAACTTTTGTTTCTTAGCCCTTCGAGAGTTAATCTCTGGGGGAAATGGGCAGGTACTTTACTTTTAAGAAATTCCAGGGAACTGAGGGCTGCTGGGGGGAGGGGGGTTGGGAGAGGGGGGTGGGGTTATGGACATTGGGGAGGGTATGTGCTATAGTGAGTGCTGTGAAGTGTGTAAACCTGGCGATTCACAGACCTGTACCCCGGGGGATTAAAAATATATCATATGTTTATAAAAAATAAAAAATTTAAAAAAAAAGAAAGAAATTCCAGGGAGTGCAAAGTCTCACAAAGAATCCCAGAGGGAAGGCTGGGAGGGGCAGCTGAGTTGAGTTGGGCTTTTCCCCACCCCTCATTTTACAGAATAGGAGTGGAGGCCCAGAGAGGCCAAGCGACTGACCCAAAGTCACACAGCAATGAGCTATATTCTGTAAGCCTAGAGTGCAGGCTTGTCCAGATCACGAGGCAGTTGGCTGGCTCTCTCTTTTGAGAGGCTGCATTCCCAGGGAAAGCGAGAGTCTCGGGACCCCCAATCTACAGTCAGGCTGACTGACTGTGAGGTTTGCCTCCAGTGGTAGCCCAAGTCCTAATGACAGGAATTGCCTTGACTCAGAGGTCTGGTGAGTATTGGGGCTGACTTTTCTAGCTTATGCCTTTTGGGCCGCCCACATCTCAGCCTGGCATAGAGAGCCTCTGACACAGGTCCTTTCTACTTCTGCAGCGCCAACACTTAAAACTTAGTGTGGGTAACTATCACTCCTGCTCGGCATTGCACCGGGTGTCATGAAGAGCCCACAGGGCTGTGGGGTCCCACAGATCCCAAATGACCATTGGCACCATCGCTTCCTGGCTCTGTGATACTGAACAAGCTGGTTGGCTTCTCTTAGCTTTGATGACCTCATCTGTCAAATGGGTATGGGGATGGACGTGAGGGCTACATGAGATAACGTATGTAAAGAGACTAGAATGAAGCCAGGCAGGAACAAAGTGCTCTGAACGCCATCCGTCCTTCCAGGACTTTGAGCCCCTCTGCTGAGTCCACATCACTGTAAACGGGACCATCACTTACTCCAGACCTGCTCCTGAGAACCTTGGTCTGGGTGAGCCAGATGGCTTTGTGTCTGTTCATTATGTTTTCCAAGGAGAATGAATCTCCTCCTGAGCCCTGCGTCCCCCTGTCTGGCCCCCAGCAGTGTTCCACAGAGGGCGGAGTGCCCGGCACTCGGTCTGATCCTTACCAGTTGTCCAGCATTGACTTACGTGTGACGTTCGGAATTGCGTCGGCTCATTTCATCCTTAAGCCAGAGTGCTACAAGAGGGCATTGTCATCCCCATTTTAAAGATGAGCAAAAGGAGGTTTGCTGAGATGATGACGTGACTGGCCCAAAGCACTAAGGCCGAGCACAGAGGGCCACCGCCAACCTGAGGCAAAAGCGCTTTCCACTCCTCCCTGTTTCCTTCTTGCGAGATGACCTGCTTTTCCCAGGATTGGAGTAAAACTGGAAAGCGAGTGAATTGCGCAGCAAGTCCCCTAATGGTGGGCGCAGGGGTGGGTGGGGGACATATTAATGCTTGTGCAGTGCGCATGTTAAAATGCCAACGTCCTCTCCTGTGGGTCTCAAGGCATGCTCATAATTACAAGCCAGTGTCTGAGGTTCTGATTTTGATGGAATTTGCTTTAATGGCTTTATTTTTTTTAAGCTCTTTAATTACTAATCAGTGCTGCCTTGCAAGCTACTGTGAGATACGCACTTTGCATTTGAGGACGAGGGCCTTCTGCGGGGGGGCAGCTGAGGAGCCTGCCAGGGACCTTTCCCTGGGCCTGCTGGTATCCCCTGACTTGAGGGGTTCCCCCATCCCCAGTCCCCACACCTCTCTGCTATTTGACGCTTCTTTCTGAAATCACAGAATCTCATCACCTCCAGGAGGAACCTCAGCAGTGGGCTAGCTTGGTCCCTTCCCCTCCCTTCACTGAAGGGGAAACTGAGGCCCTAGGGGGTGCCCTGGGTTGCAATGACTAGACTTTGTGGCGTTTCTTTCTTACTTGCTAATTGATTTCTAGCACATGCACTCATTTGCATTTGCAATTTCGATAGTCAAAAACTTTCCAATGCTAAAACCTCATTTTCTGAAGCTAATTTAGGTCTCATTTTCATTAATAGCTTGGCAACAATCATGCAGTGGAAATTTCTTCCAGGTCAAAGCAAGAGCCTTGGCCAGGGACTCGTGGTATCTGTGAGCTCTGGCTGTGGGTCTAGCCGCGTCACCCCTGGTGGGCAGTCTCCCTTCACAATCAAATGAGGGGATTGAGTTATCTCAGTGTTTTTCCAGGCACGTGTCTACGAACCACTCTGTAAAACAGAGCACGCCACAAGACATAAATATTTGTTATGCAGGGAAAAAAATGTTTTTGAAAGGTGACATGGTCGACTAAGTTTGGGCAACGTTGCATGCAAGTTAATCAAGTTGTTTTTGTTTCTTTGTTTGTGTGTCAACATGTGTGCTGTGTGTGTTTCCCATTAGAACACAGCTCTTTGTGGCTTTTGAGGAGTTATTGTCTCTTGGCATATTTGAGTAGCTATGCAGCACAGGCATTCCCAGGAGCATGATATGGGAAACCCTGGGGGGATGGCTCCCAGGTCTCTTCTGCCCTCCCTCTATGGGACTTCTGTGATGTCTAGAGCAAGGAATAAAAGAGACAGCCCTTGAGTCATCGTCTAAGCCTTAAGACTCAGACCACTTGCTTCCCCCAAACGTCACTATGATCTTGTTCAGGGACACCCTCGGTCTGTGCTCCCAGTGTCCATCTCAGGGCCTTGATCTTGCCCCTCATGGCCAGGAGACCTGCGCTGGCCATCCCAAAGCTCTCCTTGCCCTGCCTCGCTCGCTGGCCAACGGGGTTCCCCTCAGCCCAACAGGCTCCTTCCCAGGGAGCCCATCCCTCTCAACACACACCATTCCCAGTCCTGCATGAGCCCAGGCTTAGAATCAGAGTCAGATTCAAGTTTTGTCTCTGCAGTTTCCTTGTTATAAGGTTCCCGTGCAATGGCTGAATTTTTCTAATACAGAAACGGGAAGTGATCGCGGTACTGACCACTCAGCTTGAGGGCAAACACTAACAGGGCCTGACATTCTGCCTTAGCCTAAGTTCCCTAGAAAGCTAAGCCCGAGGCAAAGGCTTGCCTGCCGCTCCTTTTTTAAGGACTACAATTCCAGACACATGAGAGTGAGGGACCCGCTAAGCAAAGCTGGGGAGAGAGAAAAACAACAGAGTGCCAGAATACGAGGGAATGTTGACCACCCACCGGTGTCAAACATGACGGACATGTTGATCTCATCAGGGCATCTCTCAAAAGGCTGTATGGTGACTGTGTCATAATTGTCCATCCAGGGAGAAGAAGAAGGAAGAATATGCCCGGAGGCTTTTGCATCCATTGCCCAAAGGGATGCCCCAAGGCGCATCATTCCTCCGAGCTTCCTCAAGGCACAGCGATGGGTACCACGTGGGTCTCCTGTTCCAGGCCTCGACATCAACAGAGGAACCCCGGAGCAAGGCTGATATGTGTGGGGCACAGACACGGGATAGAACGCTTCAGGCTCGTGCCCACATTCGCTCAGCAAAGTCCCACAGAGCTGGCCTCTGCAGTGGAGGGTGGCAGAGACAGGTGTGTTAGAAGAACAAAGGGGGTGCAGAAGAAACGTCTGTACATCCCTCCCCCTTTGTACCACCAGATCTGCTCTGTCCGCCCACTCTGTCCTGCCCCCATACCACATCTGGGGCGTCGGCTTTACAGAATGTTCTCAGTTGTATTCCAGGAGAAGGGCACAACGAGTCACAGAGCCTCCTTCCGACCACTGGGAAGGCCGGAGGCAACAGGGCTAGTGCAACAAGCCTGGGCAAAGCCAGCTAGAGCCGGTCCTGAGGCCCAGGGGACACCTGGCATATTGGAACCCCCTGTTGCTCAATGTCCCTCGTCCTCAATTTGGCAGATCTGGGTTGTTTTACCAGGCAGGGGGGCGACGACCACCATCCACTAAGGGATCAGTGCCTTCCTTTGTCATGTCTTTATTGAGTTGTTATTGCTACCGTGGCTCATTTACAGATCCTTTGCATCCAACAAGGGAGGACCAAGACCCCTGAACCTCCGTCTTCACTGGCAGCGACAGCCATTGCTCCGCACTGGAACTGGGGTGCGTTGCTGACATGATCAACCTGAAGTGATAGATGGGGTCACAACGTTAATTCAATGGGATCCTTACAGTGTCACCTACAAGGAGCACTAGCCCCACAATGGAAGTGTCAGCTGCCTGGGGACCAGGATCCCCCTCACCTCACAGATCCTAAGTTTTGTGGGGAGAGGGTGCATAAATTCTGCCTGAGGGTCCCTGGGGGTTGGGATGGTAATGGCGGAGGGACTTTGGGCTCTTGATTCCAGGACCCATGTATTCCACCATGGAACACAGCACCACTTATTTTCTTTTGGGTTAGGCCCTTTGGCCACATCCTAAAAGGATAATACTCCAACCCCACAGGGGGTTGTCCTCAAGCTGGTATCTTAGCTCTACCTTTAACAGGCCATTGCACCATGCTGACAGGCGTGATGGGTATACAATAGACCGGGAGCCCATGGCCATGTATTCATTGTTATCGTTCTTTTGCCATAACCCTACAGTGGGTCCTTGACGGAAGCCACTGACATGTGGGAAACTGTGTAGGTAGACAAGGCATTTGCTAGGCCTTCCTGTGGTGGTGTCCTTATCCTGAGGGTAGGAAGGAGAAATCCCCACCCATTAAGAACAAATCATTTTTCTCTCGGGGTAGGAAGGCTCCAGCAAGATCTACCCACCAAGAAGTGGTGGGACAGTCTTCTGTCGGGACAGTGTTCTGTTGAGGGTTCAGAGACAACATTTGCTATTGACGGATGAGGTATTCTACAGCAGCGATAGTGAGAAGAGCCTTGGGGAGAAAGCCTCCCTGCTGCTGGGGCCATTCATGGCTCCCATCCTGACTTCCATGGCTGACAAGATGAGGAGAGAGGCTAGTGGACACCCACAGGATGAGTTGTCCTGCCCTCTTGATTGTTAAATGCCTCCCTGGCTGTGGCATTCATGTCAGACCCCAAGACCTACCCACTGTGTGCCTGTTCTCCTTAGTCCCTTCCTTACCTTTCCTTCACTCTTATCCCACAGCTTCCAATTTTCTTCCTTCCAAGCCCTTGACCAACTAGCCAAGCCATTTACCACCATGTCTTTGTATCTGTTTTCTCTGGGTCACCTTTCCTTGCAGGTCCGTCCTCCAGGAGAATGTCCTTCCACTGCTGTTCCTTCCAGCCATCCTTTGGGGTAGGACTAAAACACAGCATAGCCCGTTTTCAACTGATGATGACATGTCACATTAATCCATCTATGATCCAAGTCTTCTCCTTCTCCATCAGGTATTTACAGAGGATCCCTACCCCATGAAGTCACCCATGTACAAGAAGAAGAATCAGCAACAGAGTGGGAGGACAGAGCAGATCTGGTAGTACAAGGGAGGAGTGACGTACAGACGTTTCTTCTGCACCCCCTCTTGCCCATCTCCATGGTCTAACACACTTGTTTCTGCTACCTTCCACTGCAGGGGCCAACTCTGTGGGACTTTGCTGAGCGAATGTGGTCACAAGTCTGAAGCAGTCTATCCGAGACATTTCCATCATAAGTAGACTACCCAACCTTGTGACTTGGCATATCTGGTAACACACCAGCTCTTGATGGGCAGGTCTGGTCCCATAGTCACTCCTATGCCAATTCCAAGTGGTACCCAGAGCAAGAGCTCCCTGCCATGAGATTCACGGACTTACTATGGAATCCTGACAGTATATTCCACAACTTTTCAAAGTGTACTTGCCAAAGATTTCACCCATTCAGCATCCTGGTCCACTGTGGAGATCTCTAGCAGAGGTCCTCCTGCGTCAGACAGATACAGTGGTGGGCAGTTCAAACCACAGCCTGGACATGCTACAGAGCCTCTTTTGATCTCAGAAAGTCAGCTTGCTTTAATCCTATGCAACTTATAAGATCTGGTAGGGTATTAACTTTGATTTTTATTAATTTTTCAAATTAGTTGTTTGAATAAATAAAACATTAAAATAGTTTCAAAATTAAAATAGAAAAAAGGTATAGGAAGGTATAGAGTAAGCAACCTCCCTTCTACCATTTTCTTTCTAGCAGAAAATGGTGTTTAGTAGCTTGTGAATTACTCTAGAGCTATTTTATACCTACAGAAGGAAATACAAGGGTGTGTGAGTGTGTGTGTGTGTGCGCGTGCGTATCTTCTGATCTCCCACCATTTCCTAAAACAATTGGTAGTTTACCACTCTGCCCCTGCCTGTAACTCAAGAGTATATTCTAGCCATCTTCACGTAGCAAAACACAAAGACGCTCTTCACTACAGTTCACAACTGTCTGGGAGGTCATTTAATGGATGTGCCATAGTCTACGTGACCATGTTCCTCTTGATGGATATTTCGTTGTTTCCAATAATTTGGAATCACAGGGAGTATGGCAATGAATACCCACTACACATGGAAGTACAGGTCCCCAGCATGCATTTTTTATTTTAAAGGATGTCTTCAGACGGCTCCCCTTGAAGTTTGCACCAATTTGCATTCCCACTGACAATGTAGAAGTGTGCTCATGTTTCCAGACCACCTCCCTCAAAGTGTGTTTTAATTTTTGCCAATCTGATCAGTAAAATGTGTTACTTGAGTGTACTTCAATTTGTTTATCGGTTATTTTATTAAACTTGGGTGTGTTTAATCCCTTACGTCACCAGTCAGCTATAAAGCTACTTGGGTTCTCCAAGACTCCATATTTTATTTATTTTTTAAAAGATTTTATTTATTTATTTCACAGAGAGAGATCACAAGTAGGCAGAGAGACAGGCAGAGAGAGAGAGAGAGAGAGAGAGAGAGAGGAGGAAGCAGGCTCCCTGCTGAGCAGAGAGCTCGATTCAGGGCTCAATCTTAGGACCCTGGGATCATGACCTAAGCCGAAGGCAGAGGCTTTGACCCACTGAGCCACCCAGGTGCCCCAAGACTACATATTTTAAATCTTGATATGTAATCACAGAATTGAAGGAGGAGAGCAAGACCAGGCCTAACTTGTTCGTGGCTCTCTTCCTAATTCCAAGCACAGTGTCTAGCACCTAGTAGATTTTCAGTAAATATTTCTTGAATGAGTGAATGGATCAAGCATGATGCAGGGCTCATTTGTGCAGTGGTTTGTAGATGAATGAGGACTTTCTCCCTGTTTTAGCAATCCCATCCTCTCTTATTCTGGTGAGAGAAATTGAGGAGAGCCTACTCCGGTTGAGGGACGGTGCCTCACCCAGGACCCTGCTGGAAAGTCACGGCCATGCTTCCACATTTCCTCCCACGGAATTCTCTGCATCCTTTGCCTAATTATCCAATTAGGATATGGGCGACTTGAAATGGGCGACTTATTTCTACACTGGCCAAGAACCTATGATCCATGAAAAATGGCTGGAAAAAATGGACTGAATCAATCAGGCCTGGGGGTAGGGAGTCCGAATTCAGTAGGCTTACTGCCAAAAAGTCAAGAGGAAGAAGTTGAATCACGGTGGCCATCATGGGTCATGAAGAAGCCACAAGCTGTGAGGAAGGACTGAGGAAGCTGAACAAGCAGAGGAAGCTGGACAGCAGAGCAGGAAGGTAGCAAGTTCCACCAGTAGTGAATTCCCTCATGTGGTCCTAGGAAACAAACTGAGAGCACTGTCTGTTCCTGACAGCTTCCCAGGTGAGTCCCACGATTCCTGGAAATGAATCTAGGTTTCAGACCTTAGATTTCCACGGGACCCTGGAGTGACCTGCCGATGCAGTGTTTCTCCACTTGAGATGGCCTGGACTGAGACTGTTTCTTGCCATCCAAAGATCCCTACCTGGACCCCTTGTACAAACATGGAATCTGAGAGTCTGTACGGTGGAGTCCAAGTCCTCTGCCTGCGCGTCAGCTGGCTCAGTGAAGTTGGACGCTCGTTCCAACGCACATGGGAGGTGGTCGGTGCGTATTTGACCACTGCTTGATTGGTTGATTCATTTCTCACGGGCTTCATTTAAAGAAACAATGGATCTTGTAGCAGAATGTGTTTTCCAAAGCGACGGCAACAGTAACTCCAATCCCACATGTTCTTTGGCGATGCAACCTTGACCTCGCCGCTCCCCCATCGAGAGACCAAATCTAATTCGTGTTTCTGAAGTTTGGGCTGGCCTTAGTAACTCCCTTGTCACCAACACAATGTGGCGGAAATGGCATCACATGACTTTGGAGGTTAGATCATAAAAGGTCTTGAAGCTTTTGCTTGGTCTCTTGGAACACTCTCTCTTAGGATGCTCCCCTGCTCAGAGCCCAGCATCCATGCTGTGCAAAGCCCTATCCACGTAGAGAGGCCACAGGGGGGTGCTCTGATGATCACCTGAGCTAGCTTTTGAGTATCCAGTCCCAGTCCCAGACTGGTGAGTGAAGAATCATCCAGCTGATCCTATCCCCCCGCAGTTCCACTTTCCTCAACGCATTCCAATTTTCCCTGGTGAAGCCCAAGACAGGACTGAGCAGACACAAGCTGTCGCCACTGTGCCCTTTACAAATTCTTGACTTCCAGAAGCTATAAGAGCTTAATAAATGGGAATTTATGTGACTCCTCTAAGTTTTGGACTGATTTGTTACCTGATAGGTAACTGAAATACCTCATTGGAATGGACTTTATTTCCCCTAAAATGATGACTCTATTTCTTACCCACGTCTAGCTAAGGGTTAAGAGATAAATTCTAAATCCAGTGGATATTTCCCTAACTTGAATCCATAAACAAAGGCAGAGCTTTTCCAAAATCGGGACTGGCTATAAAAAGAAGGATCCTTGACTTTAAGCCCAAGAGAGCTTTGTTCCTTAAAGCTGGTGAAAAGAGGTCTTCCTGACATGAAGAAATGACATCTGTTTCTCGGATTAAATAGACACACGCACACACACACACACACACACACACACACACACACAATGTAGATTGGCTTCCTGTGCAGACAATGTACGCTTAGTTTCTTAGTTTTCTGGGAAATCATTATCCAGTTAGGAAATTCTCCAGTCAAGAATGGACTGTTGCTGGCCATGTTGTTCGGGGGAGGGCAGGCCGGCACAAACTTTGGTGGAAGAGTCCACCCTTCTAGAGAGCGTCCTTGTGAAGAGCTAGGACCACCAAGGAGCCCCCAACACTGTAAGCTCCTGCCTCGCACGCAGCTTTACAAACTGTAGACAGCCCTCCGCATGCACAGCTGTCAGGCTGGGGACTAGCCCCCAGGAGACCGGGCTTGGGAAGGGAGGGGCCTGGGACATCCTGGGGAAAGCAGATTTCGCTGGCATCCTGCCGTGGTGAGGGGAGAGGCCCACACGGAGCCCCCTAGCTGTGTCCTAGACTATAAGGTTTGCACAGAGGTCTGTCTAACCACATTCACTGGGGTCTCTCACCATCAGCTGGGTCCCCACATTTCTATTTTCCTGGTGGGAACGGAAGCTCAGAGTTGCTGAAGACTGCACTAGGGGACACAGAGCTGTTGCGGAAGATAGACCCAGGGACTGAGACCTGGGTCATTTAATTCCTTCTCAGAAGTCCTGGCCAGGAGCTTGTGGTCATTGCTCTGTAACCCTGCAGAGCGCCTTACAGTCGGCCCATGCTTCCCTGGGCAGCATGCCAGGAGAGCCGCGGGACCTGCTTCCTATCTCTGCTTCAGAGGCAGTTGGAGTGAATGGCCATCAGTCCTGCGACCCAGCAGGTGGCAAAGCCAGGCACGAAGCAGGAGCAGGATCTTGCCTCCCATACAGAGCAGCCTCATCGAACCCTGGGTGCCTTTCCACTCTCTCCTCCTGCCTCCTGGAGCACTGAGGAGTCCGGGCGAGGAGGTCCCTGCCAGCAGCCTTTGAACAGTGATGTTTCTGCGATTATTCCACACCTATTAAGTACCCGCAACATGTAAGACAGCATCTAGCCCATTGTGACCGCAACTGATGTGATCCGAAAAGGCAGCCGTGACCTGGGTACCCGCCGTGCCCTCTGCCCTTTCCCAGGCCCTGGGACACCCCCACCTGCACCCCCAGGTCGGAGGGCTGCTGTCCCAGGTGCGGCCACAGGACAGCAGAAACCCCAGGGGCTGCCATGTGATTAAAGTCTCTGCTGGGAGAAAGTGACACTGTGGTCTGATTCATACCAGTAAATATGTGATTTACATTTAATTCTGAGTAACCTTTCTGGGCTCGGTGAGGTGTGAAGGAATCTGATGGGGCCGGCTCCGAGGAGGAGGGGACAATTCATATTCATTAAGACCTCCCCGTCAGCGAGCTGAAGAGTGACAGGCCCCAGCCCGCCCTCCTCCCTCTCACCCTCCAGGGTCAGGGCTCCTGGGAGGCCAGCAGTCACGCGGGCTGCTGCCTGGGGAGGGGGTGGGAGGACGGGGGACGGAGGGGAGGCAGCGGGGAGGGCTAGAGGCGCCGAGAGAAATTGGGAGGAAAATAAACACGGGTCCCCCAGTGACTTCGGATTGCTGCATTAGCTGTATTGATCTCTCGAGGGCAGGGGGAGGGGTATTGATTGAGGAGGTGGGGGGTCTCAGAGGCCCCGGGTCAGCCTCCTTTGTCCATATTTACAAGGGGCTGTTCAGTCATCTCTGGTTCATCCAGTCCTGGTGCAGAGAGAGGATGCCAGGGATGGAAGGCTCCTTGGCCCCTCCGGGTGCTGATTTGGGTCTTGATGGCCAGAGCTGGGATCAGTGCCGGTACACACGGCCCAAAGAAGTGTCCCGAGGGTAAGAAAAATGTGCTTCTTTCACTCATACAGGCCGTCCGGCTGCTCTCAGACAGTCAGTTTGTCTGTCCTCCTAATGGGTGTATCTGTAACGATCAACAGCGGTTCCGAGAGCTGCTGTCTGCTGACCGATGACATCAGAGGGGTCATCTGAGGGATGGGAAGCTGTGCCCTCAGCAGGTGCCTGGAGTGGGGCAGAGTGAGGCGAGCAGTTGCTCCTGGAGGACTCCCCAGGAGCATGGCAGCTGAGCTGGGAGCTGACGGTGGGCTGGGCCCCCACCAGCCAGGCAGACAGGTGGGGGAGAGTGTCCCAGCTGCCCCGGGGGAGAAAGGGTAGGTGGGAAGTGACAGGGAACAAGGAGCCCCTGGGGGGGGGGCAGCTGTTCTGGGTGGCCGGACAGAGGAGAGACACAGCTGGCAGGCCGTGTTAGTAACCCTGAACTTATTCCTGAGGCTGACAAGGAGCTACTGAAGGCTTTCAGGCAGGAGAGTTAGAATCAAGTAGGCTTTAAAAACTTGGCTCCGTCTACACTATGGGACGTGAACACGGAGGGTGAGAGAGCTGTGAGGTGAGGTGGCCGGGCCATTGCCCAAGGAGGGCACGGCTCAGGGAGCCAACTGGGCAGAGAGACGGTCAGAGATGACTAGTTGTTCTGGGTGTAAAGGCAGAAGAGCTTGTGGGACCATTCTGTGATTTCTGGTGTCTGTGACCGGCCCGGCCTGGAGAGGAAGAGGACACTGTGTGTGTGATCGGAGCGGAGTGTCCAGTGGAAGGGGGAGGCCGGGAGACGGCATTGTCTAGCAGCCAAGGCAAGAAAGTGTGTCAGGAAGAGGAAGTGGCCGGCAGCGCCGGGCCCCATCCACAGGCCATGTGGGATGTGGAGTTAAAAGTGTCCGCTAGATTTAGCAACAAGAAGGTCAGAAGTGGCTGGCAGAGGCCAGTCCCCGGGGGCCTGGGGGGCCAGAGCCAGACGGAGGGAGGTGGGAGCTGAGGAAGTGGAAAGCACTTGTCCAGACACCCCAGTGAAGAGGTTTGGCCATGAAGGAAAGGCCAACATGGGGTCAAGAGTAGAAAGGAGGCAGCAAGTAGAGAAAGGGATTTTTCAAGGCAGCAAAGGCTTAGCCCATGGAGCCAGCAGGGAGGGAGAGAGGTAGAGGGCACAGCGGATAAGGGGCTTCTGGGCTGAGCCAGGGTCTGGGAGGGAAGGTCTGGAAGGGGCAGGGAGGGCCGTGTGGTAGAGACAGGGGGAGGCAAGGAAGGAAGGAGGAAGGGGCGTGGATGCCCCATGGGCAGGGCGGTCCTGAGGGCCTGCTCCTGAGAGCCAGGATGGAGCTGCGGGGGGAGGGGGGGGGACAGAAGATGGTGGGGTCTGGGCTCACACGCGCACGCTGAGGGGTGCTCGGGGGAGTGGGTTTGCGGCTGCGGTTTGGGGAAAAGCATGAAAGCACGAAGAAAGGAATTTCTCCACAGGTCCGTGAGGCCCAGGGTCTGAGACGGAGCCAGTATGCTCCGTAGAAAGCCTTCAGCAAGTGAGCGAGTGATTAGGGATAATAATAGCAAGACGAACTAGTTTGTAATCTGTGCTTGAGGTCGGGCTGGCCAAATGTCACAGAGTGACTGTGGGGGATGCGCGCCCAGGTGAGCGTCGTCCCGGGGTGCCTGTCACGGTGTGCCCAGGGAGTCACCAAGGGGTCTGGTACCACCCAGGCAGGCAGGCAAAGTTCCCCTCCTCTGACCTACCCCCTCCTGCTGTCCAGAACAGGGCCTCCCTTCTCCCATAGATGCCACAAGTTGTGGGCCCGCTGGGACCTAAGAAACGGCTATATGCAGTGGGCGGGGCCTGACGTGGGTCAGCTGACTGTGGTCTGCACCCTGGGGTGTCGCGGCTGGGGCTCTGACCCCCAGAGACAGTTTCTCAGTCACAAGAACACCAGCTCCCTACGTCCCACAGCTACCTCAGGAGTCACTGAGATCGGCACAGAGCCCTCATTTATTTTGGTCTTTTTCCTTTCACAACATATGTTGGGGAGAGGGAGGAAAAGGGGAGCTTCACTTTGTTCTCATGAAAATTCTACTCTCTTGAAGAGCCTCCAGAAGGACAAAGGTGGGCTGGGCCTTTGGAGAAGGTTGTGCAGTGCGTGCACTGCTCAAAGACAACCTGATAGGATGAGGGGTTTCAAGTGGGACCTGAAACCCAGCCTGGGTCCACTGGCCAAGCCTCATGCCCTGTGTCTGTAGAGAGGGGGCACCTTTTTTCCAATTCACACAAAGGCATTGTAGAGGCTAGCTGAGTCCCCTAGAGAAGCTTCTGGTACCTGTCCAGAGCGAGGTGGGCCAGGAGACTTCCACAGACAACAGATGGTGACAAGAAGCTTCTGGCCACCTGGATGCACTGCTCTCATGGCCAGGAGGAGAGTTGGGAATTGGGGCATTTTCATTTTACAGATCCCACGAAAGGGCAGGGGCAGAGTCAGGGTGAGGCTGGAATGGGTGTGGGGGAAAGGTCCAGGCGGACAGGTTCATGGCCGGAAAGGGAAAGGTGAGCAGATGACAGTGGTGGCCGGGATCCCCAGAGGCCAGCTCCCAGCCCCGCTCTGCCACTGCTCCCCTGGCAGCCTCTGGGCAGGTCGCGTTCCCTCCCTCTGCCTCAGTCTCCTCACCAGAGCTGAAGTTACAAGAGATGGAGTGACAGCTCGGCCACCCACTGCGTCTATGACTGGGGCCAGGTCATTTGAATGCATCAGAGCTCATGTCTTCCTCTAGGCCACAGATGGCCGTTTGTCCTCGGCCTCTTGGCCAGCCACCCAGGTGCCCTCCCTGTCCCCGCCCACCCGCCTCTCCTTCCTGAGGGGAATGAACCAGAATAGGACCTGTCTCTCCTTTCGGGGGAGGGGGTTCCGTTTCCATCAGCCCCAGGGAGAGCAAGAGGAACAGGAAAATTACAGTATCAGCATGGAAATTACAATTGGAGGCGTCTGATTCACCAGGGAGGGTGACTCGTTCCTCTTTTATTTTTTTAATTTTTTTTATTTTTAGTCGCTATTATGTCGGCAAGGTCTGTGCTCATTAACCTGCATTGCCAGCGCAGAGACTCTGTGAAACCGGCTGGTGAGCAGAGCTGCCCCCTCAGCCCCCTCCCCTCCCATCAGTTATTTATAGCCTCCCGTCCCTCTGGTGAATTAATTAACTTGTACCAGTGGCCTCAGACACCGCCTGTTGTGTTTAGCTTGGTGTCCCTTGGAGGCCAGTAAGGGAAGCGGGCAGAGAGACGGGGATGGGCGGGCAGGTGGGGCTGCTGGCTGGGACCTGCCTCCCCCACCCCAGCTTTGAGCCATCCCCAAGCCGTCCTTATCCCCAGCAGAATCGGACTGAGAGGTGTCTCGTACCCCAGCTTCCCTCCTTAGAGACTTCCAAGGTTTGGGATTTTCAAAGCCAGGCAATCTGTCCCCAGTGGCAGAGTCTGACAATGTACCAGGAGGAAAAAAGTCCAAAATACATTCCTTTCCTACAGCAGGGAAGCAAGGGACCAAGACATAAGACTTCAGAATTCTCCATGCCCAAAGCGGTACCCAGCTGAGTGCCAAACCGCAGAGGAAAGGGGAGGCCTTGGAGATCTGGGGGATTCTGGGGCACACAGGGCAGAGAGGGGAGGGCACCCACATAGGGACCCAGTGAGCAAGGATGGGGAGAAGTTACGCATTCATGACGAGCTCCTCCGGCCTGGTCTTCTATTTCACAGATGGGGAGACTGAGGCCCAGAGAGGTAGCCTCTGGTCCATTCATGCAGCCATCCGTTCTTTCATTCCATACACATTTTGTAACTTCCCAGTAGGCGGGTGAATTAGGAACCTGTGCTGGGGAGCTATTCTGTCCCCACAGGGGTCCTGTCTAGCTGGGAGCTAATGCCCACCAGGCTACACCTGGCCCATGCCTGGCCCACTGCAGGCTTCAGGCATCATACAGAAGTTGTTACCTCACACTCCAGGAGGGAGACTATAGCCCGTGCCACAACCGTCTCCCTCATGCCTGGGGCCCCCAGACACACACACACATTCGTATAAAGAGCACCCTGGGCTTGCCAGTGCAACTGGGATGCCCATTCCCCAGGCACTCCCACCCCTGTCCCCGCCAAAGGATGCTCCCGTATCCTATACCCCAGAACCCCTCCCCCCATCCCAACCACACCCAAAGTTCGGACCCCAGGGCAGCCTTCTGGACAAGGACACACACAGGGGAAAGCCCTTGTCACCTCCTACAACTCCCAAATTCCAAGACACCCACTGCCCAGATTTACAGCCCCCTGCTCTCAAAGCCTGGGGCTGGCTGGGCTCATGTCTCCCACCGGAGGCGGACATTTTGCGTCTCCCACCAACCCCCCTCCACCTCCAGTGCTGACTCCTGCAGGAAGAGGGTGGGAATGGGACTGGGCTTGGGCCCCACCCATGACATTCAGCAGCATTTATTCTTCGGGCCACATGGCACCATGGCTCAGGAAGTGCTCCTGGTCAGTGGGCCACAGGTTGGCCTGCCCTGTGCCCCAGAAGTGGACTCCCAGGGTAGGTTGGGGTCCAGCCCTCTGCACCAGCCTAAGAAGGGTATCAGGCGACTGCCCACCTCCCGGTACCTTGAACAGTCTTGCTGAGCAGTATGATGAGTCCTCATCAGCACTGGTGATAATATGGAAATCACGATGGTTAAAGCTGGCAGATGGTTAAAGGGCTGCAGAGGACATCAGTTACTTAGCGGGATACTCCCCACCCTCCGGCCCCGCCCCCACCCCCCAGTGCCCCACCTTGGGACCTTCCCTCAGCTGGAGAGACCCCTGCTTTCTCCAGCAGTCCTGTCTCCCCTGGGCCCCCTGGGGCTCAGGCCAAGTTCTCTGGGCAGTTTTGTGCTTAGAATTACCTCCTTATGCCTGCAATTTGCCATTTGCGCCTTCAGAATCGACCTCAACTGGCTAATTGCCATGGCAATTAGGTAATTGCAGGTACAATTAGCATCTCTAGCAAAGCACAGGGAGAGGGAGAGGGAGAGGAGGCAGAGGGGAAGAGGGAAATTGGAGAGGAAATGCCAGCCAATGGAGGTTGTGAGAGGACGGAGGGGTGGAGCAGAGGGAGAGCAAGGGCCAGTGGATGAGGAGGGGGGTGGGTGGGGAGGGGATGTCTAGAAAGAAGAAAAAGGTGTGCACCATGAAATATAAGTCTATAGGCCAAGCCCTGCAAGCCGATGGCCTAGAGGAAGCCCAGCAAGGTAGAAAGCCAGTGGTAGGAGCTGTGCAGGCTGGTGGCTGGGCTTCCCTGGGGAAGCTGGGCCTGGCCCATGCCGTGGGCTTTCCATGAGCAGACAAAGAGACACGGGCAGCCTGCTGGCCACCAGCACAAGCAAAGGTCCTGTGGTGGGAAAGCCCAAGTGTGGGGCCTAAGAGAGGCTAGACGCAGCACGGTCCAATCGAACCTTCTGCCTCGATGGAAATACTTGAGATCCGCCCCACTCCGTGCGGTGGCTACCACCTCATGCGGCTACTGGGGGACTGAAAGTCAGCCAGCGTGATGGAGGAGTTAGGTGTTTTCTTTTATTTAACTTTAGATTAAGATATAACTAGCCACACAGGTGGGACCGTCTGTGAGAGGAGCAGTGAGGTGCGGGTGTCAGCGTGAGGCCCCCATCGGAACTGACAGGCTGAGGACTGGGGCTGGGGTGCCGGGGCTGGGCTGGAGAGGGCAGGGGAGGGGTTGAAAACAATGGGGGGTTCCCCTGTTCACACATGGACTTGTTTGGGTTGGATGCTGGCGATTCCCCAGGAGGAGATGCATAGCAAGCTTGGGACTGGAGTGCCTACCTCTGCCCCATGCCCTCGGCTCCTCACAACTGTCTCCTGGTACCCCATTTCGTGAATGGTCCATGGTCTGGGAGGAAGCAGGGGCCCCCACATCTCCCTGGCCCTCAGGCCCCATGTTCCCAGGTCCTGACCCAACGCAGGACCACCCCCCCCCCCCCCCCCCCCCTCCCCCCCCAAAAAACCCCCCCGAAGGGCCCGGGGGGGCGGGGGGGCGCCCGCCCCCCCCCCCCCCCCCCCCCCCCCCCTTTCCCCCGGTCCCCCCCCACCGCCGCCCCCCCCCCCCCCCCCACTCACCTTGACTACCAAACAAGCTTCCAGAGAGGTCATGGGGGCTGGCGGGACTGCCGCACTCACACTCACACGCCCACACACCCACACATGCGCATACACGCGTGGTCACACAAGCACACTTGGACCTCTTCATGCGTGCACACACCACTCCCCAGAGTGCTTTGGTGAGTGTTCCCGGTGGTTGCAGGGACCCAGAGGGGTCTGGAGGTGTCTGCCCCATGCAGGCGGTCAGGGTGAGGAGCCCCGTCGGTACCAGTGAGAGCGGGGTGCAGAGCCCCCAGACCTGCTGCAGCCTCAGGTTCTGACCCCAGCACTGGGGGCCTTTCCCTTCAGTGCCTCCCGGTGGGCAGGGTGGTGGGCTGGTCAGGACCAGGAATGCCAGGCTATGTGTGGGGAAGAATGTGAGCCCCATCCTGCCCTGTGGGATGGTCTGCCTTGCCCCTGCCACCTTCTCACCCTCCCCTCCCTCGCTCTCCACCCCACCCCACCCCACACCACACCACTCCTTCTAGGCTCTTCCTGCCTGGCCCGTCCCCCTACCTCCATATCTGTTCCCTGTTCATCTCTCCTCCTGCTTCCCCTGAGCCCTTCCCAGCTGCCTTTCCTCACAGGCTCTGGCCCCCTCTTCTTGTGCTGCACCCAGACATTCTAACCAACAGGAAACTGCCATCCAGAGACTACCGTGGGAGACTTCCAGAACATTCTTTTCTTTGCCGATACTGGGGCCTGTCTGTGGAAGCTCCAGGTCCTGGGACTGCAGCAGCATGATGAGTAGGACAGGCCCCCAGGCCGGCAGAGGTGACGATGGGCTTTGTAGGTGGAGAAAGGAACGGCCCTTTGCACATACATGTCTGTGTGTGTGTACACACGTGCACACATGCGTGTGGGGGGGAATTGGGGGCTGAGGTTTCCTTTTCAGTGTCTGCTCTCGGCGTGTAGCACCCTGGAAAGGGCTAGGGAGGCACCCCAGAGCAGCCTGGCCTTGGCTGGGCCTGCATGAGATTTTAGTGGAAAGCCGAGCACTGTGGTCAAGACAGTGGGTGGCCACAGGGGTGCCTCCGTCCCTGGGATTCTGCAGTGGCATGAGTTTGGGCAGCCTTTTCCCTTGCTCCCCCCACGGTGCTTGATGCAGGTTCCCAGGGGTGGGTCAGCCAGAGGAGGCCTGAAGGAGATGGTCAGAAGCCTGAGAGCCTCTGAGCTCCAGTTCTATCTGTCTGTCTGTCTGTCTGTCTCTCTGTCCCCTCACGGTTTGTGTCCCTCAACTCCAGATAGGCAATGCGGAGATACAAGACCGAGACCCCACACCAGGTCACAGAGTGGGGAGGTAAGCAGATGGACAGGAAGAACATGGCTTTCCACATTCAGCCCCAAACCCACCTGTCCCCAAGGCCAGCCAGGGGGACAGTCCCCACCTCCTCCACACCCCATTCTCAGGCTCTACATCCTCATTTTGAGACCACACACACAGAGGCGCAGGGCAAGGCAAACCTCCGCTTTGATCTCACCTGTCTGAAAGTGTGGAACCATCCTTCGAAGCGCTGGTTGGATTCCCCTGGGCTGGAGCTGGGGGACATACGGGCAGAGGAAGCAATAGAAACCCAGACTGTTTAAGGAGAAAAGGAATTCATTAAAGGGTTTTGGTTTGATTCCCAAATCAGTCTCTGGGGGACCCAGATACCCAAACGAGGAGGCTACACGGCAGGAACCTAATCTGAAAGCCACCCGTAGGATCGGCCAGGGTTGCTGCTGTCCCCTGAGTCACTACACTCAATGCCATGGATGCTGGGGGCAGGGTGCCACCTCTGAGACCCTGCCCCAGCCACACCCCTGCCAGACAGGACCTCCCCACACCTGCTTCTGCTCATGCTTCACTTCGATTCGTGCCCCGTGTGGGAAGGCCTGGGAAGCTGCACCCCAGCTGCAGCGGGGCCGCAGGGGTGTGGCAACGGGTGTGTTTCCCCGAGGACGCGGGGACTCCAGCTGGGATTCCCAGGCGGAGGGAAAGTCCCAGTAACCAAAAAGATTGACAAAGAGCCCTAATACTCCAGCAGCTACCCTCCCTACTCTGCTTGTCCCCCTCTCCAGCCCCTCCCTGAAGACCAGGGTGCTGCCCTCACCCCTTCCCCCTGGTTTCCAGAGCCCCCCCGGCCTGTTCACGCGCTCTGCCCCAGGGGGCCCTCTGCCTCAGAGGCCCTGCGTACACAGCAGTTTTCTAGGGCCCGAGGGGCGGGAGTGTAAAGCAACCACAGGCTGTTTCTTTCCGGTGACGTTTGGCTCAGGCTGGGGTTGAGTTCAGCCCTCCACGATACCTCCAGTTCAGAGAGAGAAACATGCACCATCAAGCAAGCTTCTATAAGAAGGGCTCCGAGTGGAGACCCCTGAGCGACAGCAGGGGCTAGGACGGAGCAAGGGGATGCCTGCTGTCCACAGACACGGTGGTGGTCACAGCTAAGGCTTGGCGAGCACGGGCTACATGGGAGATGCCGAGCCAAGCTCTCGGCTCTGAGAATCCAGGCAACGGTTTCAGGAGTTAAGAGCTGTTGCCACTGGCTAACTGGCAAGAAAACCAGGACAGGGCAGGGAGAGGTCAGCGAACTCACCTGGGGACCCTGGGCGACTCAGTGGCAGAACCAGGATCTGAACCCAGCCTGCCCCAGGGCCCCAGCCACGTTATTATGTGGCCCCTTACGTGGCTTCTCCTTGCTGTACTTCCACTGCCTTCTGGAAGGTGGGCCCCAGGGGGTCAAGGGACAGTGTGGTAGAGGACCCAGCTCAAGTCGATGACTCTAGATTTCAACACCGGCTCTGTTTTCTGTTGGTTGTGTGATCGGGGACAGCTAGTTAAGAGCGCTGAGATCTAGTGTCCTCCCTGGTGACACAGGGCAAGGGCGTCTGTGGGGGCAATAAGGGGTGGGAGCTGGGAGCCTGGTGCACGGCAGAGGCTCAGGAAACGTGGGACCAAGGGCACTCGAGCCTGAGTCCCTCAGATGGCCCCCAGGATAATCTGTACCCCTCCCACCCCCGACAAATGCATCAGAGAATCTTAGATGCTCAGAGTGGGATGGAATTATGGCCGCCTCCCCTCTCTGGCCCCTCTGAAAAACCTTATGCCTTTGTCTCCACATACCCTGTGCCTCCTCATCGCCCAGCTCCCTCCTCTTCTGAAGAAGCAGCCACATGCCCTCCCCTCTCTGGGCCTTGTGGTCCTCAGGACCCACGGTTCTTGAGGAAGACAGTAGAAGTGCCTGACCCCATCGGGAAGCTGCCTCCTAAAAGAAGGAGGGAGCGTTTTGAACAGGGAAGTCCCTCCAAGTCAGAGAGAAGAATCTTCTCTGAGAAGACTTGTACTCTGGGAGGGCAACAGGTCTCACATTGGGTTACCCGACTGAGCCGTGGAGGCTGTCTGGAGCCCACTGTTGAAGATTCTGGAAGCCTGTCCTGTAGTACAGTACTGTATAGATTTGTCACAGGGCAAGAACCCTGTGACTGATTACTGATGCCTGCCCTGGGCGTGGGCTCAGGACACACCTCGTATCTATTTGCTGTTCCGGTTCTATCTGTCTGCCCATGAGGCCCCAGATGAGTTCTCCTCCTCCCCCCCGAACCCCCCAGTGTCACTTCTCCCCACAAGTCCCCTGGAACGAGGCATCTGTCCTCTAAGCCTCCATCCCCAACAAAACTCTCCCACAGACATCAACGGCTGTACGGTTGTTTTAGTTCGTGGGTTTTCCTCCTCATCTCCTAAATAATGAGGGTCTAGGGCAGCGCCTCTCGGTTGGGGGCGATTTTGCCAGTGGGGAGAAACATTCGTCAATGTCGGGAGACTTTCTGGTGGTGAAAATGTGGGGACGTGGGAAGAGGAGGGAGGGTGGGGGCTCCCGGCATGAGAGGGCGGAGGCCAGGGGTGCTGGGACGTGGTCCCCACCTCAAACCCTTATCTGGTCCAAACCAATGTCGCCAAGGTTGGGAAACCCAGACCCAGAGAATACACAGCTGACCCTTGAGCCAGGCGGGGGTAGGGACACCGACCCTCCCCACTCCATGCAGTCGAAAATCGGCATCTAACTTTTGACTTGCCCGGAACTTAACTACTAACAGCCCACTAACTGACCAGAAGACACACTCGGTGAACACGTACTATGTATGGCGCATGTATGACATGATGTGTTCTTACAATAAAGCCAGCCAGAGAGAAGAAACGGCTATTAGGAAAATCTATACAGTACTGTACTACATTTAAAAAACAAATAAATAAATAAATAAATAAATAAATAAATAAATCGGGGTGTCACTGACCCAGCTTTGCCTGGGCCCGATTGCAGGGCCGGCCCCTGTTGGAGTCCCCACCGCAGAGTGGTTTAGAGGGTGGGCTCCTGTCCGGGCTCTGCTTGCCACCGGCTGAGTGACTTTGGACAGGGGGTTTCGCCTCCCTGGGTCCTGTCCGCTCTGTAAAATGGGGACAAAGATCAAACCTACCCTCGTCATCAGGATTCAAGGAGTTAACGAATATGAAGTGCTCAGGGCTGTGTTGATACAGATCAGGGGCTCAAACGTTGATCATCAGATGAGGTTCCTCTGTTCAGGTCACAACCAGCCGGGAGGGCCCTCCGGCTGTCCCATTTCATCACGGATGTCCCTATCTGGGAACCACGACTGCCTTCCGCTATGGCTGCGACCTAGTTCCCGTCACCCAAGTCCTCCTGAACATTCAAATGCACCAAATGTTCCTCCCTTCCAGGCTGTGCCAAACCCCCAGCCCTGCTCATCCCCCCTCTGACACCCTCCTATTTAGAAGCACCCCTCACCCCTGCCCCGCCGCGCTGGTGCCTAGCAGAGAGCCAGGCCTCTTCTCTTTCCTGGGGTCGTCCTCGCTGGGTGAGCGAATGACTAATGGCACTTGTCAGTGGGAGCTGGGGGCTGCAGGGAGGGGGAGGGGAGGCTGGGTAGAGGGGAGGCGGGGAGGTGGGCCTCTGCACAAAGCTCGGGGGCTGTTTCCAGGCTGGCTGATGGGTCTTGACAGGCACGATGGAGGCTGAGCAGCCCCTTGTCCTCTGCACTTTAAAAGGCCAGCGCCCCTCCTAGAATCTTTCCTTGGAGACCTGCTAAAATAATACATTTAGACCTGCCAAACCCAATCGCTTCCGTCTGTCAGGCTTCCTGCAAATAGCACATCTTAGCGGAGCTCAGCGAAAATACGATTCCAAACAGCATGGGGGCAATCATACATCAATCGAAGAAAAACATTTTTCCCCTTCCCTTCCACCAGCCCCCATAATTGCATTTTAAAGCCATTCCTGTGTTTCTGGGAGAGACACCACGGTACCTGTTGCTTTTAACTCCGCGCCGAGCGAGGCGGCAAAACGAAGCTAAACACAGCAAAGTTGTTTTGATTTCTCTCCTAACGCCGGAACGCGGGGCTTGCTGCGGCGACTCAGCCGCGAGAAGACAAGCTGATGAAAATGTATTTTTCCCTGTTGTTACTCTTAAATAGACGGGTGTTTTATTCTTCCTTTTTGCCACTTTGCTGTGCTAGACTGAGCTTTATGGGATTCTGGCAGGCGGGCGTTTGGCTTCTTGGTGTCGAACGGCCGCCCCATCCCTCCCGTGGCAGAGAGCCTCAGTAGACCAGGACAGGGGTCACCTTGGGGTTCAGCATCACCCTCTCCGGGGGCCCGTTTTAAAGTAGAGCCCCTCCCCGGCGGTGTGGGGGCGGGGGTTGGGGAGGCCTTGGCTGGGATGAGTCTGTAGCATCCTCTCCCCTCGGACTGGGAGTCCGGGAGCACAGGGGAGGGAGTTGTTAAGGAGCCAGAAGGAGGGAAAGGAGAGAGAGAAGTGGGTTTGAAGACAAATGCGGACAGAACCATCATGTGCCATTGGCCCAGGCAAGCCTGCCAGGGAGTTTAGAACTGGTGAGTCCTGGATGTGACTCCTGACTCCACCGTGCACCAACGGGGAGGTGGCCTTGGGCAAGTCCGTATTTCAGAGCGGTGTTGAGGGTAACCTGCCTCCTCCCTGCCCTGTAAAGTCCAGGTCTTAGCCCCCAGCGCCTCTCCCAGAAAGGCTTAGAGCCCTCCTCTGAATGCCGGCTAAGGCTGGGGTGCTCGCTGGGGGCTCTGTGGCTCAGGTCCCCTGCCTCTGGCTTCCCATGGCCGGGGAGATCTCCCCTGGGCTGGAGATGATGGGGCTGGTGGGAGTTGTCCCAGCACACCCTGCCTCTCTCTCCTCTCCCTTGCTCCTTGCGGATCAGCTCCTATCCCCCTCCCTCCTCTAAGCCCAGCAGCTTCCCCTCCACCTAAGCGGTTCCTTCCCACCCCAAAGTCTCATGCATGGATTTTTCTCGAAGACACTGCTCTCTCCCTTAGAGAGATTCTAAGGCTGTTCCCACTTTGTGTGAGAGTGCAATGGGCTCATGAGGGGCTATCCCAGGACCCTGCCACAGGCGCTCTGCTCTGCCCACGCCAGGACCCTTGGGAAACGCAGGCCCCCTGCCCCTTGGGCTCTAGCAGCGAGTCGTGGCCTGCCACAGTTAGCTGGGGTCATTCTGATCCCTGGCGTGTCTCCCGTTCTTCCTTGCTTTCCCAGCTGGCGCCAAAGCCAGCATGGGGCGCCGCACTCCTCCCACCGCAGCCCCCCCCCCCGCCACCCCACACAGGTGGGTATTAAAGCAGGATCCACACTTGAGATCCACGTGGCTTCTGGAAGGCTGATACTGAGGTCAATTCTCCCTCCTGGGAGCACTGTTCTGGGAGTCCATCCAGCTATGCCACTTCATACATGCACAGGCTCGGGGGCCATTGCAACTGCCTGAACTTCAGTTTCTTTGTCTGGCCAACATCTATGCTGACCATGATCCCGGTGCCCGGGAACGCAGACGTTCCCTCGTATCTTCCCGCCTCACACAAGATCACGTGGGCCCTTCTGTCAACCCTAGCGTTTCCCAGGCCATGTCACTGGTAAAGGGGAATGTGAAGCCCCTTTGTAGATGGGGACAGTTGAAGCCTGAGAAGCGAAGCGGCACCATTTCCCTCGGACACTGGATGAAAGACCCCAGCCTTCCCAAATCCCAGGCTGTGTCCTGAGCTCCTGAGCAGAGGACGAGGCCTCTGGGCAGCCTGATGGGAGCTGCTGGCCAACCCGGGCTCAAAGGCGGGGCTAGTGGGTTGCCACGGAGACGCCGTTTCTGTCTGTGTTCATGGCAGATCTATGCAGGCTTGCCGCCTGGGTTACAAGGCCTGGAGCTCCCAGTGCAAACAGTCTCTTCCCGCAGGACAGGCCACAGACCCTTGCTCCTAGCACACCATGGCCCTAGAGGGCCCCGGGCAGTGGGTGGCATGTTGGGCTGTCCTGGCTGCTGCCTCCAGGATTCTTCCTTTGCCTCCTATAAAACGGTAAGCGTGCGTGGGCTGCCCAGTCTCTGCTGGGCCTTCGCTCCCTGTCTAAGAAGCAAGGGGCGTCGGGGCACCTGGGTGGCTCAGTGGTTAAGCATCTGCCTTCTGTTCAGGTCACGATTCCAGGGCCCTTGGATCAAGCCCAGCATCGGTCTCCCTCTGCCATCCCCCTGCTTGTGTTCCCTCTCTTGCTCTCTCTGTGTGTCTAATAAATAAATCTTTAAAAAAGAAGTTTAAAAAGTGTGCATCCCTCGTGGGGGTGATGAGGGTTAAAGAAGGGGTGAGTACTTAGAACTGTGCCCACATGTCAGAAGAACGCAGTAGAAGTAAGTTATGGCTTTGTAAGCCTATTTTTCTCCAAGGCCTAGGGAAGACAAGCGTCCAAGGCAAGCACCCCAGGGTCCTGGTGGTCACTGAGGTCCCCTTTCCTCTGTACCAAAAAATAACTCACCTTTCCCAACCCCTGAAATGCCCTTTCCCTCAGTCCCCCAGTGAAGCCCTGACCCCAAAGCCAGACTTACAGGCATCCTGGTGCTCCCAAGCCCTCGGGCCCACCGTGGTACCTCCTCCCTATGACTCCTGCAGATATGTCATGGGAGCCCGCCAGCCCCTCTCTCGCTAGCTGGGGTCTCACTCTTGCTCCCAGCAGAGCCTCTCATCTGAGACTATGAGCTCGTGGGAGCAGCACAGACTCTCCCCACCAGCATCCTGGCCACACAGCTGGCAACAGCCTCCTCCCAGTGGTCACGAGCTCACCTGACCCAGAGGTACAGAAGCCAGGGGAGGAAGCACAGATCCTGGCCCTGAATGCTAGCCTTGGTGAAATGGAGGTGACCTAGTAGCTGCTAGTTACAACCCCTCCCCCTGCCCCACAATACACACACAATGCAACGCCCTGGGCTTTCTTAGTCTAGCCTCACAACCTAACTGTGTAAGTAGGAAAACAAGCTCAGGAGAGTTGAATGACTTATCCGAGGTCACACAGCATATTGCAGAGCAAGGTCTTCTAGAAGTCAGGCCTGCCTGACCACAGTCAGGGATATGAGCTGCCTTGGTGTACTGAGGCAGAAGCCAAGAGGGGTCAGAGGCTAGGACTTGGCTTCAGCGTGCTGCCGTCACAGGAATCAGGCCCAGAAGCCTCTGCCACAGCTCCCCAGACTTGCCTGAGGCTCCCGGGAGGGGATTAGGGGGATTTCTTTTCCTGGCAGAGCAGGAGGTTGTGGGAGCCCCCCTGAGGCAGGTGTGGGTAGTCAGAGAGGAGCAGGTGTCCATGCCCCGCCCCCCTTCTAAAGGCTTCCAGAAAACAAGGTGAAGGGCCTGGCCCCAGCTGGCTTGATTCTCTTGCCTCTGATAGATTCTCTTGCCTAGCTCCCCTCCCCTCTCCCCCTCCCTGCCCCTTGAGGAGGACTGGGTGAAAGTTCTCAGGGGTATTCTAACTAATTTGAGGCTCGTTCCAGCCAACTGGGCTGGACCTGGAGGAAAGAGCCTTCCCCAGGGGCTCCGAGCAAGTTGACTTCAGTTCAGTCCCCCCTCGGGGGAGACCTGCAGGCTGTGGAAACAATGAAGGCTACTCCCTTGTGACACCACTGCCACCTTCCACACAGAGCACCACGGAGGAGCAAAGCGGCGACTCTGGAGACCTTCTAGAACAGGGAGAGCGGGAGGCCCAGAGAGAGAAAGGGTTTAGACTGCGGAGCTGGAGTGAAAAGCAGACACACCACAAATGTGGAGGGAAAGACGGCCAGCCAGGACCTGGCATGGCTTAAATAAACATGCTCCGTGCTGGGCTCTGGGACCAGGAGCTTAGGCCCAGGCAGGTAGGCGACTGTCTACTTGGTATGGTTTTTGAGAGGTTTTGGAAACCTGGTTTCAAGGTTTGGGATATAAACCACGTGACACATGAAGAAGAAACCATGGAAGTGTGGCGGGAAAATTTTCCTTGAGCTGGGGTCCGAAGCTCTGGTTCTGCTCCTGGCTGGTGCTCTGCTGCCACTGTCAAAGCTCCCCGTCTCCTTTAGCTGTCAAGTGTGGAAAATAATCCCACTGCGTCAGCTTGCCCAGGGGATCCAGCGCGTGCAAACAGTCAGACAATTAGAGGCCGGCAAACAGAAGAGGCTGCTGCTCACACGCACCCTGAAGGCAGCATGAGGCTGGCCTCCCTGAAGGGACAGGGATCTGGCCCTGCAAGAGAGCGTGCTCTCACGGACAGCCGGGCTGAGAGCACTGATGGAACAGGGGCCGGGGACAGGGGGAGAGTGTCGCTCCGTGCTCTGTACTTCTTAAAATCCTTCAACACGGCTTTCCCTTCCCCTCTGGGTCATCTGAGCCCCAGGAAGGTTGAAGGACGTGCCCCTGGTCACCCTGCTGGCACAGGGGCAAGAGTAGGACCATCCCGTCTGCTTCCAGGACCACTGCCCCATGTGACATTAAGGTTCAGAGGAGGCATAGAGTAATCAGACTGTAGGATTTGGCAGGTGGGGGTGGGGGGTGGGACCTGGAGCCCAGGGTTAGGGAGCCACCCCACCAAATGAGACCGATTCCCCATCTTAAGGAGGGAACCATGGTCCTCGCATCTGCTAGGCCTCTGCTCTGCTCTACTCTGGTGATCACAGTTATTGTCGTAATAAACTGGTCCATGAAGCTGTTTAAAGGCCATCGAAATGCCTTCCTGGTCCCAGGCAGGGTTGCACCCAGAGGCCAGGCTGCTGGGACCCCTGAGGCCACATAAGACTCCGGGAGGCACTTGCTAGGGATGGGTCTCACAACCTCCAAGGGCAGGAGTCTACCCCGCTCCCTCCCGATGCACTGGGCACCTGCTCCACTCTCTCAGGGGCTTTGTGGGCTGCGTTTGCAATGCAGACCAGCTCTGTCCTGGGTGGTCTCATGCTTGGACCTTGCCTGAAGCCTCCAGCAGTGGTCCCCCAGGCTGGGAAGTAGGGCACAGAGACGGTGGCTGGGGGAGGAAGGGGACTGGACAAAGGGAGCACGGTGGCTGTAGCATGGGGAGCATCTGCGGGCCAGAAGGGATGCTCGAAGCCTGCAGTCTGGCTGGGAGGTAGGGACAGGAAGGGCAGGCAGGAGCAACAGCTGGAGCAAAGGTGAACTGTGGGAAGGAGGCAGGTGGGAGGAACAAGCTTGCCTGAAAGGGTCGAAGGGCCATAGCAGGTCACAAGGATCTAGAAATGGAGGCTGACAGTCGGCTGCCACAGGAGGAAGTGAGGAACCAACCCCACGCATCTCCTGGGACCGGTGAGGGACTGAGGCAGGGGTCCGTCCTGCCTCTGTGAGTGATGTTCCTCTGGAGTCCGGGGTAGCTGAAGGGGAGGCAGACGTTCCCGGGAGTCACGCTGCCCTCCCCTACGGACCCCAGAGGCTGCAGGCCACGGAGGCGACCACGTGGCCGTGTGAAAACCCCTCCCCCAGCTGTGGCTTTCGTGGTCTGCCTTCAGCAGAGGACAGAGCCAGCCCAGCCCTGCCGGAGTCACCCCCTCCATGACCCCGAGTGAAGGTGGCCTCAGCACAGAGACAGGCTCATGCAAATGAGCACAGAAAGTGACAAGAGCACCTGAGTGGAAAGGTTTCCTTTCTCACTCACCCTGCGGGGAGGTGGGCGGTGGGCTACAGTGGAGGCTGGAGGTTATTTTAAACAAGGCTGCTTTCAGCCCCCTCGCCTCGGACACCAAGAGAAGTGTGGCTTCTGTCTTCAGGGCAGAATCCCGGTTCCGGCTCTTCCACCCCCGCACCAGGTGACCTGGGTAAGCCACTTCTCTCTGAGCACAGTTTCAGCCCTGTAGAGAGGGTGAAAGCCTTGTCTCACCAGCTCCTCATCTGCACGTTAATGACCTTCTCCCCTGGGGCCCAGAGGGGGCCTGTATTCACACAGGAGGCTTGTGAACTTGAACACTCGCAGGCCCAGGCGGGTGACCTCCTGTCCACAGGATAGTGGGCAGGAGGCTTCTGGACATGGAGACCCAGCGGGACCAAGCCTGGTTCCCCTGGCTTCTATCACCCCACGTGGGCCAACCCAGGACACAGGCATGAAGCAGCTCGGGGACCCTAGCAGGGTCCCTATTTCCATCCGTGAGCGGCTCTGAGCAGAAAGGACATTTTCCTCTCTGCTTGCTTCCCGCCTCTGGCCCCCAAGTGAGCAGTAAGAGAAGGACCCCAGCTCCCGGCCACAACCCCGCCCGGGCCTTCTCCCAGGCTCCTGGGGTCTTCACTTCCTAATGACTTCACCTCCTTCTCTCCACTCTGAGCAGGCCGCCTGCCTGCAAAGGCCAGCTCCTTCTCTTTCTTGGCACTGTGTGACCTTGAGCTGTCATTGAACTGGGTCTGACGAACATTTCTCCCCACAGGGCAGCTGGAGGAGAGACTCAGTCAGCCTATGGACAGCACCTAGTGCCCAGGTTTCTGGGGAGAGCTCAGCCCTCAGGCAACCCTACCTTCTCCCCCAAGAGCTCTGCAGATTATGTCTGGTCTTGGCCTGTGGTGGGCAAGTGTTGGGTTCGAATCAAAATGATTGAAAGAGGAAGGAGTGGGCAAGGAAGTGGTTCTCGTGCTCCCCTGGGGATGTCGCCCCGGTGCCCATGAGTGACCCAGCTCACGTGCTTCTCGGTGAGGCCAGTCCACGCCCACACTGGCGCTTCCTTGGTGGGGGGCGGGACCCTCTGGAAGCTGACCCTACCCAGGTGGCAGGCACCCAGAGCTCAGGAATAGGCCACATGGCGCAGTAACCCACACAGAGCTGCCTTTGCTCCAGGGCCTTCATGACCCAGCAATTCTGAGACGAGGTATTACTGTTCCCACGTCACGGATGACAAAACTGAGTTCCCATGTCATGATGGGACTTGACCAACCTCATGCAGCCCAGGAGCCGGCTTCAGAGAGCAGGTCTGCCCAGGCTCCTTCCACCACACCGTACTGGCTCAATGCCTCTGGCCTCAGTTGCTTCATCTGTAAAATGGGCTCTGAGCATCCATCCCAGGTCTGGTAGAGGAGGTGGGGAAGGACAGAGCTCTCAGTCCAAAGGCGGGCCATACAGCCAGCTGTCCTGTCGTGGGACTGATGGCAAGGCAGTCAGGGGCTTCCCTGGGCTTCTTATTCAGGCTTCCCTTCCAGCATCAAGTCCAAGCCTCGCAGGGGCTGGTCTGAGCAGACACGGCTGTTTTCTCCCGGAGGGATCTGTGGGAGGTGCAGCAGGGCCGCAGTGGCCCAGACACGGAGGACACACAGCTACACCTGGAAGGGCTGGGCACCCTCTACTCTAACATTCCAAGGGCCTGAGGCCCCTGGGTCAGGCCAGAAGCAGGATCTAAAGACACCCAGGTGATGACCAGAGCAGGCATGGCGGTCTGCTGAGATGTTAACTGCCAGAGGAACTCGTGTTCCGCTGGGACAAGGCCAGATGGAACAGAGTGAAGAACTAAAAATGCACCCCATGTGGGCAGGGCCTGGCGGGTGGGTGAGAACCTTCCCAGGCCCTGTGGCCCAGACTGAGAGGTACGCTCCCAGACCCCCTGAGCCCCAACGGGAGGACTGCAGCCAGGAGTCCCGCTCTGGCACATCTCTGCCTTACCCTGGGGTGTGCCCAGAGGCTGCTCTGTCTGTCCGTCAGTACAGGCATGCATGCCCTTAGCCTTGAAAATGCAAGTCTGCAGCGAGAGTCAGAATGTGCAAAAGGATAAACCATGAAAACCAAGTCTCCTTCCTTCCGCTGGTCCTCACCCCCTAGTTCTCTCTCCTCTCCGAGCCTTGACTTTCATGAGTTTCCTGAAAGTCTTCCAGAAACTACATGCGTTTGCAGACGCCTGTGTGTGTGCATGTGTGTAATCTTTTCCTCCCTCTTTCCACACTTAGTAACAGGTCAGTGCCTCTCAAGGCCCTTTCCTTCTAGGAACGTGTACATACCACGCCCTTTCTTCAACGGGTGAAAAGACTAGTAACTCCGTATTTTATGTGGTTCTGGGGGAGGGCTGGGTCCAGCTGGGAGGTCTTCTGTCCCCTGTGGTGTGGCTGAGACCTTGTACGTGGCCGAATCCTGCTGCCTGGAACTTACTGTTTATTCCGTCAGTCCCCTGCCGATGAACAGTCGGCCGATTTTCAACCGTTTCTTTTTATAAGTCAGGCCACACGTGTCTGCATGACGCGCTTGGCTAGGTGCAAGGGAGGAGCTCGTGTAACTGGGATGGGGCCCGCTTGCTTGGCCCAGAGGTGACCCCGAGCGACGGGCTGGCTGCTGACACTTGTCCCCGTCCCCGGACGCCTGTCCCTATGCCCTTACAGCCGAGAGCTTCCGATCTTTTCCAACCTGATGGTTGGAAAAGGGTCTCTTCTTGAACTTTCAATGTGCATTTCTCTTATGAAGAAGATGAACTTTTCACATAGGTAAGAGCCATTAATATATTCTTTAAAAAAAAAAATGACTTCTACTTGGCCCATTTTCAAAATTGGGTTATTGGCATTTTCTCGTTGCCAGGTAGACACTCTTTGCACATTCGAGAAATTAGCCCTGTTTAGGCCACGTGAGCTGCAGTTTCACTTCTCAGTTGCTCATTTGTCCTTGTGTGTGGGGTCTCACATCGTCTACCCGTTGTGTCCCCTTTGAAGTTCAAAGGTCTAGGGCAGAGAAACAAGTTCAGTGGCCAGTCCCCAGTGTGACTCCGGGTGGGGGGCCCGGGTCCTCCCCAGGCATGTGTCCTCATCTGTGAAATAGGGTGAGGGCTTCACACATGTCTCTGAAATCTTTGTGGTCCACGGGGTCTGAAGATCTGAGCTATTGGACATTGAACCGAGGGGTTCTGCGTGCTGGGAGAGGGAAGGAATGAGCCAGAAAGAGGACGTGGGAGTTAAGCATCTGACTTCAAGACTGCTGGGAGCACAACTCTTACCTCCACACTTTCCCAGTGAACAGGGCACAGGGGTCCAGAGCGGCTGGTCAAGGTCCCAAAAGCGGACTCTCCACACCGTAACCACGGAGGGCTCCACCAGCTCTGAGCTTGGGAGTCTAATTGGGATGGCAGAGGTGGGCCCCTGCTCCTAGCAGGTAGCTTGGGATAGCCCACTCCTGCTGGCAGAGCTCCAGGGCCCCAGGCCCAGAGATCATCATTGGAGAAGGAGGCTGAAGCTGATGTCCGCTGGGCCCAAGGGATCACCTGAGGTCAATCAACAAGAGAGGGGTTGCAGTAGCACAAGAACCCGAGAGTCCCAGGCCTCAGCGCATGGTTCTGCACCTGGGCCAGTCCCTGGAAGGCTCTAGAAGAAGGGCAGCATTCCTGTCAGTAACAAGAAGAGTCATGGTTACAGAACTCTCCCTGGTCCGGCTCTGCACAGACACTCGGCCCCCGGGACCCCCACCCACCCATCTCATTCTACCAGCAACACCCTGGAGGGAGCGTCACCCTATTGCTTTCTGACAGATAAGGAAACTGAGACAGGTGTACACATACACCCAGGAGAAAGGGCACAGAATCAGGAGAGAGCAGCGGCCGTCAGTCCGATCTGAGCTCCAGGGACTCACATCAGGGCACTGCTTGGGCAGCAGGTCCCTATAAGGGATCCCTATAAAGGATTTCCGCCTCTCCCCATCCCCCCACCCCAGGGGGCCTGAGCCTTCCTTACCAGTCTGGTCCCTGATGCATATCCTTGAGTGAACTCCAAGAACGGTTCTGTCTGTCCCAGGCACCTACCACCCAGCCTAAGGCCTACCTCCGGCGGCTGCTCGGTTCCCCTTGTCACATGAATCAGAGAAGTTTCCAGCCCAGAAATCATGGAGAGGGGGACACAACACTGCCGACAGGAGCAGAAGTCTGGCTCGGGACTCATAGAGGGCCATTCAGTTGTCTCCTCCCTGGCCCTGGCTGCCCAAGGAAGGAGTTGGGCCCGATCGCGCGTGGGGCTTCTGTCACTCAAAGCAACACCACCTTCTGGAAGGAGGCCCCTTCCCAGAGCACCGACGCAGCTTCGTCACACCCTAGCCCACCGCCGCTGCACCAGGGGGGACTCTGAGGTCCTGGAGGGCCCCGGCCAGGTGGGTCCCATTTAGCACCGTGGCCTGGCTCTCAGCACAAACTCATGGATGTTCATTGAATGAATGAATGAATGAATGAACAAAGGAGTCTCAGGGACACTGTTGAACTTGCTCACCGTAGCCAATGCCTTCTTGGTGACAGGCACGGGGATATGCAGGTTAGTGCTCTGTGAGGGGGTCAGACTATCTAGAAGGGAGAACAGCTCAGCAAGGGTTTGAACTTCACTGCCTCACCACTGGGTGCATCCAAACAGCCAAGACGGAACGCAGTCGGGTTTAACGGGTTTATCGGCGCCTGTCCCGAGAACAAAACCCTCATTCCAGGCACACCGACAGCTACTCCCGGGGGCAGCAGCATCCACATTTCAGACCCCAGGGGGCAGGCCAGACTCGGGTGGGGGAAGGGACAGACAAGGTGGGGGTGTGGGGAGGCACAGTCTTGCAAGCTGAAGAGGGCACTTTCCTCCCCAAGCTCTCTGGTCTCTGTGCCCAGCGCCTTCTTCGCCCACCTTTCAACAATGGGAGTGACAGACAGCCACGCCCTGCCGGTGCCCTCCAGGTTACTGAGCAGGGCAGAGGCCTGGCCTGGTTCACCCTCTGAGACTCCTCCCGAAGGAGGCTCGGGGGACACAGCTGGCCCGCTGTCTGCCAGCAGGGGATGAAGGAGGGAAGGGTGGCAGGCCTTGGCCCCCAAGCCTCGTCCCAGATGATCAGAGCCCACCGTGGTTGATGGGCCTTGCTGGTGGGGTCTCTTCATCTGGGGCTGCCGGGGAAGGCAGGCTGGGAGGGGACAAGTACAACAGGGCGGCTGCGCCAGAAGACAGCCGGAATCAGACAACTCTGGGGGGAATCCCAGCTCTGCTGCCTTCAGACTGAGTGGCCTTGGGCGAGTGATGTATCCTCTGTAGCGGCAATTCTTCATCCAACCCGGGGACGACCATGATAGTTTCCATTCCAGAGGTGAATCCGTCCATGTGAAGCGCTCAGCACAGCGCCTGTCCCTCAGGGAGAGCTCCATACCCACGAGCTCCTGGACCTCCTCTTGCCATTCTCTGACACCTTCCATGACGCGGGGGCCTAGCCCGTGACAGGGCCTGGGCAAGCCACTGTGCAGCACAGCCTCGCGGGGTGCTGTGCCTGACTCTAGGAGACGGGGATTGCGACTTCAGTTTCCCCAAGTGGAAGGCTGGGGCTCCAAGCTGAGTCATTTGTGCAGAGTCACACAGCTGGTGAAAGGCAAAAGGCAGGCAGCCTCCAGGCCCGCCATCTTGAAAGAATGTGCCCTGTCCCTGAGGCTATTCTGTCCTCCCCCACTAAGCTCTCCACATGGCTGGGGTGAGTCATTTGGTCTCCTGGGCCTCAGTTTATTCATCTGTGAAATGGTCTAGCTAGTGACTCTGCCACCTCATGCTAAGTATGGTTATAGCGGGGCCCCCCCTCACTTCTGGCTGCCTTCGCTGTTTCCCAGGGGGCCCATGGACATGCCGTCAAGGGGAGGTGAAGGACCCTGCTTTTCTCCTTCGTGGGCGTGGGGCCACGAGCAGATTCATTCCTTGAGAATTGAAAATATCTAATTAACGCTGACTGAGAACAGGTCGGGGAGGGGTCAGGAAGGGTGTTCAGACACGGTTCTGCCTCAAGGAGTTCATGGTTTCACAGAAGGATTCTCTTATTCCCTTATCCTCAGTGACCTTCGTCTACCAAATGGGCCTCCTGCCTCTGATCTCTCAGAGACCGGGAAGCCACAGAGGGTAGCGGGTGTTTCAGCCTTGGGGGCCTGGAGTTGAGGGGTGCAGACCAGGTGGGAGCGGGAGGGGCCCTGGATCAGCAGCCCCAAGGGGTGGCCCTACAGGCTGCTCGCCCCTTGCTTTCCTGCAACAACGCACCCACTGTTCCCATTTGATGAACACTGGCTAATCTCTGTTCCTTGGTGTTGTGAGCAGTAGACAGTAGTTCGTGGAGAACAGGGCAGATGGCAGGCTGGCCTGGGTCACATCTCCGTGTACCTCCAGCCTGGCGAAGACAGACATGATGTGGGCCATCTTACCAGGAAGCGGGTCTGTGACAGATGGGCCCTACCCCCTGTCCTGGCATCCCCGATGGCCCAATGGTCTCCCAGATGATACCGGATCACCCAGGCCCTGAAACACTGAGGTCTCCCTCTCACCCTATTAGCACAGGAGACTCTCATAAATTCCTTGGATTAATTTGAATTGGCTGAGTTGAATGGAATTGACGTGAATCTAATTGAAGTGAATTCAATTGGAGGCCAGATTACAGGCTTCATCGGAGCCCACTGGAATTTGGTTTTCCTAAAGGCTAGTTCCTAGATCGGAAAGGCCAGTTTTCACCGCTGTTTCTCCATTCCCTCCTTGTTGGATGGAGTATGTGGGAGGCAGAGAAGGCGGGACAGGGGTGGGGACAGCAGGAGTGGGGTTCCGTGATGGCTTCCTCTGGAAAACACCACCTTCCGGCAATATACCCCAACACCCTTTCCAGTTTGAGCTTAAAGATTCCACAGAGCCTCATTTCCAGAAGCTTAAACAGAAACCATTTTAAGGTTCTTCCTTCATTTTGATGGTCAGTGGCCTCTGTGATCTATATGAGTATTGGGAGTGCCCGATGGCTAAGGTCTAGATTGGGTCCCACTTGGGACCCGCAGAAGAGCATCTGGGCATGATGGACAAGAAGAAGGTTGTGAACATTTGTGAGTGAACAATGGGGCGTAGGCTGAGAGGCCCACTATCCTCCAAGGCCAGACACTGCGGGGTCTGCTGCCTTGACCTCAGGACCCTGGCAGCAGTGACCACGTCTTCCTCAGCCTTGGGGTCTGTGTTTCCTCCATGGTTGTCTTTGCAGACCAGACATCCCTCCAGGGCTGGGGCACCTCTCTCTGCCTCTACTTCTTCTCAGACATAATGTTGTCCACGTCCCCCTGGTGGAGGAGGGGCAGGCCCCCCCTTAGTCTTCCTACCACAGTAGCTCAGCGACCACACAGACCAGATGACTCAGAGGGGGCTCTTGGACCTCACAGTCCCCTAAGACACCTACCCAGAGAGCCACCTTAATCTCTCTTAAGAGACTTAAAAGAGTCCCTTAAGTCTCTTAAGAGAGACTTAAGCAGGAGTTAAGTCTCCTTAACTTCCCCAGGTGTGTGGCTCCCAGGCACGCGCAGCCTAAAATTTCCCTACGTGAACCCCCTAGGCTGACCCCTCCTCTGACCTTCCCCACCTGGGTTCAACAACGGCAGCCATCAAGGTGCGCAAGCAGAAACAGTCTTCGTCCTTGACATCTGCTTCTCGTTCGTTCCCCATAAGCTATCCAGCTGCACACCGTGCCAATCTTACCTTTTGAGACTCTCTCAGAACCCTCCTGTCGTGTCACCTGGGCCACCTGGACAAGTGCAGTCGCCTCCTAACTGTCCCCCAGGCCCACTGTTGCCCCCTCCAATCCACAGTCTGCGTGCAGCCCGTGGGATATTGCCAAAATGAATATAGAGCCCATCAGCAGCCCACGCCTTCAAAGCCAACAGCTGTTTCCCGTTGTTTGGTAGTGGGCGGGGGTTGTGGGGGGAGGTTAAAGGCCCAGCTCATTAATATGCAGGGGAAAAAATCCCACGTACCCTCCCCAGCTGCTTCTCTCTGGGTTCCTAGTGCTAGGCACACTCCTTTCTGCCAAGGACCTTTGCATAGGCTGCCCCATCTACCTGGAATGCACTTCCCTCTCTCTTCCTACAGTGAGCTCCTACTCATCCCCAGGTCAGACCTCCAGCATCAGGGAAGCTCAAAGACCTCGTCACACCACGTACCTGTTGCTCATGTAGCCCCAGCTGGAATTGCCCACGTGCTGGATTGGATTAGCATCTATCTGTCTGGTCCCCTAGACTGTAAGGCAGGGAAGCTTTCTGCTTGGGCTCAATGAAAGAGCAAATGAGTGGATGAATGAAGGCAAGCAAGGCAAGAGGACCTATGTCTAGACACCTGTGTCCCCATCCACCAGTGAGAGGGTCTTACAACAGCCAGGCTGGCCTCTTTGCTGCCCTGAGACAGCTTTCTCAGGGTTAACACCTGGGTCTTGCTCTGGTGAGACCCCTCCCCCACCCAGTAAATCTCTTCCCCCTTCCCTGCACCTAGTTAAAATCACCCCCTTCAAGGCTCAGCTCATGTTAAATTCCAAGAAATAATTATGAAACAGTCATCAGGAAGATGGCTGGGAAGAGACATTGTGTGTTGAAACAGTTTTCTACCTCATTTGAAAATATACTCAGTTCCCCATGGCCTGGAGGTGGTTCCTGGTAGACAGGACCCGAGCAATAAAAACATATGCCTTTGGGTCACATTTTCAGAGACAGAAATTTTCCCACTTGCAGGGGAGGGTAAAGTCTGAGAAATCTCCAAACACCGTCAGCCTTGCTGAGAATCGTATCTTACTTAACCAAAAGGCTCCCAGGAAATCAACTGGAAAACGCACGGAGCATGAACAGGGGGCTGGACCCCCGCGAGGGTGGGGGTGGCTACGATGTCGTGCCCTGACCTGAGCAAGGCCCTGGAGGTTCCCAGGAGGATCAGGGAGAGGTGGGGGAGGTCCCATCACCTTAACGCTACCAACACCTCATCTACAAAAGGGGCTTTTAAAGGTTGCGCCCATGAGGGGAACTCGGGCACCTCTGAGAGCCTGGGCAAGGTTTAATACCCAGGTGTGACACCAAGATGACAATCGAGACCATCCCTGCAGGGAGGATGGAAAAAATATCAAGTCCCACATTCTGGCCATCACTTCATGAGTCCTCAGGGACCCCAGGAGAGCGTGGAGGAGCATTCCAGCACAGCCGGAGAACCATTGACCGGCAGGGCCAGAGAGAGCCACAGAGCTCATCCAGTTCAGTTCCCCCTGCTTTGACAAATGGGAGAGCTGAGTCCAGAGAGGCCAAAGGACTTGCTCAAGGCCACTAAACCCTGTGGTGTAATTAGAGCTAGCACCTGAGCTCCTAGAGCCTTCTGACGTATGAGGCTACACTGCAGTTTGGAAGACTCAGAACCGGCTACCTCGCCTGCAGGTCCCACTGCCTGCTCTGCACCCTGACTGCTACCTGCAGAGGCTGGCAGATAGAGAGGACAGGCCTCTCCTGAGCTGGAGACCACTTGTGTGAACTCAGGATGGGGACAGCCCCAGCACTGATATTTACTGAACACACACAGGGCTCCTGATACCGTGATTTCTATGCAAGACCTTGTCGTGGTAAATTAAAGGTGACTTCTGCTTCTGCTTCTGCTTTCATCCAGAGGTGAACTGCAAACCTTAAACCTGTGTGGGCCTTAGTGACTTGCTTGATCAGCAGCAGACCTGTAGAATGTGGCAGAAGTGACGTACCGGGTTTCTAAGGCTAAGCCACCAGAAACCCTGCAGCTTCCGCCTGGGGTCTTGGAACACTTGGTCTCAGGGGCGGCCTATCAGCACCCCGTGCCATGAGAATCCCAAGTACACAGGAACGCGTGGGTCAATAGCCTGGCAGAACTCTCAGCAGATAGCCAGCAGCCAACAACAGCCAAGAGCACGGCCATCTGAGACGTGCAGGCCAGGTGAGCCCACACCTTAATGGTAATGGCCATTACCTGGGAGACCACCAGCTGGAATGGCCCGGCTGGGGGCAGTCGGCCAACAGAACTGTGAACGGTAACAATGCTTTGAAGTCCCTAAGGGTTATCATACCTCGCTACACGGCAATAGACAGTTTCAACGCTCATTCGGCCCTGCAGATGGTGCCGTGGTCTATTTCCCTTATACAAATGGGGAAATCCGGGTACAGGGAAGTCGCTTGCTTGCTCAAAGTTACACCACTAGGTAAATGGCACATCTCCGATTTAGATGACTCTCTCAAGTCCTTCCAGCCCAAGGACTGGATGGACACCTCTGCCCCATGGATGCTGGAAGTATCCATCCCCTGCACCCTGACACACATCCCTGTTCGTACTTCTGCATTTAGCCTTGTAGGGGACAGGGAGTATGATCAGTGATGTCGGGGTTTTGTGCCTGGACCCAGACTGGGCATGGGATTTGTCTGGCTCTGGGAGCAGGACTGCTCCAGTTGGAAGGTGTATGGATTACACGAGTGGATGACGCATTCGTGCAACAGGTCTCCTGAGTTTAGTATGCACAGTTCCTCAAGGACTCCATCGTCCAGGGTTGGGGTGGAGAGGGCAAATCAAAGGTCCCCAGAGACCTTGCTGGGGAGCTTCACCAAAGGTAGATGAAGCCCCCCGCACACTTTGAGAGAGGGCAGAGAGAATTTCAGTCAGCTGGCTAGTCGAGAGGATGGTCAGGATGCAACTAGCTACCCATATGGAAGTGGCATTGAGGTTAAACTTGAAAGGCTGAGGGAGAGAAAGAAAACACAATATACAGACACGTGGGGAAGGGGAAGAAGGGGTGTGAAGAGTCTACGAAAATGACAGCAACTCCCAAAGCTGAGACGTGGGCTCCCCGGGGAAGCAGGGCCCCAGAGTGCGGGCCTTGACTCTTGGGTTAGGACCTTTGGGCTTAACCCCAGGACGATGGGGTACCATGAAAACAGTTTCAGTAGGGAAGGAACATACTTTCAGAAGACCACTGAGGCCAGGGGGCAGAGGAGACTTGGGATGGGGGGGTCCAAGCAGCTGCCGGGAACTCAGGTGGGATGCTATTGCACCAGAGGATGACGTCCCAGTTGGAGCCACCCCACCCCAGCGCGCGTGCGCGCGCACACACACACACACACACCCAATGAACCTCTTCTCTGGCTATGATGCACAGGATACGACCTGTCCCCAACCACTGCCACCTACACCGCAATCCCCGGGTAGCAGGAGTGAAGGAAAAATGGAAATGAGGCAAAGAAGGAAGGAAAGGGAATGGGAGGTGGGGTATTGCTAAGCCAGCCAAGGCCTTCCAGTCTGTCTCTTGGTCTCATGGGATGTCTTCCAGACAGGCCGTGTGGATCCCCGAGCCTGGGAATGGGCCCTTGTGGGGAAAAGGGGAAAATTTACGTTTTGACTCCTACTTATCTCCTGTGTCTCATAGGTCAAGGCTATCTCCACTCTCTGCAGACTTGGGTTGTACTCTTCCCAGGCAGCTCCTGGAAAAGCCAGATCCACTGCCCTAGCAGAGCACTTCATCCGAGCCCAGAGTGGATGGTCCACCCGGGTCAAAAGTGGGCATGGAAGCCATAGTGGCTCCCACCATGGTGGCCATGATGGAGCTGGGGCCAAAGCCAGGCCCTTATCCCAGGAGAAGCTGAACCTGTCAGGTGGTCTGAAGAAGGAGATGCTCGGCTCCCCTCATCAATGATCCCGAAGGACCAACAGGGCTGTGCACCTCTGAGAAGTACAAAACGCAGATCTGATGTTAAGACAGGTTAACTCCTCAAAACCCACGGAGGACTCATTACCTGAAAACAAAGTGCCTCAGGGGCTAAAGCCCTACAGGGACACCCAGGTCAGGGGCTGAGCTGCTTCCCATAACAGGTGCAGCCCAAGGTCATCTTCCAGCCAGGGCCCGTCCCCCTCAGGCCCTGCCTCCTGCCTCTCTCCAGTCACCGTCTCCAGAAACAGCCTCCGAGATGAGGATTCATGGGAAAGTGACTTATTAGGAAAGCACTCCCAGGAGAAACTAGAAAATGATCGGGGCAAGTAGGACAGGGATAGGGAGGAAGGAAGATTGCCCTGGGACATGACCTTGGGCAGAGCTCCGCCAAGGGCAGCCTTCACCTGCCCCCGCAGGGAACTCTGCAGTTGTGTTTCTTCTCAGAGTTATTCCAACCCAGACGAGGGAGGTTGGCCCCATACGTCCTCCCCCAATCCCAACACTCATCGGTCAGGAGCCACCAGTGAGGGACTTAAATTCCAAGCGAGCTCTCTGTTGAACTCTGACAAAAGAGCTGTCCCGTGATTAAAGCAAAGGCATGCCCAAGGTGGAAACTAGACAGAGGGGCCCAAGTGAGGCATGGCCATCTTACTGTCCTACGGGGTGTCCGCAGCACGCTGCTTGCACAAAAAGGAAGCATTGGTCTGTCCTTACAGACTTCGAATTAGTGAAAGCCGTGTGTTCAGAACTCCAGGATGACATCTGAAGAGCTGTTTGGGGTTCTAGGTGGCGTATTCTGTCCGGGGTTTTGGAAATCTGGCTTGGACAAGCAACAAGAACACTTGCCAGAACCTGAAATCTTGCAGCTTGGAGGACGACAAGGATGGTCGAAACATGTTGGTTTTTAAATTTTCTCAGTGTCCCACACCCCTTCTGCGTCACCCTGACTTTTGATTTCCCGAGTGGGCAGCCTGGGCTGTAACAGGGAACTGGACCCGAGAGCAGAAAATCAGCCTCTCCCTGAGCCCCACGGGACATCCGAGGGTTCCACAATCATTCATGACTCCGTAAGTAGCAGCAAGGTGTTAGTCTTCTTCACCTTGAAACTGTCTAACCAATCACTAAACAGCGATTATAATTGACGATACTAATGGCATCAGTTAACGGTGACAATGGACACTGATGGGGCACTTTACTGCGTGCTGTTCTAGGTGTTCTCCCTAGATTAACTCACTTCATCCTCACCACGACCCCGAGATGGAGGGACTGCTACAGTCCTCATTTGCCGGAAGGGAAACTGAGGCACCGTGCCGTGAATGAACTTGCCCAGTGACACAGCTGGTCCCTGGGGGCCCAGGCGGCCTTGTTCCAGAGTCCATGGTTATCTCGCGTGGCTCGGTCCCAAAGTGCTACACCAGGCCGGCGTGGCAGAGTGTACTTTCCAAAGACAGCCACAGCAAAATCTCCCATCTTACCTCTTCCTCTCACAGTATGACTTGGACACTCCTCCCATGAAGAGGCGGAGGCTGTGTTCCCTCCCCCTTTGAAACCCCGCAGGCTTTTGTGACCAGTTGGACAAATACAGTACAACAGAAGGGCCCCTCAGTGACTTCTGACAGGTCCTAGAGGGGTTACAGTTTCCACCTTGCTCACACAATGCCCCAACCTTCCAGGAAGCCACCAGACTTCCCTGAGGCCGCCATGCTTCGAGGAAGCCCAGACCAGCCCACACGGGGAGTCCACCCAGCGAGACCCTGGAACCACATGAAATCCGAGACGCATGGGCAGCCTCGGCGACTCCAGCTCCTGCTGCTGTCATTCCAGTTACCCTGTGACAAAAGCCACGGGAGACACTCAAAGCCAGAACCCCCAGATAAGTCTTTCTCGAATTTCTTCCCCACCTGAACCATGAGATCAAAAGATGATGCAGTGAAAGTGACAGCAGCAGTAACAGTGGGAGCCAGCTAGCAAACCAGCAGTTGGTGGAGGGAACTGAGGGACTGCCATGGGGGACTAAGGTGGCCGGGGGAGGAGGAGGGCTTATGTTGGGCAGGAAGAGCCTCCTGTAAGGCTCCCAGAGCAGTGAGAGGGGGGCTTGGAGAGGCAGCTGGGGCTTCACTGGGACCCTTGCATGCCAGGCTACCTGTCTGATTTCCATGGCCATGGAGAGCCGTGATAACTTTAGGAAAAGCCACTAACATCTCTTAAGTACTTGCTGCATCCCCAGGACTTGGCTACAGCTTTACAGGCAGTGCTTACAAAACCCACTGAGAGGCTATGGATGACCCATGAAGAAACTGAGGCTCAGGGCACTGACCTCATCTGGCCACGCTCCCCCGGCTCTAATGAGTGTTGGAGTCTAGATTCAAACCTGGATCTGCCTGGCTCCAAAGCTCCAGCCGAGGAACACAGGCCCCTGGCAGACAGTCTCCCCATGGGATGCCACAAGCAGAATCGAGCATCAGAAAGATCGCGGGGGCGCCGCTGGAAAGGTGGGTTTGGGACAGCGGTGTGGGAGGGGAGTCTGATGGTAGGATGGGCAGGTAGGAGGCTGGAGCAATCAACCTGGCCACAGGGGATGAGGCTCTCTCTTCCCTAGAAGCACCAGAAGCCCAGAGTCCAGGCTAAAATGCAATTCCCCAGCACCACGGGCTTCTCTAAAAGGCAGAAGAAGGTTGAGCGAGCAAAGATCTTTAAGCCTTGGACCCTAGATCTCATCCTGGGGTTTATCCGTCTTCCTCAGGGGTTCCTTCCAGAAGAGAAGCCCTCCTTGACCTTCTGAAATTGCAACACGACAAAAGAGGAACACATATACAAGGGCCCCAAGTCACCACATAGTGGGTTTCCCCAGAACCCAATTCGATAGAAGAACTGGCTGGCATGGGGGCTGGTTTTGACCTATGGTACTTGACATTCACGGTCCTGGGTTCTCACCCCAACTCTGTTCTCTCACCAGCTGTGCTGCCTGGGACAAAGCCACTTCCTTTATCTTTGAAAGTTACACCCACCCCTGCCCTTCTGTGCCTCTCAGTCTGTCTTGAGCTCCCTTAAGGAGAACGTGGACCTCCAAAGTGGGCAGATCTGATTGTACAAGAGGTCCCATCCCCGTAGCCTCTCTACATCCAGGTCCTCTGCGATGTGACCTTGTAGCTCCTCCCATGAAGAAGGGGGACCACCCCAACCCCACCTGGTATCTGAGTTGGCCCCCTGTCTTGTGTTGGCTAACAGGATGAGGCCGAAGTGACAGGGCGCTGGTTCCAAGTCCAACTTTCAGCAGGGGCCCGTGTGCGCTCATGAACCAGCCCCTGTCACACAAACTGGCCCGAGAAGGCCTACTGGAGGGTCAGAGAGCCAGGACACCCCACCTAAGGCCAGCTGCCCCCTCCCAACCACAGGTGACCACAGACAAGATAAGATGCATCCCACACACCTGTAGAGTTTTGAGGAATAATAAATGACTATTTTCGGCCCTCGAATTCCGGTGTGGTGAGACAGCAGCAATGACTAAAGACAGAGGTGTCCACATGATGCTGGTGGTTCCCAACTGTCATTACCACAGAGCCTCGCAACAAATCCGCTGGGCTCGGATTTGGCATCCCTATTGAGGCTCTCGGAGGAGCGATGGGACTTTCCTTACACCCAGACGTGATAAGCCACAAATCCGGAATGTGGAGCCAGCCTACCTGATGACACGTCCTGAGTTCCTGCTACCACTCTTCCCGGCCTGCTGGGGATCCTGAAAGGATCGGGGCCTCTTCCTTCTTGCCTCTCTCTGGCATCGAGCACTGTCCTGTCTGCTCAGGTCAGCCAGAAGCATGGGCAAGGCCAGGGCCACGCCCCTTGGCCACGCCTCCTGAGCACGACCCTTAGGTGCACCTGTCTCTGCAGCCCCTTGGCGCAGCCCTGTCCCACTCAGCCATGCTGCAAGGATGAAGTCCATCCGGAAATGTGGCCTCAGGAAGCTGTGGCAGCGGGGAAAGCATCCGGCCCATGAACGAGTCTGAGAACCTGCCGCCACCCCCAAGAAGTGGAGGGGATGAGCGGATGATCGGGGGGTGGGCACACTCTCCCTCCTGAGTCCCAGGCCCCCGCTAGGGATCTGGTCTGGGAATCCTCTACCTGGCCCTGGGCCTGCCCTGCATCTCTGACCCAGGCCTCTTCCTTCTCTGACACTTCATTTCTCTGTCTGTAAGGAGTCCCTGCCCAACTGAGGATTCTGACCAGAGTGCTCCTGGAGTGGAAAATCCATAAAGTTTCCCCAGATGTTATGTGAAGCCAGGACCACGGCCAGGGATTGAGGTTCTGGGTATAGGAAAGAAGGTGCAAATAAAAAAAAAAAAAAAAAAAAAAAAAGAATTACAGAAGCAATGTGAGCTTTCATGGTGACACAGAATGAGTTAACCCTTTACACCCCTCACCCTGACCTAATGCACTGGTTTTTTTGAGGATCATGAGCAAAAGGCTAACATTGAGGTCATTGGTGAGGGTGCCCTGACTGTGAAGGTGAGAGACCCCTGGTACTGGTGGCTCAGGGCCTGGCAGGGGCGGGAAGGGGGCTCAGCACTCGCACCTCTGTGATGCAAACCCCTGTTTGGCCACCTTTCCAGACCGAGGCCTGGCTGGGCCCAAGGCCAAGGCTTCCGTGGTCTTGGGCCCCTGGCAGGGAGCAGTGACTAGCTCCTACAGGCAGCAAAATGTCTGGTTTGCATCTGAACTGGCAGGACTAACACTGCATAGCAGATACAATAAAACAGATCATGGAAAATTTAATGGCCCGTGGTCGGCAATCACTGAATTATTTATGCCATCCCTACTCTTCCGAATTCTCAATTGTTCGGCCCCATGCACCGCGGTTTGCAGGCTGCTGAGAAAAGCAGGGCCTGACAAGAGAATGGGACCAAGGAGCCAAGTGGCAAGGGGTTTCTGGGTGACCTTGGGCAACAGTTGCTTCCCCTCTCTTGGCTCTACCTTCGCTTCCACCAAACTGGGGGGTTCTCTTCCAGGAACATCATAACAATTTAAATTTATGCTGCTTTTTTTGTTCTAAGATGATGCCCACATCCCTCCAGCCTTTCCCAGTCCCTGTGAGGTGGGCAGAACAGATAATGCTAGCATTCCCATCGTCCAGATAATACATTGGAGCTCAGAACGATGACAAGCCTCGGTCAGAGTCAAAGGAACAAAAGTAGTAGAGAGAATGTCCAATGTGAGATGTAGCCCAGGTACAAGGAATTTAGATTTCTCTCCATACCAAAATCCTACTGGGCTGGGGGGGGGGGGGGCGTCGTCAGTGACAGAGTAAACCTGTAGTAGGAAATAGGCAAGGATACTATCAGTGGACCAGAAATATGGAGAAAGGAAGCAAGAATAGGGTATTCAATTGATTGAGAAGCAGAAACAAGGAAACCACAAGGCAAGCTAGTTTGCCCCTAAAGCCAGAGCCTCAAAGAAAACCCCACCCAAAGCAAAGGGGCCATGGAGCAATTCAGACTGCTGGCAGCCATCTCTATGAGGAACAGGTGGCCTTGGCATTCGACCCTGGGAAAGCATCATGAGAACAACTCTCAAAATAAAACAGGGATTCTAATGGTGTTTCTGTAGACTTGCTCTTCCTGAAGTTCCTCAACAGACTCCAACGGGAAAAAACAAGGGCAGAGACTCCACAGAGATAAAGCAGGATCTGTTCTATTACCAAGGGGGTCTCCACCATCCGCATTGGCTCTCATATGACTGATGCCGAGAAGCATGTCCGTCGAGGGAAGAAGGTCCTTTGGCTTATATGCACCTTTCCCTGTGTTCTATGTTCTGTGCCAAGGAACAGCAGCTGAATGCAAAGCAAATTGAATCCAGAGGCTCATGGTACCAGATACAGTCACAAAGCACCCCCAATCCTCCTCAGGCCACTTGCATTGTCTTGGGAGTGCTATGACAAGTCACTCCTCATTCCCTGTGTGTTTTACCCCTCATTTTCCTAACCCAGAAGCCCAGCCCTACCTCACACCACTTTCCATCAAGCTACTCTTGCTTTTAAAAAGAAAGAAAGAAAGAAAGAAAGAAAGAAAGAAAGACAAAATGAGTAAAGCCCTATATTTACTGTGATTTTTTTATTTATTAGAAATGTAAGGTGCATTTTTAAAACACCAGCATTTTTATTAGTGTTGTTATTTTTATTAATGTTTATAATGTTGAAGGAATTTTGAGTAGCTTATCCTTAACCCTGTTTTTCTCATTAGACTCATTATGCTTAATTGCAATTTTGAAGAATTGAAGAGTTTGGGGGATCGCACATGTCAAAATCCCTGTGACAGAGGCTTTCCACTCTCAGAGGAGAATATCCCTTCCTCCAGGAAGGGTGGCAGGTCAGGAGTTTGCATTTCTGCTCGCTCTCAGAAAGCGTCACCCAAACACTTCCATGACTCCCACCCAGGAAAGAGGGCTATTTCAGAAGAAGCCCTCCATCCCCGGGCAGGAGAACATCCCAACCCAGCCAATACGGGTGAACTTAGTTATATATTCACACACCCTCCTCAATGGATATCTGAGGATTAGGGAGCTTTGAGAAAAACAAACCACACAAAAAAGAAGGATCCAGATGAACAAAGCAACTGAAAAGGAAAAACAGAGATGATGCAGCAAATAGAAGAACACTCATGCTGATTCACTGGGAGGATGCGGAGTCAGTAAAACAAAAGCAGTTTGCTAAGAGGCGGGGGGGGGGGGGGGGAATAAAAAAGAAACAGAGGTTAAGACTGTTTTTAGAATGAAAATACATTGGCTGAAATGAAGAGCTAATAAAAGGGTCGACTGCCAGAGTGGAAGACCAAATCAGAGATGGAGACAATGAAGTCTAGAAAATGTCTCAGAACATAGATTAAAATGTCAAAGTGATTCTTTAAAGTAAGGAAGGACACAAGGAGATGGAGCCTCGATCCCAGAAAGCCCATAACCACATAACAGGAATTTCAGAAGGAGAGAACCAAAGCCATAAAAGGGAGGAAACAGTCAAATAGTAAGAGGAAATCCCCCTTAGCGGACCTACGACGCGGATTCGAGAGGTAAAAGGGATCACTGTATTATCAAGATTCTCTCGTTTACATGTGATGGAAACCCAAGTCAAACTGGGTCGAGAGAAAATGACCGTACTGTCTGATCTGACGCCAGTCTTGCCTGCAGCCTGAGGCTTGCTGCTGGAAAATCATTCATTCATTCTCTTTCTCCCTTTCTGTCTTTCAGTCTCTGCCCTCCTCTCCTGCACCCCCGTGGGTTCACTCCCAGCCAGACTTCCCATGTGCACTGGCTAAGAAGGACTCCAGAATTCCCAGTCTCATTTCATCCTGGCACCAGACCCACAGGGCAGGGTGGGGGTTCTCTTCTCTCCCAACATTACCAATTGTTCCCTAAGATGTACTCTGATTGGCTCAGTGTGGGTCACATGTCCACTCCTGAACCAATCTCCTGGCTGGAGAGATGGGATGCTCTGATTGGCTCCTCTAGGGCAGGAAGGACCACCCCTTCATTAACTGCACCTCTAAAATCCAGGGGAGAGAGTGCGTTAGTGGCAGTTCTTCAGGGAAAGGGAGGCAGGTCAGACAAAAATGAAGCAGCAGGCTGCTGTTCTCACCAACTACATAGCACATGTGTTGAGAAGGAGACACAAGTTTCACGTCAAAGGTGGGAAGTTTCTAAGTTCCAACAGTTAAGAGGAAATCTTAAAACTTCTTAAGGAAAAAAGAGTATCTAGAAGGAAACTGTAATCAGACTGGCATTAGATGTTGCACATGGGATGGAACTTTCTAGAAAGCAACAGAACAATGTCTACAGCATTCTGAGGAGAAATCTCTTGGAATCTCTTATTCTAGTGGAAGAGCATAGTACAGACATTCTTGAGTACTCAGGAACGCAGATTCCCCCCACATCCCCCACACCCCCACTCCTGCTATGCACACTTTCTGAAAAAAATTCCTTGAGCATATACTGTGACAAAGTGAAAACTGAATCCAAGAAAGAAGACAAGAAATCATAGAATTAACCCAGGATTCGAAGGGACACATGCACGCCAATGTTTACAGCAGCATTATCTACAATAACCAAATTACAGAAATAGTCCAAGTGTCCACTGACGGATGAATGGCTTAAAAAGACATGTGTATGTGTGTGTATATGTGTATATATATGTGTGTGTGTATATACATACACACACACATACACATGATGGATGGATATATATATATATATATATGGATATACACACACATACACATGATGGACTATTACTCGGTCCTCAAAAAAAATGAAATCTTGCCATTTATAATGACAGGGTTGGAGCTAGAGAGTTTTATGTTAAGCAAAATAAGTCAGTCAGAGAAAGACAAACATCATGATTTCATTCACAAGTGGAATTTAAGAAACAAAACAGATGAGTGTAGGGGAAGGAAGAAAAAGCGGGGGAGACAAACCAAAAGAGACTATTAACTATAGAGAACAAACTGACAGTTGATGGAGGGAGGTGGGGGAGGCAGGACAGGTGATAGGTATTAAGGAGGGCACTTGTGATGAGCACAGTGTGTTGTGTGTAAGTGATGAACCACTGAATTCTACTCCTAAAACCAATGTTATTCCATGTGTTAACTATATAAATAAGAACCTGAAACAGAAACAAACGAACAAAAAGAACTAACCCAGGAGATGAATGAGAAGGCACCAGCAAGACAATTGTGCAACTGGCCTAAGAGGTAGTTAGCCCCAATGAGAACAAAGTATCAGAGGACTCCATGAGGACTGACTTCAAGAAGAAAACAGCACTGGGGGCCTGAGTGGCTCAGTCAGTGGAACATCCGACTCTTGATTTCAGGGTCATGAGATCGAGCCCCACCCTGGGCTCCACACTCAGCGCTGAATCTCCTTGCCCCTTTCCCTCCTACCTGCTTGCACTCTCTCTATCTCTCTCTGTAAATTAAATAAATAAAATCTGAAGAAAAGGAAGAAGAAGAAAACAGCGTTGCCCAATTTTATGAGTAAGAAGCTGGAACACTGAGAATGGTCATGGAATTAAGACATGTGACTCTTCTGAGCAACAAGGAAAGGCAAGGTAGAGACTCTGGGAAAAACAATGAACTATACATGAAGGTCATGGTCCAGATAGAAAGTGAGCTAAACTGTGGCATAATTCTAAGCCACTAATCAAGGGCTTTCTGATGTCACAGAATCAACCTGCCATTGGTCAGGGAATGTGGGAGGAAGCAGAGAATCAGTGAACCCTTTGAGTGCACATACCGTCTCTTTGGGTTTGTGTTAAGAACAAGTGATAATTACTTCCTTGTGATATCTTTGTTCCTTTTGAATATGATTGGATGAGTCAGTAATTTCTGTTGACTAATTATGCTAACAGTAGGCTTACCTCTTTTTTATTATTTTTAATTTAAAAATGTATGCATAGAGTACTGTCATCTGATTGTTTAAAGATAATTTGTTCCTTCTGATTTTTGTAAGAGAAATGACCAAACTCTGCCTAAATTAACAGACATTTAAAAAATAAAAATAAAAATAACAAACATTAAAGTAAAACATTGCAACTCCAACTTCTCAATTCCTTTAAAGTTAAAAAAAGAGAAACATATATATATAAGGACCAAAATCTCTTATTTTGAAGAAAAATCCACTTGGAGTTTGCTAATGTTCTCTCCTAAACTTCAGCTTCCTCTTCCATTATTAACCAGCAAAAATAAATTCTATATGCTTCTCCTCTATGTTCGTCAGCATTTAGATAATGAGATTTTAGGATACTGGCAAGATTGGGATTTTCTTTTTTCTTTTTTCAGTTTTCTGAATTTCTACATTCTGGACCATAAACTTGTATCAGTTTTATAATAAAAGGTGGAAAAGAGAGAAAAGTGAAAGCAGAGCTGTATATATTCTGATGTAGAAATATGACTAGTATATACTTACAAGCAAAAAAAATCAATTGCTGAGAAGAGTGCATAGTGTGTGTATGTGTGTGTGTGTGTGTTTATGAAATCTGGAAAAACAATAATTGTCACTAAGGAGTAGGGTACCGGGGCTGGCAGGATGAGGGGTAGGAGTGTCTCATATTTATTTTGTTACTGTTCTGGGCTGTGTATCTTTTTTATAATGCGCACAGCGTAATTTAATAATTAAAGACATTTCTAAAAGCGGTGGTAGAGGGAGGTTAACCCCTGAGCTTCTGAGTCTGGAAAGATATTAATTCCCCTTATTCTCTGCTGAGCAGCCACGCTGGGAAGAATAATCTTGCTTCCTTCCTCCAGGCGAAAGAACCCTCCATGGGGAGAGGCTATCACCGTGGCAGACACAGAGAAACATATCCGGGCTTCACCCACGTAACTGCAGTGGGCTCTGGGGGTGAGAGGGAGCGACACGAGGAAGACTGAGAGCAGACAGGACACGCGCCCAACATGGGAGAGTGGAGAGTGGAGTGAGCACGGAGACGCGGTCCACGTTTGCCCTGCAGTCCAAGGAAGGAATCGCCCACCGCTCAGGTAGGCAGTCAGCAATGAGACATCCATCCAAAGACAGGGGTCCTCCCCTTCTGAGTCTACACACCCTTCCTGGGCCTTCCCATCCATTCTGATGAGTTAGTACCCATTCCTAGCCAGGTGAGCCCTCCACCTGTATTCCCAGCCCCTGCTTCTGTCTGGGGTTTGGACCTGGATAGCCAGTCATCTTTGAGAAAACCCCACTCAAAAGCCTCACAGACCTCTCAAACTCACCTGCTCCCCTCCCTCCTGAGCACACCATCTCTCTCCTCTCCAGGCCTCAGGCCCTATATCCACCTGCTCTCCCTCCAGGACCTGCTCAGTGTCACATCAGTGTACCCTACCACACGGGCCCAAACCTGGCAGTCCTCCTGGACTTCTCCCTCTCTCTGGTTCCACATCTAGTCAATCCCAATTCCCACCAATTTCTAGATAGCTGCCCTTCAGGCACAAAACCTACTTCTTTCCTTCCCCTGCAACCGTAGTGGTCTCTGCCTCCAACAGCATCACGTGGCAACTGCCATCAGGCCAATGGTCCCCCCGCTCATCCCAGTTACCTCACTGGTCTTTTTTCATCCCAGAGTGACCTTCTAAAAGATATAGATCTGGTCATGACTCTGTCCTGCTTACATGCCCTTAGAAGTCTCCCCACTGCTCCCAGTTCCTGATCCTTCTCCTTTACCGGACAAGCAAGGTCCTGCATGGTCTGACCCCAGGCAGCCCCTCCAACTTTACCCTATGCCTCTGCCCCTCTCCTGAGATCAGCCAGGTCGAATGTCTTTTATCCCTTCAAAATTTCCATGCACTCACTCATCTTTCCCTTTGTATCATGTTGTATCTGCCTTCTGCCTGGGGTAGTCTGTCCATTCCTCTCTCCTCTTCACAGTTCACCTGCAAGATCCCAGTTCAGGTGCCCTGGGAAGCTTGACTGGGACAGCTGACCCTATGAGCTCATAGTAATCTATACTTTCATCCCTCGTGCACAGATCACATAGTCTTCTTAATACATCCATATCCCCCACTAGACTATCACTGGAGTCAACCTTCACAGGAACTTTTTTGGATAAGGGGATGGATAGATGGATGGATGGATTGATAGTTGGACAGATGGGTGGGCAGGTGGAGGGACGGATGGGTGGATGGCTAGATGGATAGACGGAGGGGTGGTATTAGATGCAGGGGCGGGGTTAGCTGAATGGGTAAGGTTAGATGTTTAGATGACTACAAGAATGAATGAGCAACTTAATGAATGAATATATACACAGGAACTGGTTGGAATCCTCCAGAGCTGGATTAGCTTGAGGTAAAAGCCAGGTAACCAGAAGACTCAGGAACAACGATGTGTGTCTGATTATTAGACTTGCCCGGACAGAATTGCCGAATTCCAGAACACAGGATAGCAGCTGCTGAATCACTGACTTGCCCCAGTCTTACACAGATCCTAGGGACCAGGAATGGCTTAGAGGCAGGTGCTACAAAAGGAGGCCAAAGTCTCCACTCGATTAATTCATTAATTCATTTATTGCATATGTATTTCCTGAGAGCTTGCTGGGCACTGACCCCTATACTGGGCACTAGGAATTCACAGATGGATAATACAGAATCATGTGCTCGAGTAGCTCTGCCAAGGGATCAGGAGCCCCATCACTGCAGGAAATAGACATCTGATGGACATCTGTACACCGCACAAGAGTGTACAGATGAGGGAGGGGCTAATTTAAGGACTGAATGGGTTTAGGGAATATCCTGGAAAAAAATCCTCTGGGAAGCAACAACCTGCAAATGATGGGAAAAGGAAGGAGACCAGGTCTATGTTGCTAATGCTAGTAAAAGGTGCCACAGCATAGAGATAAGACTCTAGAATAAGATGATGGCAACAAATTCCCATCTCCAATGACTCCATAGAAGCACACTCAGAGCTGAGGGGTAACACACAAATGGCTTGACTCCGGGGATGCCACAGGGAGCGGGAGGTCAGGGGAGGGGAGGGAAGGCAGGCAGGCAGGGGGGTGAGTTCCAGCAAGATCTCCCAGAGAATGCCTGAGCCAGATCCATGGGGAAGCCAGGAGTATGAGATATCTTGTCAGTTACAGGGTGACCGGTCAGTTACCCTGACCAAGGTGGGAGGCTGGCTTTTCACACTCCCACTTCTGCCATGCAGGGGTCAAGGTCCCTCGCTGGGAAGCAGTGGGCACAGATTCCCCCGGGCAGTGACTCCAGTAGCTCACAGATAGTCTTCCCAAGATAGTGGCAGGTTCTGAGACTCAAGAAAAGAAAGAGGAAAAAAAAAAAAAAGCAAAAACAGTAGGAAGCGACCTGAAGCTCATCAGCAAAATCTATCACATCACCTCACCTTGCTCCCAAAGGAAAAAATCAGAAAACTGGTAAAGCTTTATCATGGTGCCTGGCACATAGCAAGGAACAAAACGTAGCTATTATGTTCAAACCCCTCCAAATTCACCAAATGCTTGGTAAGTGACAAGCCCTTGGCTAGTGCTGGGCCAGGCTAAAAGCCCTCAGAACAACACTGCTGGAAAATGAAAATGACAATCTCTCTTTTCTCTAGTGCAGCAAAAGACCAAGAATTGTCAGAACCCACTGCCAGTCACCAAAAAAAAAAAAAAAAAAAATTGTATATGCAATTAATTAGGCCTCTGCTTCAGTGCTCGGCTCTCTCTGTTTGCCTTCACCAGCTTAGCATCCAATTTTTTAGCGGAGAAGGCGGGGCAGCAGGTTTCGGAGATATTTTTTGCTAATGGGCTGAAATATTACACCCATAATTATAGCCTGGCTGCATATTTTTTCTTTTGCTCATTTTGTTCAGCACAGCAAACACTGTATCTGATTACAGCCATTCATGTCTTCTTTATAAAATAGGGTTTATCACACTCGGCAGAAGGGATCAGTGGCGTTAGAGAAATGGTCTAGACTAAAAACCCTCGGGGAGCCCCTACTGGGCGGTGGGAGGGGGTGGGGGGGTCGTTGATGAGTTGGTGCTGCCTGATGCTGCCTCCTTGGAAGAGGCCAGGGAGGGGGGAGGGAGACGGCAGGAGGCACGTGGACAGCTCGGGCCCACTACCCTTTCCAGCCTGGGCATTTTTAAATCTCCCGGGTCCCCACCTGCACTCCTTACGCTCCCTGCCAGCCAGAGTCCGCTAACCCTGCTTTTGCTGGTGCACATCATGCCTGCTCCTATGTCTCGGGCTCTGTTCATCCTGCTACTGCCTCTCATTCCTTGGATAATGCCGTCTTCCGTCTTGCCCTTCCTAAACCAGTAAACCGCCAAGTACAGACCCCAGGCCAGCAGTTTCGGTCCTCCCCGGGAGGTGACGGAAATGCAATTCTCACCACCACCATCATCCTTCCATCTGCCCTCCCCACCACTGAATGGAGCCTCCAAGGGATTCAGGTGCTTTCCCCAGAGCTGGGGACCCACTGCGTTAGATACTAAAGCCAGGGCATGGAGTCGTCACAGTCTCGGTCCCTGGGTTCTATCTCTTACTCTATGTCATGGGGCAAGCTGTTTAAGCTCTCTGGGCTTCAGTTTCTCGTTTGCATCATGAGGATGATGATACTAACTGATGCAGAGGAGGAATGCAAATAATGAATGCTCTTGGATTGAGCCCCATGAAATATCGGCTTTGAGAGGCCAACAGTGCTTGAATAGCAGCAATTTCCTGTGGGTCAGCCTAATCCATCCCTTTGTTTCAATCCTGTAGATCTCAGCTCACATCACACCTCCTCCCTGAGCCCTCTGTGATTGCCCAAGGCTCTACAACAAGCCCAGCGTGTCCTTCTTGTGCTTCTTGTGCTTTCCAGTTCCTTCTGGGGATACCCCATCTCAGGGTTCCGGGTCCGTATGTTGGTCTCTGTGTGCTCCCTGGAGGCAGCCTCCTGGCCTCCCCTGCTTCGGAGGGAGGTCAGTAGTGACCTTTGGCTCTGAAAAGAATCATTTACTGACCAAGTCTGGGTGAGAAGATACCAGGGAAAGCATGAGAAGTTTAAGACAAGTTCAAAGTTGACGGATGATAATGAAGGGGCAGGAAGCAGACAGCTGCATCCCGTGCCTGGAAAAAGGCAGACATCCTAGAATTGCAGAACTTTGGGCCAAAGGGGAGCTGTCAGGCACAGTAGTGTGGAGCTACTCCTGCTGTGGTCCCCAGAACAGCGGTGCCAGGCATCACCCAGCCCCGCACTGTCTCCTGGCTGCTAGATGAGAATATAAGGGTGGGGCCAGCACTCTGGTTAATGAGCCCCACAGTGACTCGGGGGCTCACTGAGCATCACCTCCGCCCAGGGCTCCAGTCCCCTTTACAGCATCCTGCCAGGGTCCTGGACTCCACCCTGGGCACCTCCAATGACGGGAGGCTGGCTGCCTTCCCCTTCTGCGCCAGCCTCCCTCCCCAACCCCTCCTCCCGCTGAGCCCACAATTCAGAACAGAAGGACTGGCCATGTTGAGTGTCTCCAACGAGATGCCTTGCGGTCAGACTGGCCTGATCAGAAGGAGACTAACTCTCCACCAAGAGAGTCAGGTATTTGAAATCGCTTCTGAGCATAAACTAAATAGATTCTAGAACTTCTAAACTACCCATGAAATAGGTTAGTAGAGGGGACTGTGGGTGGAGTGTGGAGGTGAGAGGGATCTCGAAACAGCAGGGATGGGATGAAATGCTGTCTATTCAGGCTGCTTATCTCAATGTTCTCAACTCCTAAAAGTGCCCTACACATTGAAGGACTACAATTCTGGGCCAGTGTTCCAGGTATCAGATATACATAGTGCTGAACGGGACAGAAACATTTTCTGGCCTCATAGAATTTACTCTCTGGAGAAGACAGACAATAAGCAAGTAAACAAGACTGTGATATAATTTAATTTTGTGATATAGGCAATGATGAAACAAAAAATGACAATAAATATAAAACTCCTCTTCAATAAGGGCTGTTTATTCCCATCACCCTATTTAAAATTGCAACCCCCTCTGGCACCCACGATCACCCTTAGCCAGCTTTTTTTTTTTTTTTCCCCATGTTTGTCAGTTTCTAGAATATACTTAAGTTACTTATTATAGTCACAGTTGTTCTCCTCCCAGGAAGGCTGGGAGATGGGGGGAGCGGAGCGCCCGCGGTGGCTTCTGTATTATTCACTGATGTAACTCAAGCTTTTGGGAGAGCTTGCATCCCAGCTGGGGGTGATCTTGCTCCCAGGGGACAAATGACAGTATCTGGACACATTATTGACACAACCAGGAAGGGGAAATGCCATCGGCATCTAGTGAGTAAAGACAAGGGATGATGCTGAACCTCTTACCACGCACAAGACAGCTCTGCCCTGCCCCGCTCACCTGCACCCCAGACCCCACGACACAAGAGGATCCAGTCCAAAATATCAATTGTGCTGAGGGTACAGAATCTTGTACAGAGTCACTAAATATCGGTTGAGTGAATAGATTTGATGAGAAGAGAATGCCCACTGGAGAGGCTCTATTTTGCAGAGTGTGGCCACCGAGAGCTTCTGGAGAAGGGTGTACTTGACTTTAAGATGCTGGGAAAGAAGTTTCCAGGCAGAGGGACCCGCAAGTGTGAAGGCCTTCATCAGAAGTACCTTGGGATTTTCAGGACGGTACAAGAAGAACAGTGCACCCGGGCATGTCACTAGTGATGCATGAGATGAGGGAGGAGAGGAGGTCCGGGGCCAGACTGTGTGCCTTGCCGACCACAGAAGCCCTCTGGATGCTATCGTGAGTGAGGGTCAAAGCCATGAGCTGGAGTTTGAGTTGGGTTCTGATGGGAGCTGATGAACACTTTCAAAAGAGCATTCTGGTTCCTACACGGGAAGAGTGGAAGCAGAAAGATCAATTAAGAGATAACTGCAGTGGTTCTAGCAAGACGCGTCAGGCTAATTTAAGTGGCAGCGGAGGAGGGGTGAGATATGGGCGGGTTGGGGTATATTTGGAAGGCAGAATCGCAGAACCTGGTGCCAGACTGGGTATCGGAAAAGGACGACTCTTGAGTTTGGAGATGGAGGCAGACAGGGCGGGCAGGAGGGAGAGGAAATGAATGTTCCACGGCTGCACACGTAGTTAGGGACATTCCAGACTAAAATCACCCGCCTTGGTTCTCAGCCTGGTGATCTCCACACGTCATGGACCGGCCGACATCCATTCCCATCCATTCCCTAAACATACACATTGAGAACATTCTGTGTAAATCTTCTCAGGGGTGTGGAAAAACCTGACCCCACCTCCAGGAACTTAATCCTAGGGAAGAAGACAGACACACGAACAACTTGGACCAAAAATGGAAATGCTATCCCAGTGATTAAAATAACAGACAACAGAGGAGCGTGGAAGCGGGAGATGGGATCCCCCGGAAAGCTGTTAAGTAACTTGACTTTGAAGGATGGGTGGGAACTGATGGCCTAAAATTTCTGAAACTGAATCACCTAACTCTGGAGATTTAGAAGTTTCAGATTGCCCATGACCCTGGCAACATCTGAATGGGTTGGGTGACAATGAATCAGATACTTCTGTCTTTCACATTTCTCACGGGAATATCTGCATGGCGCCCGGGAGAAAAAGACTAACACCGTATATGGTTATAACAATGGTGGGCAGACGGATGTCTGGACAGCATTTAACTAGGGATGTGTATCATTCCTTGTAGCTGCATTGATAAGACCACCAGAGAGAGTGAGCTGGGGAGGAGGATGTTGATGACGATCCTACTGAACATGTTGATCATATTGTTGACAGGGTTGGTCATTCCATCTGGACGAGGAGGTTAGTGATGGCCCTGAAGATTGTGCTTTTTATAACATTGATTATGATGTTGGTGTGGACCGGGTTGGTGACAAGAACCATAATGTTGCTAGTGATGACAGTGCTGGGAAGAGCCATGTCAGTATTTGTGATGTGTCCACCTCCAGTTTGGATAGCACAGGTGTATGCTGGTTATGACGCTGCTATGGACTATGTCGGTTATCGTGACAATGACAGTATCGCTAACCATGAGTGATGGTGTTTACATTAAGACAAGAGTGGCAATAAAAATGGAAGTCGTTTGGATGGTATCTTGAATGTAATAAGCATGTTTTAGTAAAATTCTCTTTATTCTTAAAAAAAAAATAGACAAGAGTGGCAATGATGATATTGATGGTATTGATTCTGATACCGATGACATCAACCTTAGCGATGATGGTGGATTCTGGGAATGATTTGGGAGGCGATGGAAAAGATGTTGCCGTGTGATTTGGTGAGGCTGCTGTGGATGACAAGGATAATGTCCACGGCAACGCTCATGACAACGGTGCTGATGACACGTAGCATAGCTGCCAAAAGGTTGTTTGGGAACCCAGCAGACCTGAGTTCACATCCAAGGTCTTGGCGTTTACTATTATGTGCCACTCGAAGCCTCAACCACCTCCTCTATTAAATGAGGATAATTGTAATGGGTCCTATTTTCAATGATCACAGGGGGGATTCATTAGCATCCCACATGTACATCCTGGCCCGTGGAAAATGTTCAGTGAAACCAGCACGGGGGTGTTGCTGGTCATGAGATGCCTTTGGGGATAATGGCACTGATGAGTCCCTCGATGATGCAATTAAAGATCCCTGATTGGTGATATTATGTCCGTGATTGTGATACAGCTATTGATGGGAAGGAGACAGGCAACTTTGATTACAATTAGGATCAGCGGCAGTAGTGTGGGGTAATGTTAAATGTGCCCATCTTGGAACCAAACAGCAAAGGTTCAGTTTCCAGCTCTGCTTCTTATGTTCTGGGTCACCTTGGCCACGTGACAGCGGCTAGGAGGCTGCTTGGAGCCCATGGACTCTACCTCCTGCTCTGACAAATGAGGTGATTCAGGCCCAGAGAGACCAGGTAACGTGCCCCTGATGGTTGGGGAGTATGGCAGAGCTGGGGTGGGAAGCCAGGCCCTCCTGCACCTACTTCAATCCCCCAACCTCGCCAGCATATCTCGGCTCTTTGGAAGGGAGCTTAGATCCCTATGCTGAGCGTGTGGGTCTGTGTGTGTGTGTGTGTGTGTGTGTGTGTATGTGTGTTCTCCTGGGCATTTTCCCCAAAGCATCTACCAGCAGAGCAACAAGCCCAGTTTTCAAAGAGCCATTTTGTGAGAAGTCAGGCCCTGGGTGTCCCTCTGTAATCTTTTCCGTCTCTCCCGACAAGCAGAGACCGAAGAATGCTTTGGATCGGCTGTGGCTGGACAAGGAGTTGAAATGGGTAATATTTGCCTAGTTTTTAATGTCTGGTGTCTATAGCTTGCACTTCCATCATTCTATTATATTGATGACAGGCAGGCCCAAGCCACAGAGAAGAAACAAATTACCTAATAAATCAAGGCCCCAGGATCTAAAGTGGACAGTGTTATTAGACGAGGGGAGAGAGGGGGTGCTAAGTGATAGGTAGGGCTGCCTGGGAAAATGGTCCAGGCAGGGAATCATCTGTCTGTTTCTCCATAAATAATTACACACAACTGATATGCATCTGAGACAGAACATGATATGTTATTATTAACTAAACAGTGGGAGGGAGACAATGGCAGGAAGGGACAGGGAGGGCGTGCACAGAAAGCCGAAGCAGCCCTCATGATACTGGGCTTCGGCCAAAGCGGGAGGGGACGTGATGGCCTGAGAAGCTGCAATTCAAAGGGGCCGGGACCTTTATCTGGGACAGACTCAGGAGGCGAGACGATCTGGAGGACGAGGGACAGAGCGAGCTGACCCGTACTGAGATCCTACTGCCTCCCAGCCCTGGGCTCTGCCCTGCTCACCCATTCGTCCTTAGTCTTCACGGTGGCCAGTTAAGGACACGCCCTGGAGCCCTATCCTCTGCATTCAGAATCCCAGCGCTGTGCGGCCCTGGGCAAGTTACTTAACCTTCTAGGTCTCCCCTTGCCCTTCTGTAGAATGGGTATGATCACCAGAATGGCTGCGAGGCTTAGGTGAGTGAGTGCTAGAAAAGCATAAACACAGTTTCACAGTGTTTTACAAGGGTGTGTTACATACATGACCATCCTTCTGTTGCAAACGGAAAGACAGAGGTTCAGAGGGGAAGCAACACACCCAAGGTAACTCGGAACAAGAGTAAAAGTGGCATTAGAACCCATATCTAGTCAACTCCAAATCCCTACTCTGTCCCCTTGCTAGGGACGGCAAATTTTATCTGTAGAGGGTCAGACAGGTAATGTTTTAGGTTTCATGGGCCAATCTCTGTCTGTCACTTGCTGCCCCCTGCCCAACACTGTTCTAACTTAGCTAAATGACCTCCCTCCCCAAGGAAACCTCCATAAATCTCTGAACTCCGTCCACAGGGGTAGGAATTTCTGAATTTCTGATCCCACTCATCTCTAACCCCCCAGCAGGCTCAGTTCTCAAAGGGCCCGGCCCCCTTTTGGCTCTTGTGAACAGCCTGTGGTTAGGGGGGCGGGGGCACCCCAGGCCAGCCAGGCAGAGCCCCTCTGCCTGGAGAAAATGGTGCTTGCAGAAAGCAGAGCCCAGAGCCAGGAAGCAGCCTGCTTCCAAGCCTCCACGGGCTTTGCCTAGAAGCCCCATGATAATCTTTTGTGGGCTGTTAATAAGCAAGTTGAACCCCATAATCACCCACTGCTCAGCTTCCTGGCTTTAATTTCCATGAGGCTGGAGAAAACAGCGGCTAAGGGTTTTGCTTCCAGACAAAAGCAGCAAACATTTACCCTGAAGACATCTCGAAGCAGGGCTGGAGCCCTGCCCCACATAGCTCGGCCTTCTGTCTCCTCACACACACAGGCCTCAGGAGCTTGGCCGAGTGAGGCCCAGAAACCTGTCTACGCGCTGGAAACCGGGAACAAAAGCCTTTCCGGGGGACAAAAGCCTTGGCAAAAGACTGGGGGCCGCCCCAGCTTCTTCCCTCCCATAGTCCGCTCCTGACCTCTCTGATGCTCTAGTCTGGGGACAACAGACGAACCCCCTCTGCCTTCATCCTCTCGCCAACCCTGTGGCCCTCCTCCAGAAAGATAATGAGGACATATTAGATTTCATTATTTGAGCGGATATTTGCCAGGAGGCTAATTTAGGATTTCAGCGGGACAAACCTGCCTTCGGTTCAGCCTCCGTGGCCCTGGAGCCCCCTGCTCTGTTAGGAAATTTCATTCTGGTGATCTCTTTGTAGAGGGTAATGCCACTCCAGTAAGGAGAGACCCACATGTTCCTTCCACAGCCTTTGCACACAAACAAAACCCCAAACAGCCCGTGGGTATCAGGCACCTGCTTCGGAATCTGAAAGTGTGGGTTGAGCTCTGGCTCCACAACCCAGTAATTCTGAGGCATGAGCAAGTCCCAGATTCCGCTGACCTCCGTCATCTGTAGCGGTTGCATCTCAGCTCTGACACTATCTGTGTGGCCTTGGGTGAGTTAATCTGCTTTTCTGAGCACAAATCTTCTCATCCTTAAATTGGGCTGCCCATCCCTGCCCTGCCTACCTTTATCCCAACAACCTGCCAGGATGAAAGTGAGGTTGTGGTAGGTAAATCTGGTAGGCAACTGTGGAAAGTAACAATGGTGGGTAAGTATGGTAGGGAACTTTGAAAGTTATTGGACAATAGGCGGAATCAGGGCCTCGTAGAATAAGCATAGACTGGGCCTGCCAGGAGTAGTTTGGAAGGCCCCCTCTCCCTGGCACTTTACAGCTGGGAACCAATGAGACTCGTGGCCTACCTGAGCCTCGGGCCTCTCTCTCTAAATGGAGACTAGGAGCAACTGCCCCAGTAGGAGAGCTGGTCAGTTTCTTAAAAGCAGAACCCTCCTGGCGGGCAACTGTCACGTTGCTGAGTAGGTCATGGCCAAGTACGGGGCTTTGAGCTGGTAGGGTTAAGGCTGGCGAAAGACATGCTGTGGCCTCTGTGATGACTCCAGACCAGTGTCACTGACCTGCAGATGGGCCTGCGGTCACGGCACAGACATTAGGGGCAAGTACATGACTTGTCATTGTTCTCCGGAGCAAGGAACACTGGTCGGGAATCAGGAAGTAGCATGAACCTTGCCAACTCTTTCCTTTTCTTTAATATTCATTCATTCCTTCCTCCAATGACACTACCCTGAGCATCCGCAATGGAGGCAGGCTCTCGACTGATGCATGGCCCTGTTCTCTGCCTCCTGGGAGACGGGAAGATGAGTATAACGAGTATTGAGAAGAGATTCCATAAACCAGTGTGTACCAGGGTCAGAGGGCCCCAAAGGAGGGAGAGGTGGTGGGGAGGAGTGGGGGGACACTGGATTCATGGCACTTGAGCTCGGTGGCCTTGGGCACATCAGTCTCACTCCCTGGGCTTCCACATCCATCTGAGACGTAGGACTGCTCATGGCAGCCCCAACCCCTTCCCTTGGGAGTTTTGAGAACCCACGGAGCCAGAATACAGGCGAGGTCAACATGGTAGACCGAGGTAGGGGTAGCATTAAGAGTCGGACGGTCACTAGGGATGCGAGAAGCAGATCTTTGGCATCCAGGCACCCACAGCCCTCTGGCCAACCTTGGCCATTCGATGCTCCAACATTGCCAGGCACGGTCCCAGCTCCGAACAACTCTCTCTCCACCGCCCCCCACCCCACTGCCGCCACAGTGTTCAGATTCCACAAATGTGGAGTTTGCAGCATTCCAGCAAGCTCCAGGATTGCATAAAGAACATTTAGATCCCCTGGTCTAAACAGCTGCGGAGAGCAGGGCCCTGTGAGTATAAGTGGATTCATCCAGGGAGCGTTGGACAGGAGATGAGATTCTAGATTTCCTCTCCTTCTCTCCATGCTGCTCCCAGGGTCCCCTTCTGTCCCAAACCATCGCCTCCTGCCTCCTGCCTGCGATGAATTGAATTGTGTGTAATTGATAAATTATGCAAAAGGGCGCCTGGCAGTTTTCTGAAATGTTGGGTAGCTTCAAGGCAGCCCCTGGGGACACAGCCTAATTTTATGGAAACCTCACACTCTGTCTGGCCTGTTTTGTGTAAGTCAGATTGATATAACAAGACTCTGGGGAGTCGACTTGATTTCTAATTTTATTCTCTAGGTGAGCTGAATGAGATATAACTGTAATGAGTGTATTGTGAGGCGGGCGGCATAACGGCAGTAGAGAAAAATGTCTTTTCATCTGGCTAGTGGAGCGTTTCTCCAGCTGGACTTCCCCGTTTCAGAATGCTGCCTTTCCCCCTTCCAGAAGAGGAGCCCTGTGTCAAGCAGAGAAGCAGGCAGTGGAAAAGGAGAGACTCTGTTCCTGCAGCCCTGAAATCAGAGCTCTGTGGGACGGAAGGCCCGCTGGGTCAAAGAACACCAACCACCCCACCTGCCACCGACACCCCGGCCCAGACCCGGCGATGAGCCACGGCAGCTTTCAAGGTTCAAAGTCAAACAGCATCTGCAGCCCCTCCCCCAGTTCTCTTTGGCTAAGCTAGGTAATAGACCGGAACATTCGCAGGAACTTGACTGAGTACTGAGGCGCAGCGGAAGCATGTGCCCTTGAGGTTAAGAGCCCGCCTTCCAACGGCACAGAGTTCAAGTCCTGCTATCCTCCCAGAACCCGCAGGGCCTGTTCCAGCCCCCAGGGGGACACGTGGGGCGGGTGATACTTTAAAATTCACAACCACTCTAGGAAATAGAGGTGACTGTCCTTACTTCACAAGTAAGGAGACTGAGGCACTCAGAGACAAAGTCTAGGATTCCAGCCCAAGTCTGTCTGACACAGAAGCCCATGCTTGGCTCCTCATAGCCTCCTTTGGGCGGGAGGCCAAGGGACTGCTCCCTGCATGGGTTAATACACAGCCTCTTCCCCAGGTGCATACCCTGCTCACAGGTTAACCACGCCCCTTAGGTGTGAGGGTGTGGCTTCACCCTTTGTTCCGAGAGATGACCATGGATTCATAAGACAGCGCCCCCCTTCCTTTACCCGGCCACCCCACCCCTGCCACGCACACCCTGCCTCCCTCTCCAACCCGTAAAGCCCCAAATGGTCTGCCAGGTCTCATGGCCTGGGAGTCAGGAAGACCCGAGCTGGGCCCCAGGACCACGACTGATTCTACACCTGCCTTGCGGGCACTCGTCGGCCTCCTCTGGGCCCGCTTCTGCACTCGCCAAATGGGAGCAAAGAAATGACATCCCATCTACTCCCTGGGGTTGTCTGGGGGCCTGAGATAGTGCCCATGGCAGAGCTTCAAAAGCAGTGTGGTCTAATCACAAAAGCAAGAATCATAATGAAGACACACATGTATTAGACACTTGCTGTGTGCCTGTCTGGCTTGCCCTGGATGCCTGCGAAGGGTGAGTCTGTCACCGTGGTGCAGGCCCACTGTCACTCAATTCCCACACCCTACTACTCAGTTTCCATTTGGGAGGGGCAGGTCAAGGAGGCCAGTAAATAACACCCCTTCCCCTCCCAGGTCTGGCACCCATAAGGCAGAGCCCAGGAGACACATGCTGAAGATCAAAATGTCAGCAGAGGCCCAAAGCTGGATAGAGGCTGCAGCTTGAAGGGCTGGTCACAATGGGTTTCCTAATACTTATTCCTGAATATGGCCTTAAAAACATCAGCCCCTTTGCACTCCTGCAGAGACAGCCCTGGCCCAGCTAAGTGGATCAGATCACAGGGCCCACAAATGGCCAAAATGTCCCTCCCTCCCTCCCTCTAGGCAGGCTGGGCTGGAGGCCAAGGGCCAGAAGGAGTCGGCAGGATACGTACATTTTCCCCCACAAAACTCCCCAACTCCAGTCTGGCAAGTGCTCCCTCCCCAAGGAAATAGTGGCCAGTGCCTGGGCCCCCATGGCTCCAGGGTGACTGACCATCCCGTTGTGTCCAGAACTGTCTTGGTTTTAGTATTACAAGTCCATGTCCTAGGCAAGCCAGAGCAATTGGTCACCTTAGGTGGTCCCCGAACATTCTAAGCCCCACCCCCTAAACCAGCTCTCACCAGTGGTTTTCCTGTCCAGGAGTTCCCAGCCCTCCAAAGGTGGTCTAGGTCAGCTGCTAGAACGGTCCACCCTGGGCTTGGACAGGCCAGTCCTCCCAGCCCGGCCCATCATGGCTTCTAACAGATCCATGGAAACTTACACCTGCTCAGGCCACAGCCCCTATGTCTTCCCTGGGCAGGGGGGAACCTGCTGTCCTGCTCAGCTCCTGGGCATGACTGGTCTGCTCGCTGTGCCTCTCACACTTGCCTTCCACACAGGGGTCTATCCTCCTGCCAGCGCCACGACAATCGCTGTGATCCCGTCCGGCCTGGACAGCACCTCTGGGTGACACAGCTCACCTCCTGTCAGCCTCCTGACCACCTTAGGCAGGACAAGGTAAAGAGGAGGTCTTCATCCCCTCACACCAGAAAGCAAGGGAAGTCTTGGCCATTTTTTCTCAATGCCTTAGACTCGAGCCTCCCACCTCGGTGACTCCTATCTTCATGACCTAAGGATGAATAGGAAAGGAGAAATGGGACTAGGGAGACCAATGGTTTAGGGGAAGGCCAGCCCTGGTTACTATCTAAGCAAAGCCCTAAGTAGATAGCAGAGCCTTTCTGAACCTCACCTTGCCCATCTGTGAAATGGAGCGGTGTCTCACCTAAGGAGGCATTCTGGGTGCTGGGTCTTTGCCTGGGACTTGGCTGCTCTTGACAATGACCCCAAGTGCCTCCTGGCTGCCCTGCCTCAGGCCACTTCGGGGTCTCCCAGCCCACAGGCTCTAACTTGGACCCCACACATGGGCCCCCACCGCGCCAGGTTATAGCTGGATAGACAGCCAGTTTCCAAGTGTTTGAGACCACTGTTAGGTGAACTTTAGAAGACACATATGGCATTAAGACATCTGAGGGCTCTAGAAGAATAAAGTCACACCCCTGGTAGGAAGGTGTGGGGGATAAAGCCAGAGGACAGCGGTTCTAATGCCAGTCACTTGGGAGTCCTGCGTGGGACTGGGGGGAGGGGCGGCATTTAGGAGCTGCTGCTCGTTGGCACTGGAATCAAGAATGATTTATTAGATGTCTTCCTCTCAGCAGTCAGCCCAGGGCCGGGCTCCGGGGAGCAAGAGGGAGGATTCCTCGGAAAGAACCATCAGCAGAATCGTTCAGCCCCACCCACAGAGAAGCCCAGACATGGTCCCCCTCCAGGGAACATGGTCTCCATCCTCATGGGGCAACCTGGGACGATGGAAGGCTCCCCGGGCTGGCGGCTTTCCTTGGGAGACCCCACGTCCGTGGCCTCTAATGGGATGTTGAAGAGTTAGCGATCTTTAGAGGACCTTTGGCTGCCAGAGCCAATGGGGGTTCATACCAGTGCCGGTCTAACCACCATCTTCAAGGAAGGAGAGGGGACCTGAATGGGAGGGGAGGCATAAGGACCTTCAACCCCATCTGGAGGAGGAAGGAGAAAAGAGTGAGTGTGGAGCAGACAGGGCCAAATGTGGTAGTGCCTGGCTGGGTGTGATGTTCTCAGTAATAGCATTCTCTATAGATTGCGTAGTTTGGAACAAAGTCTACTTCCAGGCGCCTGGGTGGCTCAGGGGGTTAGGCATCTGCCTTTGGCTCAGGTCATGATCCCAGGGTCCTGGGATGGAGCCCCACCTTGGCTGGGAGTCTGCTTTTCCTTCTGTTCCTCCCCCAACTAGTTCTGTCTCTCTCAAGTAAGTAAATAAAATCTGAAAAAAAGAAACAAAACAAACAAACAAAAAAAACAATGAAATCTTCTTCAGCCTCTTCATGGATAATGGGAAACCCAGATGGTAGGGGGAGGGCTTTGACCACAGAGAGGCCAGCTGGTGCCTAACCCCTGACCTCTCTAGTCCTAAGCCCACCCTCTCACCCTGCATTACTGCCTCCAGTTCCCCATTCTTCCAGTGGGGGCCACCACACATCCTGCGTGTTCCAAGTCACTGGGTGGCCAGCACGGTGATCGCCATGCTAGGAGCTGCTGGACAAATGGAACTGACATCACACCTCAGGTGTCTGGGCTGTGCCCTGAGCCCCAGAGTCAGCAAGAAGGCTGGCTTGAGCAAATACGAGGGAAGAACCTCAGGGAGACAGCAGCCGCCTTGGAGCAGGTACCTCGCAGCCGGGAAACACTCTCGGGGCCCAAGAGCCCATTCTGGAGCAAGATGCCAGCAGAAACCCCTCCTCCTCCACCTCCTGCTATCCAATCATGGTTATATTTGGTTCTTTACCTCTAGAATCACCTGTTCTCTCTAAAGCCAGAGAGTGTGCTTTGTCTTCTCTCAAGGGAAGGCCCAGATCCTCCTGCCTTCCCCGGCTCTAGGTCCGGACCGTCTCTGACATCCCGTGATCTTCAGAGCTCGCCCGTCTGTGCAGATTTCATGTCTTTCTCCCCAAACTGGACAGTTAGCAGGCCAAACTGGTACCCGCGTAGCTGTAGCGGTGTCCTTGAGCTTCCCAGCACTTCAGCCCCTGTTCATCCTCCACCTCAGCCACTGTGGCCACTGGCGGAGCCCTGTTACCCACCCCAGCCATCCAACCCTGACGTTGGAGGACGGAATGGAGGCCAAACGCTTGCAGAAGGCTGTGTAGCTGGCTATCCGAATCAGCCCTCAACGCAGGCCCAACCTTACCAGCTCAAGGACTCTGGCCAAGGGGCAGCTGATATGCTAACCTGCCCACCCCCTCCCGCCATGAGCTCCTGTCTTGGGCTTCTTGGACCTGCAGGAGTCAAGTTCAGGCCCAGCTGCCCTGTGAGTCCTGCTGGCTTTGGCGGCTGTGTGCACAAAGTGGAGATGTCTGGGCCTGGAGGCAGCTCCGAGCCGCTGCCCGTGTACCAGAGAAACCCATATGAGTCCAGGAAAGCCCACAGGTCCTTGTGAGAGGAAGGGCGTCCTAAGTGAGCTTCAAGTAGGGGAGTGTGTCCTCTGAACATCCGGCCACCAGAGAGTGGGCAGGCTCCCGGCTGGGCTGGATGGGGAGCGCTGCCAGGCTGGGGAAAAGAGCGGAAAACCCTGCTGTTGGTGCTTTTCCCAGGATCGTGGAGCGTCTGGCATGGGCAGAGCCCAGGAAGATGTCAGGAACCGCCCAGCACGGGTGCTTTCTGTGCAGACCAGTCCCACTTCTTCGTTAATGATGTGATAATCCGAGAGAGACAAAGAAGGTTTTCCCATAAACCAAATCCTAAGAGCTCAGTGAAATCCAAAGGTCATTTCACACGTGACCAGGGAGTCCTTTTGGCTTCAAGTGCGGACAGTGAGTCACCAGCCTGCGGCAGTGAGTGCCATTTCCTAAAGAATGCTGGGCCAGATGCCGGTCAGTTCTGCTCCCAGGCCCCCAGCAACCTCACCGAGTGATCTCAGACAATCCCTTCCCTCTCTGAGTCTTAGTCTCTCCATCAACACAACATAAGGTTGTACTGGGCGACTTCCAGACTCCTCCAGCTGGGAGACCACAGAATCTGACCCTGAACTTGCACAACTCTAACAACGCCTCGCCCACCTTACCCTGACCCCAGCCCACGCATCTCATCTTCCTTCAAAATTTTGATATGTTGCTCATCATGAGTTTTTTGGCTTCAACTTTCATGTTTTTAATTAATAGACTTCATTTTTTTTTTTAGAGCAGGTTGTGATTTACATAAGAAATGAGTGCGAAGTACCGAGTTCCATAGGATCCCTTCTCTCTACACGGTTTCTGCTGCTGTTTACGCTAATCGCACACTAACATGATATGTATGTTACAACTGAAGAACCAGTACGAGGACGTGAGTGTGAACTCAAGCCCATCAGGCTTTGCTCTCGGTGTTGCCCATTCTATGAGTTTGGACAGATGAACGAGAACGTGTGTTCACCCCTGTAGTGTGGATCTTACAGGAGAGAGAACTCTGTGATCTGTCTGTTCATCCCTCCATCTCCCCTGACCTCCAACACCCACCGATTTTTTTATTGTCTTCATAGTTTTTGCTTTTTCCAGAATGTCTCAGAGTTTGAATCACACAGAAGGTAGCCTTGTCAGGTTGGTTTCTTTTACCTGGACTGCTAGCATGCATTTAAAGTTTCTCCGTGTCTTTTTCTGGCCTGATGGCTCATTTCCTTTTATGTCTGAATATTCTATTGTCTGGGAGTACCACATTTTATTTATCCATTCACCTACTGAAGGACATCTTTGTTGCTTCCAATTCCTGTCTTTTATGAAACTTTAATATGTTGTTCGCTGAGGGTTTTTGCATTAATTTTTATTTTAAAAAATATATTTCAATAGGGGCACCTGGGTGGCTCTGTTGGTTAAGCATCTGACTCTTGGTCTCAGCTCAGGTCATAATCTCAGGGTCAGGGGACCAAGCCTGGAGTCGGGCTCTGTGCTCAGCAGGGAACCTGCTTGAGATTCTCTCTCTCCCTCTGTCCCTCCCCCGACTTGTACCTGTTCTCTATAAATAAGTAAATTTTTAGAAATCAAATATGAGCTACACAGAATAAGATATCAAGGGCTAGGGAGAAAAATAAAGCAGGTGAGGGACATAACAACTGACTAGAGGTCAGGGAGGTCGCCCCTGGGAGGATGACCTTGGAACCAGGAGGCACAGGAGCCATGAACCCAGCTGGGGAAGAGAGTTCCAGGCCAAGGGGAGAGCAAGGGCCAAGGAAGGGGTGTGGGCAGTTCTGAGAGCAACAAGGAGGCAGGTGAGCAGGGAGGAGGAGAAAAATAGGGAAGCAGGAGAAAACAGGGCAGGGGGAGCAGGGCCACACAGCGGAGGGCCTGGTAAGCTTCATAAAGTCCTTGGCCTTTTCTGAGTAGTGATTAGAAGGTTTTAAGCAGAAAAGTAACAAGAGGTGGCTCCAGATTTTAAAAGAATTTCTCCATTAGAAATTCCCCCAAGGGTTTCTCGGGTGACCCGGTGAGTTAAGCATCCCACTTTTGGTTTCAGCTCAGGTCATGATCTCAGGGTCATGGGACCAACCCCTGCATTGGGCTCCAGGGTCAGTGGAGATCTTCTTGAGAGTCTCTCTCTCCCTATCCCACTGCCCTCCCACTTGTACTCAATCTCACTGGAAAGAAAGAGAGAAAGAGAAAAAGAAAGAAGGAAAGGAAAGAAAGAAATTTTCTGCTGGTGCCTCAGATCCCCTCCACCTGTCCCTGAGTCCCAGGAGGCTGTCTATTATGGGATAACTGCTGGGGAAGATCCCCATTCTGTAGGACCCTAGAGCTGAACCACCTGGGGAAACCTCGTTCCAAAGGAAGAGCACAAAGTGACACACACAAGATGTGCAGAGAGGCCCAGAGAAGTAAGCCACCCGGAGCCGCAAGTTTCCTTACAGGCAGCCCAACTGTGCCTTTGACTAGGTCATGGGCACTCTTTGGGACTCTGGCTTCCTCTGGAGTCCAGCCCACGGTGGCAGCTACAGGAGATCCAAGGGGCTGAGGGGAGAACGACTGAGGTGTTCATTCCCTAGATGGTGACTGTGTCCCCCTCCTGAGGGCACAGCTCCCATCATGGCCCTGCCTACGGTCCGGCTCTTGTTGGGTCCTAGTGGCCCTGGGGGCTTGATGATCCCTTTTGCTTTCTTTGCAAAGGTTGCCTTCAGCAGGTTTCCCTAGTCACCCTCCTGTGGGGGTCAGGACCCAGGGTGACACCCACTCTGACTGCTCTGCGGAAAAGGGGAAGCTGGGGAGGGCCAGGAGGAACGGCAAGACGCCAGGCTGGAGCCAGGCAAGTGGCTTGCCCACAGGTTTTGGTGGTAGAGGAAGAGAAGTTTGGAAGGTGGTTGGGAGACTCTAAACCAGGGAGCCTTCCACTGTGTCCTCACTCGTATCCCCTCCCCGCACCCAGCCTGGTGAACCATGGAAATTGAATCAGCTTGCTGGCCAGAACCCCACTCTTTCCTAACTATCCACCTTGATGTTTCTAAGTCTCAGATCCCATGTGGGTGAAATGGAGACAAAAAACACTTCCCTTGGAAATGCCCTGGGAGCCCCCATCCTGTGGCAGAGGCTCAGAGGACGCTTCCTTTCCAGGTCCACCAGTCAGCCTCCACTGTCTCTGGAAACTGCCCCCCATCGATCCAGCCCAGCAACATGAACGCTTGCTCTCAAACCTGATGTTTCCTCCACGGTCAGAATCAAGCCACTTCCGACTCGGGAAGCTTTCAACCATTTTCTGTGATGCTGGTGTTCGGTTTCTTTAGGTCCATTTCAGACTTTTGCAGGCCAGGAGCCTCTCATCTCCCGGACTCCCCGTGGAGCCCATGTACAAGGACATCCACTGCGACCGCAGCATTTCCTGAGCCCGCACCGTGAGCTGTGAGCTGTCAGCTGTCGGGAGCAAGTTCAGCATGTGACCTTGCGTCATCCCAACAGCACGCTCGAAGAGCAGACACCAACACCCTCCTCACGGGACGCACGAGGAAACGGAGGTGCCTGGTGGTTAAGGAACCCGCCCAAGGTCATGGCTGGCCAGCAGTGCGTCAAAGATTCAAACCCAGACCCATCTGACTCCATCGCCGGCCCTCTTAATCGCTATACTCTGCTGCCTTTTATCCATATAAGCACTCAAGAAATATTTACTTATCGATTAACGGGTAGCCTCTGCGCATTAATGCTTCCAAGACTGTCTCCTTGTATGTCAGTCTGTTTTTCCCAAATGGCAGCTTGACTGAAAAATATATTGATCATTCTCTGTAATAATTTGTCATCTGGTGATGGTGATTTACAAACTGCCAATTGCTTAGAAGGAGGATAAGAATTGGGGCCGTTCAGATATCCTTTTGCGAGGAGTGGGAGTTCTTACATGCCCTACAGTAGCACAGGCTCTTCCCTTGCTGCTGGGCATGTGGCATAGGGCCATTCTGCCTGATTATGGGGGATGATCTGAGTCCTTGGGACCCTGAGTTTGGCTGCTGGGCTCTTTCCCTCCCCTCCCCCAGCCCCAGAGCCAGCTGGCTGACAAGCCTTGACAGTATCTCAGGATAGATGCCTGTCAAGTGGTTCTCATGTTGTGACAGTAGGCAATTATGATTTATTTCACAAGGAATCAACAATAAACTTAGGCAAAGGGGCAAAAAATCAGAGCGTTTAGGATAACAAAAGCACTTATAGGAATATGGTTGATGGGTTTTTAACTGGGGAATATTTTGTAAGAAGAAAACACACACACATACACACACAGAATCCCTAGATCTTAACTAGCTACTTCCTCCTAATCTCTGACAGACAAGGAATTCCTGTTCTTCTAAAGCTCTGCTGAAACCCGCCTCCTCCAGGAAGCCCCTCAGGACAGGATGACTCGGTCCTCTGAGCTTTCTCTCTTTCTCAACCCCTCTCTGAAGGCACGTACGGTTCCTATCTTACCTTGGATTTCCTAGTGGGCTCATCTCCTTTAACATCTTTCAGAGATGAGACAGTGGAATCACCGTGTGCAATAGTATACACCCCAGTGACATTTTGCACTTGGCATTTATTTACTATTTAATAAATAAAAGGTTTGTGTGTGCACACAAGTCGGTGTGTATTTGTGTTCAGTGTCCTCAGGGTAAAGCAGCAGTAAATGGTCCCAACTCAAAGGAGGAATATATTTGTTAGCCTGGTTCCAGAAGGAAAAGAAGAAACACATAACTTCCAGAGGCCTCTCTGTGCTTGGCTCTCTATTGTTGGTTCAGAAACCTCACTCGCCAGGTGAGGCTCACATCACACCTATGCCTCAGCTTCCCTCTTCTTTCCTCTCTGACAACCATGGTAAACGACGTCAAATTTTGCATGACAAGCGCTTTTCTTGTACCTAGGTGTTTGATCCAACTACGACTAGAACACAATTCTGTTTTAGAAATCAAAATTATAGAACCAAAGCATTCTATTATGTTAGTATCCAAAGGCATAAAATCAAGGGACACAGATTTTTACAGAAAGAACTCTCAGATAGTTGACCTGACCACCAAAGAGCAGGCAGTCTTTCTGGACATCCAGTTAAACACAGACTAGCAGAAGTGGGGGGCTCTGTGAATTGAGTAGTTGGTTGGATGGATGGTTGGATGGTTGGATGGTTGGATGGATGGATGGATACCTGGATGGATGGGTGGATGGATGGTTAGATGGTTGGATAGATGGGTGGATGGATGGATAGATGAATGGTTAGATGAATGGATGGGTGGGTGGGTGGATGGATGGATGGATGGGTGGTTAAATGGATAGATGGTTGGATAGGTTGATAGTTGGATGCATGGTTTTTTGGATTGATGGGAAAATGTATCAGTGGATGGATGGATGGATGGATGGATGGATGGATGGATGGATGGATAGGTGGGTGGATAGATGGATGCTTGGATGGATGGATAGATGGATGAGTAGGTGGATGGATGCATGAATGGTTGGATTGATGGGCATATGTATCCGTGGATAAATGGACAAGACGATGGTTATATATATACACACACAGTTGAACGAATGTCCTCAGGACAAACATGTATGAAGAGATGGAGGGAAGGAAGGACCCACAAACAGAGAATATATAAGGATGTATGGATGATAGATTGACATCTTCAATTTTAGTATATGTGCTGCCGAAGCAAGCACAGATTGATACCTTCAGAGCCCCCCTCCAATTCTGAGAATATACCATTAATTACTGGGCAAAGAATTACAAGTCTTTGGGAACTCAGAGTGGTAAAATACAGGCAATGGACATAAAGTTATCAGCTTTTAATTTTGTCAAGTTAAGAGCATCAGCTTAACAACCACCACCTACTGAAACAGATGAAACAGACCAGAATGAAATAAACAACAGTCCTTCCCAAAAATCACTGATAACCTCTCCTTGCCATCTGTGTATGTACATGGGTATACATGTAAGACACTCATTTTATATGAATACTTTTATATATTATATTGTCCTCATTTTTCTTATTTAACAGACACAGGTTTGAGAATTAGGATTTAGTCACACATATTTCATATTATTTCCAACTACATTTCCTGAGCCAAAGACTTGCATGACCCTTAAAAAGGATGAATTTACACCAGGGGTCAAAAATTCCATTGCTTCTGAGAGCAGGCAGGTAACATGAGTGAAGGTGGTGGAGCGTGGAGGCTGTAGGGGCTGGACAGAGAAAACCTGGAGTAGCACCCACACCTAGACACAGTAGCCCATCTTTAGCTCCTGGAGGGAGGTGTCCCAGGCACCAGGCAGGAGAACAGAACCAATGTGGCTAGCTACATTTTCTGATCTACCAAGAGAAGGTGGATATATGAACTTTATGATGACTCTCTTCGCTTAAAAGGAATTTTCAGGGAATTCTTAAAACTTGACCTGAGTTGGGGCCAACATCCTTGCACCAATCAACACACACACACACACACACACACACACACACCTGTGGATCAGATTTGATCCATAAGCTTAGATCTTGTTTAGATCCAGCAGTTAGTTGGGGTGGGAGGTGATTAATAAAGGCACCAAAAGGAACCACCAGAGAGCTTCTCTGATTAGTCCTGGGGCCGGGGCACAAAAAAAAAAAAAAAAAAAAAAAAAAAAAGCCACCAGATTCCTGGTCCCTGCGGATAAGTTCTCCACAGTCTATTTCCGGAAGAGCAATAATTCGGGCTGAACAACCTATGATTTACACCCCGGCCGGTGTAAAAGATATTGTGCTGAGCCTTCCGAGTGTGCTCTGTGTATTTGTATAAATCTCCCTACTCAAAATATCTCCCACAGTTGACTGACAGCCCGTGTAATTTAGCAGAAGGCTAAAAATTAAAATCTTCGAGCCTGCTGAGGGAGGGAAAGAATACAGGAACACGGCAGCTCCGCCCCCTCGCCCGGCCCGGGCTCGGCAGATGCCAGGGCTGTTCATTTTGGAGACGGAACAAAATATTTGTATTTAGATTTATTAAGTCATTATTCCACCATTTGTTCCAATGCGCTTTATTAAAACCAGATCTCATCTCTGTTTTGAAAGTATTACCTGATTTACATAAGCTGGTCCCAGCCCTAATTACGGTTTCCTTTGGTGTCTTTTCATTCCGAGGGAGGCTTGCTCTCCCCCTCCTGTTTTTGTCGCCTGCCTTTATGGCCCATATGTCTGCCTTGAGATAGCAGGAATCTTCAACCTATAAATAGACGGTTCAGAACAGCCCTGCTGCCAGTTATCTGTCCACACATCAACATTACCATAATTGCAACAGTGAATGTGTAATCTCTCTAATCACACGTTCCAGTCGGAAAACTGGATTGGGTTTCATAAATTGTATAATTTGAGGCTTTCCTGAGCTAACCACTGGGCGGGTAGGCTGCTGTGGGTCGGGCAGGGCCTGGCCGGGCCCCTTGGGCTAGCCCCGCCTGCCCGCAGCGACAGAGCCACACACCTGAGCCTGGTACTCGGCTGCGGGTGACAGCAAGGCCACCCTCACTCTGAGAAGGGGACGCCTGGGGACTAGGGGAAGCACAACTTTCTGAGGCCTTGTGCAAGCCAGGCGCTTTGCACACCCTCTCTTCTTTTAATTTTTATGACAGGGGACGGAGGGAAAAATACCATCAATGCTCCCATTACACAGATGGTGACCGCAAAGGCTCGTGAATTCTGAGGGTCATCCGGAACATCCGTGGCTTAGTGAGCTTTCGAGGGTCATCCAGCAAGGACCCAAGGCTCAAATGTGGGTCTGAGATTCCATATGCCACCCCCGGCTAGGCAGCGTTCATCTACAAGACAGTTGAAGGCTTCGGTGGATTCCGGTTTTTGTTCTTCCAAAATGCTTTCCTTGCTGTCATTTTGGCTCATCCCCTGGACAAGCCAAAGAGCCCTTTCTGCATAACCAGACTGAGACTCTGGGAGGTTAAGCACAGTGTGCACAGTCACTCAGACTCATGTGGGCAGAATTGGGATTCTGGTCCAGGCTGACTCCCAGAACAAACCCATGTGTGCTCTTCTGGAACCTCCACAGTCCGGCTGCTGTCCGGGATCCTTCCCCACCCTTTTCCAGAGCCTTTGTTTGCTTTGCCAGCCCCTCAGAAGGACCCTGCCATGGAGCTGGTGTTGATGGGCAGAGCCCTAGGGAAAGATGGGGAGCGAAGAGGGCCAGCCTTCTGCCGGCTCCCCCAGAACCCCGGGAACGAATCTCTCCCAGGCCTGGTGGGGGTTCAAGGAAACTGTCCCTGAAGAGCCCCGGGGAGCTGCTGGGGAAAGGACTTCTTTTGTTTGCATCTCCAGCTTCCTCTGGGCCACATTATTCCTGCTCCCGGTCTTGCGTGGCCAGGAGGCTGATGACACCCTGATGGATGGTCTGGTCCCCGCAGACCAAGAGCCGGCCCCGGCTGCGCCCGGTAATTTTGCAGCCTTGCAAAGTGTCAGATGTCTATTAGCTGCTTTAAATTGAACGCTAATCAGATGATGGCCTTATTACCGGGATGCTCGCTCTCTTTTCCCCTTACCCTCCCTCTCCCCCTCCCCTCACCAGTCCCTCCCACACCAACCCACCCCCCAACTCCCTCCCTCTCTTCCTCTCAGAAGGAACCTCTGATCCAACTCCTTTAATTCCGCCAGACGAGGAAACTCTCAGCCAGTGGAAGAGGCTTGCCCAAGGTCTTAAGTACATCCTGAGTGCTTTTTTTTAGTGGTTTTTGCGCTGTGTGCAAGCACACACACACCCCCACTGGCACAATCACACACGCATATGCTTGCACACTCACTCACATGCACACACGTGCACATACCTGTGTACGCTGTACACTCACCCACCCCTACTTCTGTCTCTACATTTATTAACTTGGTCTTCAAGTTCCTTCACCCCATTCGCAAGCACTTCCTAAAGAAGTTTCAGGCAAGAACTTAGGGACCGATGTGTCTCTCCTCAGCCCTGTGCATAGTGTCTCCATGCTCCAAGGAATCTGAAACGTTAGTTCTCACTTAGCTCTGTTATGGCCCCTGACCCATGGGACCACCTACCCCACACAAGGGCTCTAGGCACCAAAGGTGGTCCCAGCAACGACAGGGCTGACCGGGATGACCTTTGGGCAGTTCATTGCCCGGAGCATGGATGGGCACGGATTACACCAATACCCCAGAGTGTGGGCCGCAGACTAACAACCGCATCAGTTTCCCTCAGGGGCTAGCGGCATCTGCCGATCCCACCCGACAGATAAGGGTCACACTGTGTGTCTCAGCACATGCCTAAGCTTGAGCATGACGGGGTAAGATCCAGCCATCCCTGGAGATCCCGCCCTGAGGCAGAGGCCTTGAGGCTCATCCCGACCCTGATGGTTCAGCCCCAACTCAAACAAGTACACCTACCCATCTCTTTCTCTTACCTTCCTCAGGCAGAATGCCCCTCCCACCCCAGATCTTCTGCTGCACTTTAAAGATAATGCTCTTGGAGGCAAAGCCCATGGCCTTGCACTCTACCCAGGGTCTCCCCACGACACTGAGCCCCAGGCTCATCTGCCAGCTGCCCAGCAACCCATAATGCCTGGGACTCCGTCCATATGTCATGCATGTGGGCAGGCCGAGCTCCGATCACGCCAACCATGGGGGCCCAGGGGCCAAGCTCTGCGGCAAACTACTCTAGTGTTTTCCGACCAGCAAGCTCTCTTCCACTTTTTTTGAGGCAGGAAGGGAGGGTTCTCTCACACGTCCCCTTCCTACGCCCTGGCAAGCTCAGGACTTAAGTCTTCGTCTGTCACATGGGGATCGAGACTCACCCACCAGGGGATAGCAAGTTGCCCCTCGTGACCTGGACAGTTCTATATCCAAAAATAAACATCATGAAATGGGAATCCCATTCCCACCCCTACTCCAGCCCTTCCTTCACCACCCTTGTCTGTGGGCTCACTTCGTTCTCTGATGCCATTCACCCAGCTGATGCTCACCCTCCTGCCTCAGGACCCTTGCACAGGCCCGTCCCCCTGCCAGAGATGCTCTTGTCCCCTGAAGCATTTCAAATACAGCACCAGGAAATAGGGGCCAGTGTAGCAGATGTGGGGACCTGGCTGTGAGCAGGTTGGGGAAGAAGGGCAGCTGTCCAGTGAAATGACCCCAGGGAAATAAAACACATGAAACCCCAGGACCTCTCCTTAACCTGCTATGTGACTTAAAGGGAGTTCCAGTCCCAATCTGGGCATGTCAGATAAAAGGCTTTGACTCTCTATAGCCCCAGAACCCATCCCCAATCATGATAAATAATGGGATGGTGTGTGTGTGTGTGTGTGTGTGTGTGTGTGTGTGTGTACACATTGCGTTCCTCCAAGCCCAGACTGGGCCCATTTAACCAGATTCTCCTTCATGCTCTCTTCTTTAATCCCAAGATGTGACCTGCTCAGCAAACCACCTTGCATTTTCCCTGGGCGCCCAAGGGGTGTTGGGTCCTCTGGCGGGGTCTGATGGCCCATGGCTACCACGCTGAGCTGGGTGTCACTGCGTGCCAAGCCAAGCGTCTCTCTCACTCCCTGTGTGCTGAGAGCTCCAGGGGACAGAGCAGTCCTCCTCGGAGGGCTTACAGAGTGCCTGGCGGCAGAAGGTGCGTCACTCAGGTCCAGATCTGGTGGCTCAGATGACAGATAAAGGATCTGCCCTCTCTGGCAAGCCTCGCCTCAGCGGTGCCTTCTAGTGTCTCCGAGCTCTACGCAGCGCCGCTGGAATGTGAACCAGACCAGCTGGGAGGTTTCCTGTTGACACTTGTCCTGGAGAGAGCGTCCTTGCTTGGGCTCTCAGGTTGCACCACAGCTGGGGTGGGTCGGCTCAGCAGATGCTCCTGGTCCCCCAGGCCTGCAGGGCCAGGCCTTGCCCTCCCCTCCGCCCACAGCCCAGGACAGAAGGCAGGCTCCCGACAGGCCTCTGGGTCCTTGGCCTTGACCCTGGTCCCTCTACAGACCTCTCCCTCAGCCCTCCCCCTCCTGCTCTGAGGGCCTGTGGCAGGGGGGATATTGCTTGGGCAGGTGCCCTTCCTGCCTCAGGGGAAGGCCCGGAGCTGGGCAACGTGTCAAGCGCACCCCAGAACGGACAGGAAGGTGAGACGAAGTGGCTGGCTGTGCTTCTCTTTTCCTGGATCAGGGTGCTGGCTTCTGGTCCAGTGTCCTGGGGAGGCCTGAAGCAAATATCCAGCTCTGCGGCCCGAGGGGCAGCCAAGTCTAGAACGGGCTTTAGAGAGTCCGGCTAACTTCAGAGCCTCCTAAGGCCACTGGCCCAGGCTAGGGATACTCCCCTGTCTTCCAGACCCCGGTGGGGTCCAGCTGGCTGGGTGATTCAGAAGCCCTCACTCCCTCATATCTGGGAGGGCAAGCCGCACTCCCCGAGCTCCCTGGCCCATATGGGGGTGCCTGGCAGCTGTCTCCTGTTGCTGCGGCCCTGGGGCTCAGGCCAGCCTTCCCACACCCGCCGTCACAGGGTGTGCTGTCCTCCCCAGCCAGCCAGCCTCTCCCTTGAGATCAGAGGGCCCCTCCCCACTGCTGCATTCCTCTGGCCACCTCAACCCTCCCGCTGGCCAGGCTGCGGTGATTTCCCTGGCTTGGCTGTCCCGAGAAGGAGCTCATCTCCCAGAGCAAACAGTATGTTTGCCAAGCCCAGGGGCCTCCGTCTGCTTCAAGCCGCTCCTGCGGGCCCGTGAAGGGACAGGACTGGGATGAGCCCAGGGTCAAAGCTGGGGAGGGCAGCTGATCTCTGTGCACTCACGGAGGGCATGTGTGGGAGAGAACTTGCAGCCCATGGGTACAAAGCCCTCCTCTCCAGGCCAGGGGAGACCATGCCGTGTGACTTCAGGCTGTGGCTGCCGGGCAGTGTCGTCCGGCTGGAGCCGGGCCCATCGACTCCCAGCTCCCACTCCCACATCTGTAAAATGGGCACAACAAGGCTGGCCATCCCGTTTAAGCACCCTCTCTCCCTGTGAGGGGTCTGGCTGACAGAGGCCTGCTCCTGAGTGCTCTGGAACCCGGATTTCTTTCCAGGTGCGGGTCCAGCAAGGTTTGCACCATCTTCGATGGTTCTCACCTTGTTCTCGTCATCCTGAGCCACTCAGGAAAGGACCACGCCATTGGCACGTGGCTTGCGTGCCGCCGCCGTGGGCTACCACTTGTCCTCCTGCCCGTTGGCGGGGGTCGGGGGCAGAGAATACATCATCCCATCCCCCATACTCACCCTTGACCCAGGGAAGAGCCCTGGGAGGGGAGGGGGAATGGCAGAAAATGGAAATACCTCCTACCAGTCATTCCACAAGTTATGGCACCCAAAGAACCTGACTTCGTTGAGCACTAAGTATGAGCCAGCCCTTGGGGACACTGAGGCACACAGGACACGGATCTGGCTCCAAAAGTCTCAGCAGGTGGAGGTGGAGAGAGGAGGCAGGAAGAGGGCAAACGTGACCTCCAGCCTAGACAGGTGGAAGAGGGGCTGTCCCTTACCTGCGGACACCTCCCCTATGAGCCCCCGTGTCGGTGTTGCTCAGGGCGATCCCAGAAGCTTCCTGGAGGGTTGACCATGGGTTTTGAAGAATGGGCAAGAGCCTGCAGGGTAGAGGAGGGAGAGAAAGGACAGGGAGGCCCCAAACCTGGGCTGACGAGGGGCTAGAAGGTTCTCGAAGAGCACACAGCCAGGGGCACTGAAGAGCTTCTGTGCTGCGCATGTGTGACTCACAGGTGCTGGGGGGGTCCCCACAGTCCATCAAGGCACACCCACCGAGGAACACGTGCACAACCCATGACCCAGGCCTCTATCTTCCAGGAACTGGTTGGGCAAGACAAGACTCACCCCTGGCATATTTAAAGAACAATCCTTGCTAGCAGGGCTCTGCCGGTGTGGCCTGTGGGGTCCGAGGGCCCTTCCCTCCTCAGGTGACTCTGCTGACCCCTCCACAGGCACGCACATTACACAGGTTTTCACACCTTTCCAGGGGCTCACAGATACTCCCCCACCAGCCCATCCCCGTGGAGGAACCCTGAGGAGGGTCCAACTCCCACATTTTGCTGATAAGGAAACTGAGGCAAAGAAAAAACGAGACTTGCCAGAGATTCACGTGAGACAGGCCGGGCCTGGGCTCCTGGCTTTTGCCACAGGTACCCTGCTGCTGACACCTCCCAGGTGTGTGTCCCTGCCCAGCTATGGGCCTGCCTCCTGATGGAGGGGACTGGCATGCAGTTCCTGTCTCTCCCAGAGATCGCCTACCTGCTCCCAGCCCATGACATCACCTTCTGGCTCTCAGCCCCCATACACAGTCTCAGTGTGTCTCTGCATCCACACCCCCACCACCCCATCCCTGGGGCAGACCCTACCATCCACCTGCTAACTCAGGGCATAACTGGGTGTCCTCGCTTTCAACAGCCCCCATGGCCAACCACTCAAATCCAGTCCTTTCCTTTATGGCCAAGAGTCCTCCCCTCCTGCTGGGGTTATTACCGCAACCAGAAAAAATGTATCTAAAGCACACGAGCATGTGCTCTCTGCTTAAAATTTTGCAGAGCTATCCTGTGGCCTTCCAAATTAAGTTCAAGTTCGTGGTGTGGTCTACAAAGCCCCCCATGGCCAGCACTGTCTGCTCAGCAGAGTCCCCTCCTGCCTCACACCCACTCCCATCTTTGCACCAGCCAGGACCGTGTCCCTGCTGGTCTTACTGGTCCGTGGAATCAGATGTGTTTGGGCCAGCTGGATACGCTTTGGCCCCAAGGTTTGCTTGTATACCCATTTGTTAATGGATGGAAATTTTCTCCAAGGGCCCAATCCAGGGGCGCCCGGGTGACTTAACTGGTCAAGCATCTGACACTTGGTTTCGGCTCAGGTCGTGGTCTCAAGGGTCATGGGATCGAGCCCAGAGTCAGGCTCAGAGTTCAGCGCAGAGTCTGCTTGAAATTTTCTCTCCTTCTGCTCTCTCTCTGTCTCAAATAAAAATAAATAAAAACTTCAAAAAAAAAATCCACTTTCCATCCACGTTCCCGTCCCTGAACTTTTGAAAATCTTTACAGCCCAGGGAATCCTTTGTAAAACTTCCTTCCATGATGGTTTCTTCACAGAGGCTAACTCAACTTTCGACATATAGATGGTCCTCAAGCCTGCAGTGACAGTCAGGAGAAGGGGTCAGTGTGAGCATTTCTGTCTAGCGGCATGCATGGACCCATTTGCTGATGAAGAAATAGTGAAATCGAGAGGTTCAACCCCTAAATTCAGTAGGAGCAAGGGCTTGCCGTTCAAGGTCACAGACAGCCTAGAGTGGAAAGGACAAAGAAGTGCAGCTAAGATGTGCCCTCAAAGGGGCAGGTGGGAACCTGGGTCCACGGCCCTGCCCCTGTACCCCCACCTGCCCCACGGCCTGTGGTGATGGCACACACACAAAAAAAACAAAACGGGGCACCTGGGTGGCTCAGTGGGTTGAGCCTCTACCTTCGGCTCAGGTCATGATCTCAGGGTCCTGGGATCGAGCCCCGCATCGGGCTCTGTGCTCAGCGGGGAGCCTGCTTTCTCCTCTCTCTCTCTGCCTGCCTCTCTGCCTACTTGTGATCTCTGTCTGTCAAATACATAAATAAAATCTTAAAAAAAAAACAAAAAAGCAAAACAACAAAAAACAAAACAAAACAAAACAAAAAAACCCACACACATCCCGGAGGAGCCACTTTCCCTGCTTTCATAACTGGATTTTCAGCTTTCTGGAAGAGCGCTTCCTGTGTTATGTCTGCAATTTGTAGGATCTGATAAAAGACTCATTCAAGGTTCAAAAGGGACCCACCTTTGTAAATAGTTTAAAACTGCAGCTGGGGAAGGGAGGGCTCGACAGAGCTAAAGCCTGGGAAGGGCGGGGTGGGGGGGGGGGGGGTGGGAAGGGGGGGGTCGGTGGGTGCACACAGAGAACAGGTGCTTCACATAGACTGAGTAATGGCCCACAAAGACAGCGGGTTCTCATCCCCGGAGTCTGCAAGTATGACCCGGTTTGGGAAAAGGAGCTTTGCAGTGTGACTACATTTAAGACCTTGAGAAGGATGATCGGGGTAACCAGGGGCCGTTTCGGGAGAGAGGCGGAGGGAGACCAGAGGAGGCCAAGGTGATGGGAAGACAAGGCAGAGTTGAAGATGCTGCCATCAGGACGAGGGGGCGGCCGTCGCAGCCTGAGGAAGGCGGCAGCCTCCAGCAGCCAGAAGAAACAGGGCCTCGCCAGAGCCTCGAGAGGCAGTGTGGCCCTGTTGACACCTCAATTTTGGCCCAGAGACATTGATTTTGGACTTCTGGCCTCCAGAATGGCAAAAGAAGAGATTTCTACTATTTTAAGCCACCACGGTTGCGGTTATTAGTCTTGGAAGTTCTGGGAAACGGACCCACCCAGGATCAGATTCTGGCCCATTTTACTCCCAAGGAAACAGACTGAGAGCAGCAGGGAATTACTCGAAGCCACACAGCATGTTAGCCACAAGGCCAAAGCCAGAGCCGGGTCTCCAGGTTCCTGTGAGGCTATGCCCCCTCCTCCATCTGCCTTGCTCCTTCCTGGCCATGCTGGGACCCTGGCATGCCTTCTACTCCTGCCCCAGAGAGCCCCCATTTGCAAAGTGACTTTATGCTTCCATACAGTGGCCCCCGGGTGAGACTAGCGAGTGCCAAATGCTGTCCCTGTGGTCACCGCTGCCCCCAGCTTGGATGTCCACCTGCCATCTGCTCCACAGGCTGGGTTCTGCAGAAGCAGGCTCTGAGAGGGAGGCTGGGATGTCAGGTGCTTCTGAAGAATCCACACCAATGAAAGAAGCGGGAGGAAGCTGCATCGGGCAGAGGGAGACGGGAGCTGGATTCCGATGCAGGCCTGACCAAGCCTCAGCCAGCCAGCAGGGAGTTGGCCCAGACCCAGGTGGGGTGGCCAGGCCCTAACAGCCCCTATCACGGGCTCACCAGGAATGGGCTGCCCTGGGGAAGCCAGGTCTCGGCTGAGGTGGGTCGGGGCACTGAGGCAGACCCAGAAGGAGCAGATGGCGGGAGGCCACCTGCCAACCACGCTCACTGCAGCTGGGCCGTAAGGCCTTCCTTGAAGCAAGGTCTGGTGGCCCACAGCCTAGCATTACCCAGGGCCCTGCAAACAAGGGCTGCCTCTCCATAATTCCCAGAAGGCAGAAGGCTTGCCTGGAGGCCACCCACCCTGCCGAATGGCCAAGACCCTCCACACTCAAAGTGGGACCTTGGGACAGTAGCCTGGACACCACTCGGAAACTTGTTAGAAATGCGAACTCAGGGGGTGTCTGGGTGGCTCAGTCTGCTGGACGTCTGCCTTTGGCTTGGGTCATGATCCCAGGGTCCTGGGATCAAGCCCCGCATCGGGCTTCTTACTCAGTGGGAAGTCTGCTTCTCCCTTTGCCTCTGCTCTTTCTCACTCAAATAAATAATATCTTAAAAAAAAAAAAAAAAAAAAGAGGATAAAAAAAAGAAAGAAGAAAAGGAGAAAAAAAAAAAAAAGCAGACTCCTTTTTTGTCCACCCAGCCCTCCCCCTTTTGCATAACCAGCTTGTCAAGGGTGGGACCACTCCAGGCGGCAGATCCCGCACCGGTCCCTTTCTGTACTGCCCTCGCCCTAAGGATGACTTTTACAAAGAATATGTGACAGGGGGATGCCCGGGTGGCTCAGTAGGTTAAAGCTTCTGCCTTTGGCTCAGGTCATGATCTCAGGGTCCTGGGATCGAGCCCCGCATCGGGCTCTCTGCTCAGCAGGGAGCCTGCTTCCCTCTCTCTCTCTCTGTCTGCCTCTTTGCCTACTATGATCTCTGTCAAATAAATAAATAAAACCTTAAAAAAAAAAAAAAAGAATATGTGATAGAAACTGCGTGGCCCAAGAAGCCTAAAATATTTACCACATGCCCTTTTGTGGGAAACGTTCTCCAGCCTTTCCTTTGGGAAGGCCACCGAGCAGGGGGACACGGTGATGTGTCTCCGGGAGCCCTTCCAGGTCTTCAGCCCTTCGGCCACTCCCAGCTGACCTCCTTCTCCGTCCTGTCTGTCCCGTCTCTTTCCCCTCCTTTCCTCTGTCCTTCCTGCTCTCCTCCAGCCTTCTCCTTCTCTGTCTCTCTCTCAGTGTGTGTGTGTTTGTGTGAGAGAGACACAGAGAGAGAGAGTCTTTCGTGGTACATCTCAAGCTTCTTCCTGTCCCCATCCCTGAGACCTTCTTTGTGTCTGTCTCACCCTACGCCCACCCCCCTACCAACCCTGCTCCAAAAGCAACCTAAAGCGGCCCCTTGGAGGTCAGCTTGAGCTGCTGTTAGGAGCACAGCGCCCAGACTTTTCTATCCTCCACCCGGCCATGCCTGCACCGACTGCATTAATGCCCCCAGCGCCTGGCGCTCTCTTCTCCATTCCCTCTGCTCCGTGGGTCTCCCGGCCCCCAGCTTTCCCTTTTCCACAAGCCCTTTAATCTTTGCAGCTTTTTTCCCAACATCCCTGACTCTCCTGTGAAATGCAAATTAATTAGCATCCAATTACTCACTGGCTGCGGCATCTAGAGCCTTCTCCTGCTAGGTTCCTGTCCAACACCTCCCTCATCAGCTGGGAACTCAGCCCATCAGAAAGAGGTCCCCCACCCCCCACCTCCAGGCACTATCAGCAGCCACCTCATCACTGGATTCCAGAGACACAGCCCGGGTGTGGCCACTCCTCCCACCCCGCAGATTGCGGGCCCCATTCTGGGAAGGCCAGGCACGAGACCCAGCCTCTGCCCTCCAGGAGGCAGCATGGGGTGAGGAACCACACCCCGCATGTGTAACAGGTGCATCCATGCGCGACCCACCGGGCACGGGGTCAGAACGAGACAGGCGCCCAAAGATGGAGCCTTGTCTTTAAAGTTGGATGGGCTGAGTGTAAATGGACTTGGCATAGAGCTGGGGCCCGCCTTAAGCCTCAGTACACACTCTGTAGTCATGGAGAGCCAGCATGGTACAGGAGAAAGAGAATGGGGCTCCCTAGGGGGCTTTGGGCCTTGATCCTTCTGAACCACAGTTTCCCCATCAGGGAAATGAAGACACTGGGGCCGGCATGGCGGAAAGGAGCCTCTCTGGGCCACTTGCCAGGCACGGCCCCGGGCACAACATGTGAGTTCCAGTGAATATTGGCTTTCTCTCCCCACCTTCCCGATTCCGGGGGGTGCACCTATGATGGATGTAGTAGAGCTGGATTTCTGCGGTGTGCACCCTGTCCCCTGGGCCCCGGCCCCCTAGAAGCTCCCCTCAGTCTTCCAGTGTCCACAGCCACTCCACCAACCCCCTACTATCCCAGCCAATCCTCGCAGGAGTAGAAAGTTCCATCTTCTTCAGCCCACCAACTGGAAGGAGACCCCGCCTCCATCCACCCGAGTCTGGGCTGCCCAGCTGCGAGAGCTGGACTCCCGAACGTCATGGGACCGGGGCTCACCCCATACAGCACGCCCTGATGACCCAAGCAGCCCCCTGCTCTCACTGTGTCCTGGGATCTTCTGGCTTTAACAGTCTGCCCCTGGGGCCTGTCTCCCCCAGCCCAGTCCCTTCCGGTCCCACTACCCCTTCTCTGGCTGGCTGGGGGCGGCCGTGCCTCTTCCCAGCTCTGGTCACTTCTATCCAGAGGGTCATTCCCAACCCCCCATCTCTCTAATGCTTACGGCTCCCACAAGACCAGCAGGCTCCAAATGACCCACTGGTTATCACTGATATTTCTAAGTGGTCTAAGTGGCCGTGAACATGGTCTGTTTCTCTAGCAGACTGTAAGCACCCTCTGAAGGAGACGACCACACCAGACTAAGACCAAGGGTACCAGGTACAGTGCTGGGGCCATGGCAGAGCAGTGGGATGAACGGGCTGACCCCAGATGGGCAGATGTGTTTGGTGAAGTCTGGGTGTAAAGCAGGGCCGAGAAGGAATGAGGGTTCATCAAGCAGCCGCTGGTGCTAGCACAGACGCTAGGGAGCCTGTCCAGTACAGTTGTCATTTATGGCTCACTCTGGTCTTGTAAGGGACATGCTGTTCTCTCTGGAGATCTGAGCCTGGCGGAGCTTAAACAGCTAATCCTCGGTTAGATGACTACATGGGGATGGGGCCCAGCCTGCCCCAGGACCGACCTCTGGAGTTCAAGCCCCTCTGGCCGGCCAGATTGCTCAGAACTCTCTGCCCTCTCTCTCCCTCCAGCTTGGATCAGCAAATGCAGGCCGGTGGGCTCAGCCCGCTGCTCTGCGGTTGGTCTCAGGAGCTCTGATGGCCTTTGTTCCCCCATTTCTGACCAGCCAGGCTGGAGCTGGAAATCTACGCCTTTAGGGAGGCCCTGGGCTGTCCTGTATCTGGGACACAGGTTGGGCGCACAGGCCCAGCCAGCTGCCAGGCCAGGGAGAGCCTATGACCCCGCCTGCAGGAACTGTCCCTTGAGCTCTCGTCCACCAGGTGCAAGCAGCTGCTGCGAGAGTGGGCTTCTCCGTCCAGTGATTGTGGAGCTAGAAGGACCTTGGAGACCACCTTGCCCAACCCTGTTGTTTTGTAAGGACTTGGAGCCCGAGGGAGGAAGGTGGTTTGCCCCAGACTTCAACCAAGCCAAGTGTGAGAACCAGGTGCCTTGAGTCACTGGTCAGGGCTCATCCTGCCACTCCCAGCTCAGTTTCCCAAATGTGCAGAGACAATTGGGTGCTCCAGGGCCCCTCTGAGAAGCCTGGCTCTCTACTTCCTTCAGGAAGCTACGTTCCCATGTCTCCCCTCAAGAGCCAGGCCAGACAGAGCAGGTTAGCCCCAGGCACTTGGACGCTGTGCTTTAGGGACAGGCTGGTGAGTCCCATCGTTTTTCTGGGAGAAAGGCAGGAGGTGACTGAGCTCTGGCTCAGCACGTGGGCCTCCAGACACGTTGGCTGAATCCGTGGAGGAGAAGGGTTTTCCAGGCTGAGGTAAGAGGCAGGCCCAAGGGGCAGGAGGCAAAGGCCTCAGAGGACAGAAAGGGCCCCCCAGTGTGGGGACTCTGAAGGCGTGGCTGCCCCTTGTCCCTGAGCTCCAGGGAATGCCCGCCCCAGGTGCTTTCACAGTGAGCAAAGCCCACATTTCCCAAGATGGCTGTTGAGACACTGCCCGGCGCTGCAAGGAGACAGCCCCTTTCCCACACCCAGCTCGGCCCCTGGCCGGAAGGAATAGCTGCCTACACACCGTCTCAGTGGGATCTTGCCAGAAGGTGTGTCTCCGTTGGCATGCAGACACCTGGCTCTCCTCTTCAGAGTGGGCCGCCTCTGTTCCCTGAGGGAAAAGGCACTGCATCCAGCAAAGTGTCTGTGGGCTGGCTGAGCTCAGCAGTGCCTGCTGTGTGGTCCAGGCCCCGCCACCTGGCTGCCCAACGTTGGCTCCCTGGTGGCTCCTCAGAAAGCCCCTGCCTGTTTCTTTTCCTCCTTCTGTCAGCCCTCTGTGCGCGGCTGTGGAGTCCGGGCAGGGCCCCTGACCAGGAATAAGACAGGTCCTACTCCTGAGGGGCTCACAGTTGAGAGAGCAGAGAAAACAAGGGTATAACTCACTGCAACACAAGCTAGAAGGTGGTTGCTTCTGCACAGCTCTGAGGGGGGCTGTGAAACCCAGACAGGCTTCCTGGAAGGGGAAGCATCCACAATCACCCTTGAGGAGTAGCTAAGGTAGAGCCAGGAGGCCCAGAGCCAGGCAAGAGCATGAGGTATCCCGAAGGTCTTGGGTGTGCAAGGATTTTGGCTGAAGGGACCATGAGAGAAGCAGGAAGCCTAGGATAAGGACCTCAGGTGGCGTGGTGAGGAGCCTGGGAAAGGTAAGACATCGGGAAGTTGTGTGGCCAGGTTTTGGAAAACAAACCACTATGGGTCTAGTGTCAAGAATTGGCAGGGGGAGCAGAAGCAAGGGCCAGGAGACCAGTGAGGAGGGGACCACATTGGCCCCGGGGGAGCCGAGGAGCCAGGGTGATGGTTGGAAGGGGGCAGCCAAGTACGAGGACTCCAGGGACAGCTGGAAGGTGGAATTGACAGAATTAGTTTAGATGGTGGATATGGGACAAGTGGGAGGGGACAAAGGTGTAAAGGAAGGGCTGGCAGGGGGCCTGCACTGTTGCCTTGGGTGCCTGGATGTCTGGCAGCATCACCACCCTGGAGGGGTGGCTGGTGAGGAGTGGTTTGAGGAATTTGAGACCCAGGATGACCCTGGAGATGGTGCCTGGAGTCTTGAGGTGGAAGGGGACACTGGGGAGGGGCTGGATAGTGACAGCAGGAGGGGCAGGGCCCTGGGTACAGGAGCCCACTCTCCCCATCCCCAGACTGCTCCTGCTGCCACCTCCCCTGGCGTTTCTGTCTCCCCCCACACACACCCCGGAACTCCTGACACGTACCACGGGGTCTGAGTCCCCGCTGGGTCCTGCAGAGAACCAAACACCGTGCTGGACGCGTGGGAACTGAACCAAGAGGGATGACAAACCACACCAAACCCTGATGGTCGGCCCTTCCCCACACACTCCGCTCATCCTGCCCCCCCGGGGATCCAATGTGGGGGAAGGGCAGAGAGCCATGACCAAGAGATGGAAAATATTCCTGGTATTGTTCTAAGGCCACAGTCTGTGGTTGTGGGAGGAAGCGAAGGGGGCTGGGAGATGGGGAGGAGAGGTTAACAAGATTAAAAAAGCCATAATGAGACCGCAGCACAAACCCTACAATTATGTTCCCAAATTTAATCAAAACAGCTTCCCGCACTGGGCAGTACATAGCTCACAGGCCCCGTTGTCAGGTTCGGCTTCCCAGGACCGTCCCTTGAGATGCGGCGGACTCCAGAACCCTTTGGCGGCACAGAGCAGGGCAGAGTCTATCCACCACCGCAGCCTCAGTCCCTGCTTGAGCCGGGCTTGGGGGCTTGACCACGTCTCCAGGGCAGCCCTTCCTCCTCCTCCCTTCCCCACTCCTCCGGGTCACCTGCCCTCTGCTTCTCATCCCTGCAAGCCAAGCCCCCTTCCTCCTGCCCCTGCAGGGGACCCTTCCCACGGCTCTGGCACCAGCTGTGGCCAGGGGCTCCCTCATGCAGGGCCCTTCATGCTCCCCCAGGGATGGCTGCTTTCTTAGTCACACCTCACCAACCACTCTGAACCCACTGTGAGATCTGTCCTGGCCTAGATGTATCGGCCTTCTTCAGAGCAGAGTCTTTCTTTCCCCTCTGGGTGGTTTTGGTCTCGTCCCTGGCCCACACAGGTCACTACCTGTGGCAGGTGGTTAGCGCCCCCGGGATCTGAATGCTCCACTCCGTTTCCCAACCAAGGTTGTGGCCATGTGACTAATTCTAGCCAATGGCCTATGGCTTCCAGGTCGAAGCGAGGAACCAGCATTTCTCCCCCTTGTCCTGGTAGCTCAGACTATGTGTGTTCTGACTGGTACCTACAAGAGGAAGAAGGCTACCCAGCCCACGTGGGACCTGCCTGAGTGAGAAATCACCCATTCTTCTGTTAAGACACAAAGATGCCAGGATCGCGGTGTACATTGAGCAAGTCTCTTAACCTCTCTGGGCCTCCACTTTCTCCTCGCCCATTGTGGGGCAGGGTTGGATGAAAAGGTGTCATGCACTAGAACAAGAAATGCAGGAGGAGGATCGGGCTTATGGGGAGAGACCCGTGTTCCAGGCAGGACATGGCGAGTGTGAGATGTGGCTAGGGCATACTGTAGAGGGTGGGGATCAGGGGCCATGAGTAAGCGGGTAGTTAAAGTCCAGTTGGTGGAAGACATATGGAGAAGTAAGAACAGAATGCACTTTGTAAAGTAAAGGCGCTGTTATGCAAAGCCAAGGTGCTCAAGGCCTGTGAGGTGAAGTAACTTGCCCAAGGTTACATAGCACCTCATACCAAAGGCTAAGCTAGAGCCTGGAATGCTTGCCTCTAGTTCTGGGGCCCATCCGTTTCCAGCACAGAGAAGCTGGGAGCCTGGGGGTGGGGAGGTGAGCCTACCAGGAAGACTGGGATGTCAATCACCTGTGTATTTCTGGTCAGTTCTCCAGAAGACAGTTTCCCATCCGTAAAACAAAAATACGAAGCCAGTGATTGTTGCATAGGGCCTTCCAACTTACAAACCAGCTTCATCCGGCTTTTAAAATGTTCCTTTAAGGAAGGCAGTCTACCCAGATACAGGAAGTCTCAGAGAGCGGTTTATCAGAGGCAACACTGGGTCCGATCCCCTCGGTGCAGGAAGCGTGGGCCACAGCCCACCGAGCCACCCCTTCTCTCTTTCCCTTTCTCATATTCACCTTCCCCAAGCCCCTCTGTTCCTTCCAAATGACACATGCTACCCACTGTCTGAGCCAGTGGTGTCCCTTCTTCACTGAAAGTGATCGCATGTTTCCTGGAATCTGGTTGATAGATCTGGGACAGTGGGACCTTGAGGGAGAAGGGGTCAATGGGCTTTCTTGGTCTCATCAGCAAGGGAAAGGGATAGCTCAAGGAGGCTGTGATACTAAGATTTACAATACGAAATATATGTATCTGGTCTTCATCTGTTTCCGGCACAAAGTTTCTAAAGCCATTATAATCTCCTAAGTGAGGAGAACCATAAAGGTGTCTTCTGTTATGTTAATGAGGTGACTTGTGAAAATGGAAAGGACCTAGCGAAGCTAAGATTGAGAGCTGGTTGCCACAGGACCCAACCATGAGATGAGAGGGTTGGAACTTCCAGTCCCACCACTGGACCTCCATGGAAGGGAGAGGGGCTGGAGGTCAAACTCTATGCCAGTGGCTGAGGAGTTGATCAATAATGCCTACGTAATGAAGCTTCCATGGAAACCCAAAAGGTGGGGGGGTTCAGAGAGTTTCCGGGTTGGTGATCATACAGAGAATTGAGAGGGGGGTGTGGTTAGAGGACACAGAAGCTCGGAACCCTTCCCCACACCCTGACTTGTGCATCTCTTCCATCTGGCTGTTGCTGAGTTATGTAATCTAGTAAGGAAGATGTTTCTCTGAGTTCTGTGAGCCCCTTCTAGCAAATTAGTCCAACCCAAGGAGGGAATCCCGAGAACTTCTGATTTATAGCTGGTTGGTCAGAAGCCCCCGGGTGACAGCCTGAACTTGCCACTGGTGTGTGAGGTGGAGGGTGGGGGTAAATTTTGCAGGATAGAGCCCTTCCCCTGTAGGATCTTGATACTATCTCCAGATAGTGTCAGAATCGAGTGGAATTGTAGGACCTCACCTCCCAGCTGGTATTGGGGAATTGCTCTGTGAGGGAGAAAAGCCCACATGTTAGAACTGGTATCAGAGTTGGAGCTGTTGGCCCAGGACCAGGCATAGCCTGGGTAAAGGGGGTCTGGGCCCAAACATGGAGTTTAGATTCCTAGCTATTTCTGGGCTTTCTATAAAGGAGCAGAGAGGGATGGCTCTTCTCTGAGACAACACCAAGGACTTAGGACATGTTGTCAGGAAGCTTTCTATAAGAGATTATTCTAGTAGCAATCAAAGAGAAGGACTCCAATCCGTCCCAACCCATCCATGCCATCCACACATTCGACAGATACTGGTTGAAGATGCACCCCACCCCCACCCCCAAGGGCTGATCGTAGAGGAGGAAGGAGACAACAGGGAAAGCAGAATGCCACATTTCCACCTCGAAGCCCCAAAGTCAAGGCCTGACCCAACACTTTCTGGCTGGGTGGCCTTGAGCTAGGCCTCTCTGAACCTCATTTTCAAAACAGAGCTAATAATACCATTCAACTTCCTTAACTTCTGGGGTAATTTAACAAATCATTTTAAAGAGACCTTTGACAAAGTGTTTGTAGATTGTTATTAAGAAGATAAAATAAGCACTTGATTTCTTGAGATACAAGGTAAACAGCCATAAGCGTTATTGAAGAGCCCCAGATAAGAGGCTCTGAGAGAGAGAGAGCACGCACAAGAGTGAGCACACAAGCAGCTGGGGCGGTGGTTACAGCTAAGGGAAGAGGTAAGACTTTGCCGTTAAAGGGTGGGTACAATCCCAACAGGCAGAAGCCGTAGAGAGAGTATGTTCCAACAGAGAACAGAGTCAGCAAATGTATAGAGGCCAGAAATAATAAACCTTTCCAGTACAAAATGCCATGTGGGTTTCTGGGGGGCCCGTGGGAGAGAGCCTTTGCAGGCGTGCCTGGGAAGGTGAGAGAGTGCCTTGAACACTAAGCAGAGGTATTTGCACCTGATTCGGTAGAGTAGTGGCAGGATGGGGAGCACAGTCATTCTCAGTGTGGTCTTTGGGCCAACAGCGACAGCTGCACTTGGGAACTTGTTAGAGACGCAAATGCTGGGGCCCCAGCTCAGGTCTATTGAAGCAGAGATTCTGAGAGTGAGCCCAGGAAACTGGGTTCTATCACAGCCTCCAGGGGATGCTGGTGTCCACCCAAGTGTGAGGCCACTGTCTATCTGCCCCTTGCGCTGTCCCCAGCCCTTCCAGCTTCCATCCACTGCCATCAGAATCCCTTCCACTGGGAGCTATCTGTGGCCACGGGATCCTGCTCCACCGAGGCACGGAAAGACCAGGAGTGCCAGGAATTAGCACCCCTGAGAGAAGCTGGCGGGTGATGGTCCACAGAAAGAGGAGCAATAATGCCCAGGCTCGCTGCTCAGTATGGCTCAGAGCTAGGGGCCAACGTTCTGGCAGGATGGAGCCTCAGGGCCCGCAGTGGTCACCACCCTGTCTATGCTGGGTGACTTGCCCTTCTGAGGCTGCTTCTTCACTCCCCGCTGGTGGCTTCGGGATGCCACCCCAGTGAACACGGCTGCCAAGGGCTCCACTTGGGCAGGAACCTGAAGCGAAGCCATCTGTGTATGTGTGTCCGCGTGTGCATGTGCAAGTGCATGTGTGTGCACACCGGTGTGGTATCAGGGCCAGGCAGGATGTGGGGACTGCTGAGTGCCTGGGCCAGGAAACGGGACCCTGGCCGAGGAGGCAGCATGATCTGGAGATCATTCGCAGGAGCAGAGAGCCCTGGAAAGTTACTGGCAGGAACGAGGTGGGTAACAGAGGAGAGGGAGGATGGCAGGGGAAAGGGCTTGCCGGCCTTGCGAGCTTGCCAGGACTCGGTCGTGACTGGGTATAGGGTGTGAAACACAGAAGGAAGTCGAAGGTAACACCAGTACCCCATGATCATCCCCATTTCACAGATGAAGAAACTGAGGCCAGCAGTTTCTAGTTTCTGGCTAGCCCTGGGCCAGGCCTCAGCACGAGTCTGAGAGCTGGGATCCTAAGCCAGGCCCCCAGACCAGAGGGGTACACAGTCCCTTGGTGCTGTGACCTCTGAAGAATCCCGCGTGAACTCTGGACAGAGAAGACACACTTGCCAGCAAGCAAGGATGCCACGGTTTCCCAGAACTAGAGCTGAGCTCTCGGAAAAAATAAAATAAAATAAAAAAATAAAATAAAATAAAATACATAGCTCTTGCAGTCAGGCAGCCCGTGCTCGCCAAGCAGCTCCTCCGTGCCACAGCTGTAAATCCAGGCGACCTACTTGTCACTTTGGTGCCTTGGTTTCCTCAAGTGTAACACAGGAATAGAAATCCATCCCATCACACTCTCAGACCGGCGTGGCCCTCGGCGTCGGTGCTTGTTCTGGTTCTTGTTGATTACGCTGCTAAGTTTGGGAAACAATGCGCCCAACAAAACTCCCCATTCCGTCGCTGATTATATGCATCCCCAGCTAAGAAGTGGCAGGGCCAAGACTGGGTGCCACGACTGGCTAACACGAAATGCAGGTGCTGATCCCCCCTCCCTGTGCATCCCTGACCCAACCCCGCAGCGGCACAAGAGCAACGTAAGTAAACTCCAGAACAGAGGAGGACTTTCCCCTGATCCCTTGTATTCTAACCTGAGAACCTTCTTTCAGTATCGACCTATTGACACAGTCCTGGGGGTGAAGGTGGAGATGCGCTCCTGGGGCAGCGGTGGGAGGAGGACCCATGTTCTTGAAAAGAAATCACGTCAAAGAATTTGGGGTCCAGTGCTGACTCTTTTGCTACGCCCCTCTGTGATCCCAAGCAAGTTGTATTCTCCTTGGAATGTGGGTCTCTGGACACCCAAAGCTCTGCCTGTCTTATAGGATTGTGGAGACACTCAGGCAGGAAGTATTTCTGGCCTGGCTTGGGCCAGGCACTGGCAGGCAGAGAGGCAGGCATGAGAACTTCCTCCTGCTCTAGAAGCCTGTGGTTCTTCTGTGGGGAAGGGGTGCGTCCAAGAAGAGGTAAGGTGAGCGGGTGGTGTTTATTGAGCACTTACTATGTGTCAGGAACAGAGCGGAGAGCTTGACCCTCACGCATCTCCACACCTGTGTCTTAAGGCTGGGGATGTGATTCCTACGTGCAGAAGAGAAAAATGAGACTCAGAGTAAAAAACAGCCCAGACGCCAGTGTTTGCAGAGCTCAGACTTAGGCCCCAGTCAGTCCAAAATGCATTTTTCTGCTTCTCGGCTGGGCGGCCAGCAGCTGCCTGGGGTGAACCCTCCTCGGGAGGCAGCGTGTTTGGGGCACCGAGACCCCGGGGAGGATGACTCCCCTGCAGAGTGGGAGTGACAAGTGCGATGCTCTACGTCTGAGATACCGTGGGGCTGCAGGACGCAGTACCTGGAACTTCGAGACAAGGAACAATGCCTTCGCAGTGGAGATGTTCGTCCTGGGTTTTAAAGAATACGCAGTTCTCCAGATAAAGCAAAGAGGGTCCTTCAGCACAAAGGGAGTTGCTTATAGAAGGCAGCCCAGCGTCAAGCTGGCTCCTTGAGGAACTGCAAATGGGTCCCATTACCGAGATGGTGGGGACAAGTGGATAAGTAGATATGTCTCCTGCAATTTACCAGCTGTGTGAAGCTGAACAAGTTACTTCACCTTTCTGAGCCTCAATGTCTTCTTTTGCTAAACGAAGGTGGTAATGCCTAACTCATAGGGTTATTACGTTTAGGTGAGGCTGACACTGGAGATCTTTGCCTATGCTGGTCTCGCGTAATCTTCATTCTTACCATCTTGTGAGCCAAGCAGGGTGCAAGTGCTCTCATTTCCATGGAGGGCAGAGGGAAGGAACTTGCCCAAGGGCACACGGCCAGAAGTAGCAGGGCCAGGATTCGAAGCCAGGTATGCTTATTCCAGAGCTTGCCTTCTTTATTTTTTTTTTAAGATTTTATTTATTTGACATAGAGAGAGAGACAGCGAAAGAGAGAACACAAGCAGGGGGAGTGGGAGTGGGAGAAGCAGGCTTCCCGCCGAGCAGGGAGCCGAATGCAGGACTTGATCCCAGGACCCTGGGATTTTAAAATTTTATTTTTTACAATGTATTTATTATTTATTTTTACATTGTTACTTATTCATTTGAGAGACAGAGAGACTGAGACAGAGAGAGAGCACGAGCAGGTGGGAGGGACAGAGGGAGAAGGAGAAGCAGACTCCCCATGGGCAGGAAGCCCAAAGTGGGACTCCATCCCAGGACCCTGAGATCATGACCTGAGCGGAAGGCAGACACCCAACTAACTGAGCCACCAGGTGCCCCTTTTCAATATACTTAAACTAGAAACAAAACACAGTTCACCCATTTCTGCTATCTCCCAACCCCACCTCTGCCAACCATCAAGTTATTCTCTGGATCTCTGAGCTTGGTGGGGTGGGGGTGGGGGGTTATTGGGGTTTTGGGGGGGTTTGAGGTTTTTTTAAGAGTCTGCGTGTAAGTGAGGTCATACAGTATTTGTCTTTCTCTGACCTATTCCACTTAGCATAATGCCCTCAAGTTTCATCCATATTGTAGAAAATGGCAAGATTTCGTTCCTTGTTATGGCTAAATAAAATTCCCTTATATGTATACACCACATCTTCCCTATCCGTTATCCATCAATGGATTCTTGTTTCCACAACTTCCCTAGTGTGAATAATGCTGTGATGAACATGGAGGTATATGTAGCTTTTAAGTCACTATTTTCATGTTCTTCACATAAATACCCTGCAGTGTGATTGCTGGACCCTAGGGTAGTTCTAATTTTTTGAGGAACCTCTATCCTGTCTCCCACAGTGGCTGCCCCAGTTTGCATTCCCGCCAACGGCGCACCAGGGTTCCCCTTTCTCCGCATCCTCACCAACACTTGTTACCTCTTCTCTTTTGGATAAGACAAGACGTGATCTATTTTTTAAATATTACTTTTTGTGTGTACCCACAAGAACCAGAAACAGCATAACATTTGGGAAAGAGGATCCCAATGGCAAAACCCCACAAACACTGTGCAGGTGAATGACTTTAACAACAAGTGGGTAGGATAACATAAAGAAGTGAGAGAACATTTCGGAGCTATAAAGACTTGAAGAAATGAGAGATACAGCATACTCTTGGAGCTACAACTTCAGTATTACAGTGATGTTCATCCCTTCCCCCAAGTCATACACCTGTAATGCAATTAAAAGAAGAGAAAAAAAAAAGTCATAGACTCTAGGCCTTGATCAAGTTCTTCTGAATTTCTAAATTATTTAAAATCTCATCTGGAAAAATGAAGAAGCAACTGTTTATTAATATAAATCACTGACATGCATAAATCACCTATCATTTAGAAGACAGTTATGGCCTTATACAGGTTTTCAAAAAAATTTTTTAAGTTTCCTTTACTTTCTCCAATTTACTTAAACTAGAAAAAAAATAGTTCTCTTTCTGACTAAAAGAAATTAGGGTCATTAAATCTAATGAAGGGAGACTTTCCCTATCAAAAACAAAAACAAAAAACCAAACAATAAAATATAAAGTGACGATCATTATAGAACTGTGTGATCATAGAATAAGAATTACTAGATAGGTCAATGGAAGGAAAAAAATATCTTGAAAGCAGACCTTAGGATATAAATGTGGTAGGTACATAAGACAGTGGATGATAAGGTGAAATTCACAGAAGCAAGGAAAGAAAAAACTGATTAGTACTGGAGCCATTGCTGACTATTCAGAAAACTAAATGAATTAGGGTGTCCAGGGATCTCAGTCGGTTAAACATCTGACTCTTTTTTGTTTTTTAAGATTTTATTTATTTGTTTGACAGAGAAAGAGAGATCACAAGTAGGCAGAGAGGCAGGCAGAGAGAGAGGAGGAAGCAGGCTCCCTGCTGAGCAGAGAGCCCGATGTGGGGCTCGATTCCAGGACCCTGAGATCATAACCTGAGCCGAAGGCAGAGGCTTAACCCACTGAGCCACCCAGGTGCCCCAAGCATCTGACTCTTGATTCTGGCTCAAGTTGTGATCTCAGGGTGGTGAGATCAAGCCTACATCCAGCTTCGTGATGGACGTGGAGCCTCTCTCTCTCCCTCTGCCCCCCCCACCCCAACTCACCCTCTCTTTCTCTCTCAGAAACAAAAACAAAAACTAAATGAATTCAGATTGTCACATCACACGTGATACTAAAACAAATTACAGAGATTAAAGAGATACACATGAAAGGCAAAGCCATAAAAATCTAGAAGAACAGGGGTAAATATCGGCTCTTTTAAATGGAGGCAAAAAGCTCTAGAAGCATAAAAGAATCAAAAATTAAAAGATAAAAACTGGATTCAAGAAAAATCAAAATCTTCCGAATTCTTAAGATCATGATAAACAAAACTAAACAGACTTGTCACAAACTTGACAGTGTTTGCAATCAATAAGACAGGAGGACTGATCTTACCACATAAAAGTGCAGATTGATAAGGAAATAATTCAAATACCAGTGGTAAAATGAACAAAATACACGTGGAAAATTCCCAGGGCAGATGCCAATTAATGGCCACAGAAATGCAAATAATTAAAAATGTACCCTAGATAATTTCTAAATCAGGCTTAAACTCTGGAATTAGAAAAGACTTTACAAAATGATACACTCTATATGGGCACAAATACGGAGCAATAGCATTGTCCACAACAAAGCAATTTAGTGCTTTATTTTAAGAACTCTAAAAAAAAAATCCCTTTGACACAGCAAATTCCCTTTTAGGAATCTAATTGTCAGATTTTGTCGCGAAGATTTATGTGGGTAAAACAATGCTTGTCACAGAATTTTGGAAACCATGTAAATGTTCAACAACATAACGTTTCAGGGGATTGGTTTAATGAATTAAAATAGTCACGTGATGGAGTATTATACAGTCCTTTCAAATAATGTCCTTGAAAGGCATTGAAGGCGTAAAGGGGAAATGTGACCATAAAATGGTGAAAAAATAGATTCTATATATAACAGAAAGATTCAAGTTTTCTAATATTTCATGCAAAACAAATACTTCAAGCATTACGGACTGTTTTGGATTGTCGTCATTATTCCTATATTTTTCAGATTTTTTACCATAAGCACATTTATGATTTTATTTTAAAGCGTACGAGATTACAACCTGACCAGCAATCATGTGATGGGAGATAAGAAGGGCCTTTGACAAGTCCAAATTCCTCCACAGTTTGTGTTGTTATTTTTACTACAAATCTCCTGGTGACATGACAAGTGTCTAGGAGCGATCCTTCTGAGTTGTCACTCACACACAATCAGTTCTGGCTTCCCGATCCTGCCGCAGCACATGGAACGGAAACCACACTTGCTGCTGGGAGGACAGCTGGCTTGACTTGGCTGCTCCTCTCCATCTTCCTTCTGCCCCGGCTCCACACTTGTGTGCTCTCCTCCGTGGAAGCAATGTCATTGCTGCCATCCCTGGCTTTGCAAGAAGAAATGCAGAACCCGCTTTCTTTCTCTCTCTCTTGCACGCGCACGCACGCGCGCACACACACACACATGGCATTCCCTTGCCTTCAGAAACCAGGCAGCATGCACCAGCTTCCCATTTCCTTAATAAGAGAGATGAGCATGAATTTTCTATGACCTTCATCTGTCCCCCTTCCTGCCATCCAGCTGAGCTCCCACTCTGCCCTGGAATCTGTGTGCCCCTATACCTTGTCTCGCTCCCCTTTTATGTGGTTGCCACTCCTGCAATTATCCAAGCTTGGAACTGGGAGCAGGTAGACCAGATGTCGCTCTGGTTCGGCTACCGATTCAGTGGAGGACCAGAGGCAAGTCAACTTCCCTCTCGGGTAAGTTATTCTTCCCTGAGAAATTTCATCTGGAAAATGGACCAGTTGGAAGAAGTCATGTCTGAGGCTCCCTCTAACACCAACATGCTAATGGGCAAATTTCTCCAAGGCAGTGGGAGATTCTGGCTCTCCTTGACAGCTCAGCAGGGGATCCACACAGGGACATCCGTGGTTAAGGGTGAGGCAACAGAGAGGATAGGAAAGATGTGGCAGGTGTATATTTCAGAAGACTCTAGCAATGGGAAGCAAATGCTAAATGTCTGTAGAAAAAGAAATAGCACTTTATAAAAAATTGAGAAACAGAGTAAGATCGATAACCCCTCAGCAGCAGGCCTCGAGGCAAAGGAAGCCCTCGAGGGGCATGCAGCATAGAGCCCGGAGCCTCCTAGGTGGCCCCCTGGGAAAACCCTGCCTCACAAAACCAATCCTTGGGGGGGCTAGAAGTATGTCTGTTGGTAGGTTTGTAAGACACAAGTCTGATCAGAAGCTTTCCCAGATTCAACAAGAGAATCTGAGGGGACGACAGGACGCCGGGCAAATCTTATGAGCTACGCTGTGAATCGCGTCTCGAGTTCTTACCCGACAGAGCGGATCCGGTTCACAGCAAATTTCAGCCCCGTCCTTTGAAACTACTCGGAAATGTATGTCTTGCCCTTCCAGGTAAACCTGCCTCCTGTTCCAGAGCCTGATGCTTACACAGTAGATTCTCCCTTCTCCTTCCCCAGAGGACTGAACCATGAGACCAGCTCCAGAAGGATGAAAACATCGCCGGCCCCCAATCAGCTGAGACCCTCAAGGTTCTTTTCTGCCGGGAGACAGATGAGACATCCGGAAGGGGAGGGGAGAGCAGGCACAGAGGGGACAATGGACAGCCCCCCCCCCCTTCAGCATAGGGGCAGCCTCAGAAACAGAGGGAAAGACAGCCCCCCCTGGCATGGCGGGGCTTCAAGGACTCCCAGGGCTACATGTGAAGGGCTCAAAGGTGCCAGCCTTGATCTCAAGTCAATGTTCCTTTAAAAGCAGGTTGGACAAGAACAGCAGAAGCGCTTTAAGAAGCCTTCCCCTAAGGGGAAGGAGAGAAAGGGAAAGGTTGTTCAAATCATAGGTAGAGCTACAGGGAAGAAAGATGGGGACTAAGAGAAACAGAGGTCATCTGCACATTCCCAGAAGTAGAAGTACAAGGTCAAAAGGCAGGAGTATCTTATCTCTTGTGCAACTGTGTATCTGAGAAGATGAAACAAGAACGCCACTGGCTGTGGTCGCGCACCCTGGCCTCACCACCACCCTGCTGGCATTCGGGGGATGGTTTTAAAGTTACATTGGCTCATTTGGTGGCTGGGGCGGGGGGCGGGGGGTGGTCCGCTCTCGCCCCTCCCCCATAACTGCATTCAGCTGGCTTTCAGTGGTACCCACTAGTTCCCCTGGGCACGTGATTTTCCCAGTAAGTACCAAGACGATTAAGATAGGGCCCTCGAGGCGGCTCAGTCGGTTAAGCATCTGCGCTGGCTTAGGTCATGATCTCGGGGGTCGTGGGATTGAGCCCAGTGTCGGGTTCCCCACTCCGCAGGGAGTCTTTCTCCCTGTCCCTCTGCCCCTCCACCTGCTGTGTACACTCTGAACTAGTGTGAACGCTGGCTGAGGAGGCAAAGAGATTGCACGTCCCTGGGGCAGGGAACAGTGCAAAGCATCAGAAGAAGAACGGGCAAGACTGGGAGCCCAGGGGCCGGAGATGGCCCAGGATGACTCTGTTCCTGGGCTCTCCCGCCCAGCTCAATGGTCCCAGTCTCGAGAGAGCTTGCCAGAAAACCTGCCACATCCACAGGCTTGAACTTCTCCGAAGGGGCTGGCTTCCCAGGCTGTGTCTCACCAGGATGCAGTCCAGTCGCACTGGTTCTCTGGGAGAGAAACCGGACCTTCCCTAAACTCACTCCTCAATTCTCAAGAATAATCCACAGCTAAGAGAAAAGACAGAACACACAGGGCTGGGAATCATGAAGCTGTAATTCTGATCTTAGCTCCGCCACTAACATGCTACGAGGCCCAGTGGGCCCTTCCCTTCCTCCCAGCTTGTGGTTCTTGCAAAAGGGGGTGCCTGGGGGTGTACTCCCAGGTACCTGTTTAATACTGCCCTTGGAGAAGAAGACCCACCATCAAGCACGTCCTGCCGGCAGGCTGCAATCGGGTCTGTCCCCGATCCAAAGTAACAGACTGTCCGTGTCTTCATTCTGAACTGAGGGGGGTGGTTTCTAAGAGGGAAGATGCCAAAGGGGGCATTTCTGAAAAACACCGCCTGGAGAACAAGCTGAAGATAAGACAGCCAGATAAGGGGGGGATCGCTCACCATGTGCTCATCACTGGTCCCCCGCAGGGGGATGCCGGCAAGTGTTATCTTTAATCCCAGCACAACCCCGGGAGATAGCCGGTCTTATCCACAGATAAGAAGACAAGAGGCCCAGAGATGAAATCACTGGTTCAGGCCCCACATCAGACGGTCGCAGATGAGATGCAAACTCAGTTGGCCGAACCCTGAGGCCCATGCTCTGCTCTGAGCAAACAGACCTGGTGGGCCACTAAACCACCACAGATGCGTGTCGTTGAGCCTGAGCAAGGCTTTGAAAATTGGACTTTTTTTTTTTTTTTTTTTTTTTACAGAAACCCAACCTCTGGAGTGGAAAGTTAGGAAATCTGGCAACCCAGGGCTCTTGTCCCATGCGGCAGTCATGGGCAGGAGCTGCAGGAAGACCCAAACCCGTGGACAAGACTCTCGTTAGCCAGATTCCTCTCCAGCTCGAGCTCCCCTCTCCCGGCCAGACCCCTCCAGGACCTGCTGCACCTGTGACCACCCGCCCTCCCCCGGACAGGAGCAATATTCTTTTTTTTTTTTTTTTTTTAAAGATTTTATTTATTTATTTGACAGAGAGAAATCACAAGTAGATGGAGAGGCAGACAGAGAGAGAGAGAGAGGGAAGCAGGCTCCCTGCTGAGCAGAGAGCCCGATGCGGGACTCGATCCCAGGACCCTGAGATCATGACCTGAGCCGAAGACAGCGGCTTAACCCACTGAGCCACCCAGGCGCCCCCAGGAGCAATATTCTTGGCCCTGCATCCAAGTGGGGGGAGGGTGGGAAGCAAGACGATGATCACAGAAGTATTCTTCTGGTCCCAGCTCCCTATGCCTTCCTCTTCTTCTCCCGTCCCCTCCTTCCTCTCCCCTAGTCTCCCCAACCCAGCTCACAGCCCCACGCGCAAGCGCTCTTTCTGCACGCGGACATACACACACACACAGACATGCCTGTCCTTTAGTCCCTTCTCCCCATGAAGACTACAAACTCTGTTATGACCGGGGCTGTTTCACCTGTTTGCACACACAGAACTTAGCGCAGCCCAGTAGGGCTGTCTCCCGTGCCCCGTTCTGAGCTCTCCTGTGTCCAGGCAGACGCCCAGCTGGCTGGGGAGGGGGCGAAGGTTGGGGGAGACCCAGCATCTAGCGGGCTGCCCTGAATCTCCCCCCTACTCCCCACTCCAGTGCTCCTGGGATGATGCCTTGCTGGAGGTGTGCAGAGGTCCCAGAAGCACAGACCGACCGCCCTAGCTAGTAATAGCTTCTGGTTTACAGCAAGAAGGCCAGGGTTTTCTAACTGGGAAATCTTGGGGGAACCGTGAGCCAGGTGCCCAGTCCATGTATTGGGGGCTCCTTGGCTGTGTCCACTTTGTGCTGTCCACCACAGCACAGCTCTCACTGGCCTGGCGGGGACTTTGGGTCCTTGGTGGGTGATGACCTGAGAGCCCTGGGTCTGACTTCCAGGAAGTCTGGGTCAGCATCCCCAGTGCACTCCTAGGCAGAGGTCAGAGAGCACGGGGCCTGAGATTAAGTCCCAGAGGACTGCCATTTACCGCCTTGGTAGCTCAAAGTAAGTCTTGGGCTCAATTTCTCTGTGTCAAGTGGGCTCAGGAAGCAAAGGCATGTGATGGTAAAGGGCCATTTCAGCAGCCCTGAGGGGAGCAGGAGAAGACTCGGGCTTTCCGTGGGGAAAGGGAGGGCCAGGCCAGGTGGGCGCTCCGGGGCCTGGGCGGGCTTTAGACTCCCTGTGTGGGTCCTCCGCATTAGGAGGGACAGCCGGAAAACCGTGCACTGGGGTAGAAAGGGTCATCATTTTTCCCATTAAAATTATGGAAATGTGTTTTTCATTTAGCAGCTTTCTGTTTAGCAGCAGAATCTTCAGGAACCCATCACAGTCCTTCAGCTGAGGACTGACCCCGGGGCAGAGAAGCAAATGAACTGGCCTAGATAATATAAATCACCGTCCTCAAGTGGCTTCTGAAATCGCAGGAGCCTGACATATATTTTGTCATTTCAACCTTCCAGTAGCCACATGCTCCTACTGGAGTGATGGGGCAGGCATTAGAATATTCATTCTTCAGGTAAGGAAACTGAGGCACAAAGAAACTGGAGAGCCCCCAAGATTCCCAGCTTGGCCAATAACAGAGCTAGGATTTGGAATATCACAAACCAAGTATCTTTCCTGTTCCCTCCAATGCCTTCTGGAGGAGAACCTTTCAGCCCTAATATCCCACTCCCAACCCCATCTGTCCCCTAAAAAGTGACGATGGGCTGTGCTTTCAAGACTCATTCTTTTTTGTTTTGGTTTTTTTTTTTTTTTAGATTTATTCATTTTATTTGTTGCGGGGGGAGAGTTTCGGGTTTTTTTAGATTTATTTATTTTATTTGCGAGAGAGAGGGGAAGAGAGAGAGAGAGAGAGAGAGTGTGTGTGTGTGTGTGTGTGTGCAAACGCAGTGGTAAGGGGCGGAGGGAGGGAGAGAATCTCAAGCAGACTCCCCACTAACTGTGAAGCCCAACGCAGAGCTCTGTCCCAGGACCCCAAGATCACAACCTGAGTCAGACACCCAACCTTCTGCACCACTCAGGCATGCCAAGACGCATTCTTTTTAGATCTATTGGGAGGAGCCCCCAGAATTAATGTCAGCTGGAGACAAAGGGAAAAGAAATACAATTGTGTTACTTTCCACCGAAGAGGCTAGCCACCCAGCAAGCATGGCGCTGAGGAGCCCATGAGTGGGCTGGAGATCACGCTGTTGTGCGAGGTGACCTGACACTCTGGATCAGGTGATGGAAGCGGGGATGGAAATGTCCACTGCCCTCCATCGACACACGAATCATGAGATAACATGTGAACAAGTGCTGGGTAGACTGGAGAACAATACCTGTGCAGAAAGCCAGATTTTTCTAGAAGATTCTAGAATGCCCAAAGATTACTTACAGAATTACAAGTTTGATTTTCTCTTTCAGATCTCTGACTTCACTGGTATTCAGCGTGTTGTCTGACGGTAATCAAGACTCTCTCCAATGACATGAACCTGTTGGTTCAGCAAGTAAACCACGGTGTTCCGGACAGCGGTGCATTTGCCTTTCGATGGGCTGGGCTTTAGTCATCAGAACCAGAAAGGGCAACTTCCTGCAGTTTCCAACTTGGTATACCTACATTAGCCACTTACATTAGTCCACTACCTTCCGGGAAGGGGAGCGGCTTCAGGAGAAAGCAGAGGCCATTAGATACCCATTTCCTGGCCCTGACTCCGGGCATTGGCTTGTGGTTGGGAACCCTAGTGCCTTGGAAGAGTGACCTTCCTCGTGAAGGGGGCACTGATTCCAGAGTCTTATTCTCTGGGTTCAGAGAGTGTCTCCGTCTCTCATCAGTTGTGCAGCGTGGGTCCAACCTCTCTGTGTCTCATTCCTTCCTTCATAAAATAAGGAAAATAGGCTGGTCACTTTCTCAGGACTCCAGTTTCATGGGCCCTGGTGGGTCTCGGGTGGGGCTGGTGAACTTTCTCTTGTAAAAAGCTGGGTAGTGCATTGTTCTGACCCTGACAGCCGCACAAACAGCATCTGTTGAAACAACTCTGTTCTGCTAGAGTAGCTCAGATGTAGCCACAAATGATATGGACACCAAAGAGTGCTAACTGCGTGCCAGTAAAACTTTACCAAGAAGTCAGCAAGCTGATTTGGCCTATGGGCTGGAGATCACCATCTCCCGGTCTCAAGAATGTCAGAGTCAGATGGAGACAGGGGGCAGTGAGGAGAGACAGAGCCCGGCCACCAGGGGAGGCATGATCTGGGCACGTGGAAGGAAGCCCGAGGGGGCAGAAAGAACTAGTGTGCTCCCCGGCACCATGCTGGCAACTCACCTTCTGGTCATGGAGCCCAGAACCCTCCACCTGCTCCTGGCCTGTTTTCCCAGTCCTAACTCCCAAGGGCCTCTGCCATTCCACCAACACCATAGTCAAGGGCAGGGGCCAGGTCTGCCCTCACCTCTGTATTCTGTGCTCCACGAGGACCGGGGTAGACTGCCTGAATGGGAAGCATCTGGAAGGGCCAGTTTCTAGGCCCAGCTCTGCCGTGACTTGCTGTGTGACCTTGTGTGTCTGGGGCAGTAAGGCAGCAGTAACCCAGGGCCTCCCCGACAAACCAGAGTTCACCTTGTGGCGCACCACCAGAGGAGTCTGGGGATGGCAGGGCTGTGCCACTCTGTGCCATGCCCCCATCCCTCCCTGTGGCCAGCCTCCCTGACCTGTGCCCCAGAGTTAAGACATACAGCCCGGTTACCCCCCAGCACCCGTGGCCGAATCTGTAGCCTCTTTGTCTGCTATGCGTCATGCTCCCCTATCACCAGAAGGGCCTTTGGGATGATCTAATGAACCCTCTCATTTTCAAATGAGGAAACTGGCCAGGAGAGGGGAAGTCTCATCTCTAGCTGTCAGGACAGCCTGTGTCCTTGCTTCTGAGGAAGTCCCACCCTCAAATCTCTGGGGAACTCGAACCACCAGACACACCCAGGCAGGGTCATCACTGGTCCAAAGGACGCCTTTGTGAGAACTATAAAAACGTGGCCCTTTCTCCAGCTGAATGGCCAAGCCTTACACCAGTGCCCACCGTGGACAGGCAGGCAGATTATAGGAATCCAGCCCCTATTTGCCCCCAGAGCTGGATGTGTTGTGCAGTGAGCAACACACGCAACATCACATGGAGGCCCTGGGCTTACACCTAGTAGCAGTGATTAGTGCTAACCTTGGTAAACCTGAGATTGCAGTCCCACGGAGCCATGTCCAGGACTACTGAGCTCCTGGATGTCACTGCCAGGTACGAGTACACATCTGGTGTCCTACTGGAAATCTGCATTTTTACATGAAATCCATAGTTTGCAAACACTGCTAAAGGATGTCCAGTTTTGTTTTACTTTTGATTCCCTGCAGGCCGCTCCTCCCCAGAGCACACAGTCTGCGGGCAGCAGGTGTTACCGTTCATTGACAGCCCTCCCCAACCCCTAGTGATACAGAATTCACAGAGCAGTGACTTGTCCAAGGTGACACCTCAAGGCAGTGACAGGCTGGCTTCCAGCCCTTCCTTGGGCTGGTGACCCATGCTGGGCCTCTGTGTCACTAGTCAGCAGCGATCACACACACACACACACACACACACCTCCCGGCTGGCCTTGTCCCCGGCAGATATTTTTACCAAACATCTCGGCAGTTTGCAGGAAGGCCCAGGGTCTTGGCTTGAGCCAGTGAATTATGACCGCTTGCCAGAAAGCTGTAAACAGGATTCTGATGAATGAATTCCTTAATGGCCGGGCCCTGGGTGCAGACATGGTGTGAGTGTCGCCGCTGGCAGATCTGCGAGGAGGAGCTGGCCGGGCGGTGGGAAGATTTGTGTCATGTTTTGCCTCAGAAAGGGAGCTCCAAACCTGGCCGGCTCCTTGTGCTGAAAGAACCACTCCTCCCTCACTCCTCAGCCTGCCCCTGCCTCATCGGTGTTCTCACCCACAGAAGTGTGCAGAAGACCAGGGGAAGACAGGATTGATCCTCAGGTGCAAAGGGAACTGGCCGGCCTCCACTGTAATCTCAAGGAAGTTGGAAATGCCCTTATCCGAATCCAGACAAGGAGCAAGAAGCGGTCTCCCCAGCCCCACATGGCCCGCCTTGCCTCTGGTGGGACCCCTGAGGCCCAAGCGAGTGCGCGAAGCCCTGATTCTCCTCTCCTTTTGGTTGCAGGCTGGAAACTCGGGCAGTGGGAGCTAGACACAAACTTGTGCAGGCTCCCCAAGGAGCTGGGAAGAGTGGAAACAAGGAAAGTCCCTGACAAGGGAATGGCTCCACTCTTTGACCTGGGGCCAGTGTCCTAACCACTCTGGACTTCGTGTCTGTTCGGTGACATGTTCCATGCATCGGCAGGCAAGGCCAATGCTAAGGCCAGAACGGGCATGATATTAAATGGCACGTGTAGCCCGCTTGCCCTCTGGATCCCAGGGCAGGTGTCTCCCGTCGATCCCAGCTTTTCCTGTCACTGTGCTGGGACCGGCCCCACAGCCCTTCTCGATGTAGGACTCGAGGCAGCCACCACCAATTGATCACAGTGAACAAGTGTGAGAAAAGCGATTTGCTGTCCCTGCACTGGAATTTTTGTCTTTTTGGCTTTCATCTCAGAGCAGAAGCTTGTGTGGTTGGAAAGAGCACTGGACAGGGAGTCAGGAGACCAGGGTAACCATGACAGCTCTACTGTCTCCCTTGGGCAGGGCACCAGGCCTCCCAGAGTTTCCTCAAAGCCCCTTCCTGATCCAAGTTCATGGGCTGGCCAGAGCAAAGTCTTTTAACCGTAATCACATTAGATGTTTATAGGTCAGGCTCTGTGCAAAGGACTAGATGGCATTCTCTCACTTCCTCATCGTGATACCTGACAAGAGGGAATTACTACTGTCCCATTTTATGGAGGAGGACACTGAGGTTCAGACAGATGAAGTAAAAAAAGCCAAAAGTCACAACTAGTAAGTATCCCAACAGTCAAACCCAGGCATCAGGGGACAGGTTAAATAATCAAATCTTTGAGGCTCCTCTTCCGAGGGGGTCGGACCGCAGCAGGTTCCCCAACACCTTGAATCAGGACTCTCTGTGATCAGTACAATGGGGCAGGGAGAATATTGCTTGTGCAGGTCCTGCAGTCAGGGCTTCCACAGCCTGCATTTGGAATGCTTACCCCATGGGACGCTGCCCTGAGACTGCAGAGGGTGCGTGGAGGGCAGCAAGGCACTCTAGCCACCAGCCAGCACCAGGCGTCCCAGGGAGGCTGCAGGGGACCTTCCCGTCCTGCTGATCCTCCAGCTGCCCCTCCGGCAGAATGCAGCTTGGTGAGCAAGCCCAGGAGAAACCAGCACAGGCAATGCCCAGCCTATGTCCACAAGCTTGGGAAAAGCAGAACCACTCGTTATGCCGCGGTAGCTAGCGGATGCACAATCTTACTCCAGAGATGCACTCTGGATATTGATGGCGTATCTCACAAGAAGCAATGTGGGGTTGGGGGTGGGAGTGTGGTCTCTGGACACGGACCCAGATCTCTGGCTTCAAATTCCAGATCTACCTGTTACTGACTGTAGGATCTCAGGCAAGTCACTTGACCTCTTTGTACCTCAGTTTCTCCCTCTGCAAAATGGGAACAGTGAGAATATACGGCCACCTTACAAGGTTGTTGTGATAATTAAATGAGCTACTCGAGATAGATGTGAAGTGTCTAGAATAGAGCCCGGCACAGAACATTCCCTGCCATTGTCCTGAAAGAAAGGCAATTTCCAGGCTCCCGAGAATCGGGGTCACCACAATGAGGGCTCCTGGGCACTGTGGCAGGAGTCCTGCCTGTCTACTCCCTCTGACATCCTCAGTCCCTCTGAGAAAGACACTGAGCCCAAAGCCTCAGAAGGAGCATCTAGGGGAAGGAGCCACCTAGAGCTACAGAGCACGTTGACTTATGTAGTGGGCCTGTGGGTTGGTGCTGCTTGTCCTCTTTTTTCCAGAGGAGGAAACTGAGACCCAGAGAGAGAACTAGCCCTTACCTGGCTTCCTCATTCCTGCTGCAGGCCTTACTCCTCAAGCCTGCCCAGCCTTCCCATCCTGGTCTGATGCAGTGATGGGGGACCTCCGTGGAGCCCACTCCCCAGCCTTGAGGGCAGGGCAGATGCAGCTGATTTAGGATTTGCTGACACAGCCTTCTTCTGGGTCGGAGGAGGGCAATGTGCCAAGCGGGACCAGCCCTTCTTCTGCTGGGGTCTCCTGTACCCAGAAACGCTCTGGAGGGAGGATGGGCCAGATTAGTGATACCTGACAAGCAAGAATCAGAGTCTCCTCTTTCAAAGGGTGGACAGCTCTTTCATCCTTTCTTCAGTCTCTCTCCCTCTCCATCTTTCTCTCTCCTTGGTCCTGTGCTTCTGGTTATGCAACCTCCCCTCTCCTTCCACCTCCATGAGGCGAATCCTCTCCCTTTCCTTTTCCAGTGGGCTCAGCACCTGGCAAGGGAGAATTAAAATCTAAGGTTTGCCGAACACCCAACCTGTGCCTCATTCCCTATAAACGCTGTCTCCTCTCCTTGACATAACAACCCCACAAAGGACACCTCTTTTTACCCAGCTGTCCCCGATGAGGGAGCACGGGCCCGGGAGGCTAGCTGACCTGCCCCAGGAGACACCCGGATAGGTGTCAGAGTTGGGACTTGAATCCAGGCCCCCTGACTTCAGAGGCAGGGGCCCTGGCACCAGCACCCGGCATCCCCCGGGGGGAGGCTGAAGGGCCACGTGGAAACTCCAGTGTGGGAACAACCAAGTGGAAACTGCATTAATGAAAGGAGAGACCGAACGGGGCCAGTCCCCCAGGGCTGGTGCCTCATCACCCCGAGCCCCAGAAGGAGCCGGGGAGCGACACTCCTGGCACCCTCGGCAGCTAATTACCGCCTTCACTTTTTCCCTTCCCTCCTCGGATGTTTCCGATGCCCTCATCAAGGGCTCCAAACGCACTGCTGTGGGCACGGCTGTGCCTCCGAGCTGGCGGGGTAGGGGCCCTGGGGGCTGAGAGGGAGCAGCTGCCTGGGAGGCCACTCCTGGGGGGGAGCAGGGCCCCCATGGGCTCCGCGTGTGGCTGAATCTGGGCTCCTTGACCAGGATCTGTTGAACCAATAAACTGAGCAGCTCCAGGTGCTGGCTTCTGAGCCCGGACGTTCATGACCTTGCCTCGTACAGCCCTCGTGAAACTTCACCCCTCTCCTCACCACGCGGCCTCACTCTGCTGGATGCCTGCCGGGCGTGGTCCCGCTTTCCCGCCCGCCCTCACCCTGTCATCCAAACCTGAGGGGGCAGTAGATGCCCAAAGGGCTCAGTGAGCTTCCCCAGTGAGGAGTAAGAGGCCGGTGGCTGTGCCAAGCCTGTAGGTCCCTCGGACCCCCGAGCCCAAGCTCTTCCACACAGTGCTCTGGGGGTTGGAGAGAAAAGCAGGCTGGGAGGGTGATCACATTCTCCAGAGAGAGGAGCCGCGGGGAGCCCTCAGCCCTGCCCCACCCCACCGACCCCACGGAGCTGGCTCCCCCTCCCCCGCCCATCCTCTTGGCTGCTCCATGCCCCCTCCCAGCCTGCCCACTGCCCATCCCAAAGCCAGGCCGGAGTCCACTCACCTCTTTACCCCCAGCACCGCGGGGGGAGCCCCTCTGGGCAAGTCAGCTCAAGCCTGCAGCTGGACACTCTCCAGCCCTCTGGCTGTCTCTCTCCCTCTTCCCTCTCTCACTTCCTGAGCCCCCACCTCCCCTGCTGCCTCCACTCCACCTTGCCTTTCTCTTCCCCTCAGTCTTGGCTTTCCCCTTCCTCCCTCTGAAATGGAAAAGACGCAGCACTTGGGGGAGGGACGTTCAGAGCCCAATGTCAGTCCCCCCGCTCTGTGGCTGGGTGACCTTGGACAAGCCACCTGGTACCCCCACACCTGGGTGGAATGCTGGGGTGGTGGTGGGACCCTCTGACTTTTCAGTGTGCCCACTCTGCGCGTGGGTCTCCTTAGAAACCACCCTGCCCACTTTCCCCCTGAAAGCCTCCCCCATGGGCCTGAGTGGAGGTGCACGAGGAAAGAGCTTCACCCAGAAGGGAGAGCTTTTTTATGCGAGAAAAACGCAATTCAGAGAGGTGAAGGCGCTTGCCCAAGTGTCCAGGGATAGTGAGAATCCAGGGAGCCCCTTCTTCCCCAGCTCCATGCAAGTGGAAAACCTTCCTTCTTCCAACAGTCATTCAACATACGCATTTCCTTGAGCCCCTACTGGGCACCACCTTCCAGAGGATTAGCAAGACATTTGAAGGTCAAGTCCTCCCCTTCCAGGTGATGGGGAGGCGTCAGGGGTGGGGGAGATGGTAGATGGGAAAGCACTTGCTAGTATACAAAGGCTGTGCACGCCCACTTCCCCTCCACAGTGACCCCACTGCTCCACCAGACAGGGGGGCCTGGACGGACAAACAGGCCGGAAGTTCAAAGGCAGATCTCGACCGAAACAATGGACCACTGAGGTCCTGCCTCAACCTGCGTTCCTGAGGCCCAGGGACTCACTCCTCTGAGAAGAGCCTTTGCCTCTCCCCAGGTCTCCGGTCCTGCTGGTCTTGGCCTCCAGAAGCCCTGCACAGAGACAGAGCCACCGGCAGAAGGCTGCCAGGGCAGGGCCAGCGCCAGGAGGAAGCCCAGAGCATGTGCCAATGCTGGGAGCAAGATGGGAGGTTATTTTTAGAGGCAGCCTGATGGCGTAGCCGTCTGTCCCCCCGCACGGTGACATGCAGATGCCCTCTGGAGAAGGAGAAGAGCCTTGTGATCCAACACTCAGCCTCTCCTGGCCTCGCTGGAGCCGAGGCCCAGCCCACCTCCTCCAGGGAGACATCCCTGGTTCCTGCAGCCAGGAAGTGGCCCCTTATTTTCAATATGGTAGACGGGGAAGCAGGGGGGTGGGGAGCAAGAGAGGTACTGCTGGGTATCGACTTATCTGCGCCGGGGACCTTCTGCACACCCCCTCGCTGAACCCTCCCAGGACTCTTGAGAGGAGGACATTCCTCACTCTCGTGTTTCAGAGGCAAATCAGATCCTCAGAGAGGCCAAGTTGACTTGCTCAGGGTCACACAGTTGGTCAGTGGCAAAGCTGTAATTTGAACCCAGGTCTACCGGATGCCAAACCCAGCCCCCTTTCCACTCGCGGGTGACTCTTAGACCTGTCCTCTTCCTGATTTCTGGATGTGCCTCTGGTCACCTCCCCTCCTTCATTCCTCCCTGCACCCTTCAGGCCTGACCTTGCACCAAACTTTAGAGACTTGTGGGTGAGCCGGCCCTGGCCATGGCTCTCACTGTAGGTAATGCACGTTCATAAACCGTCTACTCGGTACCAGGCACTCAGCTCTGTGAACCCCCAGGGATTAGCCCCCGGGACACTCTGTATGCTCAGCTCGCTGCCCTCTGAAGTGTACCTCTGTGTTTCCATTTAATCCTCACGATGATCTTGGGCGTGTCTTAGGTGTTATTATCTCCATTTCACAGATAAGGCAAACAAGGCAGCAGACATTGACTGTCATTTGCCCGGGCCTTGGAGATGACATGGTTCAGGGGCTCCTCTTACATCTGCATTAGCTGTGGAAACAGGTCTTGCTTCATTCTTAGGAGGCGCCTTCTTGTTGCAAGAATGCCCAGGATCCGAAGGAGCCTCGGGGATCCCCTCTGGCTCGGTACCCTTGTCCCTCATTTTATTGTGGCCTAGAAGCAGGTAGGAGTTGTTTAATTGTGTCCATTTTGCAGATGAGAATGGCGAGGCCCGGAGAGGGGACAGAACTTTTTGCATCCTGCACACTGTCAAGGACAGGGCTGAAAGAGTTCCACCGGCACCCTGTCTGCCCTGAGCTCCAAGCAGAGGCCCTGGCCCTGAGCCCAAGCCATCGAGGACACAGTCACGAAGTAGGGGCTGGGGGTCCTCTGAGCCCTCCTGGGCTCTTGATCTCACAGGAAGCCAGAGACCCAGGGTGGTTCAGAGGGTCCGGCATCAGGAAGGGACATAGAGCTTGTAATGCATGGAAAGCATGCACATGATGTCATCAGGAACCAGGAGCAGAGGAAGACTCAGCGGAGAGCCAGGGCAGGGAATGTGTTCCCGGAGAGTGCAGTGGAGAGAAGGGCGGGTCCTGGGAGCCTCAGCAGAGGGTTCTGTCCCTCTGACACCCTGTGGGGCCTGGGCACCAGGGGTTGGGGTCCTTGGTCTCTCCAGGTCTCCTTCTGGTCTGTAGAATGGAGGGGGTTTCCTAGCTGGTCTTCTCCAGTTTCTACTTTCCTCCATAAAGTAGTAAGTGAGGCCTGCCATCCCACTGAAGGAACAAAAGGACACCAGTGACCAGGCAGCCATATTGGAATCTGTAGGAAAATGGCTGGAGGTCTGCGGCAAAGGTGCCTCTTGTTTGGGGGAGGCGGCAGCTGCCGGCAAGCCTGTCTTCCAGCTTAAAGACCAATGAGCCAGCGAATTCAGCCCCATCAACTGGAATGATCAAGCCTTAAGGGGACTTAGGGCCATCCAGGAAGGCACCGCGCAGGGAAGCAGGCAGAGGACCAGCAGGAGGACTTAGGTGCAGCGGCGGGACACACAGTGCCATCTCCCAGCACGGGCACCCCATGCCTTCCAGGGCAAGCACAGGCCCCAGAGCCCCGCTTTGGCAGATCTGGGTCCGTTTGAGACACATGATGTCATGAGCACAGCCCGTGCCAGGCATGTGTTCAGATCTGGGATCTTGAAAATACGTCAGTGAATACATACGGTTCTTCTCGCTCCAGATCAGAGATGGGCTCTTGGCCAGTCAGTCAATTTATGGAGTGCCAGCGCCTGGCTAGGGAAGGGTCAGTGTCGGGGAGGAAAGACACAGGACACTGTCCCAGGGGTCAGGGAGCTCCAGATGGCATAGAAATTGTGGACACAAAGAGAAATGACAGTGTGGCCTGGGGGTGGGACTCAGGGGACTATGGTGTGGGCAAGAGAATATTCTGGATGCTTGGGGACAACTGAAAGGGGCATCAGCTGCAGGGCTGTAAGACTAGAAGCAGGTGTTCTGGGAGCCCAGGAACCACCCCATCCTGCAGCTTGGAGGTGACAGCACTGGGCTGGATTTCAGGAAGATCTGGGCAGGAGCCATGAAGGGAATGGAATGGGGGGCAAGAGAGACTAGTGGGAGGCTGTTGCCCAGACCCCCGAGAGACACTGAGAGCTTGCACAAGGGTGCTGGCTCTGGGGCTGGAGGATGTGAGGAGGAGGGAGGACACATCCGCTCTGTGCCCAGGGCCCTCTAGGCCCTCCGTCTTCTCAGCTGCCCGGCCACAGTGAGACGACAGTTCCCAGGCAACATCTCGTGCCCCCAACACAGCAAAAGGAACTTCCATGATAGGGGCAGGATTTCAGAATGAAAAAGAAGCAGATTCAACAAAGCTCTTTGCTCCACGGTGATGCCAATCATCACAACGCCTTCTTGCCAAACTTGGAGTCGGTAAGGGCAAGCTAAAAATAACGGGGTGCCGTGTCCCACCGTGATTATGTCATCGCCAACAGCGGTCGGGGAATGTGTGTCGCACATTAATCGACCATGACATTTTTACCCCAAGCCGTAGAAGTGTGTGCATGGAAGCAGTGGCCGGGTTATTCTTCCCGTTTTACAGATAGAGAAATAAAGCTCGTGGGTATGAGCTCAGAGAGCCCAGCAGGGGCGGAGCAGAGACATGAACTCAGCCTGTCCCATGGGGTCTCTTCCTATGCCCTCAGCCCCAGGAAAAGGAAGGGGCTGGCCCTGGGTGAGTGATGCCCGCTGACAGGAGACAGGCATGGGCAGGGCTCCAGCCGGGATGGAGGCCAGCTCCTGGAGGCCTGAGCCTCCCCAGCAAGCAGCCAAGGGAAGGCCATTCCTCTCGCGCGCTGGGCCAGGCTGCCCTCCCACCACCGGGAGCTCTGGTGGCGCTCGGTGCTTTCAGAGCAGTGAAGGATGAAAATGGGAAAGGAGGAGAAAGAGCAGATGGAGAAGGAGGGAGCAGCTCGCCCAGAGGGAAGACAGCACCCTATTTAGGCCAGACTGAGGGCAGCTTTCACGGCGCTACCTTTTAGCTCTTTAATCAAATGCCTTACGAATGGGCTCGCCCGAATGTCAAAAATCCAATCGGATATATTTATTGGCCTGACAACCAATTTTCTGCGACATATCATCAGGGACTGATGGCCCATTGGCAGCAGCAGGGGAGTTGGTGATAATGGAGCCTGGAGAGGCGGTTGTGCCCTCAATATTGCCTCTGGCTGTCAGGGGGAAGGAGAGGAGCCTGAACCCACTGAGGCTGACAGACGGATGGATGGACAGGACAGGGCTTGCGCGCTGGCTCCCCACACAGTGGGGAAAGTGCTGGCTGGAAGGGAGAGACCAGGACATCTCTGGCTGGACATCACAGCCTGCACGGCCTGGGGCTCTGCCCCTTCCTGACCTGGGCCCCCCCAGGGTCCTCAACAGTGCCTTTTGGAAAATGCAGGAGCCAGACCCTGGCAGGGGTGATGTGAGGACCAGGCACAGACAGCATCCATTCAGCATCCTGCGCATACGGGCTCAGGGACAGGGAGCCAAACAGAACACTGGCTCTAGTCTGTGGGAAGCTTCCTGGAGGATGGAGGAGAGGGACCACAGATGCTCTCCCATCTCACGCCTTTCCCGCTGGTACCGAGGAGCCTCCAAGTCCCCAGGACACCTGCCCCCACCCCCAGGAGTTACTAAAATGCTAAGAAGCAGGTTCCCAGCCCCCAATTCAACCACAGCAGCTCCATTTCTCTCTTTTGTGTCCCTTATGTGTTGGGCTGTTGATAAGATTCCCTTTGTGCAAAGGGTTGTATTCTTTTAAAAAAGAAATTGGAAAAGTGCTGATTTAGTCCAATCCTCTCACTTGACAAACAGGGAAACTAAAGTCCAGAGTGGCGACGGGACTCCAAGGCAGGCTTGGAGGGCAGCTCAGAGGAAGTGTCAAGCACTTCAAGCTCTGAAGGATAAACAGAACTTCCCCTGATAAACAGAGGAGGGTCCTGGTGTCCACGGAGGGTCCCGGTGTCCACTAACCCCATGCCTCGCTTGTTCATTTTGCCCTCCTTTGACAACCAGCTCTTGCTACCTCCTCCACAAAGTTTCCCCATCCCGAATGAACGGTCCCAGCACCATTGTTCCTGTAACAAAGTATCTGTGGGGCAATCTAGCTCACGCATAATTCTGCCCCGCCCTGCGCCCAAGGTCGGTGGTGCCAACGCCATCCAGCCAAAGACCATGAGGGACACACCTGTATTTGAACAAAGGGGAGCGTATGACCTGTTGCAACAAGGGAAGAGAAGGCACACCTCGGGGAGCGGTGGGGCCCCTCTGTGAGAGGGTGTAGGAATGAGCCCAGGACTCGAGCCACTGATAGGTGATTCTGGGCAGGACCCGAGGAAGCAGAGCTCTATTCTGGGATTCATGCCGTTAGGAAGTGGGGGTTCTGTGACTCAGCATCCTAAGGAATCTTATCAGGGAGGGAAGACTAGAGCAAAGCCCCAACTGCAATTGCCGAAGACCTGGGAGCCCCTGACATCAGCCAGGCTAGGGGGATGGTCGGTGAATTATGTGGTTTGGACGCTGGTCTTGTTTTCGTCTGCGCTCAGACACCATTATGGAGGGGTCTTGTTTTTGTCTTGCTTGTGGCCTGATGTTTATCTTCGGGGAAGTGTTTATGTTCTGAGACCACTGCAGCCCGGCCAAGGTGCCAAGCTGGCTCTGGCCATTAGGCGCTGTCTGTGTCCTCTAGGGAAGGGACGGACTCTTGCAACTTCCTGCGTCTCCAGCGCCAAGCCCAGGGCCGGGCATGGGGCCGGCGCTCAGTATTCGGTCCGCGTGGTCCAAGAGGTTGGGGGTGCAGGGCGGGTCGAGGTACCAGCCTGGCTGAAGCCAAGGGCAGGGTGGGGAAGGTGCCGCTGGAGGTCAGGAGCAGGCCTCCTATGCCAGCTAATCAAATGAGGGAGCAGAGGTGCCTGGGCTCTGGAAGGTTGGAAGGTATAAAGTACAGCTGGGGGGGGCGGGGGTGCAGGGGGAGGAAGAATTAGTCTTATCTCCTGCGCCTTCCTCCCTGGACATTGGCCTGGAGGTTCGCAGGCTGCTCGGCAATCTCGCCAGCCTCCAGAGACAGGAAGGAGAGAAAGCACAGCTCAGCAGAAGCCAGAGAGGCCCATCCTGGTGGGCAGGCCAGCGAGGAAGGCTGTGTATCCTGAGGATGCCCCTGACCTTTCCCCCACATGATAGGGACGGACTCCCAGAAAGCCTGGCTGCATCCTTCTCCTTTAAAACAAGAAATGGAAGCATTACTCACCACCCCGGCCATTTATCATGGTCTGGGGACATTAATTTGACAGTGTGTCATTTTCCATTTGGTTTGGGCCCGGTGGAGGCTGCCCTCGAAACACCTTCAATTAAATGCAGCTAATAACACAGAGCTATTTTGAGCCAGGAGGGCCCTCCGCCCCCTCTGCCACCCCCACCCCCATCCTCCAGGCCACTGAGATCTGCAAGAATGCTGCAGCGTTGCTGCAACTCATGGTGATCCCAGTGAGGTCTTCTGTTGCCCACCAACCTGATCCTGCACCACCACGGGCAGGTACAGTGTATACAAGACAGGGACAGAAGGGAGAAAAACCACCTGAGCCCCTGGATGTCAAGATTACAGAACCAGCTAGCCTACAGCCTGGATGCTAGAAGCCTGTGGCTCTTGCCCAGCATGGAGAGAGCCAGCAGACTTAAATGTGGATGTCAGCTGTTCTGCTTCCTGCTGTGTGACTTTAGGTCAGTCCGCTAACCTCTCTGAGCCTCGGGTTTCTTACCTGTAAAATGGAGACAAGAGTTTCTCCTTCATGGAATTATATGATGATTCGTGTTATTTTATGAACTCAAACATTATATGCATGAGGCTTCTTAATTCATTGGAAATAACTCATAATACCCTTTTTATGTTTCTCATTTAAATTTGGGGGAATTGTCCTCATTTCAGTCCCCACCACTGGGACTTCTTCAGTAGGACACGGAAAGTGGCAGTGGACTGAAGGAAAAGCAATAAACCTCTAGGTTCCAAGCTCAGCTCAGCTGCTCACTGGCCGTGTAATTTGGGACAAATTTAAATATCGCTGTGCCTCAGTTTCCTAATCCAGGACACGAGGACAATCATGTTAACCTTCCCTGGGATTGTTGAGAGGATGAAATGATATGACATAGAAAGTACCTAGAAACTACTAGACGCTGGGTACCATTTTGCTTACTTGTTCCTTGCCCAGACCCCAAGTCTAGAGACTGCTTAGCCCTCGTGTAGGTGGTTACCACATGTGGGAGAGGTGCTGAGCGGGGGATAGGAGCACTCTCATTTTAATCCTCAAAATGGCATGAAGCAGGGACGGCCAACAGCTTGAACAACATGAAAGGTATTGTATCTGCAGGCCAGAAGGGGTTGGCAATCAGCAATTTCATCCATTCCCCCAACATCTTCCATTCTCCTGAGGAGACAGCTGAGGCTCAGGGGTGCCCGCATACTCAGACCAGGAATACCTGCCAGTGGCCAGCTGAGATGGGCCTGTGACAGTGGACTTGGAGGCAGTCTGCTCAGTCGGGCTAGATGGGGAAACACAGAGAGTCCATGAGAAGCCCCAGGGTCTGGGAAGAAAGGCCAGACAGCACCATCCTGCTCTCACAGGACAATCCCCAGCTCAGTCCTGCTGCCACTAGGGCCGGCTGGAAGTCTAGAAAGAGTCAGGGTCAAAATGAGGCTTAGGGCTTCCAGAGCAAGTCCGAAGAGTTGCTAGGCTATTTGGGGAGCCCAGGACCTAAGTTTACCAATCCGATGCGTCGCCAGCCTCACAGATGGCTGCCCTCCCCTCTGGAAGGCCCCAAGCAGGGAGGAGCCAAGAGCCACAATTCACGGCACGTCCAGCTGCCAACAGGCTCCCCGCGAAGTGTGACATTGTTTCGGCGGCTGCTGTCCTAGTCCCTCCATAGTGCTGTGCTGGGGAAAAGCCCACGGCCTGCTTGTGCCACCACTGACATCCTATTTGTCACAGATGAGATGCTGACAAATGCTAGCCACGATTCAGGCTCACCCAATTTACAGGGAAGCATCTTGGTCTGGGCAGTCCGGGCTCTCTTCCAGAAAGGCCCTGTGGCTGACTCGCTCCATGGCGGTGGACCAGCCCCCTTCCCTCTCTGGGCTCTGTCTCCTCATCTGTAAAATGAAGCCTGACATAAGGACGTCGCCCGTTCCTCCCTCTGAGAAGGTCTGCAAGTCTCTCTTACCAGATTTCAGAAGGTGACCCTCCTGGTTTACAAAAACACCCTTGTTCAACGCAGAATGAGGCCAAGTGGTAAGAGTCTCCTGTTTACAAGTGACTGGCCATCCCAGCTCATTTCAACTCACGCTATTTTTAAAGAAATTATTTGTCCTTTACCTGTACTTTTTGCCGCAACACTGTGCAAGACTAAAGAAGAAAACCAAGTAACCCTCATTCCTTTCTCCCTTCCCTGACATTGTTTTCGTTAACTGGTCGAAACAAGCATGGCACATTTCTTAGCAAGAATGAATGCCTTTGTCAGCCTCCACAGATTCATTGGAACTCGGTGCTGGGGAAGCCTGCAGGAAATCCAATTCTTCAACAAGTTCTGCATAGCCATAGAAGGCCAACCAGGTGGTGATGACGGCCCTCCCTCTCTCTTGCCCACAGGTGAAACTGGTACAAACATTCTGGCAATTTGGCAAAACTGATCAGGGTTTTTCAAAAGATCCATATCCTTTGGAATAGAGCCTAAGGAAACAGTCCAAGGAACGGAAAAAGGCATATGCACAAAGGTGTTTATTATGAAGCAAATGAAACGCCCGTAATAAGGGAGAAGGTCAGTGAGTCACCCCATACCTTCTGGACGGAATAGACAATATCATCCAGCAATCATGAAAGACATCCGTAAAACTCACATGGAAAACTGTATATGTTGTAAGTGTGGGGAAAAAAAAAAATAGACTGAAACAAGATCGAGATTCTAATCCAGGTAAATGTGGCGGGTTGACACGTGGCGGCTTTCTCTCACTCCCAGCCTCTCACGAAAGTGACAGTAAAGGGGGAGATGTATAAAAATCCAAGTTCAGAACGGCCGGTGACGCCAGGAGATAGGAGATTTCAACCCATATCCGGACTCTGGAGAAGCAGAGGGACAAGTGGTAATGACTCAGCAGAGTGGGAAAAGCTCCGCACTCAAGAGCTTGCAGGAGGGCGGAAGAGAATCAAATGGATTTGTCTTCCAGAATCCCGGGGGGGCAGGGGGGGGGGGCACACCCGGGGGACTCAGTGGGTTAAGCGTCTGCCTTCCGCTCAGGTCATGATCTCAGGGTCCTGGGATCCAGCGCGGCATGGGGCTCTCTTCTCAGCAGGGAGTCTGCTTCCTGCTCCCCTCTGCCTGCCTCTCTGCCTACTTGTGATCTCTCTCTGTGGAATAAATAAATAAAATCTTAAGAAAAAAAAAAAAGAATCCCCAAGGGGCTGGGCCCCTGAGCTCCGGAGTCAGAGAAAGTCCCGCTGAGGTGCAGGGCGGAGGGCGGGGCCCCTAGTTGAGGGTTTCCCTGTGGAGCACTTGCACTTGCACTCATGGGGCCCCTCCCCGCCCTGCCCCGCATCCACGCGATGCCAGACCTCCCGGGAACTGGAGAAGGCAACACGACCTTGGCCGCAGCACGCGGATTGGGACATCATCTCCAACGCGGAACTCTGTACTCAACCAGACTACACAGCAAGTGTGACGGTGGGACAAATACATTTCAGACAGGCAAAAAAATTAACCTCTTGCACCTTTTCTTCGCAAGTTACTAGCACATACGCGTCCGCTGAACAACACTGAACCAAGAAATGGGAGGATGCAGGAAGCAGGGGATCCCACTGAAGACTAACTACCGTGTCTGGAGCCCCCAGAGAAGGCCGGAGGGCAGCCGGTCCCAACAAGTGGGGAGGGGAGGAGGGGCACGGAGATGAAGTGTGTGCCCCGTCTCCAACTTTAGAAGCAGTATTGATAGACGGTGACCCCCTTGGAGCACAGACACCTGAGCGACTGAGAAAGCCAAGAGATGGACGCCAGAACAACACCACAGTGTGCGGGAGGGGGGATGCAATCATCGGACCTGACTTGAGTCATGGGGAAACGGTATTTTCAGAACCGGTAACAGAAACACCACCCAAATGTGGGCTATCCAAGCAGCAGAGCAGTAGAAGGAGAAGGAGGGAGGAAAGCTTTCAAAGTAGGTAAATCCTCAGCGACCAGAGCAAGATGTCAATAGATAATGAAAAAGAGAGAGACACAGAGAGAGAGAGAGCTGCTTAGCAAATTATTTAGAAGTATATGGAGATAGAAAACAGAAGCAGGACCTAAGGAGCTGAGATTGCTTCCCCTGGGAGTGGGGGAGGGATAAGGAACCAGCTCTTTGCACAGGAAGCCTTTTAGTGGTATTTGATTTCCCAGAACTATGTGCATAGGTTACTCTGGGAAAGAAGGGGGAAAAAAGATTATTTTTCAAAACTGCTTGGTCATAACTGCCAGTTCCATGAGTGGTTCTTGAAGCCAGGCTGACCTAGTCCCCTAGCGTGCCCCCATGCAGCCCCTAAAAGCAAATGACAGAGCCCATGGGTTGTGTCGGCCAGTTCCCAAGATCATGGCTCCCTGTTGGCTCCCAACATGACCCTCTCACTTTCTGCCCCAGATCCCACCCCCAGCTCCAAACAGGATGATGGGGGCTTTCTGCCTCCGCCTCTCTGTGGATTTAAAGGTGTTCTTGGTTGGTTGGACTGGACACTTCTGTGAAAGTTTCCCTCCATCTCCTCCCTCAGTTCTCATCGCCTTGGGTGAGGCTCCCAGAAGCCACATCTCTTGCCCACTGGCCACAGCAGATTACAGCAAGGTGACTACCTGACCTGGGCAGAGCCAGTCCAGTTTCCCTGGGAAATCCGTAATTGAGACAGAGAGACAGCCAGACAGCTGGACTGCTTTCTTGAGTAGCGGAAATGTAAATGGAGGAGCTGTGGCCTGAAAGGTTCCCAACTCCACGGGCATGAAGGGCAGGCAGTCCGTCTGGAGAAAGAGAAAGGCAGAAAGGGCCAGACTAGCGGGCAAGCCGACTCATGAGACCACGGAGTCCCAGGTGGAAAGACGGGCCAAGCCAGAGACTGGGTCTTGGATTGGCCTTTCCTAAGGCCTCAAATTCCTCAGCTTCTTGGTTGTCTTAGCAGAAAGCCCCCTTTTCTGATGACAATAGTTGGAGTCAGTTCCCTTCACTTACACCCAAAAGAATTGCCCTTAAGGAAAAGCCAACCCGGCCCATCTCCCTACAACCTTCATGGGGGGGGCAGGGGTGGAGGGGAGGCCTGTGAGGAGAAGACTTTTTTTTTTTTTTTTTAATTCTCTAGCATCCATTTCCCTCCCTCAGCAGCCCCCAGTTTCCTCTGGGAGGAGTACCTCCCCTCACAAAATACATTCTCCGTTTATAGTAAACACAGGATGCTTCTTTCTCCCTGGGAGAGAGGAGAGGGCCCCAGAGGCTTCTCTTGCTGGCCTTCCTCTCACTGCCATGGCTTAGCCAGGGAGGGACCCTGGCCAATGAGACTCTCTCCTGGGACTCTGTCCTGAGCCAAGGTAAGGAAGGACATGGGGTGGGAGTTCATTGGGCCGATGAACCGTGACCAGCCTGGAGGAGAAGCAAGTCTCTGTTCCTGAGGTGTTGTGGGGCTACCCTGCTTCCTGTCAGCCAGTTCGTGGCTCAGCGTTGTTCCTCTTCCACCCTGGGTCTCCCCCACAGTCTTTTCCCAGGCTCCCTCTTTTGTTGAAGTCAGTCCAAATTGTCTTCCGTGGGGTGCAGCCCGAGAACCCCGACCGACGCTGGCAAGAGGGCCTGAGCAGACACCGGACGGATGTGTGTGGCCCCGGAGAGCTCGTGGACTCGCCTCATCTGTGGGGACAGCTGGAAGCAACCCCTCACGGTGAGCAGTGGCTCACGAGGCAGCCTTGTGTGGCTGGGCCAGCCTCGGAGGCTGGAAGCAGAGGCACAGAGGTCCCCAGCCGCCGGGCGGGTGGCCTCCCAGACCAGAGCTCTGGAAACTTCACCGGCAGGGCCTGGAGTTAGAGGCTTACCGTGTCCTGTGCGATCATGCCCCCATTTTCATACCAGGCCAGCGTTGCCTTCATGTGAAGCAACAGGGGAGTTGGCTGCAAGATTATATAGTGGAAAAAAGGCGGGTGGGAAATGAGCGGTTTTTGTTTTTCTCACTCTTTGTTCTAAGAATTCCATGTCCTGTTTCCTATCCTGTAGTGCCATCTCCGTGACCTCCCCCGGACCCACGCCCCATCTCAGGCGACCCATGTTAACGATTTAGCGTGTGTCCTTCTGTGTTGACCCCCATAGTCGCATGATCTCATTCAGAGCTATGTCTACACAGGCACCTGCAGGCACAGACACAAAGGCTGGTGGTTTTTGTCACTGTTTTAGAAAAGTTGGATTGTGTCATACACACTTTCCTACGTCTCGCTTTTCCCTGCTAATAGCCCCTGCCCCCAGTCTGATGGCTATGAGGCTGATTCATTCTTTTTATTGGCTGTGGAAGCGTCCATGGTGTGTGAATGGTGTATGTATCCGTGTTCACATATCTACTCGTCCCCCGACTCCTCTAATGCCCCGCCCCCGCTCTGTTCTGAGGGTTTGCCCGCATGGGCACAATTTGAATAATGCTACAACAGGGGCGCCTAAGTGGCTCCGTTGGTTAAGTGTCTGATCCTTGATTTGGCTCAGGTCAGGATCTCAGGGTCCCATGATTGAGCCGGGGTTGGGCTCGTGCTCAGCAGGTGCCCCGCTGGAAATTCTTTCCTTCTCCCTCTGCCCCTCCCCCCACTCACGCTTGCTCTTGCTTGCTCTCAAATAAATAAATAAATCTTATAAAAGAAGAATGCTTCTACGGGCATCTATGTACTTTGATTTTTACCTAATGGAGCTTTTATGTTTGTGGGCTTTTATTTTCCCTGGAGTATGATGACCAAGGGGAAGGCGTATGCTTTTCTTTTTTTTTTTTTTTTTTTTTTTAATTTTAATAGATTTCACCAGGTTGCTTTCCACAAAGGTTACACCCTTTCACCTTTCCCCCCAAACATAAGAGACTATGTTTTTCCTCACATTCTTCCAAGACTGGTAGGGAGGATTTAAAAATATTTGCTGGTGCAGGATTTAGATATTGGGACTATGACTGCTTTTCCCTTCTCTATTTCTAATTTTATTTTCCAATGTCCTTTTCCTGTAAAGGAGGAAAGTTGTGATACTCCTATTTGAACCAGCCCCAGCTCTAGGCCCTTGTGTGCTGATCTCCAAGCAAGGATTCTTAGCAGCCTGCAGGCCCTGGGACCCACTCTTCAGCCCCTCCCCAATAACAGGCTCCCAAGCACCAACTCTCCCCCTACCCCCATACAGACATGCCATCCCGTTCCAGCAAGGCTGGGACCCCCCCCACAGCACGGGCCCATAGCCACACATGCCTGAGGTTCCCTACATGGATGGTACAAAGGTGTTCTGGGGGGAAACATCCAGATTCCAAAGCAAACCCATTGGGTTGGAATCCTATTTACTAGCTGGTCTCCATCTGTTTACTGAACATCTCTGAACACCAGCTTCCTTGTGTATAAAATGGGGGAGGGGAGACAATGCAACCTCACCACAAGGTTGTTAAGAGTAAAGTGGGTAATCTTTCTAAAGCCCTAGACGACATCTGGCACTTGGTACACACTATGATGGTTTGTTACATAAATAATGTCTGCCTCGTAATGTCGCTGAGAGAGAATGTGCACTAGGATGCTTTTCTCAGCACGCACTTGTTGAAAATCTACGATGTAAGGCATAGGCCCCAAGCCAAGTGCCCACTGAGCTCGGCGCCCTCCCCTGCTCTCCCTGAGCCCTGAGCCCCTGGCCGGCCCCATCCTCAGAGGGCATATCGGGGGCAGCTAATCTTGCTGGACCAGCCCCTTGAGCTGCCCTCACCAAGGCCCTGCACCCGGGGCCTTTGCCCCTCAGGCTCTACTGTCACCATCTTGAAATTCTTGAGCCTCGCCCCCCCTCCCACGACACACCTGGTCTGGCCTAGCATGGCGCCTATGTGAAGCGAGCCCTCGGTAAATACATCAAAATGAAGCGAATCAAATAATAAATAAGACCTTGCTTCTGCCTTCTGAGTGTTCACAGCCTCACAAAGAAGACAGCCCAAAGTGTGCTGAAACCTCCACATGGTGGTTCTAACCCCAGCTTGGAGTCAGACAAGCCTGGGCTCAGAGCCCAGAATCATTGCTGGACAAATCACCTCACCTCCGGGCGCCTCAGTCTCCCCAGATATAAACCGGAGTGGGTACTACCAGCGCGGCTAGTCCTGGAAGGTTGGTTCTGAGGTGCAGGAGAGGAAATGGGGGAATGGGGAGGAGGCATAGACGCGTCCTCAGAAGGACCACAGGGCAGTGGCAGCCAATCCTCAGTTCCAGGAAGTCCCCTGAGGTAACGCCTGGCCCATCCTTCCCACCCTTCTCTCCTGGGACCACACCCCTGCCCGCGTTCTGAGGCACCACTGCCTTTTGCCAACTATTTTGCAGTCAGTCCTTCTACCCCTGGAGCCAGCACCTCCCCAAAATGACTCCCCGGGTGCCATAGGGACAGAGAGGATGGCCCGGGATCGGCAGTTGCCACCTTCAGCTGAGCCTGGCGGAAAGCAGTGGGATTCTCCAATGATTTCCAGCATTTCAAAACCCTACCGCGGGTCCCCCATTGACCTAAACTTGACCTCATGGCAAGGCTCGCTGAACTCCAAGGCCTAAGCCATCCCATCCCTCGGACAACCAAGCGCTCTGGGACCTGGTCAGAGTCTCCAAGCAGGAACTTAGAGAGATTTCTGATTCACAAAATAAACAAACAAATAAGATACGGACATGAATTCACTTGGCAGACACAATCTTTCACACCAGGGGGCTCGTGGTGCTTAAAGTAATGAGTCCCTCTTGGCAATGAACAGCTTTGCCGAGTGTTAGCCCAAGCAGCCTCGTTAAAAAGTCAGGCTTTGACTGTGCCCTCTGTTGGGTCTCCCTCCTCCCTTTTCACTCTGCCATCATCCCTCCTGGTGGCCCGTGCCTCCACCTCTTCTCCCCTGAACCCTGCACTAGGCAGGCCCCCAGCTTCCCTGGGGGACTGATCTTAGATCTGGATCTCTCCTGTGGGAGGGCAGGGACTTAGACGAGCTCTTCCTAAAAGTCACAAAGCAGGCCTCCCAGCACCTGCCCCCCCACCCACCCACTCGCAGCCCGCCCCCACCCATGAATCTTCCCGAAGGGTCACCCTGAGGACAAGCCATTTACTAACTCAGGGGAGAGCAGAGAACTCCCAGGTATCAAGACTTATGAGTCATGGATCTCACAGGACCCTGTATTCTTTTGCCTTCATTCACCACTTCCTTTCCTCCTATGAATTTCTCCCAACAGCCCACTCATCTTCCCTCTTGGAGCCCTGCCCACTGTCGCTCCCCCTGACATGGTGCTATCTCTAACAGGCCAAGGCACTCAGCACCCCGATGGGATTGGAGACGGCTCGCTCAAGCACTCCAAGTTAGCCTCCCTGGCTAATCAAATATCAAAGCCACCTCCCACAGCGATCTGGAGGAGTTGGTGACAGCAAGACATTGGCCACAGAGCCGCCAGAACAGGCCACGTTTGTTTGGTGGCAGCAGTGAAGCCGGTTTCTGTTCTGTCACATTCCTAGTGGCAGCAGGCGGTGGCTTTTCCTGAGAAGCAACTGCTCTGTGGTCGCCGGGGTTGGGATTTTTTTTTTCCTTCTTTTCTTTTGAACGCAAAGAGATGTTCCACGCGAAGGGTCAGCTGGGTGGTGGTTAGACTTTTTTCCTATGACAAAATGAATCAGCAGCAAGAACAGTGGTTGAAGGGAAGAGACTACATCTAGAAACTGGTCTCAGTTCTGCTCAGAGAACATGGGACAAGTCACGGCCACTCTGAACTTCTGTTTCATCTTCTGGAATATGAGAGAATTGGGTTAAAGACTCCCTGAGGTCCCGGAACCAGAGGGTGATTCCACTTTGTGCCAGACCTTACAGTTTAAACAACACTTCACACTTATTATTTCATTCGATGTTCATAGTAACCCCACACGTGAGCCAGGAGGGGAATTAGTATCTCCATTGACAGTGGTGAAATGATTTGTCTGTGGTTCCATATCCTACATGTGACGGAGCAGAGCCTCCGTCATGGGCCTGCCTCCTGGTGCAGACAGGGCTGAGTCCCTGCTCCACACTCCCTCCCCCCTCACCTCCCCACAGGGCTTTGGTTCAAGCCAGAATGCAGGGCTCATCCTGTCTACCCCACTGTCTGCTGACAACACTGAGCTCCATCGAGGGAAGCGAAAGCACCTCCCCAAGATCACGAAACACTCTAGTTGCCTAAAACGTAACCCAGTGCTGCCCTACCCACCATCCTCCTCTCAACACCACAGGGGCCCCGAGGATGGGTCCCTCATAAAGGTGACACTGATGAGCTCGGGGCACGTTTGAGACACCCCACTACGTCACCACTAGCCGCACTGCCTGGGTGGGGCCTTGAGAAGTTGTCACCGGGGTCCTCTTGGGGGCTGACGTGCCCAGATAGCTCCTGACAGGATCCTCAGGACCCTGTGTAACCCCTAAGACCGCAGATACCCTGCTCAACCCCCTGGGTTCCTCCAAGTCCTCGGACTTCTGCTGAAGCCCAGCCTCACCCCACTGTGCCCCTCCCAGACCACAGGGTGAGTGGCCAGCTCCTTCTCCAACCCCGATGTCCCCACGAACACAGCTCTGGGAGTGGGGACTGGCCAGCCACCAGCCTGCGGCGCCCTCTCCCTCTCGTCCCCTCTGGCAAATGGGACTCCTTTCTCAGGACTCGGCTCAGCTGGTCCCTCTTCATGGCACAGCCCTCAGGGGCCATCACTTCCTGCCCCCCCCCAATACATTGGAGTAGAGCTCTGCAGGAACCCGTGTCCCCTCGTGGGGCCATCAGGTCCTCCTCATCGATGGCAAGGCTGTCCTGCTTCTAACTGGCAGCTCTGCGAGGAGGTGTCTTCTCTTCTCGGAGCTGGGCCGGCCGTGGTGGGGTTCAGCTGCCTTGGAAAGAGGGAGGACGAAGGGACAAAGGCAAAACAAATGTTACCGCTCCTGCCCACTTGGAAATGGCCACCGTGGGAGCCAATCTTCTCCGGACCTGTTTTCTCATCTACGACGCGGAGGTGATGTATGCCGCAGACCCCAGCAGGATGGTAAGGGACAGCCCAGGACAAAGAGGCTCAGCACCTCGTCCTTCACCAGGAAACATTGTTACCCTTACTAGGGAATTCCCTGGGAGGTTCTCCCCTGAGCTTGCAAGAAAACCCCAAGGTCCCCACACCATTTGCAGGAAGCGCCCAGGGGGTTGGCAGCCGCCTTCCCTGCCCTCCCTCTCCTCCAGCCCCAGCCGGAAAACCCCTTTGTCAGACAGCCCCAGACACAGCCAAGCTGTTTTCCTTTCCCTTGTTGACATAGGGAAGACCTGGCCACGGAGCCTGGGGCTGGGCTCCCACCCTTTTAAGTGCAAACATTGGGCTGTGTACTTTGGGCCCCTCTGAAGGGCCATTTCTGGTGAAATACTGGTTTTGAAATACTTCACTGCTTGTTTGCTTTCGGAAGCCCGTACAGGCTCGGGTCTCTCAAGGCCTGTGTTCAGAGCTGCTGGAGGCTCCGCGTGGTTGCAGGATCAGGTCCCCAGCAGGAATGAACACAACCCCCTGCTCTGAGCTGGGTCCAGGAGCTGCCTGTGGTGGAGAAGGGCCCCATGCCCTCCACGGTCCATGTCCTGCACTGGGAGAGTGGACAAAGGCACAGAGAGACGCTCCCAGACAGCACGGGAGGTGAGCCAAGTGTATGGACAGGATGCGAAGGATCAGAGGAGGGTTAGAGCCAAAACAATCCCCACCTCCTCCTGCCCCCCTCCCCTGTGTTGTGTGCAGAAACCCTGGCCCCAGTGCTTCCGTCCCCCTCCCCCTCCAGATCTGCACCCACCTCTCTGCTGGCAGGAATGTGCAAACTTCCCCTCCTGCCAAGAGCCAGTTTGAGAAGAATGGATGTTTATTTGAGCTGCTCTGCTCTATAGGAAGGGACCAACTAGCACAACAGCCTGGGGCCAATATAGTGGGGTAGAAGAAGAAGGCAGGGCCAGCTGGACAAAAACCTGAGGATGTCATCTGGTCCCCTAGAAGAAGGAGCTACTGTGCCTTGGGTGGTCATCTGAGTCATGTGCTCTACATGACTTGTTTACTTACAACTTTGTGAGATGTGTGATGCCATCCCCATTTCACAGATGAAGACACTGAGGCTCCCTGGATGGGGCCCAGGGCCTCACTTAGAGGCAGAGGCTCTGGGAAGTGTTTGCTGCAAGGAAGTAGGGACAGGGTTCACAGAGAAGAGCAGCTGGGGGAAGCTGGCACAGGAATGTCGAGGTGAGATGTTTGGGACAAGTTCAGAGGCCGATGAGAAGCCCAGTGCGTCAGCAGGGGAAGGAGATTGGGAGCTAAGGATAGGCAGAGATTGGAGCTTGCTGAAGACCCTCCATCCCTCCTTCCACATGGTGGGGGCAGAACAGACAGCCCCAAGTAGAGACTGAGCCCCTTGGGTGTGCCCACTGCCTGGAGAGCAGCCGCCTAGGAGCCCACAGAAGGCAGACAAGTGAATTGATTTATTTATAGAGCCGTTTCACAGGTCCCCCACAAAGAAAGCAGATTTCCAAAGCTCCTGGCCTAGAGCTAACATGCACTTCCCCCAGAAAATTTCCTCTCTTCAGACCTCCACTGGGAGCCCAGTAATTAAGTTTGCAACCTGGATTCCCTGCCCCAGGCAGGCTAGAAGCGCTGGTTCAGGGTGGTGTGGTGTGGTTAGAGGCAGGCCTTTAAGCAACGGGGAGAAGGTGTTGCCAGAAACCACCTCTGAAGAAGGAAAGACACAACCAAATCCAAGGATGGAGACACTCCCAAGGCAGAGCTGGCCAGAGCCTGTTCACAGATCAGGTAGAGCTGGGCGTCCTGACTCTCGTTTAGCTAAGTGAGGGTGGAAAGTTCTGCTCCTTCCCATCTGAAAAGCAGGGCAGGTCACGGGGGTCACATAGGTTACCTGCTGAGTGTCTGGACTCAGGAGCCAAGACTAGTGGCATGAGGGCTACACTGGAGGTCACGGCAGGAAACGCAGCACATTCTCAAGCTGCGTTTTGAATAAACACTCCACCTTGGCTCCAACTCCCAGAGATGCTGAGGAAAATAGTCTGGAGGGGGCGCCCAGGCCATCAGACTTTTCGGAGTCCTCCATCTGATTTGGACCCGGAAGGGGAGGGCTGAACACCTCCCCACAAACAAGGGGAACCCAGCCCATCCCAGAAGCCAACGCAGGGCCCTGACCACCAACCAGGCTGCTGAGCAGGGGCTCAGTCTCTGTCTGGGTACCATATTCTAGAACGTTTTCTGTCAATGTGGTTAATTTCTTTGAAGCTTTGGCTCTTGAGGGAATAAAGTTCAATTATCTGGAAAACTCACTTATGTGGAACTCATCACTCCCAAATGGTCCCGGCTAAATGAGGTGTTACGATTCTATAGATTCTTGAAATAGAGTCTTTGTGATTCTTCACCCAGAAAAAAAAATTATCCAGAGGCTTGGCTTGGAAGCACGCCCTTGCTGCCCTGGCTCTTTAGGCAGCTGGGTTCCGCCTAAACCCGGGTCAGGGAAGGGCTGCCTGGCTTGAGGGGGAAGAGTTCTGTCGGAGCCCCAGACAGCCTGAGTCACAGGCCTGGGCCCCTGTTGCCTTGGCTCCTCTGGGACGGTTAACCTATTTCTGCCTGCCTCTCTGCCATCCGATAACCACATCCTGGGGCGCTGGGGGGATCACTCTCACGGGGCATCCCGCCGAGCGCATGGTTCCACATGAGGCTTTCCAGTGGTTTCTTTTATGCAGAAGACAAATAAAGGGTTTGTTCCATTTGTTTTATGAGCTCACTTTTAACCAGAGGGGTGAGGAGAAGGATAACACAAAAGGTGCTTTGATTATTAAAATCTCACTTTGTTCTTAAGGACCCCACGCACACAGAACCCAGAGATGGAATATTCACCATTGATTGCCATGACCCAAATATGGCGGCGGCGGGGGGTGGGGGTGGGGGGAGACATGGAGAGCAGGGTCCATGTCCCAGGATCCTTTGCAGCCGTTGTCATTAGATATTTACTTCTTTGTTTATGTCAGGCCCGCCCCACACGGGAGAATAAGCTCCAGGAGAGAAGAGATTTGGTCTGTTTGGGTTATTGCTGTGTCCCCAGGGCCTACAACAGCGCCATGTCAACTCTAAGCCACAATAAACATTTGGCGAATAATTGATCTTTGAACTCAGTGCTGGTTTTATAAGTTTTGAAACAAAGTGCTAGGTACCCGAGTTGCGGGTTACGGGCCGTATGGGTTTGATCTCACTGCTGTGACTGGGGACCACCAAGTGACTGTTCTAAACAACAGAAATGTACTATCTCATAGTCGTGGAGGCTACAAGCCTGAGGCCCAGGTATCAGCAGGTTTGGATCCTCGTGGGGGCTGAGACGGAGAGTCCGTTCTGTGCCTCTTCCCTCTTCGGGGCAATCCCCGCTGGCAATCTTTGGGGCCCCTGGCTTAGAGAAGCATCACCCAACCTTTGGTTTCTTCCTCTTACCATGGCATTCTTCCTGTGTCTCCATCTGCATCCCAATCTCCCCTTTTAACAAAGACCCGAACCACACAGGGTTAGAACATACCCCAATGACTTCATTTTCATGCAATTACCATCATGAGGACCCCACCTCCAAATCAGTCCCATTCTGAGGTACTGAGGGCTCCAGCATATGAATTTTGGGGGGACTCCACTTAACCTAATCCCTGTTAGTGGATTCATCATTAAATAAACCATTAATAATAAAGCATTAATTAAATCATTTTCTAACACAATATGTCCTAGGCACCTCTGATCTGCTGGCTATTTTGCTATATACTGGGAGGCTAAAAAGATGATCCAGAGAAAGCTACAGAACTAAAAATTGAAATCCGCCCAGGAGCTCTGCTGACAACATGGCCCAAGTCTCCACCAGAGAGAGTAACTAATTAACTAATTAATTAATTGCTGCGATTGGAGACCAAGGAGTTTTCACGGAAGAGGTGACGTGTGAGCAGGGTCTTTGCTGGATACATGGCGTTCCAGGGTAGAGAAGGGAGGAGGGCAGATGGCCGGTGGGAGCAGAGGCAGGGGGATGCTCGGTGTTTGCAAGGAGCGTCGAGCAGTTGAGTGAGGCTGGGACGTAACCTGCACAAGGACACAGAGTAAGAGAGATGTCTATCACGAGGACAGGTGGGGAAGGCGTCTCTGCTGTGTATTTGCTGTGGCCCAAGGGGAGCCAAGGCATGCGGCTGGGAGGGGCGTGATTTCGGAAGCTCACACCTCCGGCAGCGCAGGAGTGGGAGCATGGAAAGCAACCTCCCCAGAAAGCCCAGGCTGGAGCAGTCGGGGTTGCTGAGCGTGAATGCAATACCCGTGGACGTTATACCTCCCCAGATGTGAGCCAGGACAGGTGGACGGCGAGAGAGAGGCAGGTGCTGGGCATGGCAGGAGTGCTATGTACCCAGATGGGGGTGAAGGGGGGGTGTTGCATAAACAGAGAAGACAGGGAGACAGAGCTGGGGCGCCGCAGGTGGGGAAGGCAAGGCGGGAAACCAGAAACAGAGATGGAGGAAAGGATGTTACAGGAGATGTGGTCCCCTGGGGGAGAACGGTGAGTGCTTGGAGGGGAGACAGGGCCCAGGGGGGCCTCTGTGAAGGGGAGTCTCAGTGACAGTTACACTGGGGCTTCATCTGGAAAGCTTGGCAGTCACACAAATGGGCCAGGGGAGCTGGATTCCACCAGGCTGGAGTGGGAGCCAGCATCAGAATTTGTTATTTTATTTCATTTCATTTTATTTCATTTTATTTTATTTTATTTTATTTTATTTTATTTTATTTTATATTTTATTTTGGGAAGGAGGAGGAGAGGGAGAGAGAGAATCCCAAGCAGGCTGCCTGCGGGGCTGGATCCCATGACGCTGAGATCATGACTGACCCAAAGTCAAGAGTCAGATGCTTAACCAGAGGAACCACCCAGAAGTTTTTAAAACAATGGTTCTCAAACTTGGCAGCATTTTCGAGTCACCTGGGGAGCTTCCAAAACTACTATAGCCTGGGTCACACATCTAGAGATCCTGATGTCATTGGTCTGGGGATAGGCCTGTGCATCTGGAGAGTCAGCCCTCCCTAGGGGAGTCTAATTCTCAGGCCAGACTGAGAACTGCTCTCTGGGGCCGGAACAGGACAGATCTACAGAGGATGGAAGGACATCCGGCCAGAAGAAGCACTAGTACAACCTCCCAGGCTCAGAGGCCCAGGGAGGGGTCAAGCTCAGCAGGAGATCAGAAGGGATGAGTGCTAAGCAGACTCCCTCCCCACCCCCAGAATTCTGGGAGTGGCTTGCATGCACTTCCAGCCAACTCCATGGTCTGTGGCCTCGAGCCGGTTGGTACCTCGAAATCGGCCCTGGTAAGACGCGTATCACACAGCACGGGGCACATGCTGCCACTCAGAACAGTCTGTCCCTCCCCCAACTGCCACCCCCAGAGAGCTGGCTGTTAATCCCCTACAGGCACACCTCTCTCTTTCTTTATTTCTTTTTCTTTCTTTCTTTCTTTTTAAAGATTTTATTTGTTTATTTGACAGAGATTACAGGTAGGCAGAGAGACAGGAGGTGGGGAGAGGGGAAGCAGACTATCCGCTGAGCAGAGAGCCTGACGTGGGGCTCGATCCCAGGACCCTGGGATCATGACCTGAGCCAAAAGCAGAAGCTTTAACCCACTGAGCCACCCAGGCACCCCACACCACTGTCCTTCCATTCGGCTGCCCTCTGAGGTCAGATCTTCTGTCCCAGGGCAGGTTCCATCCTGAAGTCTCATTTGCAAGCTAGAAACATTTTCAGTGCCTCAGCCCCCTGGCCTCTGCTCTCCCTCCTTCTGGGCGACTTTGCTGTCTCTGTTGCCTGCTGCCCATAGCCTCCCAGGGTGAAAACCACCAGTTGGCCCCTGCTCAGTGTGGGCCCTGGAGGGACCTGCACAGAAATGTCAAAAGCAGGCATTTGCTCTCAAGGACCCCATCCCACTAGAGAGATGCCAAGGGCAAAGAGCTAAACGACCGTGAAAGACGTAAGTGACAGATTAAGTAAAAAATGAGAGAGTCTCACGGGCCAGATTGTCCAATGGGTGTGCCACCAACACTCGCTGCAAATGCTGGGGTCCAGAAAGAGCAGTGGGATCCCCTGAGACATACTTTAGCTTCGGTGGGTGGGTAGGAAGGTGTCCGCCTCTCTGTCGTCCATGGTCAGCTCAAGGGGAGGACTACCCTCCCCGTTATGTTATTGCCCTGAAGACATTTCCATATCCTCTGGGCCTTTTTGGCATTTTCCCTGAGCCCCTGCTAGAAGCCCTGGCTGGACCCCCGGGACAGGTGCATAAGCCAAGTTCCTTAAAGAACCCATGGTAAACCCCTGCCCGGACCTACTCAAACCTCCCCTCTCCATCCCCCACCCACGTGCATGCCCCATCAGCCATCCTCTCTCCTTGCAAACCCCAGGCAGGGCAACAAGGCCTGAGCTCACCCCATCAGCTCCAGTGGCTCCCACATGGGTCCATCAGAAGCACCTGCCCAGGAGAAATGAACATTAGCCTAGCTTGGGGGGTTTGGCATTAATAAACTAGAATGGATTTAGGAGCAGGTGATCAAGCTATACCCCAAAAACCAAGTCAGTTTTTGATGGAGTTTAGATGTGATGAGACTCTTTTTTTAAAAAAGATTTTATTTATTTATTTGAGAGTGAGAGGCAGCATGAGAAGGAGAGGGATCAGAGGGAGAAGCAGGCTCCCTGCTGAGCAGGAAGCCCAATGCGGGACTTGATCCCAGGACCCTCAGGATCATGACCTGAGCCAAAGGCAGTCACTTAACCAAATGAGCCCCCCAGGTGCCCCAGGTGTGATGAGATTCTGACCCCAGGAGTTTACTTGGGAAGCTAAGTGCACATGGATTTTGTCTTCTGTGTGGCAGTGGAAGATAAAAGTTGGCCGAAGAGGGAGTATTCACAAGGCAGACATGGTTCAGTTCCAGAGGCTTCTCTGGTGTCTAGAGCTGTCCAGCCTGTGTATTTACCACCTCTGATGTCAGGCCCTGACCATGCCGGGACACAGACATCTGTGAATCTCATCTCAAAAGTGTCTGTTGAGATGGACGAGTCCAACGGCAGCAAGACCCTCTCAGGGCTGGGGAGGCATGCCCACCTGGACCGCTTCCTTAAGCTAAAGAGAAGGACTAACCAGGTGTAATAAGAGGGGATGGCATTTGGGAGCAAGTACTACAGACCCGAGCATCGAGACTGTGCTGGGGGCTGGACCTTTGCTCTCTCACCTGATAGCCCTTCTCAGAAGGTCACTGAATATTCCAGCTCTGGCAGCAGAGTCAGGCCTTGTGTGGAGAGGGGAAGGTGAAGCTTTTAAAATATCCATTTCTGTGCTCTCCCCTCCACCAGATAGCATTTTGCATTATTGAACAGAACCCCACACCTGAGCAGCTCTTGAAGGCAGATGAAGTCATGGGGAACCGTGGCCCCACCCCGCCAGGATCCCTCGGGTGGCAGAAATAGTGAGAACCTCCATAGGTAGCATTTTCTCCAGTGTTCGTTTTCAAATCATTAAATACTTAACAGAGGAAGCGACAAAAAGCCGAAGAGTTCCAAGTCACTGCTGATAAAGTGTCAATCAGAAATTAAGACGGACCAAGTCTGAAATTATAATGATCTTTTTAAGAACAGGTCCCGGTCCACTTGATTTATTTTTTTTCTTTTTTAATTTGTCTAGCAGGAAGTAAGGATGTGGTTCAACACAAGACTCCTGGCATCCTTGCCTTTCCCAAGTGGTATCAATCTCCTCGGTTTACAGGCAAGGAGCCCAGGGCTCTCAGAGACTGTGTGGGTACCCCCAAAGGCAAAGGAATCTGGGGCAACCTGAACTGCAACCGCCCTTGACCTCACCTTCAAGTCCCATTCCCCTATGTAGCTGGTGAAGAGCTGTGCTCTGGGGCAAAGCCAAAGTCACTCATACTTAACTGAGCTTCTACTGAGTTCTGAGTCTATGTTGTTTGGACCGTCACCATCACCAAGTCAAGTAGATACCGCTACGAACCCTTTTAACGATGGGAAAAAACTGAGGCCTAGAGAGGGTGAGTAACCTGTCCAAGACACGAGGGTGATAAGGGCTGGGCCCGATTTGCAAACCCAGGCAGTGTGATTCCAGAATCCCCAGACGTAGCCTCTGCCCCCACGACCCCAGCTACTAGGGAGGATAGCCAGCCCCTCCTAGCCACAGACCAGGGGAACAGCCCTTGCTTTGGGTTCCCAGATACCACTCTGAAGACAGGGAGATGACATTTGGTGCCAGCCCTCCCTAACTTGTTTCTAGAGGAATCAGTGTTTCCTGTGGCTCAGGAGTAAAGGGGTTAACCTGAACTCAGTTCCCTTTCAAAGGAAATCTAGCAGAGGCCCCTATTGGGGGGTAGGTCCATGCCCGAGTCACTTTGGCACTTAATTGCTTATTATTTAATTGCTGTATTGGGGAGCACAAAGTGATCTACTGCAAAGTTATTAGCAAATTCCAGTTTTAAGGAAATAATTACTGAATTCTCCCTCCCTGGGTTGAGTAATTCCTTCCAAGATGCTCAACGACATCAAGCATTTTCACAGGGCCGCTAGCAGCTCTGTAATATGCAAATAAAGTAACTCTGTAATTACCAATAAAATGCTTACTGAAGTGACAAATTTTTACTCAGCAGTGAGTTGGGGGAAAAAATGGCATCATTTGTTTTTTAAGGATCCTTTAACCTTGTTAGTTGGCATTCATTTCTGTGCTATTTTATGGTCATTTAAAAAGACAATGGAGCCAACAGGCCTCCCTGGATGGGGAGAAGGCCCTCCTGGGAGCCCCCTCTTCTGACTAGCCTCACTCATTCTATGGACGCCTGGATGGTCCACTCCAAGTGCTGGGGTGGGGGATCTTGGGCATTCTGCGGACTTCCCTGTGCCTTTCCCTACGTATGCTGGGAGTCTGGCTTTCGGAGGGGCTCTCGGCTGATCTTTCCACATGGAAAATAGAGACTGACCTCTCAGCCAAGAGCAGCTGCCAGAATGATCCTCCTGAAGTCCAAGTGTGATTGTGTTGCTCCATTTTCAAGCCCCTTCTTGCACTCCAGACATAACTACTGGAAGTTCAGTGGTTTGCTTAGACCTCAAGGCCTTGCACCACAGACCAAGCAGGCCAGGCACTGGGCACACTAAACATTCTAACTACCTCTCTCCGGACCCATACACGCCTCCCACACAGCCTTGATTTCTTCACCTGTCAGATGGCATCATGGTCAGCACAGGCTAGGTTACGCCACAGTAACGAGGAAGTCCACACCCTCCATGGTTTCAAACAATCTAAATTTATTTATGCTCCCTGTCCCTCATGGGTTGGCCTGAGCATCTGCTCATTGTACTCACTCAACAAAGAGCAGGCTGATAATACTGTCACCCTCTCCATCACTGGTGGCCTGTCACCATATTGGAGGGAAAAGGAAACATTTGCAGACCTGGAGTGACGTGCTACTTCCTCTCCCCGGTGACCAGCCAGAACTCTTGGTGTGGCCCCACACAACCACAAAAGGCTCAGGAAGTGAAATCTGAATTTCCCTTCAGTAACAGAAATACGTGACCATGATTCTAATGACGACTGTCAATGCAGATCTTAAGAACCTGCAGGGTTGATGTGAGCGCTAAGTGTGATGGAGCTTGTAGAGAGATCAGCGCCGTACCTGGCACGGGGCAAGTCCTACGTGAGGCACTATTAGCTGCTCCATGCACGCTTGCTGGAAGAACATTCCAGCATAACCCCCAGGAGTCACTGAGACCAGCCCCCCACCCCTTACAAATTGGGGTGATCAGAGAAAGCCTTCAGAGGGAAAGGAAACATCGACCCCAGTTTTGGGGGGCATTGCAATGTCAGGGGCTGACCCTCTGGGAGGAGGAAAGACAGGAGCAAAGCCAGAGGGTCTGGAAAATAAGCTTGTGTGCACAGAGAACACGGAAGTGAACTGGACTGGGGTAGAATTTTTAAAGGAGGGTCCTACATTCCTTGGGAGTATCACCACAAAGCACAAGAAAAGAGACTTCATTCTGAAGACTCCATTCACAGAAACAATTCACAAATCGGAAACATTCCTTTGCTGTGCCTTGCATCTAATTCTTGGCTTAGAAATCGTCACTGGCAAATGAGGTTAGAGTTAGATGATCAGAAACCTTGATCTGAAAACCAGATCCCAACGGGGAGCCGAGGGCCCCCTGGCCCCAAGTCCAGAGGCCTCTCCACAGCCCCATGTAGGGGCTGACCTGGTTTCTTCTCCTTCTTCTTTTGCCAAGGGCTCCATTTCTGGGTGACCACGTTTGCCCCCAGGGAGAAGCCTTTCTCTTCTACTTGCATTGGTAACTGCTCAAAGTCCCACTAAGGTCTTGGAAAAGTGCCACCCACATCCCTGCACACTGGCCCAATTGTGTGTGGCAAATTCCTCCCTTTTGAACTCTGGACCTTCTGGAGGAAACCGTTTCAATAGGAATAGCTCGGAATTCTCCCAGGCCTTGCCATCTGGGCGTCTGGAATGAAGTTTCCAGGATATACGGCCCTTTGAAGGAAACAAATTCAATTGGCGATTGTGCTCCCATTTAATATGCCTAAGGAGTGGTCTTGGACTCCTGCCAGGACTTTCAGTTTTTCACTCAACAAACATTGATCTTTTCCTGTGCCTTTGGCACTAGGCTGGGTATAGGGGCAGGAAGGTGGGGAGAGCGGACACATGAAAAAAAACCGACTTTGGCCAAATGTAATAAGGACCCTGATTGAGACAGGCCATGAGGGATTATAAGGTGCCGCAAAGGGATGGGGGATTCCTCCCAGGCAAGGAGGAATCTAGACTCTTGACAGGTCTAGAATGCCTGCAGAGAAACAGGATCCCACCCAACAGATATTTTAATGAGCTAGGAGACCAAGGAACTCAAGAGGGACGAGCATCGTCCCCTCCCTCACATTGCTCCTTGTCTTGTGGCAGAGACTTTGGCTTGGCACAGGTGATTCTACTGCATGGCCCAGCAGGAGGAGGAACACTGCCTCCGAAAAGCTCTGCTCCAGTCCTCCGAAGGCAAAGATCAAAATAGTCCCAAGAACAGGCAGATGCCCAGGCAGGCTTCCTACAGAAGGTGGCAGGACTGGGGTTTTAGAGAGATGGAGCTGGGGGGTGGGGGGACAGGAAGGTGGGGCCTGTGGCACAAATAGGGAGGGTGACCCCAGATCCAGGTCATAGGCACAACCAGACACAGGTGTCCCAACTTGAGCCAGGGTCTGTCTGAAACAGTGAGGGCAAAGTCAGGGTGGTGGAGGGGGGTGAGACTTGACCCCGCAGGCCTGAGGTCACCGACGTTGTCCCCACCAAAGACCTTGTGTCCGGTTGCCTCTAAGGGTTCTATCTTTGGGCAAGCTTCCTCTACTGTGGAAGCCCCATCTAGTAAACCATCATCCCTGTGTTTTTCCTGTAATATAAGCAGTGTTGGCTTATCTGAGATTATTCTAACCAAGTGGGAAAAGAGTCACTCTCATGCTCCAAACTCCAATAGTTCCCCATTGTCCTCAGGATCAAGTCCAGCGTCCAAGGCCATTGGCCTTGGGGCCCCTCCCTGCCCTACTGGGCCTCACCAAACTACTCATGATTGCTTAGACCTGCATGTTTCCCTCTAGACCGCTGAGCTCACTGCCTCGGTGCTTGGAAGCTCTCACTCTTCCCTGCCTGTTATCACCTAGCTTATGGGGCTGGAAACTTCATTGTCTGAGCCCAGATCCTAGCCAGGTGCTGAGCTCTGATCAGACCTTGTGGGCAGGCTCCATCTGCTCGTCTGTGTCCCCCAGGAGGCTGTGAACCTCTGGGGCAGGGACTCTGCATCCAACCCCCCAGTGCTCCGCTGGTCATCTGGTTTGGCTCTCACAGTGGCACAGAGGCCAAACAGGTGGGAGTTTCTTTACCCAGGAACTCCAAAATGGTGCTCGCCGTGGCTGGAAGTTAGATTTGCTCGTGAATGTCAATGGCTCACAAAGGCGGACAACATCAGCTCCCTCCATGGCCAGCCACACAAGGCCATAGATAGTGGTTGGCCTCTGGGCAGAGCCCCCAGTCCCAGGAGCAAGGATTAGAAGGGAAAACGAGCCCCTCCCTCCCACTGAGGTCCCCCACTCTCGTCTCTGCACCTCTCACCTTCTCCCACACGAGCCCACCAGGACCCATACTCATTTGTTCACTCCTAACTCCTAACTCCTAATTTGTTCACTGTGTTCCAGATACCTAAATCTGACAACCTGAGGAGGGCTTGATTATTATACCCATTTTACAGAGAAGAAAACAGAGGCTTAGGGGCCCTGAATGATACAAGCTTAAGCTATTGGTGGGGGCTGGGTTCTGACTTGGAGCTATCTGCCTTTGAGGACACTTGGAGCCTCCTTACGGGGGGGGGGGGGGGAGCAACCCCCTTCAGCCCTCAGCTGCTGCCCTTACACGGGAGGAGGAGCTCAAGAGCTTCGAGTCCGTTAGAAGATTCCAGAATTCAGGGCTCCCCCTGGTCCTCCTCAGAATTTCACTCAGCCCCATGCCCCTCAGAGCGGTCCCTAGGCCTCCATGGGGTTCCCCTCCCAGGCCCAAGAGCACTTACCTCCATCTCGGGTGGGGCAAGGGCAGGCAAGAGGACTAATTAACAGTCTGCTAAGGGCTCTGAAGATGAAAAGCAGCCTTCAAGTGACAGCCTATTATCAGAAAGCTTCACACAGGGAATAATGAAATTCCAGGTTCCAAATGGAGAGTAAAAATCCTTTAACAAGGTGATAAAGGGAGTCGGAGGGGGGGGGGGGAACAGGGCGGAGGGCGAGGGTGTCCACTCTCTCCTCCAAGTGCACAGCCGCCCCCCCCCCGGACCCCAGCAGTCTGAGGGGGAAAAGTGTGTCCAGGGTCAGCCTCAGGCTCCCAGGCCTCTTCCATTATTGCCAGCTCCTGTCCCTGCCAGCTACGAGAGACTCTGGAAGAGGAGAGAACCAGGCCTCCCTTGAGGGGCCACAGGCCTGGAGAAGCCAGGATCCCTGGACCCTGAGGCTAATGTAGAAAGGAGCCAGGTTGGGAGAGAGGAGCCCCGGTTTCTGATCCTTTCCACACTGCGACTCGGTTCCAGGACATAGGTGGGTCCTGTCCTCTCTGTGCTGGTTGCCTTAGGGGGTGACCTGCATGGTCCATGCCCTGCCCCCACACAGGGATGCCCCTTAGTGGGGGCACCATGTACCCAGCATTGTGGAGCCTGGGTTTTTGTTTAACTGAGCAGCTAGCTAGGGGGGCTAATTTTGTGGGGTTCTTGGATTTTAGTCAGTCCAGGTTCCCACAGCTAGGAAGGAACAGCCCCCTGCCACCGTGCCCCTGGAGTTCCCTGACGGGCAATGTCTAGAGACTGGAAAAAAGTCCCCCCCGCCAACCTCAGAAGCACATTCACCGCTATCTCCCTCACAGGCTGGGGGATCCTTAAAGGCAGCGATCAGTCCCACTCAGCTCTGGACCCCCCTTGTGTGCCACAGGGACAGAATCACCAGCAAAAATAAACTCTTGGGTGCCTGGGTGGCTCAGTGGGTTAAGCCACTGCCTTCGGCTCAGGTCATGATCTCAGGGTCCTGGGATTGAGTCCCACATCGGGCTCTCTGCTCAGCAGGGAGCCTGCTTCCTCCTCTCTCTCTCTGCCTACCTCTCTGCCTACTTGTGATCTCTCTGTGTCAAATAAATAAATAAAATCTTAAAAAATAAATAAATAAATAAACTCTTGCTGTTAGCAATCCAATCACCAGTCATGCAGTTGAACTGACAGTTACTAGATTGAAGGGATTTGGTGAAAGTCTTGTCAAAAATTGAAACTTGATTTCAAGTGCATTGTTTGGGGTATTACTTAACTTCTCTGAGCCTCAGTTTTCCTTATCTGTAAATAAAATGGGGATGGCGATGGGACCTGCCTCATGAGATTGTTCTAAGGTGAGATGAGTTAATTCCTGGGAATTAGAGAGTTTCTTTATTATTACTCCCAGTGTTAACCTTTGGTTACCATCAGTTAGATAGCTATGAATCTCTTTGCTTCTTTGCTGCTGCCTGGAATTCCTTTAAGCCCTTGACTGCACAGGGAGGGGATACGGGGAGTGCAGATGACATTTGGACAGCCATTGTCTCTTAAGCTCTAGTGCCCCAACAGGCTTGAAACCCAGTCTCCCTGTCTACAGATGAGAACACTGAGGCCCAAAAAGCAAGGGGGTTGTTTATGGTGATGCGGTTGGGCAGGGAGATCAGAGCCCAGATCTGAGCATGGGTTAGAAATCATCATGCAGTTGGGAAATGTGCATTGAGCACCAATGGACCAGGCCCCAGGGATGGGAGAGTGCAGATGACAGACCAACTTATGAGCAGGGCTGTGACGAAAATAAAATCCTCTGATCAAAACTAAAGAGGAGGTTGTTTAGAAAAGACTTCTCTGAGGAGGTCTGTGCTGAGCCCCAGAAGATGAAAGGGGAAAGGAAGCCAGAGCCTTCCCGTTGCTCCTGACTGCCTCACCACCAATTCTCACTAAGGTGTGAATGATTAACTGCAGGTCCGAGCCTGGAAGCGAGATTAGAGATTTGAAAGCAGAAGGGCAGAGGGAATAGGAGGGCAGTGCAGAGGCCCCGTGGAGGACCCCAAGTAGAGAGGGATTGGAAAGAAAGTGGAACCTTGCAGAGGTAAGGACGGTGAGTTGTAACTTTCAAGGGCTTGGTTAAAAACAGAAAGCTGGGCTTGGGGGCTTGGGGAGAAACTCCCATTGCTAAGAAGAAAAGATGAGTACCTGAGTCCTCTCTGTCCCAGAGACAGGTGGCAATTTGAGGCTATCAAGGCAGAAAAATGAAAATCAACTCTTCCTGTGAGGATGGATACAGGAAGACATCATTCCTAACCATAGCAGATGGAGGGAGCCCTACACATAAGTCCCCCAAGAAGGAAAACACCACGCCTTCGCTTCTCACAGCTGTCATGATGGAGCTGGCCCTATGCACCTCCCCACATCCTTAAAGATGCCCTAGTAGGAGCCCCCCCCCCACTCTTCTCAGCTCTGAGGAGAGACAAGAGAAAATAAATGTTTAACAGCAGGTGTGGCCAGGTCCCCGGGAAGCACAGAAGGCCTCACTGAGGAAACCCCATTTGCACTGAGATCTAAGGTAACAAAGGGGAGGGGAGGGTATTCCTGGCAAAAGGAACAGTGTATATGTTGTTGTGCCACTAGATTTCTAATAACTGGCACTGGTGGGAGGAGGGAACAGACCTTTGGCCGTGTTCGCCCATGTCCATGGTGTAAATACTCTTGGCATGCATGATATCACTGAACATGGGCAGTCAAGACAGTGGGAGCTGGCTGTAGCCCGAAGGAACAGGAGCCAGCCAGGGGCACCCAAGGGGGTTTGCTGGCCTTGGAGGGGGCACGGGCTTCAGCTAGCAAGTAGACTGTGTAGATTGTGACCCCAGGTCTTAGTTTCACCTTCCTGTCCCCTCAGAGCTCTGTAGGGTTATGTGCTGGGCCCAGAGTTCCTGGTGTTAAGTGACAAGGAAAGAATTAATTAATCAGATCCTCAAAGAAGTCATTTGGGGCTTTGTCATTGGTCAAAGGAGAGCAGAGGCAGGGTGACTAGGTGGCTTAATCGATAAAGCATTTGACTCTTGATTTCAGCTCAGATTCTGATATCAGGGGTGTAGGATCGAGCTCCATGCCCAGCGTGGAGTCTGCTTGGGATTCTCTCTCTCCTTCTCCCTCTGCCCCTCCTCCTGCTCTCTCTCTCTCTCTCTGTCAAAATAAATATAACCTTTTTAAAAAGAAAATAAAGGGGGAGAGCAGGTACTCTGTGACCATGGACGGGATACCCCTGGGAGCACCTGACTCCCTTTCGATGGCAAGCCTGAGATCACATACAGGCTGTTGATTCACCAGCGAAGTGGCCAAGCTAGGAGTGTGTGTGTGTGTGTGTGTGTGTGTGTAAGTGGTGGTAGCTGAAAGGTAAGGTATAGTGCCACCTGCGCCCCTCCAAAGTCTTGCTCCCAAATCCTCTTGAACTATGGGGCCTCTCTCCATCCCATCTGAGAGCAAACTAGAGCAAGACAGAGGAGGACCGGGGGATGAGAGGTAGGTAGAGAGCCACTCCAGCCCCAGCAGACTGGAAGATCAGTCACTCACGGGAAGGAGGAGGAAAAGGAGGGGGCTTGGAAAGGGTGGAAATGAGTAGAGGGGCCTTGAGCAGGGGAGAGGACCGTGGGGACCTCACTTCATGCCCCCACCTCCTTCCCCACCCGGCACCCTGCATCTAGGCCATCCTAATCTTCTCAGTCTGAACCTAGCCTAAAATTCCTCTGCACTCTGCCTGTTCATCCCTTCCTCCCCCTGGCAAGCGCTGATCTTGTTACTGTCTCCATAGTTCTGCCTTTTCCAGAATGTCTTATAGTTGGAATCATACAGTGTGTAGCCTTTTCAGATTGGCTTCTTCACTTACTAATATGCATTTAAGGTTTTTCCATGTCTTTTCCTGTCTTGATAGCTCATTTCTTTTTAGCACTGAAAAATATTCCATTGTCTGGATGTACCACAGCTTCTTTATCCATTTACCTATGAAAGGATGTCTTGCCAAGTTTTGGCAATTATGAATAAAGCTGCTATAAACATCCGTGTGCAGGTTTTGTGTGGACATAAGTTTCCAGCTACTTTGGGTAAATACCAAGGAGTGCAATTGCTAAATTATATGGTAAAAGTCTGTTTAGTTTTCCAAACTAAACTGTTTTCCAAAGTGACTGTACCATTTTGCATTTCTGCCGGCAATGAATGAAGGCTCCCCTTGCCCCACATGCTCGCCAGCATCTGGTATTGTCAGTGTTCTGGATTTTGGCTGCTCTAGGTGTGTGGTGGAATCTCATCATTGTTTGAATTTGTGTTTCCCTGATGATGAAGGATATGGAACAACTTTTTATACGCTTCCTTGCCGTCTAGATGTCTGTTCAGATCTTCTGACCATTTTGATGGGTTCATTTTGCTATCGTTGTATACTCGTTGTATATTTTGGATAGCAATCCTTTATCAGACAGGCCTTTGGAAAATATTTTCTTCCAGTCTGTGACTTGTCTTCTCATTCTCTCAAGGTGTTAGTTTTTTCATTATTAGAGCAATGAGTTACTATATATCCGGCATATTGATAATGGAGGTCAAAACAGGAGACAACGGGGTGCCTGGGTGGCTCAGTGGGTTAAAGCCTCTGCCTCTGGCTCAGGTCATGGTCTCAGGGTCCTGGGACCCTGAGTCCTGGGTGATGGACAATGACCCTGGGTCATGAGTCTCAGGATCCTCCACATCGGGCTCTGTGCTCAGCAGGGAGCCTGCTTCCCCACCCCTCTCTCTCTGCCTGCCTCTCTGCCTATCTGTGATCTCTCTGTCAAATAAGTAAATAAAACCTTAAAAAAAAAAAAAGGAGACAACGATTCTAAATTCTAGTCCTTGAAGGAGGATAACACTGATGATGTTAGTGACAGCCACTCCCATCTTTGGAACACCTGTTGGTTCTGGGTCCTCGGCAATGGTCTCAGGTCACTGGACCACAGAACCGGAAGAGGGAGATACCCTTGTCCCCAGTTTACAAATGCTAATGAGGAGGCTCAGAGAAGCGAAGTAGCCCGAAGTAGATGGCACAGTATTCAGATGAAGCGCATTCATTCAGCCCAAGAGTCCTTGTTCCAAAGCAGGCACCTGTAGACTCTGCTGTTTTGTCTTCATTCTCCCCATGTCGGAGATGTAAGTACAGTCCACATCTCTCCTACCTGAGGCTCTTAATCTTTAGCACCTTTTTTTTTTTTTTTCCAACTTTGGGATCTCTCTGGGTATTAGGCCTCCTTACAGAAGAATGAACTGAGACTCTGAGCAGTTATTGAGTTGCCCAAAGTCACACAGCCAACTAGTGTGTCTACAGCCATTTTCCAATGATCCGCCTTCTAGGCCTCCAGACCTCACAGCCCAACCATCTCTGCCTCTTCGACCAGCCCCAGACAAATCTCCCTGGCTGGACGGTTTTCTCTCAGGGCTGTGGCTAACCTGCCAATCATTGTGGCCCTCCCCAGAAACAGTGACCTTGTGGCTTTCATCCATCCTTGAGAAGATCCCTGAACTCCCTGGTATGGACCCCCAGGCCGCCAGCATCCAGCCCCCCCACCCCGTCCCCCTCAACACGCCCTTCTCTGCCCATTCAAACCACTTGCATCCACTCTTTCTGGAGCCCCCAGGACTCTGCCTTTCTCCTCTTCCTTCACCCCGACTCCACCTGAGGCCAAGGCCAGAAGAGGTAGAGGGCTCCTCTCCCCCAGCAGCAGGAGGAAGAGCTGCCTTCCATGGAACACTGACTCTCTGGCAAGAGCAGTGCCAAGTTCAACATTCGTTCGACTTCTGTTCAACTTTGTTGTTCAACTTTTACTGAAATCTTTGTTCAACTTTTACCTAAATCTCATAACAATCCTGTGATGGGCCTCACTAGCCTCATGTTACAGAGCCCCATTTTATGGAGGGAGTAAGCTGAGGCTTAAGAGACGTTAGATACTTGGTTGAGGCCACATGGTAGGGAAATGGCAGAGGAAGGATTGAAACTCTAACTTCACATGCAAGTTCTTGACCCCTTCACAGGCTCCCAAACCCTCCCCACCCCGCCCCAAAATTGCTCTCACAGCGCCCATTCATTTCTCCATGATCATACCTTGTGGTGCTTTTTTTTTTTCAATAGACTTTTATTATTTCTTTTCAGCACTTTTGCAGAAACAGTGAGGGAAAGGTACATAGAATTCCTGTCTACCCCCTCATCTGTGCCCCCCACCCGGTTTCTCCCATCGTTAATATCTTGCTTTAGTGTGATACGTTTGGTACAACTGACGAACCAATACCAAGACTTTATTAACTAAAGCCTGTAACTTACATTAAGGATCACTCATGGTCATGTACATTCTATGGGTTTTGACAAACGTATAATGACATGTATCCCCCATCGCAGTATCATTCGGAAGAGTGTCACTGCCCTAAAAATCCCCTGTGCTCCAGAAATGCATCCTTCCCTCCCGCTAACTTCTGGCAAGCGCTGATCTTGTTACCGTCTCCATAGCTCTGCCTTTTCCAGAATGTCATATAGTTGGAATCACACAGTACATAGCCTTTTCAGATTGGCTTCTTTTACTCGGTAATATGCATTTAAGGTTCCTCTACGTCTTTTCACGGCTTCTTAGCTCATGTCTTTTTATCTCTCTTTCATCGTGTGGCTATATCACACTTTGTTTATCCGCTCACCCTCGGAAGGACATCTTAGCTCTGAGTTTTGGCAATTATGAATAATGCTGTGATAAATACCCAGGCGCGGGGTTTTGTGCGGATATAGGCTTTCAACTCTTTTGGAGCCTTGCCAAGGAGAATGATTGCTAGATTCTCACATTGTGCTCTTTGGCCTGCGGTCCTGGACCCTCTTGCACTCCCGACAGCAGAACTTTGGAAAAGCAAAGAATGCACCTGGTATTTCTCAGTCTCTAAGACTTACATGTAATAGGTCCTCAATAAATATCTGTTGAAACCGAAAACACAAGTAGACAATTGTGTAGCTCAGATTTTCCAGGACGCTTTAAGTCCCGTATCATTTTATTCTTTGCACCAAGGTAATTTATTATAAACACAACCAAATGGAGATTGAAAAGGCCTGCTTAAGGCTTTCTGTGCTAAAATATTTCACAAGTCAGTCTTTTTAAAGGTCCTTTGCCAGATGCTGACTCCAGCTTTGGGGGCTTCCAGTCTGCAGCTGCTAGAGGGAAGGTGAGAGAGACATCCACTGGGCATCGGGTGTGTCCTCTCTGACCTTGGCCTCGCCTCTTTCCCACAGGCGCCTTGGTGTTCCTTTATGAAACAGACCCAAGACAGGAGCTCCCTAACCTCTGGGTGGCTTCAAGCTGGACTGTTCTAGGATTCCCCATCCAATAAACCACCCACCCCGACCCTCTGGGCTGGACTGGAGCTGAGAAGGCAGCCGTGGGCGTGAAGGCCACGTCTCCATCACCCACTCATAGAAAGGGTCCTCAGGCCCCAGCAACAGATAGACAGAAGGTAGGAGCACCTTTCTGTCTTTTACTGGGGATGCCCCTTTGTACCTTTTATCATTCTAAACCATTTTAACATATTAATCATAACAGCATTCATTCACCCTACACTTATCACCTGCCAGGCAGGTGGCTAGGGTTAACAGATTGATCTAAATCTGACATAGCCCAGTGATATAAGGATTGTCACCCACATTTCTAGATTTGATCCACTCCACAAGTAGATACTGAGTGCATACCACAGGTGCTCAGAGACACTGTTTTAGGGCCATGATGGTACGCAAGGGAGGCAGAGTCCTTGGCCTCACGGAGTTGATCTTTCAGAATAGGAGACAGTAAGCGATCTCACAAGGGAGCTTTACAATTTGTTAGAAGATGACCAAGCTACATGGAAATAGCAGAGCAGGGAAGGGGACAGGAATGGTAGGGCACAGAGCAGGGTCAGACTTAGCTATTAGAGAGGATAGCCAGGGTCCACCGGTTGAGAAGGTGGGGTTCTTAGCAACAACTTGAAGGAAGAGAGAGGGGGAGCCCAGTGGATTTCTGGAAACAGCAGGAGGGAATGTGTCTGGCATTTTGCAAAAAATGCAGAGATGGCTTTCTGTAAAACTGAGAGTACCCCCTTCCACAGCTCTCTGTCCCCACCCCTTGTGCCTGCGTAGGCTCCTGACAGAGTATGGGTTTGGGAGGGTAGGAGTTCCACTTCCAGTTCTGCCCACTTCCTCTTTAACTGGAATGCTGGGCCAGGTGACTGGGAGGTCAGCCTCGGGGGTGGGCAATAAAGAACCCAATCATCATGCCATCCATGGTTATACGAGGGCAACTTGGATTGGGGCCCTGCACTCTGGGAAAGGGGAGGTGTAGGGGGTACTTCCGGCTTCTGGGGTGGCCCTAGTATTGCCATCCTACCTGGGGAAGGAGCAGCCCCAGAATCTCCCACAGAACTGTCTCTGAGCATGGGCTGGGGAACGGCTTTTACCTTGGATCATTCACGTGAACTACGATTTGCTCAGGAACTCATGATGGCTCCACCTTGCCAATAGATCACAAATCCCACCTCTTGTCACCCCTCTGCCTTGACCAGCAGGTCCTAGCCTCTTATCCTGTCTCTGCTGAATGCCTGTAGCAGCCCCAGCAGGAGGTCTCTGTCTTTCTACTTTTTTCTCCCCTTTCCAAAGTGTATTCTTCTCAGAGAAGTCAGAAGGATCCCGTCACTCTGCTTCTCATTTTTCCCTGAGAAAGACCCAAGTCCTTACAGGGAGCACCCCCAACACAGAACACCCCCCCCCGCCCCCCAGACCCCCCATGAGCAGTCCTTCTTTCTTGTCTACCCTGCTCACTCCGCATTTTTTGCAAAATCTCTACTTTGTTGCCGTGAATCCAGCGCTTAATGAGCTCCTACTGTGTGCCCAGCCACTGAGCTGGGTGTAGTTTGCACATAGGTTTAGAAACCAGCCTCTGGTGGAAACAGCCCTGGCATTCAACTAGGCAGATCAGGATCGCTGAGTCCTGTTTTGCACTTCTTAAGGACCTGGCCACCAGCACCCCAGGAAACACTCCAGGCCTCCAAGCATCAACTTTAAAATAGGGTCAGTGGAACTTATTCAAGAGAGCTATAACATGAAAAGGTCTTGATAAACACTGTGCAAAGGTCAAAGGCTAGAGGGACAGACCCACACATGCCCAGCTAATCACAGGGCAGGACACTCTGGGGTGAGGGCGTCAGACACAATAAGGATGTCACCAGAGCCCAGATGTGTGTCTGTTTGGTGGGCAGGCAGGAGCGGGGGGGGGGAGGGGGGGGGGGGGGGGGTAGAGGTGGCGGGGCGGAGGGGGGGGGGGGGGCGGGGGCGGGGGGGGGGGGGGGGGGGGGGAGCTGCTAAGTCATTCTGACCTAACTGGAGGACAGGGAGGGCTTCGCAGACTGCGAAAGGACCTTGGAGAACGGGTGGGATTCCATTGGCTCAAACAGAGAAAAAAGGTACTGGGACTCCATGGGCAAAGGCTAAGGGTGCGCAAATATGCTGCCTAGGGCTGCGGGGAGCTATGGAAGGGTATTGAGCAGGGCAGTGGCAGAACCTGATTTGTCTTTGAGGTCAGCCTGGCTCCCAGACAGGACTGGAGTGGCCCAGCTGACCATCACACAGAAGCTTAAGCCAGCTGCACTCTCCAGAAGAGAGGGGGACACAGGGCACTGGTCGCCCCCAAGTCTAGTCCAGATCTGGCCTAAAAGGCAGATGGAGTGGGAAGTAGTTGGGGAGGGGAGGAGGGGCAGGGAGCCAGGGCCAGGCTAAGCCAGCTGGCTGCCCCTGCCCCCCCCCCCATTCCCCCTCCTTCCAGCCTAGCCCAGCCCACCCCCTCCCCCTGGGGGCCCAGAGACCTGTTTGTTTTCCTTGTAAAGAGGGGAGCCCTGCCCTTTGTGAGATTTCTGCTGGGGAAGGAGCGAAATGTCTGCTTGTGCTGCTGCCTGGATTTCCAGCTATTGACACAGACTCTGACGAGGAAAGCAAAGGCCAGGAGAGGGCCGAGACAAGGTGGCTGATGAAAATGTTCTTCCCGGGGTGGCTCAGCCCTGCCCTGCGGAGGCTGGCTGGAAAACCCGGGCAGGAGCCCGTTCCACCGCCGGAACTTCTGGCCCGGAGAGAGGAGGGGCTTTGGAAATGGTTGGGGAGGTTCTGCACCCCTTCCCTGGCCCGCTCATCCCCGCACCTAAACCCACTGCTGCCCTGATTTGATCCTCCCTTAATAACCGGGGCCACTTACACGACTTACACGACTGTTAACTTCTCGGAGGCCCAGCTTTCTAAAACAGGACAACGGTAGTGCTCCCTTCCTGGGGCTTCTTATAGGTCACATTCCCCAAAGAGAATCTGAGATGAAGCCCGGTTATAAGATAAGATATAGGACACCCAGTTCAATTTGAATTTCGGATAAACAATGAAGGATTTTTTTTTTTTTTTAAGGAGAAGTATGTCCCAAATATTACATGGGACACACTTCTACTAAAAAAAAATTATCTATTGTTTAACCAAAATTCAAATTTATTTTTTTAAAGATTTTATTTATTTATTTGACAGACAGAGATCAGAAGTAGGCAGCGAACCAGGCAGAGATAGAGAGGAGGAAGCAGGCTCCCTGCTGAGCAGAGAGCCTGATGTGGGGCTCTATCCCAGGACCCTGGGATCATGACCTGAGCTGAAGGCAGAGGCTTTAACCCACTGAGCCACCCAGGTGCCCCCAAAATTCAAATTTAAATGGGTGTTCTACGTCTTTACTTGAGACTCTAAAGGGGAGAATGTTCCAGGATGGGGTGTGTGTGTGTGTGTGTGTGTGTGTGTGTACTGAGGACTTCTCTCAGTGTCAAGGAAGCAGGATGGGGCAGAGGGAGAAGGCAGGGTGTGATGCTGTCACACGGAGGTCTCAGCTGATCCGGGGAGTGGGGGAGGGGCGTCCCACTCTGGAGCTTACCTGGCTTTCAGAGCAGCTCCAGACTGAGGCCAGGTGGGGCTCCAGGCCTTTATACTCCCACTCCCCACTTGTCACTGGATCCCTGCTTTCCTGGAGGGGTGTGACTCTTGGCCGGCCAGGTGGCTCTGATCTGCTCTGCTGAGGGCAGTTCCAGAGGGGGGACTCAGCTCAGAGGTGGGGGTACCCGAGCTCTAGGCCTGAGGGGGCATCTGGGCAGCAGTCTATCACCACAACGGTGACCTGGTTGTTACCCTGTTCCAGGAGACAGTTGTGTAAAACAGCTTAGCCTGAACCTGACACTTAGTAGTGACTTCGGGATCCTCTGAATTCAGAGAGCAGGTCACTTAGCTGGGGCCTGGGAGCCCATTAACCAACCACTCCTGTCCAAATTCCCTGCTGTGTCCATCTCCCTCCTTTTAGGACAGTCTTCCCAAATCCGGTCTGTTGATTTAGCATCTGGGTGGGAGTGGGGGGCACACTCACAGTCCCCTCGTGGATCCGATGGCCAGGTCTGCTCCTGCCCTGAATTCTGCAGATGCCAACCCATGGCATTCACCTCCTATCTCCCTTTCCAAGGATTCCAGGGGCTGTCTGATTACCAGTGACCTCCGCCATTCCGGCCCCTGGGCTCCAGCCGCCCTTCTTTCCCTGCCTCCCACTAACATGAGACATATTTCAGTTCTGGGAGCAGAGAATCTGGCTTTAGGAAGAAAGGCGGCTAAGCTTGGAAGTCGGTAAAGAGGCTGGGGCTTCTGAACACATGGAGACACAGTGGCTCACGTACCCTCATTCATCGCAAATCACTAAGCAGTCCGGGAAAGCATGCTGCCAACCCTTGTGATCCCCACTTAATTTCCACAACCACCCCGCAGAGAGGCATGACTCAGCCCCATTTGACAGATAAGGAAACGGAAGCTTAGCAAAGTGTCTGGCCTAAGGTTCCACAACAACAACAACAACAAAAAAACAAAACAAAAAAAAAAGAAAAGAAAACCACCCCCCCCAAACAACAGGAACAACAAAACCAGGAGACTCGGGATAAGAACCCAGCTCTGTCTACCACCAACAGCACTTGTGCTCTGAACAGTAGAGTGTGTTCTTAAGTATAGGCTGCACAGTCACCTGCTTGTGGGCAGACTGGATGGCCACGAGTCACTGGATTTTCAGTCACCATTCTCGTGCAACAGGTCAACAACAAAGAAAGACAAAACACCCCAAAATCCCAAGCCAGCCTGAGATTGGCACAGCCGGGGAAGTTTGCAGGAAGAAGCAGGAGCATACTAGCCAGCAGTGTTCAGGAACAGAAGTCCCTCAAGCTCTGTGACACTGACAACATTCAGGGGAAGGAATGAGCATGGGAGACGCCATTGGGAGACACCATTGGGAGACACCATTGGGAGACACCATTGGGAGACGCCATTGGGAGACGCCATTGGGAGGGCCAGGGGATGGTGTTGGGGGCTGACCGGTAAGAAGTCTCCAGAACCCACAAGTCTCCAGAACTCACTTGCTGAAAGGGCTGCCTCTTTTTTATTTCCATTGTGGTAAAAATCATAGAACATGAACTTTACTGTCAACCATATTGAAGTGTACAGTCAGTAGTGTTAACTACATCCACATTGTTGCGCAACGGGCCTCTAGAACTTTTTCATCTTACAAAACTGAAACTCTATACCTATTGAACAACTCCTCATTCCTTCCCCTCCCCCCAACCAGCCTCTGGCAGCCACCATTCTTTCTGTTTCTGTGATTTTGACTACCTTACATACATCCCATAAGTGGAATCCTACAGTATTGTCTTTTTGTGACTTACTTCACTTCATATAACGTCCTCCAGTTTCCTCCCTATTGTAGCGTATGACAGGATTTCCTTCTTTATTAAACCTGAGCAATATTCCATTGTATGTATAGTTCACTTTTTCTCTTTTTCTTTTTTAAGATTTATTTATTTATTTTAGAGAGAGGGCGCATGTGTGTTGGTGGGGAAGGAGCAGAGGGAGAGGGAGAGAGAAACTCAAGCAGACTTCACATCCAGCTTCTACCTCTTGGCTGTTGTGAATAAAGCTGCAGTGAACATGGGGCAGGGGACAAATATCTCTTCAAGATCCTGCTTTCAATGTTTTTTGGTGTATGCCCAGACATGAAATCGCCGGATAATACAGTAATTCTATTTTTAATTTCTATCTTTAATTTTTTGGGCAACCTCCACACCATTTTCCAGACTGGCTTCACCATGTTGCGCTCTCACAAACAGTGCACAAGGGTTCAAATTTTTCCACATCCTCACCAACACTTACTTCCTTCATTTCTTTTTTTTTTTAAATAATGGCCATCCTAATGGGGTTGAGGTGATATCTTATTGTGGTTTTGATTTCCATTTCTTTAATGATTAATGATATTGAGTATCATTTTATATGCCTGTTAGCCATGTGTGCATCTTCTCTGGAGAAACATCTATTCAAGTCCTTTGCCACTTTTTAATCCAGTTACTTGTTTTTTTTGTTGTTGAGTGGTAGGAGTTCTTTATATAGCTCGGATATTATCCAGTTATCAAATGTGTGATTTTTTAAAAAAGATTTTATTTACTTATTGAACAGAGGGAGAGAGAGCGCGAGAGAGTGAGCAGGGGGGAAAGCAGAGGAAGAAGGACAAGCAGACTCTGTGCTGAGCATGGAGCTGGAGCCCTGAGCCTGATGTGGAGTTCGATCCCAGAATCCCTCATGACATGAGCCAAAACCAACAATTGGATACTTAACCCTTAACTGACTGCACTCCCTCCCCGCCCTGTACCCCTCCAGACTTGGGATTTACAAATGTTTTCCACCATTCCACAGGATGCCTTTTCACTCTGTTGATTGTTTCCTTTGAAGTGCAGGAGTTTTTAAGTTCGATATGATCCCATTTGTCTATTTTTGTTTTTATTGACTGTACTCTTGGAGTCCTGTCCAATAAATCATTGCCAGATCCAATGTCATGAAGCTTTTCCCCTCCGTTTTCTTCTAGGGGTCTTGGGGAGAGGGCTGCCGTTCTGGCACAGGTAGGAAGATGGGGAAATGACTAACATCGAGAAAATCTGATGTCACCAAGATTCAGAGCTTAGAAAGCGGCACCACCGCACCTTCCCGCCCAGCCCACCGCACTTTACCCTTGACGTTTATGAAGTCAGTGACTAGACACCGGAACCTGGGTGCAGAGAAACCCACCATGCCCGCAGACACGTCAGCAGTGAGGAGTAACTGGGGTAGCAGGGGTGGTCTCTACCATACGTTTGCTTCCCAGCATCTAATCCTGGAGCCATATTTTTGTTCAGCAGCCAAGGAATCTAAAAGGGTGGTGTTGGGTTGTCAGCCTCTGCACTGAAACAGAGGCCCAGTAAGGAGGTCGGAACAGTTGAATGGATGATTAAGGCCCAGGGAGGGGGGAAGGGGGGTAAGGTAATAAATTAGATGATACACCGCCAGGCTCCCACTTAGCAGATAGTGGAGTGTTAGTCTGTGCCTCGACTTTCCAGGTGTGAAGGCATGGTGGAGTTGATGAGGCTGGTGCTGGGTAGGGTGGCCCCACGGCCCTGGGCACCTTTTCTGCACCTGGACAGGGCTATAGAGGAGTCCCACTTCTATCACACATGAGCTGGGTGGCTTGAGCAGGTCACTGGGTTTTTCTGGATCTCCTTGTTTTCCCCCTGTCTCTGTAAAAGGAGTAGCCCAGAATATCTTGCAGCTCTCTCCTGGGCTGCTGGGCCATTTCTCACTCAGGTCAGCGAGACCTGACTTTAAGTCTTCCTCCTTGGCCAACCTGCTCTGGGAGGTGAGTGTGGCCCTGGGTCTCTCGCTCCCTTTTCCCCTCTGCGACATCTCTCAAGAGCCAAGGAGACGCTGGCTCAGAGCTGCAGGGCCTCCTGAGTGTGATGATGGCATGAGGCCTTCTGCTCTCCAGCATTGTCTCTAGGCCTCCCCTCAGAGCAAGAGAGAATTTTGCAGTCACAGCTGAGAATGGATGGATGGATGCTATGTCTTGGCCCAAGAACCTCCCCCTCTGGTTCCCCCAAACAAAATATTTTAAATAATCGAACCTATAAAACAGATTTAAAAAATTGGGGGCGCCTGGGTGGCTCAGTGTGTTAAGCCACTGCCTTCGGCTCAGGTCATGATCCCAAGGTCCTGGGATCGAGTCCCGCATCGGGCTTTTTGCTCAGCAGGGAGCCTGCTTCCCTCTCTCTCTCTCTGCCTGCCTCTCTGTCTACTTGTGATCTCTGTCTGTCAAATAAACAAATAAAATCTTTAAAAAAAAAAATTGGAGCTGGTCTGAGTAAAGTGGTGGAGGGGATCCCTGCGGCCCTATGGAAAGAGTGAACACCAATGCCAAAAGGCCTAATTCTCTCCCAAACTTGCTGTTATTGGCTTGGATGGTGGGGCTGGACAAAACCACTTAACTTTCTTTGGTCCTCAGTTTTTTCATCTATCAAATGGGAATAATTTCCCTACTTTCTGTGCTGTCTCTTATCTCTGAGTCCATAGATAGGAAAGTACTTTAAGCTGAAAACACAGAAGTATGGGCATGTCGGGTTTTGTTTATAACTTGCTTTGTTCTGCATTTTTTTTTTTTTTTTTTTTTTTTTTGCAGTGGGGGTTAGTAGTAGCAGAATCAGTTAGACTTCCGGGCTTTCAAGATGAGTCTTTCTTGTAATTCTACTCCAACCTCAAAATCTGAAATGGTCTATCGGCTTGATCTCTTCCTTTCTTACAATGGAAGCCCCCTTCCTCCCTGTCTTTCCATGTTCCCAGAATTCCAGGGTCTACCTGCAGCCTGGACCTCTAGAGTCTCCGATTTCCCCTTCTCCCAGCCCCCTCTTCCCTGCCACTACCCACACTTCTTTGGTTGCCTCAGTCTCCCTCTGGCAGAATCCCCTTTCCAGAAAGGGCACTCCCAAAGAAGCCAAAACATATGTCATTTCTGGGCCACTGAGAACAGAGAAAAAAGAAGAAAAGGGCCTGACCACCCTGATAAAAGGGTTGGAGAGAGAGGGACCGAGCTCCACAGCCCCTCCCTCCCTTCCTGCAAATGGGAGATTTTCCTTCTTGTATCTTGGGTTTGCTAGGCTGCAAATGGGGAGGTAGGGAGCCACCGTAGTTCTTCAGATTCAAAGACAGTGTTGTCTGCCATCCTCAACCCCAGCACTGGGGACATTGGGGACCAGAGAATTCTCTGCTGTGGGAGCTGCTGTGTACACTCTAGGATGTTTGAGAGAGTCCCTGGACTGTACCCGCTAGGCACCAGGAGTCCCCTGACCCTGAGTGCGGACAGCCAAAAGTGTTTCCAGACAGTGTCCAATGACGGTCCCCTTGGAAGCAAAACTCCTCTCAGCTGAGAACCACTGGTATAAGTTGAACACACTGGAAAAAAGAGACCCTTCATAATACTACCTGTATGTGACCAATACAAATTTATAAATTCATGCGCTGAAAGACATAAACTGAGAGCAGATTTGGAAATGAGCATCAAAGCTGTCAGGCAAAACCCTTCTCTCCTCTCCCCACCCCCACCAGCAAAGACCCAGTACGCTCGGTGTGCTCGGGTGAGAGTCCTGCCTTCATCATCCTGGCTGACCCCCGAGAACTCCCTTCCACGGGCCCGGATAATTCCCGCAGCGTGGACCTCACCCTTGTGAAGTCGAACACATTAGTACCAGCAAAATATTTCTTAATCTCCTAAGCCTCAGCTTTGAATCCTTAAAAAGAAAAGAAAGAAACAGCACAAATCTCTTAATTAGGACGCCCAATCACTTCGATAAATATTTACCCGGTTCCAGCATGAGGCTGGAAACCCCGAGCAGTTAGTCAATAGGGGTCAGCACAGTGCACCCTGGGAGCCGCCGGATGCAGTCCAGCCTGGCTTTGGATGGTGGCTTGGAGGATGCCTCTTTCAGCGACAGGTGAGCAAATACATTCCATGCCTACTCTGCACACCTGCCCCCTGACAAAGCCCCAGGTGGGCATGGGGGGCTTATCATAAATCATTGCCTGGCTTCCTTGGCTTTCTGGAGCGAGGTGGTGGCCTCCTGTGCCAGCTGGGCCACCAAGCCAACCAAACCATCCCCTGCATTCTGTCACGTGTCCTGGCTGAGCACCTTTGCTCCTATCTGGAACTCTCCTCTTTTCCTCCACTTAGCCATGTTACAGGCCACGCTCTACAGGTAACTTCTCCGATTGTCTCCTCCATCCTTCTACCCAATCCTCTTTCCCTCTATAGACTCTTTATAGCTCTTAGGACCTGTACCCAGCCTTGAAGTAAGTAGGAGCTGTCTGGCCTTGCTACACTCCAAAGGCGAGGGCTTCCCTTAAATTTTGGTACCTCCAAAGGGGTCTTGCATAAAGTAGGTTTTCTGCCCATTCTCACCAGGTGAGCAATCAGATGCCACTATTCCGTTCCCATTTTATAGAAGTGGAAACTGAGACCCCAGGAGTTTCAGGTTTTGCAGATCCTCAGGCCTCCTGACACAAGTGGGAGCCTTCAGTTGCCACTGGAGCCTGAGATGGAAGTAGGAACTAGGGAGGAGGTCTTCGGGAAGCAAGCTCTTAGCTCCCTTCCTTGGAGAACAAAGACACCTTGTCAGGTGGCAAAACAGAAAGGATCCAAGGAAGGTTCATATTGGCCCTTTCCACTCACTGGAACTTCTGTCCATCCTTCTGGACTGAGTTCAAGGTCCACCCTTCCTGAAAGTCCTCTGAGAACCACAGAACGAGACTGCACGTTGATATGCAGGTACTTTTCTCTGAGGCTTGTCTTCTCAGAAAGTTAAAAACTCCACTGCTGTTGCAATAAGACCTCTCTGCCTGGATTCCCCCCAACCACACCCCCACCACCACCCAAGGTGTGGCTTTGAATTGCTCTCCCTGTCCTTCCCTCACAGACATACCCCTCAGGGGTCCTTGGGCAGTAGGGGTCTCCAAGGTCATCCCAGGGCCTAGATAAAGAATGGGAATTCCAGAGAGGGAGGGGACCACCCACAGATGTCAGGGGAAGGGAACTAGGTGTTCCCACTTGAGTGTGCTTACTGCCTGGTTTATTCCCCCTAGGAGCCCTGACACTAGATCTTCCTGTCTCTGCAGACACCCAGAAAATGCACAAGAACTTGAATCACTCCTGGTTCTGCATCACCATCGTGGCCACCATAGCTGACTGTGATTGATTGCTTCACATGCCAGGTTCTGGACTAAGTACATCGCGTGCATGATCTCCACCGAGCCTCAGAACAATCCTCGGCAGTAGACAGGATTGTAATCTCCACTTTACAGATGAGGAAATGGAGGCTTAGCAAGATTAAATAGTCACATAACTGGGGCCAGCCAGAGAATTAGAAGAGGGGTTGGGAGACCCTGGGAAGTCCCCCCCACCCCACCTCTCAGAGCTTGGTCCCCTTCCCTGATAAGAAGTGGCTCCCTGATATGCTCTCTAGGGGCTCCCTTTGGGACTTCCTGCGGCCCTCCAGTTTCCTGTGCTGTGTCCTGAAGCCTGATCTGCATTCCCAGGGGAAGCCAAGCTCTCCTAGTGGTGAAGACCTTGGAGCAGAATTGCCTGGGTTCAAGTCTAGCAGCCTGCAGAGTGACCTTAGGCAAGTCATTTTACCACAGTGCGTCAATTGGTCCCCTGTAAGACAGGAGTGACCCTGATAGCACCCACTCCATTCACTGTGAAAGGATTAAGTGTGTTAATATTTGTCAAGTGCTTAGAACAGTGTCTGGCAGAGTAAGCACTATGTAAGAGTTTGTTAAATAAATAAAAATTCTCTTTCCTCTTGCTCTATGGCCAGGTGCTTGCTTGCAGAGTAAGGTCTAGAATGACTAAGGGGGGGGGGGGGGGCGGGCGTGTGGCAGGATTGCCTTAGCAATGGAGCCAAAAGGCCAATCATGAGAGGAGCCTTCCAGAATCAACCAAAGGGAGAGGGATGAAGATTTCTCTTCCCTCCGGGCAGTCCAAAGGAGAGGTCTTAAAAAAAAAAAAAAAAATCAAAGTCACTTGAGGCAGAAGAAGGGATGACCGGGGAGAGCTTCAAAACTCCACCGGAGCACTGGGATTGGTTCCTCCAACACGGAACCATAGCCTGGTGGCTGACCTGAGCCAGACCCTTTAATTTCTGAGAAAGGGAGAAAACATATATTAAAACTCTCTCTCTGAAGTGTTTGGCAATTATTTTGAAAGAACCAGAGCAGCAGCTCTTGGAGCTGGCAAACAGCTGCCCATCAACCACCCTGCACCCCAAATGAGGGGCTGGGGAAACTCGGTTTAGGAAATCCAGGCCGGGCTTTCTGTCTCACCCGGGTGACTTTTTTTTTTTTTTTTTTTAATGTGCCAGGAATTCCTCTCCCACGTGGGGTGGACTCCGAGGTACTCAATTAAGCAGCCAATGAAAAGTCAGCTCTCCGGTAGCAAATGACCCTGACACTTCTTGTAACATAAACAGTTGAAACGTTTCCAATTAGAACTGGAGACAGAGACGTTTGAACTCTTTCTCTCCACTCCCCTCCTTCTTTAAAAATAATTGTCAAGCGCTTTGGACATGGTGTTGTATACATGTTTTTTTATTTTCTTTTCTCTTTCTCGAGCATAAAAGAAATGTATATTTCTCCTTGTTCTTTTTTAATTTGTAGGGTGTCGCGCGGGTTAGAGTGGTGGCAAGCCTAAGGGGGTGCTGGCCTGGTTACTTACCTCCGGCCCCTCTTCCGGTTCTGGACTCGGGAGAGCAGGGAGTGATGCTGGGTGTGCATCGAATAGGATTCCGGAGGCGGGCGAGAGGGGCCTGTGACCCTACAGCTTGACCCTCGGAAAAGGCTGCTAATGAATGAAAGAGTGAATGAATAGGAAAGAATCAATGCCTTTCCTTCAGCAAATGCTTGCACAGATACTCCTCCCGCAGGCAAAGGAGGGGCTGAGGTTGGTTCTTGAGCTGGCTGCCCCGGATTCTAATCTTAACACTTCTGCCCAGCTTGGGGCAAATTGGGAGCTTTCTCTGCCTCTCTTTTATACTCTGTTAAATGGGGTTACCAGCCGGGCAGCTTTCCAAGGGCGTGAGGTGAGGACAGAGAGAAGTTCTCGCTTGGCTAACAGCGGCCTGCCTGGTGCATAGTAAGCGCTCTAGGGCCCTAACCATTCTTGACTTCGTGGCTGGCCCTCCTGCTGCGCCCTACAGGAGGCGGCGCTCTGCAAAACCAGGTCGGTCTATGCATCCGCGCACTCCTCCAACGTGCTGCGTCCCGCGCGGGCGCTGGGGCTCACAGGTGAACTGGACGGGAGTCCTCCCTGTGGGAGTGTCCAGGCTCCTGGGTTCCCGGAGACTGCGGACGTCCGGGCAAGAGCCGTGCCTACGCCAGGGACAGAGCTGCTGGGCTCTTCTGTCCGCAATCCGAGTAGACCTGACCGGGGGGCTGGGACTAGTCGGCCGACTGCGGGCGGGCGCCGTCGGAGTCAGTCCGGAATCAGATCGAGAAAGGGAGGCCGGACGAGGCGCATCTTGAAGGCATTGTGTTTAATAAATCCAGGCGAGACGCACACCCGCTACTCCCCCTCCTCTTGGCTCCCAAATCGAGACCTGCTGTGGGATCCCCAGTTTACGGGGTCTTAAAATCCCCTCCACTTTGATTAGCAGCTTCAAAGGGCTCCCTTTAAAGTTTGCCCCCTCCCTGCCCCCACCTTTCCCTTTACAGGCCACCCCTCCCCCATCTCTCCTTTCTAGACTTCTGGACAACAACAAAACACAACGCAAGTATGGGGCGGGGATGGGAGGGGAGGGAGAAATCTTCAGGTTTTCTCCTAAACGTGGGCTGTAGAAATTACCTGTTTCGGGCGTGCGCAGGAGTCAGAGAACCGTGGAGTTTAGGGTTTTGTTTTGTTTTTTTCCTTTCTTTTTCCTTTTTTTTTCTTCCCTTTTTTTTTTTTCTTTTTTGGTGTGTGTGTGTTTTTTACCTTTTATTATTTAAATTGATACGTTTCATTACTAGGGAGAAAAATAAAATATTCCTTTGATACACAAAATCAAATTGATATTTAGCCTCTGCTTACTTTTTTATGCATGGCTCCTTTATACCACATGGTAGTGACAGATTGTTTGAGCTGGAAGGAAAAGCCATTCAAAGCTAATTAAGCAGCCATTCCAAGCACTATTTGCAAGCGGGAGGCTCAGAAGCCTCGGCATTTGTCAGCGCTCCCCCACCCCTCGTGGTTTTGACTGACAGCTCTGGCCGCGGACTGACAGCTCCCGGCAGTTCCACCAATCAGGAACAAGGAGCCCCCTCGGAGGTCTCTGATTGGTTTTCCGGGTCTTGCTCGGGGGCGGGGTCGACGGCTCCCACGTGGGGGGCAGGAGCGAGAAAGGGGCGGGGCGGGTAGGAAGCGGGTGCGCCCACCCGTGACGTAAAGGGGAGGGCAGAGAAGGGGGAGGGGAAAAGGAAGCTCCAAAGAGGAGCCATTTTGTGTCTAATGAATGCTGCGGCCAGATGCTCGCATCTGTCGAGCTGGGCTTCTCCCTTCCCACCCCCTTTGGTGCGCGCCGCAACGATTTATGTTTTTATTTAGGAAAATAAATAAATGAAGAGAGGAGCGCGGTTCAGGGCTGGCGGCCGGAGCGGGCGCTGGAGGTTCAACTCCGAGGCGGGCGCTCACGTGTAACTCCCTGCGCACCGGCCTCCGAGAGCCCGCTCGCTCTCAGCTCCTCATTAAGATGCAAGAGCGAACTCCAGATCCTAATGAGGGGAAAATATAGATCCGGGGGCGCGCGGCCGGCTCGCTCGCGCCCGCCACCGGCCCCGGGGTACGTGCGCTCTCATGGAGATGCCGGGGAGGAACCCGGATTCCCCCCCACCGGGGCCGGTCCACCTGGCGGTGCCCGAGGGGGTCCGGGGCAGGGCCGCTTCCCTCCACCCCCTTGGTCCGTCTTCCCTGACGTAACTCCGAGCGGCAGATCGAGGCTACCGGTTTGCGGGCAAACTGGTCTCCGCAGTCTGAGTGGCCTGTGCGACCCCGCGGGGAGTCCCGGGGGCGCGGCGGTGGGGGTACGAGAGGAGCGCACGGGGGCGGGCGAGCGTCTGCGCCTCCCGGGGCGTCGAGGCTGGCGGCCGAGACACCCACGGGCCGGCACGCGCGCCCCTCCGGAGGCTTCCGCCGACGCTGTGACACTGCAGCGAGCAGGCCGGCTAAACCGGGTGGGAATGGGGAGCTCCCGGGCCCGTGCAGGGCAGGGCCGCCTCCCCATCGCCTCCGCCGCACCCCGGGCTCGTGTGCGCGGTGAGGAGCCGCGAGAAGGAGCCCCGAGTGGGGAAAGCGCGATCTGGGCGGGTTGTCCGCCGGCAGCCGGCCCTTCCATCTGCGCTGGCCGCCGAGCAAGAGTTCCTCGGACTTCTCGCAGGCAGCCGCAGCACATCAAAGACGCCGTTTATTTGGCTTTCTGAAAAGAAGGAGGAATGAACAAAGAAGAAAAGCTGGGGACCCGTGGGGGGGGGGGCAGGAGAAGGGGTAAAGAAAGGGGCACCCTCAGTTCCCATCGAATTTTTTTAAGGTGGGAGGCAACTTTGTGACCCACCATTTTATCAGTCTTAAATCTTGCGAAGTGAAAACGTTAAAGTGACAAAGTGATTCTGTTTGTTTTATAGTATCTAATTGGGCTGCTTTGCAGACCTAATGAGATTCGAGGGAGGAATCGTTCGCCGCCACTGCAGAATAAACTGATACATTACTACCAGCCACAGGTTTTGAGGACCGTACAGCTTGTCTTTTTTTCTTTTGTTGTTATTCCTCTGTTTCCTTTCTTTACCCCTCCCGCCAAATAATTATTTGCTAGTAGATCGTGGGGGGAGGGGAAGAAAGAGAAAAGCGGGTGGGGGGAGTCTAGCAGCCCGGGACTATAATATATATCTATTTATTATATGTCTTTCGGTTAATTCCTGATCTGAGGAGCGCTGTTTTTCACTCCCATGCGAAAGTCACCAGCGGGTAGGGCCTGATTGCTACTTTTCATGCATAGTTTTAGACACAAGAGGGCATTGTGACGTCGCGCCCGGCGGCGCCCAGTCGCAGGCCGAGTCCGGTAGCCCCACGTGGGGGCCCCGCACTCCCATTGGCCAGCGCAGGGCGAAGCTGCCACATTATTTTGTTACTTTTCAGTCCCTATTTGGAACTGCTCTCGCGGCAGTTCAGACCTCGTGCTCGTCCCCCTCGCCTGTCTGTGTGTGGTATCCGCAGGTCCGGGGCACTTTTTTGGGTGTGTGTGTGTGTGTGTGTGTGTGTGTGTTTGGTAGTGTGTGTTTGGGGGGTTTGTCGGGGCGCGGAGAGGACAGCCGGGCCGAGGGGAAGGAAGGAAGCCGCAGAGCTCCCGGGTCTCCGGCTGCGCTCTCCTGCCTGTGCGCTCCGAGGCGGCTGCGGTGGCGGCGCCGAGCGCTCCTCGCCGAGGACGCGGCGCTGGAGCTGGGAACAGCGAGGACCCATTTGCGGAGGCTTCCTGTGCCCGCTGGAGTTAGGATGCCAGGGCGGCTGATTTGCACCTACTGAGCCTGGAGTTTCCTCCTCGGCCCTGGGAAGGGCTTGCAGCGGCGGCGGCGGCGGCGGCGGCGGCAGTAGCAGACAGAACAGCAGGCTCTCCTCTCCGAGGGGGGGCGTCGAAGCGCCCGCGCCGGGCTCCCGCCCTCACCCTCCGGCGCTCCTGCGGCCCCCAGCCACCACATCGGTGCTTGCCTCCTTCCGCTTCTCCACGAGCGCCGCCTCTGGGATCGGACCCGCGCGCCCCGGATGCTGGGGCAGCCTCGGCGCGCCCCCCTCGCGGCGCGAGGCGCTGAGTGATCCCGGAGGGGGCCCTCAGTCGCCCCAGGAGGGGACCCCGGCCTCGAGACCCCGCGCCGGAGCCACCGTGGAGACGACGATGTCCGCACAGCGCCCGGCTCTGAAGCGCTCCACGCAACTGGGGGAAGGCGGCCGGCCGCAGCCCGCCGAGCCCTAGGCGCACAAAGCCCGCGCCCGCCGCCCGGCCTCGGCGCCCGCCGACGACTTTGCCGCCTGCTCCGCAGCTCTTTGTCTCGACTTGGGGCGAGCGCCCGACTCTGGGATTTCGCTGCGAGAGCGGGCTGGGGGGGCCGGGGGCGAGCTCTAGGTTTCCCGGCCGCCCCCCGCTGGGGCTTGGCTCCCCCCTCCCCCGTACCTCCCCGGCCCGAGCTCTCGGCGCTTCTACGCTCTCGGAATCACGACCCCTCCCTGCCATGTATCCGCAAGGCAGACATCCGGTGAGTAATTGCAACTCGGTTTATTTAAGCATCTATCATGGCAGGGTAAACGAGGCAGTTTATCTGGCACCTCCATTTTGCTTGTTGCTACCTTTATGGGGTGTGTGTGTGTGTGTGTGTGCGCGCGCGCGCGCGCGCTCACACAAAGGGGATAGGGATGGGGGGGCGCCGTTGAGAGAGGAGGTTAATTCCGCCCGAGTGGCGCGGGGGGCTGCCCGTGTTCCAGCGGCACTGTTTGTTTTCACGCTGCCCCCCCGCCCCCTCTCCCAACTCACCCAGCTGTCTCCCAGTCCCTGTCTTACTTGGGAATGGGAGCCCGTTTGTGCAGGGGATGCAAGCCCCGGCCGCCAATGGGGAGGGATATGGGGCGTCCACCGCCGCCTCCCCCTCCCCCCGCCTCGACGGGCAGCTGAGAAACTTGCTAGGAACGTTCTGGGCTGTGAGGGTGGCCTCTGGGTTGGGCGGGGGGAACCGGCAGAAGCCGCCGAGGGGCAGAGGCAGCCCGGAGCCCCATCTGACTCCCCCGCCCCCTCCCCTGTCTTGTCCTCGCGGACTCCAGGCTCCCCATCAGCCCGGGCAGCCGGGATTTAAATTCACGGTGGCTGAGTCTTGTGACAGGATCAAAGACGAATTCCAGTTCCTGCAAGCTCAATATCACAGGTAAGGCGGATGGGGGCCTCCCCGGGGCGGGCGGGGAGGGGCGTCCCCGCCACGGCTCCTGCCACCCCCAGCGGGGACGGTGGGGGCTCCCGACCCGGGGCGGCGGGGCAGCCCGGGCCTCCGCCTTTTGTTTCCCCTTTGCGAGAGCGCGGCGCCTTAACCCTTTGCTGCCCGCAGCCTCCCGGCTTTCCCCGCCGCCCGCTGGGCCCGCGCGAGGTGAGGATCGGTGTCGCGGGGGGCTCATTCCAGGTTCCGGGGGTCGCGAGCCGGGCCCCCCGCCCCCGTCCCCCGCGGCTTGGAGAAGTCCACGCGCTCGGCCGCGGGAAGTTTCAAGTTGTTTCACTCCCCTCCCGGCGGCGGGGAGCAGAGCCCCCTCCGCCCCGAGGCTGCGGGATGATCGGGGTACCCCCGGGGCGTCAGGAAGTAGCAAAGTGGCTCGTGGAGGCCCTGGCGCTGGAGCCTCGGAGGAGGCTGCGCGGGCTCCAGGCCTGAGCAGGCTCCTCCTGCCCTCGCAGCCTCAAAGTGGAGTACGACAAGCTGGCGAACGAGAAGACGGAGATGCAGCGCCATTACGTGATGGTGAGAGGCGGCCGCGGGCCTGGGGCGGGGGCGGGCCGAGGGCGGGGGTCCGGGGACCCTGCAGCGGGGTCCCCAGCACGCGGCGGCCGGCCAGCCAGCCGCAGGGGAGCTCTGGGAGCCGGTGTCAGCCGCAGTGTACCCCGACCCTCCACTTCTGCTGTCCCCCTCCACTAACCCCCCCACCCCCACCCCGCCTTAGCCCGGGCCACTTGCAGGAGGGTGGGTGAGAGGAGGGGCAGAAAGAGAAACCCCACTCCAGGCGGGGCGCTTGGACGCTACCTCTATGCCCCTTTCATTTGTGTTTTCAAGGTTTCCCAGAGGGCTGCTTGCCCTGTCTTGGCTAGTGAGATAGCATTGGATCAGCCCACGTCGGGTTGGAGGAATCTCTCTCTTAGAGACCTCCTGGGAGTGTTTGGAAACTTTGCTGCTTTGCAGCCCTGGGATCTGGCCAGAGTGGGACAGAAGCTCTCTCTGCCTCCCCCTTGCCTCCCCCTGGGTTTTGTGAGCCTGGAGGAGCCTTTGAAAGCCCTTTGCCTCCATTCCCCTCCCTCCTCAGGGATACCCCAACTGGAGAATCTGGTCAGCCTTGGGGCAGGAGATTGATTCTCATCCGTTTCCCAGTGTCTGTTTCAGTGAGTTTCAATCTTCCGTTTGTGAGAGAACATGGAAGGCACTTAAGCGGCCTCCCTGCACTGCTTTTCACATAAGAGGCCTTCGACACATTGCTAAATAACTCTCAGAGGACAAGAGGGTCCCAGTGTACACACGATTCCCTGTTGAACCCGAACCTTGTATAAACAGGATATATGGCACATGGGATGCTTGTGGGAGGGGTTGGGCTCTGCTCTTCGCACTACTGCATGTATAATGTCCTGTAGAGGAGAGAACAACACTCGCCCACTGTCAGCTCTTAAACCCATCTCTGTAGCTTGCTTCGGGTTTGGGCTGAACCCCTTTAGCAGACGTATCATAAAAGTATGACTTGGCCAGAAACCTGCCCCAAAAGCTGAGTTTGGAAAGTGAGCAGATCAGTGTGTTGCCTGTTAACGGTGATTCTTTTCACTTTTAGTACTACGAGATGTCCTACGGCCTGAACATTGAAATGCACAAGCAGGTAAGTGCTTTTCTTTCTAAAAAATCTGATGGTTAAAAACATATAAGCCATGGGTTTCTGATAGCCTCTCCTGTTTGAAAATGAGCCTAGTCCTTGTGTTCCTCCTACTTCCCCTTGAAGAGTGAACGGATCCAGTCTCCAAAATTCAGGGTCTGAGGCGTCGCTGATTTCTTGGACATTTTGAGGTTTTTAGCAATCAAGCTTGTGAAATTAGTCCCGGTTTTGGATCTTGGTGGACGATAAAGGAGCAAAAGTAAAGCTGTACCTTCAGGATCTGCTTTACAAACTCCTGAAGCCCAGAGTGGGGATTGCTGGCTGCTTTGAAATGTTTTAATGTAAAATTCTTGAGGGGAAACACAGGAGGGATATGTCTGTGTGTGTTTATGTGCGAAAATTTGATGTTCTACCTTGATAAGATTAACTTCAAGAGTCTCAAAAGCCAGGCTGAGCAGTCAGAATTTAAGGGCACAAGTCACTAAATGCTGAGAAATAGGAATCCAGGATGAACTACGGCTAAAATGCCTTGGAACCTTGCAGTTCCAAGGCCGCTTTCTCCTCTCCATCTTCATTTGAAGGCAGCTGGGTTCCCATTTTACAGAGAAGGAGGCTGAAGCCGAGAGGTGAAGTAACTTGCCCTGGGGCAGCCTCGTGGGGGCTGTTGAGATGGCTGGTAGTTGAGCTCAGCTTTGAAATCCTGAAGTCAAACCAGTTTCGCTAGTGTGCTGCTGTTTGATGGATATGTAAACTACCTCGAATTGTCACTCTTCTAATAACAGTATACCTCAAACCTAGCAAATACAAACAGCCTTTATCTCCGGTGCATATCAGTAACTAGTCCCAGGCGCTAGGCTGGGCTGTGGGAGAGGCCTGTTTGTGTATTTGTGTTCCAAGGAGAGGCTGCCTGTAATTTGGCTTGGCCAGAGATTAGAAGTGACTTGGCACAAATAAATGGCCCAGGCCGGTTGTTCTTTTTAACAATTGGTGTTCTTGAAATCTCAGAAGGCTGTTGACTCATTCTAGCCTTTGGTGACCGTGACTTGAATGGATTTTCTGCTTCAAAGGAACAGTCATTTACAAGGTCTAAATTTTGTTCTTTCTTCGGGGGGGGGGGGGGGGGTGTGCACAGGGACCCAGGCAGGTGAGAAGGGCAGGTGACCCAGGAATGCTTGTAGATTGCCACCTGCTTTAGCGGCTTCCTATAAAGCTTTTTGAATCTGTGGTTTCCTTTCGGTACTGGAGGAGCCCCAGTGTTGGGTAGAGGGCAGCCAGAAAGGGGCCCGAGTTTTTGGAGCAAGGTAGGAAGCCAGTCTGTGGCTTCCTGAGGGATTATGAGCTCCTTAGGAAGGCGCAGGAAGGCTACCAGGGTCTTACTTCTTGAGCCATGGAAAATCATAAGCAGACACAGCTTGGTACGTAAGGATATTTCTCTTCAGAAGAATGAACTGGAGACAGGTTCTATCCACAAATTTTAGGTGGGACCAGCGGGATCTGACTCGTCCAGTCCGAATGCCTGCAGCAGCCCTGGGTTCTCAGGAGTTCAAGGATCTTGGGGTATCAGGCAAGGTGCCACCTCCTCCCTTTCTCCACCCCCACTCTTTTCCCCCTCAGTGCTTAGTATCTTGGGTGTGTTTAAAGAGGGTAATTGCACCCAGGTTTAAAATTTATAGCAGCAGTTATTCTAAGAGCTTCGTAATTAAGGTGTAATACGTTGTTGCATGTTGAGGTCTGCATGGGTGGTGTTACCTAGTCTGTGAGTGGATGGTTCTTTGGCACAAAGAATCCATCTTGGCCGGTGGAGCAAAGGTGTTCCCGGAGTCCTGGGGAGACTCTGAACTCTGGAAGAGTTAGCCGTCAGAACGCCTTCGGTGGTGGGGTTCGCCCCAAGAGCAGCTGTGTGCGTCTGGGACCTCTGGCGATTCCCCAGACTGAGCTCTTAGGGGGAGAATGCCTGAGGTTTGGCAACATAGTCTCACAGTCCTCGCAGCTGCTAGAGGCAGACAGATGGGATTCCTTGTGCCCTTTGTAGAGGCCAGGAAACTGAGGCTTCAGGGAGGCCAGTGGGGCAGAGCTGAGACTCCAGGCCACACGTCTGGATTGCCCCACTGAGCACTTTGACCCCACTCCCTGCTCCCCTTTGCCTTCCAGCTCGTTCCACTTGGCTTCCGAGCATGGACAAGTGTGCTCTGAGCGCCAAGGCCTTCGCAGGGTTTAGGGCACAGTCTTGCGTTGGGTGTAATCGCCCTGTGGCTGTGGAGGAGCAAAGAGGCAAGAGGTGAAGAAACCGGGGCTGAGAAAGGCAGCCCTGACCTAATGAGGCCGGCCACTCCCTAGGCTTGTGAGGGTTCTGCAGAAGAAAGCCCAGCCACTAATTGTAGTGTGGGTCTTGGGTGCATTTGGCGGATGGTGGTTAGGCCTGAGCAAACAAGTTTATCAGCTGACCTGTTTAGCGGTTGACTGGTGTTTTATCTGCACACACAATCAAGTGACTGGAGTGCTTGAATTATTCATGCAGTGTCCTGCCCTCTAGACTTGACTGTTCGTGTGATTACATCTGCCTGGAACAAACACGCCGGATTCTTCATCTTTAAGCTCAGCAGTGGGGGCGGGGACTGGGTGTACCTTTATGTAATAGGTAAGGTCTAGAGCCAGCATCTTGGGAACTGGGGGGGGTCCTCAGCCTGCTGGCCCGCAGGGCCACACCCCCTCTTTCCACCAACCGCCAATACACACACACACACACACACACACACACACACATAGACACACTTTTTTTTTTAAAGCTCTCCTTTGCTGTCTCTATGGGAAATGCCTATTGGGACGCCTGGGTGGCTCAGTTGATTAAGTGACTGACTGCCTTTGGCTCAGGTCATGATGCCGGAGTCCCAGGATTGAGTCCCGCATCTGGCGTCTAGCTCCACGAGGAGTTGGCTTCTCCCTCTGACCTTCTCCCCTCTCAAATAGATAAAATCTTAAAAAAAAAAAAAAAGAAAAAGAAAAAAATGCCTATTAGTCGGGAACCTCAGGTTCCGCCAGCTGGGCCGCAATTATTGGGCAGCTGACAAAGTGTATCCAGCCGAGAGGTAAAACTCACTGGGGCTAGCTCCTTTCCTGGCTGTTTCTCTGTCTCCTCCTTGCTCTTTCTCCAAGCTGTCAGATCCCAGAGAAGTAATAAATGGATTTTCCTCCTACTCCTCTGCCTATCTCCTTGAGTATTGCAGAGCAAAGATTACAGAACCACGGGCCAGGCCTCAGGCTTCGAGGGGGTCACCCACCTTCTCCAAGCTCCGGCTTCCAGGCAGAATGTCAAGGGTGATACAACGAGGCCAGGGAGGCGATGGTGGCTGTCGAGCTCATCGGCTCCCATCCTGTTCCTGCTGAGGCTCTTGGTGCCAGCCACCATTCCCAAAGCCGGCTTAGAAAGGAGCGCCCCAGAGCACCTGTTGGGCGCTGGGTTTGAGGCCGGAGAAGCTGGGTCAGGCTGTCTTTACCTCCCCCACTCAGCACTGAGGTTTCAGAAGAGGACTTGAGGCATTTGGAACTCTGGGGCAGCTCCATGCCGATATCTAACAGTCCCCTTTCTTCTGTAAGCCTGAGGAGGAACCCTTCCTCCGAGTTTCCTTTGGCATCCCAGAACTGGGAGAGCCCTTTGGCTTCTCATCCAAACCTTCCATGTTACAGATGAGGAAACTGAGGCACGGGAGGGGAGCTGAGCTTGACTCAGTCACCCAGTCCCGAGTTAGTGCTGGGGCTGCTTCTGCAGCCTTCTGTCCCGTTCCCTGGGTCTCTGTTTAGCAGGACTTGAGAAGTAAAACATATTTACTAAGCCATTGCCCTCTGTGGCTGAGTATTCCTGCTTCTCTCTGCCTTATAATCTCAAAAGGCTCAAAGCTGGGTATACGAAAGTACAAAGTACCCCATTTCGGGTTGTATAACCTTATCAGCTGAACACTTTTTCCCATAGTCCTCTTCTGAATTGCCCGCTGTTTGCACAGTCAATGACTTGATGTGCGTAATAATAAACCCAGTGCATAACTAGCAGCCCCAGAGGGAAGGTTCGCTGGCGAGGTAAAGTGGTACAACCTGTGAACTTTTTACCCGAGGATACAGAAAACCACGAACATGGGGCTGAAGAAGGAGATGGCAAATTTCCGTCCCCTCCCCTCTCCATCCCCCCAGTAATTAGGGCCTTGGCTGGAAGGTCTCCAGGTACAAGTTGATGTTCTGTGACCATCACTTTAGCAGGTGCTGGTGGCCAGAGGGAACCAGCAGGTGGCGAGGTTACAGAGTCCACACCCAGGAGTGCCAGTCTCTGTGGCATCGGGATTGAGCTAAGAAGAGATCTGGACTAGTGTTTTCTTTTGGCATCCAGGCACCGCTCCTAGGCCCTGGTTTCCACCTAACCTTTCCCGGCTGGTCACTGTCGCCCAGGACAGTCTTCTAGAGTCCCACAGGTTCTCTCACTGCCCCGGGGGCCTGCCTTGGTCGGCTTTGGGGTCTGCTGAGCTCCAGGCCCCAGACTGCCTTCTACCCCAGTCTTCTCTGGACCTCTGGTCTTCACCTTCGAATGAGCTGTCTGAGCAGGGTTGGTGTGGTTCTCTGGCTCTTTCCCTTATCATTCTTTTGATCACTGGGATGGCCCAGGAGATGGGCACATGGATGGCTCCCCCCTTACTCAAGGACACTGAGCCTGGGTTAGAAACCTGGCTTCTTAATAAGATTCCTTTAGTGAACTCTTCTAGGCCAGTGGCCCCCGCAAGGCACAGAGCTCTTCTTTCTCTCTTTGGATTCTTCCTCCTCCACTTAGTATAGGAAGGGCCTGGTCTGTGTGGAAGGCCCTTCATTTCCATTTTATCCTAGGAGTGTGCTGGTCAAGGAATGAGTTCCCTTTTCCCTCCTGCACAGGGAAGTGTTTTTAATCCAAATCTGTTTGTACAATATACTGGGACACGGCGGGGGGCGGGGGGGGGGAGAAGGTGGTCAAGGCCAAATCTCAGTGGGGTTTCCCCCTCTGCTGTGGCACACTCTGGCTGCCTTTCTCACACTTCATCATCTTGTTTCTGTAGCCATGGAGGAAACCCCTGGGCTGGGGTCTGTTACGCGCACTTAGCACGAAATAGGTGCTCAGGAAACACGTTGGTTTTCCTTTACTCCGAATTCCTCAGCTTTTCAGAGGGTGGGATTCCAGATTCCCTGAGCCCCAGGGGGAGGAAGTGAGGGTTTTAATTGTGGGTTGGCCCCCCAGCTCTGCAGGCTTCCTCCTACAGCTCAGCATCCAGCTTCTTCATCAGGAAAATGAGGGGGTTGGATGCCTGCCAGAGCAGTTATTAGGGGCTGGGATGTGCCGGGTGTGGGCTGGGGCCCGTTACACAGCCGAATAAGACACCATCCCCTCGCCTGGGGAGTCGGCATCTCAGGAAGTCATGGAGCACAGTGAGGGAAGTGCTACTAATATGGCCCAGTCTCCCCGAGGAGCACCCAGGACAGGAGCAGGACAGAACGGCTTATTCATCCCCAGAAAGGGGAGTCAGCTCGGGTCCAGGAAGACTACACCGAAGGGCTGTTACCTGAGCCTTAAAGGGGGGCAGGGGTTAGGAGGAGGAGGAGGCTTCTCGGCTTCTCTCTCTCTCTCTCTGTCTCTCTTGGTGACAGCAGCTCTTGGAAAGGCCAGCGGAAGCACAGTCCACAAGTTGGGAATGGCGGTGGGCGTGGGGCTCCACTTGGGGAGTGAGGTGAGGTGGTGACATTTTGCAGCAAAGTGATCTCCCAGGCCTCTCTGCTCTCACACTCCCGCCTCAGGGGCTCCCTCTGTCCCCATATGGCTCTGCAGGGCTGGCCCATGTCCATCTGCCTGGGGCCAACTAGGAGGGGGGGGAGGGGGGAGGGGGGGAGGCAGTGGAGGCGGTGGGGGGCAGACGCCTGGGGCTGGCGGAGACCTCTGGGCCCTGCTTCTCCACCCCCGCCTGCCGCTTTGACCTTTCTTCTCCAAAGTGGCATTGCCTCCTTCCCCCGTGTGGGTAATTCTGTAATGACTGGTTCTGACCCGCCCCTCCCCCATATTTAATTCTCATCAGCCGGCTCTCTCCACTTTGCTATTAATGATAGCAGCCAGCGAAATAGCTTTCAACATGCCATTGACAGTCTGGTTTAAGAGAGCACTTGAAGTAGTGCTAGACAGCTGAAAGCACCCATAATTGTGTACCAGAGTGAGAACTGCGTGCTCGAGGGCCTTGTTTTTATATGCTTAAAGGGACAATATCTTGTTTTCAACAAATGCTCTTGCAGACTCCGGGCCAAGATGCTGGCTCCTCCTCTTCGCACGCCTCTCCTGTCCCCTGGCTTTTTCTTTCCTCTCTCTCGCCTTTCACACGACATGTTCCCCCTCAGGTTGGGGGCTGAGGAGAAACTTGGGGAAGGAGGTTTTTTCGGAAGGGCTGTTCTCCCCTGTGTGTGGATATGGAGTTCTTTTGTTGGCTAAGGATGTCACAGCCTGAGGAGGTGGGGTTAGGCTTCCAAGGGGCCCTCTGTGTCCCTAGGATTGGGGAGGGGGACCTCTGTGGGGGCAGGCTCCACTCCTTGGAGAAGCACATCAGGGACCGTGGAGGCCTTGGCCCCTTTCAAATCAGATTCTGGGAGGCTGCTCATTGTGCAGAGGCCCCTCTAGAAAGCTCGAAGGTCCGTAGGGCAGGGACTCGCTCTTAAGTGGAGGTTCATGCAGGGCTTGGGGGCTTAACCAGGGGTCCCATCTTCTCAGCCCTGGGGATTTTGCCCGAGAACAAAATCTCCCTCCTCTCCACCCCAGCCAAGTTCATAACTGTGAAGATGCCACTCAGCCCTTTGGGCTGAAATCCCCCTCACCCCAAAGCTCCCCTTCACCAGTGGCATCCTTGGCGGGTGAAGACAGAACCAGGTTCCCAGGGGTGGGGCCTGGAGTCCGGCTGTGGCAAAGGCCAGGACTGTGTGTGGATGGGCTCGGCGTGTGTGTCCGGAGGGGCGTCCTCCTTTCGCCCACCATGTGAGTGACACCACCAGGGGCCTGGGGTCCTGCAGCAGCTCGCCGCCGCCACTGCCAAGTAATTCCAGCCGACGGCCTTTGTGGGGGACTGAGCGTTTGAACGTCGTGATCTTCCAAATATCGTGATACTGTTGACTCTTGGCATTTCTGTTGCACTTGGTCGTTTGCAAAGCGGAGTAGACCTTGTCATCTTAGAGACCCCAGATAAGAGGCATTCGGGAGCAGGACAAACACACACCAAGAGGAGAGCATCAGAGTATGGGGTGTGAGGACCTGGGTATATCCGGGGCACTAGAGGGCTGTGTTCATAACTGGATGGGGCAGCAGGGACTGGTGGGGCGGGGGGTGTGTGTGTGTGTGCGCGCGGAATGCTGTCTTTGTGAGTTCCCTGAGGGGTAGGACCATTTTGTATTCATTGGGGCTCCTGAGCCCTGCATGATTCTGGGCCCATACTGGGTGCACAAATGTAAGTTTTACGGGGACTCGTGGAGGGCAACATTCTAGTTTGAGGTTCTCCCCTGACTCTGTAGAGCATTATGGACTTTCTGGGAAGGATATAGGTTTTCTCCGGCTTCTAAGAGAGATCTGTTGGCTGCAAAGTTGTGATTGGAGAAAAGAAGCATGAAAGTGTCCTGTTGAGCTTTTGTGTTAATGCGTCTTTAATACAGTTTAAGGGTTTTGTCTTGTTTTTGTGTTTTGTCTTGGTCTGTGGGCAGTTCAGTGGTACAAAGGCATGATAGGAGGTGGTGAGGAAAGAGATAGTGGGGAAGAAGATGATAAAGCAGAGATGGGGGAGGAAGGAATGAGGAAGAGAAAACATGCTGAATTGGGATTCCGAGAAGGAACCGAGTAGCAGGAAGGCGAGAGTCAGTGGCTCGGAGGTAAATTGGTAAACTGTGCCTGGCCTGCCTTGGACATCTCTTTGGCCGGGGAGTTCCACGTGCCACAGCCTTATCCTACTGCCCTTTAAATCCTTGCTGAGCACTGTTCACACGCTTCAACTGTTTGTTGTTGTTATTGTCATTCTTTTAAAAAACGGAACGACATCTAGTCTAGCCCAGTGGTAGAAGTTCCTTTTTTGTTTGCCCCCAAAAGTGACATCTTCCCTTGCAAGGAGACTCAAACGAGCAAGAGTCCTTCCCACAGTCCTGCAGCACTGGGGGTGCCAGGAGCGCCTTGGGGACAGGGGAGGGGCAGGGAAGGGGTCTTCTCCTGGTTGGTTGTGAAGGCTTTGGTTCTGGACTCCTACACCACCCAGCTAGTCTCTGACCGGAAGGTTGGAGGAGGAGGGAGGAGGCCTTCTACCCGGTACCCAAATACTTGGCTAGGGAGAGCCCTCAACAGGTCCGTCCGGACCCCGAGTGTCAAACTGATTGTCGGGTCAAGGGCATGCTTGGTGAACCGGTGGCAATTTCTGCTAGGAAGAGCCGGGCAGTCTGGGGGAGACCAGTGGGTGAAGGATGGGAGTCAGTCCTTGGTCTAGGGTGGGGGGCAGGAAGTCTCCAACTTCCTGTGCAGGAAGAGGTAGGGCAGACTTGGCGAGCCCTGGAGCATAGGTGGTCCCAAGTGGTCTGGAGCGAGGGGCTCGGTGGCCTATGGGAACAGAGTGAGCACGAGACCCAGCAGGTGGAGGCCGTGAGTGGGCCAGGACTGATGGGCCCAAAGGAGCTTTAGCATCTCCTTAAACCCTTCCCTGTTGCTTTTCCTGGAAGCCGTGCCTTCCTCCGAGCCCCCTCACTCCTGGAGAGGGCAGCAGTCCAGTACTTACCTGGCTTTGCCTCAGGGCAGAAATCCTAACAGAGCGGTTGAGGTTGGTGGTTGGTGTTGCCCCCGGTGCCCTGTGTCCCACCACCCTCCTCAACCCTGAGGCCCTCAGAGAGCAGGTCTGCTCCTGCTGGAGTCCTCTTACTGTTGGCTTGATGCCAGCCTCTCGTGCGCAGTATACAGCCTGTAGGGACTACTTAAAGGGAGTGGGTACAGTGCTTTCTAGATACCATTCTCTCTCACACTGTTTGAGTTTCTCTGTTCTCTCACCTGTGTCAGACCACATTTCCACGGGGACCTCCTCTACTTGACGTTCCCTCATTTTCCCCCTGCCCGGGCTCCGCAGTGGGGACTGGTGCCTGTCCCTGTTAAGACTTTCTCCTGACATCTTTGTGCCGGTGCTGAATTCCGAGTTTCTCCATCAGAAGCCACTGGTTTTCAGAGGGGTGTCCTGGCAGTCCCGTGCTGAGCACCAGCTGCCAGGAGGTGGTCAGTCCTGGTGGCAAAGCAATAGGCGTAGGAGTTAGACAGCCTTGGATTTGAGTCCCCCATCAAGACCCCCTGGCCATGTGACCTGGGGCTGACCATGGGACCTCTGTGAACTTCAGTTTGTATTGGGGGGAGAATGGGAACCCCTGCCTGCCAAAACAGTGCCAACCGGGATATGGCTACCATGCCTGAGGAACTGAGTTTGACATGCAGTCGTAACTAACAACTTAGTTACAAATTTTTAAGTAACCACTAGCCCCACCTCCTCTGTCTGACCCCTCAGTTACAGGCAGCGCTAGGAGGAGTGTGTGTCGCGTGATGGATATACAGTGACTGTTTCGCACAGTCCCCAGCGTGTAGGAAGGCCTCAGCAGTGTCCTCTCTCAGCAGGACGTAGTGCCACAAGTTGCGAAGACCTCCAAGAGTGAGGCTGAGATCCTTGGGGTTGTGGATGTTGTAGGACTTCCTAGAACCCTGCCATGTGTGGCTGGCTGGCCCTGCATGCAGCTGTGAGCACAGATGTCTGCAGAGGGTCAGGCACTGGCTTGTGGTTCCCAGTAGACCGGGAGCAGGTTCAGAACCAGAAACTCAGTCTGTTTCACTCCTGGCCGGACCGCTTGTCTCCCAGGCCATATCAAGGCATGGTCTGCCCACATGGCTGCCTTCAGGACACGCACCTGAATGTGCTTCAGGACTTAGATTCTGGGCCTGGAAAGACCCCAGACAAGGCCTTGAAGAATTGGGTAGGTTTGGGGCCCCCCCGTGCACAGATTGGGCTGTCTCAGTATGGGCATTATTGACATGTGAAGCTGGATAATTCTTTGCCGTGAGGCTGTCCTGTGTTCCCCAAGGTTAGCAGCACCTCTGGCCTCCACCCACTAGTTCTCAGGAGCACTGCTCTCCTTGTGACACCCTTAACTGTTCTCTAGACATCGCCAAGGGTCCCTTGGGAGGCAAAATCACTCCCCAGGTGTAAACCCTTGGTGTCAGGGGAAGAAGTCTGGCTGGAGAGCTGAGAGAATTGGTTGCCACTGTCTAGCTTTGTGACCTAGGGCAGTTTCTTGCCTTCTCTGGGCCCAGCTTTCCTTGTCTGTGAACCCAGATGTTGAATGCGGGGGTGGAGGTTTGGGAGGCGGTCCCATCTGACCCATGAACAAATTTCTAAGTAACCGTCTTGATCTTTTCGGCCTGTGATCCTGCCATCCTTGTCTGGGGGAAGAGACCCTTTCAGTCTAAGAGGGATGGTCTTGCTTATTGGCTGTGAACTTGGTGGTGGGTGGCTAGAATGGGGCTCTGTGTCTGCCCACAGTCCGCCTGTCCCCTCCCCCGACACCTCATTTTCCTTTCCTGCCACCCGGATTTCCCCGCGAGCCTCTGTCCTTACAAAGTCCTAGCCAATGTTCCATTTGTAGTGCTGACCTTACGGGGAGACCCCCAAAATTTAACGAGCTGCCTCTGCAAGGGTAATGTGACTTTTACAGCCTGTTGAGGGGCAAAGGGAGATTTGCATAATGTTCCAAGGGGGATTAGGTGGCTGGGGGTTGCCATGGCAACCCCACAGGGATGAATTGAGAATTTTTCCTCCTGGCAGGAGTTGGCCAATGGAGTCTGGGAAGGTGGGGGAGGGAGGCAGAGGGTTATCTGAGGGGAAGGAGGGGACCAAGGGCTCTAGGGATGGGGGGGGCGGTTGGTGGCGCCTGGAATGAATGGGCGGTGTTGGGGGAAGGTCTAATCGGCAAAGGCTTTCCCTGTTCTGTCTACACAAGCAAGCTCTTTGAGGGCCATCCCCTGGAGTGGGGGTGGGAAGCAAGCAGAGTTTAATGTGTTTGGGAACCAAGAAATTAAAGTGAACAAATATTTAAAGATTATTGGATCTTGTTAACAGGAAACCCGGTGGATGGAAATTGAGAGTCTGAGAAATGAAAGTCGTGGAGTCTGAGAGCCAGGGAGGGACTGGGCTGTCACCTCGGCCCAGTTCCCTCCCAGGGAGTGGTGTCTAACCCTTGTCCCTGTTAGGTGGCCATTGAATGCTCCTAAGGACAGGATGTTCACTTTCACACACACCTAATTCATTTTTGAGAGCTCTGATGACTCCTGCACCCCGATCTGCCTCTTTCATGCAGTGGGAACTGAGGCCTGAGTACGGGACAGACCTGGGACTTTGCCTTGCCAACTCTTCTGGGGTCAGTGGCCTAGATGCCTCTTCTCCCGCCTCTCTCTCCACAAGCTCTTTCCCCTTCCTTGCTGGACTTCACCATTCCCAGTTCCCTTACTCCCTAGACTCTTGGAAGAAAGTGCCAGAGATTTCTGGTAGACAGAGGAAGGGAAGGTGGGATTCCGTCCAGGGTGGCACGTGGAGGGTCATGTCCCAAGCCGGGCACCCTGGAGTCTCTTGCCTTTCATCTGTCTTAGCTGGGTGGGGGCACGTGTGTCGAAGGTTCCTTGCCATCCTTACCTGCGTGAGGGGCATGGGGGCTATCGCCAAGTGCCAGGTCCAGGCTGGCCACAGCCAGTGTCCTGTCCCGTTCCCTCCCTCAGGAGGCAGATCCTCAGGGTCACACGGGGCTGGGCCTTTTCTTATATCCAGCCCTCCTGGCATAAAGAATTCAGCAGGCTTCCACAGAAGGCATAAATATTTAATGGCATTGTAGTTATATATAATTTGATCAATATGTCAGTGCTAAAAGGGCCTTTATGGAGGCTCACCTATCATTGAGTGATCCGTGATGGAAACCCTCCCGGCCCCTCCAGAAGCAGGGGCCATTATCTCCCTGGGCTGCTGAGTGGATCATTTATTTGCCCCCTTCTTTAAGACCCTGGATGCTCCTTTCCCATAGAGCCTGTGGCGGGGCAGGAGCGGGGCTGGGGAACCCCGTCCTGGTGTTTCCTGGAGGTGTCACCCCACTTTGTCCCTGGACTTCCCTCCCGCTGGTGATAAAACAGCCACTTGCTTTCTTTCAGAGTTGTCTAAGCCCTGACTGAGGAGAAACTGCCTGGCAAGGAATTTCATGGTCTAGTCCAATAATTGAGGGCCTATCAATTTAGAATTGCCTGGGACATGAGATGGGATATTTTAAGTTAAAAACACTCAGGCACATTGTTCCAGAATCTTTGAACATTTGATTGCTTCGTGGTTATGGCACCCGGCTGCCGCGGCCGCCGCCTCCCACCCCTCGTGCCCCTCTCAGTTTAATTTGAGATGAAGCAGACTCATCTGGAATACCCCAGAGCTTCAGTCAGAGAACCTGGTAATACCTGATTAAAATCCAAGAACCGTGGAGTCCCACCCCCCACCCCAAACATGCATGTTTCTGGAGGAGAAGGTCCCGGGCGAGCAGGATGAGCCCTTCCTACCGTGGCTGCACGGGACTGACAGATGGCGTGTCGCTGCTGTCGACCCCTCTGTGCTATGAAGCCTGGTCCTGGGGACTGAACTCCAGGCAGCAGCAGCCCAGCCACATCATGAAGTGCCTCTCTCTCCTTCCTCATCACCCTTTAAATTCTTGCCGTGCTCTCGATTCCTATGCTGTATTGAGGAAGGACAAGTCACAGCGCCCTTCAGGAACCGTTAGCAGGCTGAGACACAGGGACAACTCCCAGATCTTCCAAGTTACCTCTCTGCCGCCCTGTGTCGCAGACAACGCAGTGGGACCCCGGAGGAGGGTAGTGATTTGCCCAAAGCCACACAGCTAGATGGAGGCAGGGCTGGGGGTTGGGGGGTGGGAGCCAGCTTGCTTCTTCATGGCTATGGGTCATAACATGCTCTTTAAAGTGCCAGGGTTCTTCCTCACCTTGTTTTTATGGAGCTGAGGTTACAATGATGTATGTATTCCCCAAAGCCGGCGGGACAGACAACAGGGCAGTTTGAAATAAATAGCAGGGAGACTGTTGGGTGCAGGGGGCTGTGGACTGGGTTGAGCAGTCAGCTACATTTTCAAGAAAAAGAAAGATGGAGGGTGCGGCCAAAGCCTGGCCGGCTGTGGAAGCCCAGGAGCAGGAGACTGGGGGGTGAGAACCAAGACCAGATTGAGGCTGGCGTCTTTTGGCGTCCTGGGTCTGGGGGCTGTGGCTGGAGCGTGATGGGAGGAGAGGCAGGGCCTGGGGGTGCTGAAGGACCCTCTGTTTCCAGCAAGATGGTTGCAGGTCCTGCTTTCCTGAGACGATCACGGCGTGCCCAGGAGCTAGGCAGGCGCACTGAGCAGATTGCTCCTCGGGAAAGTCACTTGCCCCCCGCCCCATCTTGTTTTTCGTCATTTATTAGCCTAACCATTTCACCGGAGACGCTGGGCAGATGTTACTCCTTGTGCCCAGTTGGGAGCACAGATTCTGAATCTCGCAGGGTCTCTGGGCACATGTCTCCGAGCTGCTTCTGTCTGTGTCTGCTAGATTAGCTCCTTCCAAGGAGCAGTGTTTTCCCACCAGCCAAGCTGCCTTCTTTGAACCACACTTGAAAAGAAACATTCAAAGTCTGTGCCCGCCTCCCCAAACGCCTCTTTCCAAAGGCAGCGGTCTCCCCGCCTCCGGCCCCTACCTTCTCCTAGGTCCGCATCTGAGGGACCTCACTCAAAGGCGATGGCTTTGGGCGACCCATGTGGACCACATGTAGCTGCCTTATTGATAACATGGTGCCCTGGGTTGCCAGGAGGAGTTTTCTAGTGTGTGGTCTGGTTCCAGTTTGTGATTTGTGACCTGTCCTAATTGTGGAAGTCACATGTCTTAATTTCTTTTCCCCCCTTTCTTGGAACTGAATGTTTAGGGCTTATTTGTGTTGGACCAAATGCTGTTTTAACAGCTGTTCTAATCGGAAATGCTGTCAATGATTAACCCTGACAGTAGTTTTTCTTTCAAAATTACTTCTCCAAGCTCTCTCAAAATGTCCAAATCAGGCTTCTTGGTAGGAAGTCGTTTAGTGTGGTTGCTTCATTGCTGGGCGGGCCTCCGTTTCCCCATCTGAAACATGGAGCTGCTCATTGGAAGGGCCTTCCCTGGAGGGTGTTATGAGCTCTCATGTGGGAAGTGCTTGGGGGCAGCTGGGGTGGTGCATGGTAACGGTCATGATGGTTGTTGTTGTGAAGAGTTGCTCTGTCCGTCCAGCTTACATTTCTAGGAGCTTCCCCTCTGGGATCACCACCCTCCAAAAAATCAGTGTTAAGGAAAAGTCCTTGAGGGGGATAGTCCCGTCCATTCTTCGTGCACTGGTGTGCGGAGCCCATTCCACACACAGTCACAGAGAGATGGGGCAGTCACAGAGAATGGGGCAGTCACAGAGAGATGGGTAAGGTTTACTCCCTGCTTCTGCTGTTTGTGGAGGCCAGCAGGGGAGTGTCACTCCAAGGCAGGGGAATCACCCTGCAGTGACAGCTGGGAGGGACTGAATGGGTGTGGAAAGCCCACCCCAGGCCCGGACCCAGGGACAGGGAAGCCCTACTTTACTATAAACACTGGCCAAGTGTGCTTCCTCTACCCCAACCCACCCACTCTCTGCCCACTTCCCAACCCTGTTTCATTCTGTCTTATGCAGTTAGGCCTTCCTGGAATTTGGGCTCAGGAAAGGGCCCGAATGCCCATATCCCAGGGCTCCAGAAGGTTCCCTGTCTGTGTGGAGCGGTTCTGATGTTTGTGGTCTTGGGAGGTAGGTGAAGGAGGCAGGAACTGCTTCTAGTGGGGGTGGAAGGGTGACACTGGGAACTTGCTCAGAGCCACCTGGTGGCCTGGGAGGCCAAGGCTGGAGCTGGGCACAGCTACAGGAAATCTCAGCAGGTCCCTTTTCCTTATAACTGGAAGATGCTGGACTCCCGACCACACCCTGCAGGAAGATCCCACCTGGACAGAAGCTGTGGCCACATGTTGGCTAAAGGGTATGGGGAAGGGGAAGTCCAGCTCCTTTTCATATTTTGCCTGGAACTTCCAAGACCCTGACTGACACTTGACCTATTTGCTAGTGGAAGTAAGCAACAGATGGGAGCCCATTTATAACCACCTGCCCCAGAGGTTGTGTGAGAGCTGGAGCTGCTGTGTAGGCCAGAGTAACTGGGAAGGTTCAGAGCCTGCCTGCTGCCCGCCTTCCTGGCTCAGGGTTTGGGAGGGCAGCAGCCAGAGACCCATGGGAATGGCCGTGCCTCACCCTGTTGAAGGGTGCCTGTCTGCCCCGCCTCCCACTTGTATGTACGTCAGCATTCCGTCCACTGCCACCCTGGCCACAGATGTCGCCCACCATGGGCCAGGCCCAGATCTGCACCCAGGGGGGCCTTGGAAAATCAGTGCAGGGTGGCTAGTGATACTATACACCTACTGTGTGCCGGGCACTGCTGTGCTGGTTGTTGGTGGTAAGAGGCCTTTGGACCAGTGAGCCTGGGTGGTCTAATTTATGTCTGTTTCCCATTTTTGATACGTCCTTCTGTTCTGATGGGGCACATGAACATCTGACGGTTGAAGGACCATGTTACCCTTTGCAATTTTGGACTGAGATGTAGGGGATTGTTCTAGAACTCCTGCCAGATACAACCTTGATCCTGTTTCCTTCCTCTTCCCCACTGTCAATCAAGAGAGGGAGGAACAGAAATGAGGAAGGATCCTGTTTGGAAGAGAAGATACTGTTTGAGAGAAGAACTCTTCCCACTTACTTAGATTAATAATTTATACAGTAATTACTTAGTCATCTTCCTAGATTCCTTACAATATAAATGATGGGTATCTAGTGGGTCAAGCCCAGAGATGGTGCACAGAACAGCTCCGTACAGCAAAGAAGTATCTGGCCTCAATGTCAACAGCAGTGAGGCAGAGAAGCCCTGGTGTCCAGTGTCCTTACTGGAGCGTACCCAAACGGCAAATGGGGTGGTAAGGCCCAGAGGGCGTAGCTAGGGGAACGCTCTCTCTCCACCCTGGAATTTGGAAGTGGGACCCATTACTGGCATTCAGTGGGTCATTCGGTCCTTTGTAACAAAGAATTGTTCCACCCCAGATGCCCACAGTGGACAACTCTGGCCCTGTCCCGAGGATCGGAGTGTTCCAGGAGAGGACCAGTCCCTGGACCCCACCCAGGACTCCCCCATGGGGTAGACAGACTGTCCCCGTGTTGGAACCTGCCTGCTGTGGCCGGCAGCCCCAGGATGTAGGGCCACTCTAGCCCATTCCCTCTCTTGGCACTTCCCCAACCAGACAGGTCCTCCTTAGTGGCAGGGGGCTAGAGAGAGGTAGGGGGTGCTAGCCCCAGGAATTCTCCCAAGGTCCGCACTCTGTTTGTAAGCCTTCAGACAGTGTTGTTTTTATTTTAAGTGCACCAGATTTCTCATTGAGAGCCATTTGACACGCAGATGATCAGAGATTTTTAAAGGCTGTTGTCATGGTTTTGTTTCTGGAAGATTGCTGTGTGCTGATGAGAGCTTTGAAGCCTGCGCTGGGACCCCGGTCCTGGGGGCCTCGGGATTCAGCAGGAGCTGAGGAAGGCAGTCTGTCCTGAGCCCTGTCTGTCAGGCTATTCCTTCCTGTCTGGACAAAGTTAACCATTGGGCTCTATTTTTTTTTTTTTTTTCCCAAACCACTCTGGATCTGAGATCGGGGGTTCACATAGGACAGGAGTGGGAGAAGCAGTTGGTACTTACCTAAATATGATCTTGGCTGGCATGATGGGGGTGGAGCAGAGAAGGGCTCAGCTCACGATCTACTTCTAGGAAGGATTGGGGTTCCAACGACTTACCTGTGAGCAGCTGCTACAAGAAGGCAGTGTTGTAACCTTAAGATGGGGAGGCACTCATGGTAGGATTTCAGGCTGCATGGGGGAGGGATCTGTCTGGTCGGGGAGAGGCCGAGAGAGAAGTGGAGTGGGCTGAAGGAGACCCTCGAAGGCACCTGTGGCCCTGGGGACTTCCGGTCACCTGCTTCATCTGAGCTGGACAACCTGTCTAGCTGTTGCCATTGGGCATGACCAAGTCCTCACCACTGTGCGCTGAACTCGGATAATAGGTTTTACTGGGGTGTATGGTGGAGGGCACCGGGGGGTGGGAGTGGTTCTTGTTTTATTTATTTATTTATTTTTATTTGTTTTTAATTAGGGCTTCCATCCAGAGCTGGCAGATTCTCTGGTGTGAGCCACACATGTAGACTCCCCTCTGAGGAAATTGGAGCTCCCCAAAGCCCAGGCAGCCCGCCTGGGGGAGGGCCATGGATTCAGCAAGGCCTCCTGGCAGGGGCCCTGATGGGGGGGGGTCTGTGGCTTCAGGGGAGTGTGCATTGACCCCTGTGCAACATTTCGGCAACTCGATGTATCTGCTTGTACTTCACACCGTCTCTCTTCTTTTGCAGACAGAGATTGCGAAGAGATTGAACACGATTTTAGCACAGATCATGCCTTTTCTGTCACAAGAGGTAAGACCTTTGCTCTGCATCTTTCTCATCTTTTGAGTGCAATGCCTCCTGGTGTCGCCTGGGTCCCCCTGGAGCCCCAGCCCCTATTCGTTCATAGGGACTGAAGTTAGCAACCTGGGGTTTTAGAGAAAACACTCCAGCACATCAGAGGGAGTGTTGGCTCGTTCTTCTGGTAGAACTGGTTGGTTCTCTGCCACTTCCTGAGACTAAGGAGGATCCCAGCCTGTGATGGGACTAGCAATGGGCAGTGGGTGCCCTCTTTGCCTCCCGCCCCCCCATCCAAATGGGCATTCCTAAATGCCTCTGCGTCTCTCTGTCCCATCTCCAACACCTGAAAACATCTAGGAGCAAGACGCCTGGCCACATAGTGCGAAGGGGCACATGCTATAAAGGGAATGCGTACCCAAGGGGGACTCCAGCCCCTAGGACAGAGGGTCCTCCCTGGAGGCATGATCAGTCAGTCATACTACCTTCTAAGCATGCCTTCCAAGAGACCGCCACCTGAGGCCTGGACGGGGCTAATGGGTGAGACAAGGGAAGCGTCTCCAAGGAGTCCCCTTGGGGCAGGTCAGACAGGTGAGCTGTCTTTCCAGCATAGCTCACTCCAGCTGGGGCAGGCCCCAGCCACCCCGCCAGCTCCCTTCCAGAATTCTAGGTTTCTTGAGTCAGAGTAGCAACCCATAAATGATGGCGTCCAAAACACGACCCACTGATGTCCTAGAGCTCACAGCCCAGTAGGGGAGACAGGTGCACATGAAGCAGATGTTACCCCAAGGCCGAAGGGAATGAATGCACCAAAAAAATATGTACTTTTCAGAGTGGTTTTAGGTTCACAGCAGCCCACGGGTGGAAGGTCCAGAGCTGTTCCCAACATCCCGCCCCAGAGCGTTGTATTTATTACTCTTGATGAACCCGCATGGACCCATCGTGACCATTCCCAGTCCCTGCTTGATTTAAGGGTTCACCATGCCACTTTTTCTTTCTCTCTCTCCAAACACATCTTCGTTTTCCTCTTTACGTGGCTAGGGATTGTATATCTGTAAAATCACATACCTCACTTCTGAACTCCTTGACTGTAGAGTGCCACTCTCCTGACTCGGCACGCACTCTAGCTGCGTCTCCTAAAACATGGGAACACCCTTCTATGTGACGATGCTGTTCCCGCATTTAGAACATTAATGGGGGCTAGCCTCTCCCACTCGGCTCCCATTCGAAGGCGCGGAAGGACTTTTTTTTTGTACGTGTGGTGAGAGGAGACGGGTGACTGACAGGCATGTTTGGGCTCATTTCTGTTGAAACTTAAAACAATGTGCGGAAAGTGGGGCTTGAACACGCGCTCTTTGAAAAGTGTTTAAAAACAGAAGGTAGAAAGGCCCCACCTGTTTCAGGGGCCTCCTCTGCCTCATGTGGGGGCCCCGTCCCTGCCTGGCCCCAACGGTCCCCGGTGCCCCCTTCGGTCGGGAAGACAGTGTAGCTCACCCCTCCCTGTTCCCTCCAGCACCAGCAGCAGGTGGCCCAGGCGGTGGAGCGTGCCAAGCAGGTCACCATGACGGAGCTAAACGCCATCATCGGGGTACGTGGACTCCCCAATCTGCCTCTCACCGTGTGTATAGCCCTTTTATTCCTTTCATTTACCATAACCAGAGATCGACCCTGACCTTAGCTGGCCTCAAAGGATGGCGGGCCCAGGGCTTCAGCTTCCCATGGCTTAGACCCATCTGGGGCTCTCACCCCATGATCTCCCCAAGTGGACGGCTTGTCTGACATGCCTCAAATCCACCTCTAAACTCTCCAGCCCTAACCTCCCCCAGCTTTTGGTGTCCCCTCACCCCGTGGTTGGGGGGGCAGGCTCTGAGATAACCGTCAGACCTAGCTGCTCCTCAGGGCCTCCCCGGGGGGCCCTGTCTGCCCTGTGTCCCCCTCTCTGGCAAAGGTCTGCCCTTCTTTGGCCAGCTGAGATCAGAATTATCTCTGTTGTACTGTGGATCTGAAATGTGCTGTGGAATTTGGGTTGGGGCCTTCCTGTGCCATGCACTGAGCTGCCTGACTGTGTGATTGGTGCGCCCTTGTGAATTCCAGCCGGGATATTCTGGGAGTCCTGTCTCACCGGGAGTGGGAAAAATACCCAAGACCGCTTTGTGAGGTCCACTTCTGGTTGGACCCCTCCGTGGAAGAAGGAAGCCGGATCTCTCCTCTTCTGGATCCCTTTCTGGCTTGCATCTTGAATGCATTTCGTGGATTCACAGAGCATCTCTCTCCTGCTTTGGTGTGAGGCTAGGGATATTTAAGAGAAGCAGCTGAGGACAAACAGTTTTTGCATGTCCCTCTGGGCAAAACTCTTAGCCTCAGGTGTTTCCTCCACCTTTTGTCCCTAAAGTGAAAGAGGGTCAGGGGGCTTCTGAGCAATATAAACTCCAGGACACGCACCCTGGAGCTCTTTTCCATGGGTCTGGGGGTGGGGCTGGGAATGTGTGTTTCTGAAGTTTTCCAGATTTTTGTGAAGCAGTGGCCCAAATGACTGACGTCTGGGACCCTGCTTGGTCCTCATTTCTCTTTTGTTCTCGTGTGAGGTCATGATTTTAAGGTGGAACCGATAGTCCCAGAATGTTCTGCTTGGTGGGATAAAGAATAACTCTTAGGTTTTCGGTCTGGGGCAGAAACCCCAAAACATACATTCTAGTTACGGTTCTTTTCTGTATGGCCTTTGCAGGTTCTGTCTCTTCCCAGGCCTCAGTTTCTGCATCTGTTCAAGGAGGGAGTGGACCATCTTCTGGGGCCACATGTGCAGGGAGGCTGGGGGCAGAGGAACAGAGGGATGCTGGTGGCTTCTGCTGCTCTGTCATCCTGCTGTGGGGACCTGTGACGGTGACCAGTTTCTGTCCTGGTCTCAGCCCCGTGGTGGCCGCTGAACGCTGCCGCGAGAGGGCATGGAAGCATTCGCCTGGTCCAAAGCCTGGCAATGTTTGGGGGGAGCAGAGCAGAGTCCAGAAAGAGGACTGTGAGTAAGTGGTTTGTGCCTTTAGCCATTAGGCTGGGAGGCGGCACCCTGATGGGGAAACTGTGCTGTCATAAAGTTTATTGTCCCTGAGATCAGCCAGCCTGAGCCTCTTCAGCCTTGACACTGTCAAGTTTGGGGCCGGATGCTTTGTTGTGGGGCCTGTTCTGTGCACTGTAGGATGTAGGATGTCTAGCAGCAATGCTGGCTTCTACCCACTGGATGCCACTGGAACCCAAAAATGTCTCCAGATGTCAGCCAAATGTCCCTGAGGGGTGGGGCCTCCCTGGTTCACGGATCTTGCCAATGCCCGTATTTCACAGAGAGGGGCAGTGATTCGAGGATGGGCACAAAGTCAGCCAGAGGCCTGAGGGCTGACTCCCAGCCCCGGGCTCCCTCCCTGCTCCACTCACTGGTCAGCCCGCCCGCAGCCCCTGGGGGCCTTGGTCTCAAGGACCAGTTCACGGCTGGCTGGCTGGCTGGCTGGCGTGGTGGTGGTGTGGCGGCTCTCCAGCAGCGGTGGAAAGAGGCCCCAGGGTGGGAAGTGCGCCGTGGGTTCTGTCCTCCGAAATTCCTCCTCTTCCAGGTCCTCGTCTCAGTCCCCTTTCCAGGCCAAGCCCTCCCGCCTGTGCAGTGGCCCCGGTAGGTGCCCCCTCTTCCACTCCTGCCTCCCTCTTTGGAATTAAAATCCTCTTATGAAAATAACTTTTTTCTAAATTCTAAGAAAAGAGTGAGATTGGGGAGGAAGTGCAGCTTGGATTAGCTCCACTTCCTTTAAGTAGTATTTAGGAAGCTACAAGTTAGGTCAAGGCAGCTCGAGGCAGATATTGGAATTCAATTAAAGCCAACGAGTGGGGCCTGTGACCCCCATTTCCAAGGTAATTGCTTCTCCGGCTCTGAGTGAATGCAGCCGTCGGCCTGTCATTAAGCAGGAGGCCGTCTCATCGCCGCGCCTGACAGAGCCTCACAAGGCAGAAATTACGGACAGCTGAGGCCTGCTCACACCGGGAAGCCGGGCCTGACTGCACTCTGGGAAGAAGGGGCGGCTCTGCTCCCTGGGAGGAGTGGGGCGAGGGGGCTGGCTGCTGTGAGCTGACCGGGGAAGGTGGGGTGGAGGTGGGGGGCGGGGGGTGCACCGCAGGGCCGGGGTTCTGGCCCCATTGGTAAGGCGCCGTGCAGGGACGGGCCCAGGAGGCTCTCAATAGCAACTGGTGGCTTCTCCCCTCACCCCATGGTGGTGTTGGATTTGCCCGTCCAGAAGGAGAAGTAGTCTGGCCGCCTGGTCTGGGAACTAGGATGGCTTTGGGCAAGGCCATCCAGAGTTCCTCCAGGCCTCAGTTTCTCCAGTTGTGACCAGACGGAGGAGGGCTGGGTAAGTGTCCTAGAGTGTGCCTGCTTCAGTCGGGTGTTTCTGGCTGTCTTGGGCATGGGGTTGAAGGAGACTGAGGTCATGTCTTGGTTCCATAGTGCAGTGTATCTGGTGTGGGCACCTGTCCTGGCTTATTTATCACACGAAGTAGAGTATTTCTAGGGTCTCCTGGGGTGGAAGACTCGGAACCGCCATCAGGCTGGTGTGAAGGGAGCGGGGGACAAAGGGGCAGATGGGGGGAGCTCAGGCTTGCTGGCCCAGCACACCCCCTCTCTGGGGAACTCAGGTATTCCCCATGGGCCCAATGATCTGTTACTGTCGACCCCGTACTGTGCTAGGGCCCTGTGTCTTGGATCCACATTATTATGACAGGGGTCCTCAAAGAGTCAAGGTCCCTATGCATGGGGGCGGGGCACGGGGAGCCTTGTCCCTGGAGCAGCATCTAGCGGAAGGCCTCCCTAGGCCGATTATAGACCCTGTGAGCTGACCTAGCAGCCATTTCCAGAATCCTCCTTTTCCATCGCTCTGTGCTGGCCCAAGATCATTGAACTTGACGGGCGGCGTGGCCTTTACCCCATCCGCCCACTGACAGTTTGGTCTGTATTCCCTTGGAGATTCATTAGCGGAAGACATGTTCTAAAGTGTTGATTTGATGGGGCGGGGCTGGGGGGGAGGGGGAGGAAGAGGGAGATCACAGCTTGTCGCAGACACTCGGTATTCTAAAGCCCTTCCTGAGGGTTTTGCATTCACTCCGGGATGTAGATGGGCAGGATTCACTTGACTGAGTTTTCCAGGAGGAAGAAGGTAGCGAAGGGCATGCTTCAGAATGTATCAGTTTGTTTTCAGGCTGGCGGCGTGGAGGGGAGAGGGCGTGCTGGCTCTCAGTCCGGGCTGTGCTTGCCTCCCCGAGCCAGTCCCCATCTCCGAAATAGGATAGCAGGCATTGTTGGGAGCTCTCAAAGCTATCTCAGCACGGAAGCGCGGTCCAGTGCGGAGCTGTGGGGGGGCCCCCAGCCATGCAAGTAGCAGGAACAGGGAAGGCCCAGGGATGTTCCCCCACATCCTGGGGAGGCTGTAAGTGTCCATTTTATGCAGACAGACCTCTGGGTTTCTTCTGGTGGGTATCCTTAGTGGGTCTGGGCTTTGGAAATGCTTGGACAACTTCACTTAAGTTTAACCCAAATCATGAACCTGAGAAGTGAAGCATTAAATCAGCCAGCAAAGGCATTACAGCATGATGTGCATAATCCAATTACCCGTACTCGGGAAGGAAGCCCCGTCAGCCTCTCCTGTAAGCGGCCCTAGCTTCTGAGCCCAGGGCATTGGCACTTGACACACGTGAAGAAAGGCACACACTTAGGGCCCGTGGGCCGCCTGCTTCGACGTGCTTGTGTTCTGGCATGAAATATTACGGGAGGGAGGAGTCCTCCAGAGCGGGCTTGGTTCCAGGCACTTAGCCGGTATTTGGAGGTTGTTGGTGGTTGGGGGGTGCTGGTGACTTCCTCTCCCATCCCGGTATTGGAAGTAGTAGCAACTGGAAACAGGCTAAAGCGAAGTGGTGAGCTCCATCCCTTCTTGAATGGCGGACTCGATTCCATGTCTCCCCGCTTGTTACCCCCCCCCCCCCACACACACACATGGCAATGTATTGCAGCACAAAGTCCTCTGAGGTCAGGGCGGGCCATAGGGGATTGAAGTGCAGCCTAAGGCCAGCTGCTGCGCCCTGTCTGCCTGTGGAGGGGCTGGGTCGGTGACACGGAACAGCAAGGCAAGTGCATCGTTGCCAGCCAGCAACCCCTGCCCTGCTGGGGAGAAACTTTTGTTTCACTCTCTTTTTTGCAACCAAGACTGTGATGAGCAGACCCCACCCCACCCACGCCCAGTAAGCGCTAGCATCTGCCCTCGCCCCAAGAGATAAGCCTTGGAGGCCAGGGCTTCCATCCTTACTTCCTGAAACCTGCAGGGCCACTCCCAACTCTGTCTTCAAACTGGGCAAAGGACACCTCAGGGGACTTTCTGGCTGCACAGGGGGTGCTTTTGTACTTGAAGATGAGAAGTATAGGGAAATTTCCTTTCCTCTGTTGCAAAGAGGACATTGATGTCCAACTCGCTGTGGCAGGAAATCACCCTCCCAGGCTTGGATGCGCAGTAGCTTTGAAAAGCCTCTGTTCTCCGAACAGCCACCACAGCCTTTGTTCCGATTTCTGATGCCTGCTCACGGGTTCACATTTCCAGGAAGCAGGACACGCTCCACGGAAGCTCCTTGTCCCCATGAACTGTTCTAGCTGTATTTCAGTGGGCCTCAGAGAGGAGGCGCGGATCTAGGAGGTGGATGGCCCTTTTCAGACAGAGTCACTGTGTGGCCTGACTTTCCAGCCTCTCCATGTCTGCCTTTTGCAACATTATCACTTACTTACCCAGCAAGTGCACCCTGAGCAAACAAACCAGGCACCATTAGAGGTGCTGGGATGGATAGAGCAAGGTCCTGTCTTCCTGAAACTCACAGGTCGGCAAGCATCCCATAGAGATGAAGGAAATGGTTATAGCTGTGATCCATTCATAGCTTTTGCTAACGTGAACTGCGCATTTGCTCTGCTTGATATGTAGTATTACGTGTGTGGTCCTTGCACAGGGAGAAAACAGAGGCCCGGAGAGGTCCACTGACTCCTCTAAGGTCTCAGGGCTGATAAAGGGTAGAGCTGCACGTCTGCCTTAGCCTGTCTGGTGGCCCCAGTGTCAGAAGGGAGACCTCTGTGCTGACCAGGCTGGTGGGGAGGGCTCCTGGAGGAGGAGGCATTTGAAAGTGGGCCGGGAGCCGAAAAGGTTGGGTAAAGAGGACAGAGCTTACCCAGAAAGGTAAGAATTGGGGTATTTGGACTTACTCAGCTGTGTCTCTCCCTGGGCAGGAATCTGCAGTCAGCTCTTTCTCTAGCAAAAGAATTGTTCATGGAGGGAGCCAGCCTTGGACCCATGCAGCTGCTTCCCAGAAGCCCTTCTCCTGTTCTCCCCTTGCCTCTCCCTCTCCCTGCAGCGATCTCACTGGCTGTGCCCTGTGAAAAAGTAGATTAAATCCCCACTCCTTGCTTTCTGGGATTTTACTAAATAGTTAACACTGGCAGAATTAAACGGGCTGCCAGCAACCAGTCTAAAACCGCAGGGCTGCTGGCAGAGACGCATTTGAAGGCCGCCCGTGTAGGTGCAGTTGGATGGTTGGCCCGCACCGAGGAGTGATGGGTAGCCCTTGGAAAGGATGTGTTGGTTGGTACAGAATAGTCTTCAACTAAAACCCAGTTGTGTAGTAGTAGCAGTTGTGGTGAGGTTGGCAAGAGCCTATTGATTCAGGAACACATTTACAATATGTAGATTTTCATAAAGGAAAATTCTAGAGAGAGGAACAGTGGAATCTTCTAGAGCGTGGGATTGAAGAGTAATTTTTTAAGAATGACTTTTTAATCCATACTTATTTTACGTGTCTTCTGACTGCATGTTTTTTTTTTTCTTGTAATAAGACCTAACAATTATAATTTATTTGAAAAGAAAGAATAGGGGAGCTCTGCTCTAAGCTCCTGTGTTCCAGGAAGAGCCGGAGTGCAGGCTGGGTGGGGTTTCTGCATGGGGCCCCCTGCCTGGGTTTTGTTCCGGATCAGGGACCAGTGCCCACCAGTAATTTCCCTGAATCATCCAACAGTAGATGTTTCAGCTCTGAGTAATGGTTATAGCTGTGATCCATTCATAGCTTTTGGTCCCAGCCTTTGACCCAGAGCTGATAAAAAAGCACCTCCCCTTTTGAGTTGGGGGCAGGAGTGTGGTGGTGGCTGGGGTTCCCCCATTGGCTTCCAGATGAGCCAGATTTGCAGTTTGCTGTGTCGTGGTTGTGGGAGAGCAGGGCTCTTCACCCCAATTGCAAATACTTCCTGCCTCTGAGAGCCTCACCTCCCACCAGACTGTAGACTTTCCCCCTGTGTTCCCCCTGCGTTGTCTGCCAGCCTGGCCCAAAAGCCAAGTTTACATCAGTAGGCAAGCTTGTCACCCCCACCAAGCTCTTCAGACTTGAGGAGTCATGGCGGGGTGGGGGGACACTCGTTAGATAAGATCGATGGTTGACAGATTTGAATCCAGGTCTCACCTACTAGTGGTTGGACCCGGCTAATTACTGGCCACCCATTCCAGCCCCCTAAGTGTCAGTTTGCCATCTGTAAAATGGGCACAAACCCTCCTTTGCCACCCGGGCCGGAAGCGTCAGAGAGAATATTTGGAAAGTGGCATGCGTACATTTGGGCTTTCAGTAAATGTCGGTCCCCTTCTCTTGTGTTCCTGGAGAAGATGTCAGCATACCCAAGGCCTTGGCCACTCCTCAGAGGTATTTGGCGGGGGTGTAGCCCACCCCACAATTCCTGTGGTTCTTGGCACAAAGTTAGGAATGGTAAGATAAAGGCTATTTTGTAGTGGCTGCTGGGGAGAGGACCTGGCTGTCCAGAGGGTGTAGGGTATGGCAGGGAAAGAGAACATTCTGGGGCTAATCTGGGTAGGGGTCCCTTGTTAGCTGTTGTTGTGAGATCACTTAATGAGTCAGCTGCCTGAGGTCACACAGCTAGGAAGCACCATAGCCAGGATTGGAATACTGGTCCATGTAGTTCCAGACTCCACTCCTGTTACTCTGGTCTCCACTCTGTTCTCCACTCTGAGGTCCAGCGACGTTAGCTCTCATTCCACTGGCCCCAAGGTCCTCTTGATCTTGGGAGTTTTCTTCTGTGGCCTGGCCCTGGCTCAGCCAGCCAGCCTGGAGTTCCTGAGAATTAGGGAGGCTTCCCAGGATATGGGCTCAGGGTGGGAACCACCGGCTGCGAATGTCTGAAGGCATGCAAGCATGAGCAAGTGTGACTGCTGGCTTAAAAATGGGCCCTCCTCAACCGAGGGGGAGCCCCGATGATTCTTTGGTCCTGAGATGCATGCTTTATTTATCTGGGGCTTGGAAATGGACACTGAGGAATTGTGTCCCAAAACGGGGGTGGGGGATAGGTGGAGAGTTTGGAGACAAAAGTCTGGTGCCTAAACTGCCATCGATTAACAGGCTTCCTTCAGCCAGACAGCATGTGGAATGAGCTGGGGGTGGGTAAGGGTTTTGGAGGGCATCCTCCCCGCCCTCCAGCGGCCTCCCCCGCCGTCCCCGCTCAGCTCTGCTCACCACCCACTTCATTGCAGCAACAGCAGCTCCAGGCCCAGCACCTCTCCCACGCTACGCATGGCCCCCCGGTCCAGTTGCCTCCCCACCCATCAGGCCTGCAGCCTCCAGGGATCCCCCCGGTGACGGGGAGCAGCTCGGGGCTGCTGGCGCTTGGCGCCCTGGGCAGCCAGGCCCACCTGACTGTGAAGGACGAGAAGAACCACCATGAGCTGGACCACAGAGGTGCGGCCCAGAGCTGGGGCAGAGGGCAGGGCTGGGCTGGGGGTGGGGGTCCTGTAGGTAGGTCCCACTGCGAGGGGACACAGCAGGTGTTGTCACCCTGGGGCCAGGAGTGAGAGAGTTAGCAAAAGATGGGGGGCCGTCTGTCAGATTTCGGGTACACGGAAGCCAGAGTCCCACGCTCCGTGACTATCCCTCCATTCCTGCTGTGGACCTGGACTTCTCTGGCCTGGAATGCCTCTCGTGCAGCCTCCATCATCCCAGCTACACGCTGCCCATCTTTAAAGGGCCCATTGCTTTAAGATGCCTTCTAGTCTGTGCTGGCAGCTTTTTTCCAGGAGAGTTAAAGAGCTGGGGTCCCAAGAAGGAGCCCTTGGTTGCTGTCCTCTTCTAGCCTCCCCCTACAGAGTGTTTTGTCCTCACCCAAGAGCATCAATCCTTCAAGAACAGGGGCCACGTTCCAGGCTTTTAACATAGCATATGTGTCTCACCAAAGCAGGTGCCTTGGAAAAGGTACACAGTTGGCACTCAAGTAAAGACTTATAAGTCGACTGTCTTTAAGCAGAGATCGTGATTGCTGGGGAAGGAACGGTCATGGCTCCCTGGCAGGCCCTTTTCCAAAAGTTGTCATGTCGTGTGGTCTGCCCTTAGACATTTTTTTCCCCGTTTTATTGAGATAGAATTGACCTGCAGAATTGTGTGAGTGGAAGGCTTGCACCAGAATTGTATTGGCCCTTGGCTATTGCCCAGGGCATCTGGCCCAGACCAGAGCACCAGGGCAGCAGCGGAGTATGGGAAACAGAGACTGAGTTGTGTGTCGCTGCAGAGGGCTGGCACACTAGGCAGAGGAGAGGGTGTCCTTACAGCAGAGAGGAGAGTTAGGGAGCTTATGCTTGGCCACGCAGAATGATAGAAGCTTCTCTGCAAAGACACACAATGTGGTGTTAGTTTAAAAAAAAAAAACAACAACAAAAAACCAATCCCACAGTTCCTTTATTTGTTTGTTTCTTTGAAACAATAACATGCTCAATACCCAGATCCTTTACAAATAGGTGGCTTTAAAAAGTGCTGACCAGGGATCTGGGTCCCCTTGTTGGCATGTCAGGGAGAGCAGGACCACGGCCCCGGCCCCACCCGGGACTGGTGGCCAGGGAGAGAGCATGGGGAATGGAGGCGGTTAACTTGCAAAGTGGGAAATGTCACCTACTGACCCTGCCTTGGCTGACCCACAGTGACTCAGAGAGCTAGGCCTGCTGCCCATTTTAAAACCCATCAACTAGCAAAGCATAAAAGCCAGCTGCATAAGACTGACCTTTTTTTTTTTTTGTCTTTTTCTCTTGGGGTGCCTGACCCTCCTCCTGTCCGGGCCTTCCATCCCCAAAGAAAGAGAATCCAGTGCGGTAAGTGTCAGCGCTCTGGAACCTATGGAGTGTGGGGTGCTGGGGGGGGGGGCGGAGAAGGAAGGGGGACCATGTGGGATCCAGGGGTTGTGGGGGGGTCTTGCAGGCTTTCCACCCATCATTTGGCCAACGAGTAGCTTTAAGTGAGCTCTAACCCTCTTTTTTATGAGTGGTGATTAACCAGAGAGGTCAGCTGGCCAGTTCGTGGAGTCCCCGGGCCCCCACAAGCAGCCTGGGGGTCTGGTGTCCCAGGCAGGGTTGCTTCCCGTCTCCCAAGTTGGCTGCCCCTGTCCGATCCTGTATCCTCCTCCCTTCCTCCCAACGCCTGAGGTTTCTCCATGTTCTGGGCTTAAACTCGGTTTAAGAGAGTGCTAGCGAGCGAGCATCAGGGCCAGGCATTCTGTGCGTCTGCCAGCTCTGAGATTTGTCGTAAATCTTCCTGATCACACTGAGGCTCAGAGGTTCTGTTTCAAGTGAATAAGCCTTCTGAATAAGCGCAGTGGAGTCTGGATAAAAAAAAAAAAATCCTCCAGCGATTAGCAAAGCTATTTTATTCCTCATCGCTGTCCTTGTATCTGGGGCCATCTAATCTGCAAGAATGGCTTTGGTTATTACCTCGTGTTAAGTAGGACTTGGAAGGTCAGGCAGTTAACTAACCATCTAGACCGCAGCTTCCTCGGGCAGCTCCCTCCCGACCCCCTTCCCTCCTCCCGGCCCTCCACCAGGCTGACTTTTTAAACCTTCCAGTTAGCAGTGGCGCTCTCGTCCCCTCTCGACTTGCCAATGTGCTCAGAAATCCGGGTGCACGTTGGGGCCCAGCAACGGCTAGGGTAGATCCGAAAGGGAAAACCGAAGCTGAAAGTCCATTTTGATTGCTTGAGCGTTGATCCTCAGAAAGTGGCATTTTTGGAGAGTTGGGCTGGCCTAGATAGGAGTCGGGGGCTGGACTGGACCCCTCCAGGCCTGGGTCTGGTCCCGGCTTCATGGGACACCAGGTGACTCTCTCGGCCTCCTTGAGCTGCAGCTTCTTTGTCTGTGCCACGGGCATATTCCTGTGCAGCCAAGCCTCTCTGCTTAGGAGGCCCCCCCACAGCCGCACCCAGCCTCCGGGAGGTGACCCGGTTAACACGACCTGCTGCCGAGTGACATGAGGGTTTGACGCCTGACGCCCTCTGTCTTCACGTCCTCCTCCCCACTGCTGTTTGCATTTGGCTTTGTGCCCCTGTCTGTGAACGCTTTCTGCTCCAAGAATCCCCTGGGGAGTCCCCCAAGAGCTGAGCTCCTCACTCCGCAGTGCTGGTCCACACCCGTGCTCGGCAGACTTCAAGAGAGGGGGCCCCCTCGAGCCCCCAGACTATCGGGAGCAGGATTGGGGGGGGTGAGGAGTCAAGCTGCCATCCATCCTGGGGCGGTGGTGGCCTCGGCCCTGCAGCCTGCCGCGAGCAGCCCTTTGCAAAAGCAGGTTGTCAACAGATGAGGCGCCCGCAGGAAGGACAGGGCTGCGGCCGAGCGGGAGGGGGACGGCTGGGCTGGCTGGAAGCTGTCCCGGAGGGGTTAGTCTGGAGTCCAATTAGAGGTAGCTTCATTCATATTTCCTTGCCTCGCCGAAGCAATAAAAAATACTTAGTTTTTTGGCCGCCTGCCAGCCAGAGGCGGGCTGGATCGATGCCGCTAAATGCTTGACATGACTCTCTCCAGTAGCGGCGAGGGTTTTCAGCCTGACTGCAGGAGAAGAAAGGGCTTGCTGTTCCCCGAGCCACAGACCGGGTCGCAGGGAGAAAGCCGAGCAGCCGCGCGCCCCCTCTGCCCCGCTCCCCGCCCGCCCGGGAGCCTAGCTGCCCAGCGCGGGGTGGCCGCTGCCGTGGGAGGAAATGAAATGCCACTGATTTCTGGGCCGGGCTCGCAGCAGCTAATTGAATTGCGGTGTGCGCGCCTCGCCACTGCTCCCGCCCGGCGCTGGGGAAGGCTGAGCTGCACTTCCATTAGGACCTCCATTTTTTCTTCAAGGCTTGATAACTCTGCCATTTTAATTTGCTTCAGGCAGAAACTTGGCAGGGAAGGGCTGCCCAGGAACCGGCTTAGGAAAGGAAATGAAGTTCTGCGGTTCCCACACCGTCCCTCCCCTCCAAACACCAGCGCTGGTCTCCAGGAGAGTGGGGGAGATGGGAGGTAGAGGCTCATTCCCTACCCACACCCCCACGGCCCCCCGGCCTTTCGCTGTCCTCCTCTGCCCATGTCTCTCTTGAGTTTCCTGCATGGCCGTGTCCAGCACGTCCACACTGCCGGGGGAACATGGCCAGACCTGCCTTGCCTGGTCCTGCAGTCCAGCTGTGTGCCCCAGGAGAGCAGGGGCTGTGTCTGGCTCCTTCCTCCAGCCCTGGCACCCAGCCTCAGGCCTGATCTAGGGTGGGTACTTAGGAGAGGCAGGAGATGAGTGGTGAGTGATGAAGGAAGGGGTAGTTTGGTTTCTTAGAAAGGAGTAGATCTCAGCAGCTCCCTGGAGGGGCATCGGTTCTGATACCGTCCTGGCCCAGGTCTGGAGGGCACAGGCCGCCTGGCAGGTACTGTGGCCAGTAGCTCCTCCCTCTCTGCTCCCCAGCCCGGTGCTGCCGGCCACACCATGTGGGCCGTTCCTGGCCCCCATCGGGGCCCCAAGCCAGCTGGACTCCATCCTCCATGGGATGCTCTCCACCTACCTGTGCTGGTCCAGCTTGGTCTGCTGGCCCTGACCCGCTCTTCCCAGGCCTTGGATTCCAAACTGTTGCTGCACTTGCTTGCTTTGGAGTTTGAAGGGGGAACTCATTAAGCCCTTCCAGGCCCCGCTCAGGTTTCCTTCATGTTGCCCCCCATGGGGGGCTTTGGGCGCGTCTCCCAACCTCTCAGGACACGATTCCATCTGCCCTTTCACCTTTCCCTGCCTTTCAGAGGGAAAGGCTTCACGAAGTTGGAATTCTTGTTTCTTTCTAACACTTTCTCTGAAGTGGCTCAAGGCCTGGCATGGGTGGGGGGGGGGGGGTAGAATGTTCACACAAAATGCCAAGTTGCCCCCCCATATGTAGAGAAGGCTTATTGGCAACCCGACATCCTCCCTCCCTGTCCGTCCCCCCATTCCAGTTGAGCTAGGCAGGGTTGGACGCGGTCCCCCGTGTGTCCACTGAGACCCATCTTTCAAACTCAGTACAAATTTCTCTTGTCCCTTCTTTGAGCAAAGACACAGGGCCGGCCCAAGGTGGGGAGTGAAGGAGGGGTGATCCAGCTCTCAGAATGGAAGACCCCCCCCAAAAAAATGGAAGATTCCACAGGCTGGGAAGCAGAGAGCTCAGCGCAAGCCTGTTTATGGAACAGCTGCGTCATGGCTACAAAAGAGAATGGTGCCCCCAGGGCTCCCCCCACCATGGAGACCCTATCTGGAGAGCTGGGAAGGCTTCCCTGGCGAAGATCCCGTGGGGGGAGGATGAGAGGACACACACCACACCTCCGCTGACCTCGAGACCCCTGCGCCTACCTGTGTCTCAGGGTGCACGAAATGTTCACACCGAATCTCCTCTTGGTTTCCAGAATAACTCCGTGTCACCCTCAGAAAGCCTCCGGGCCAGTGAAAAGCACCGGGGCTCCGCGGACTACAGCATGGAAGCCAAGAAGCGGAAAGCCGAGGAGAAGGATAGTCTGAGCCGATACGTACGTCTAGTGGGCGCCATGAGGCTGGGGCTGGGGGCTGGGGCGTGGGAGCACCTGCAGGCCTGACTCATGGGTGAGTCAGAGGCATGGGGGGTGGTTGCTGGGTTGCCTGGTCAGGGGGTCAGGATCATAAACACACGCTGTGAGCACATGGGCCATGGCCAGGACGGGGAGAACTGAGGGGAGCTGTGGGTGCCCCCCCAACACAGACCAGGGTGCCCCATGCTGCCATGGTAGCCTTCCCACAATCCTGGTCTGCCCCAGGGGGCTGTCTCCAGTGCCCCCGTGCTTTGAGCCTACCGTGTGGTCACAGGATCTGCTGTGGGTGGGCTGTTAGGATGAGAACTGAGACCAGGGGGGAAGGCCATGCTTTGCTGTTTGCGGCTCTGGGCATGTCACCCGAGGGCCTCGGCTGCGTTTCTGGGAGACGAGGCAGATCACCCCTCCCACAGAGAGTGGTGGAAGCGATGACATGAGGCTAGCACGCTTCCTCGTCTGTGGTGGTGGCCATAAAGCCGCTGGAAGGAGCCAGGTGTAATGGGGCAGGTGTGGGTGAGGCTGCCAGTGGGCGTGGAGCGCAGTGATCCCAACGGGAGCCAGGGGCTGGGCAAGCAGACCGCTGACATCGGTGGGCCAGAGGGGAGAATGCGCGGACGGTGGGGTTTGGCCCCGGGTTCAGACTCCAGTGCTAGAAGCAGGGGGTGCTTCAGGCTCGGCATGGTTGGGAGTGGCCCCCCGACGGGCTTCTTTCTTGCTTGCAGGACAGTGACGGGGACAAGAGTGACGATCTGGTGGTGGATGTTTCCAACGAGGTGAGCACAGACAGGCCTGGGTTGCAGCATGCTCTGCTTGGGGGGGTTCTAGGCAGCCCATCCCCTGGCTGGGAGCTGTGTGTCTCGGCTGCTGCTCCAGTGTGGCTGGCAGCCTGAGCAGGGCAGCGAGGCCTCTGGTGTTGGTGCCTTGGGCTGCTCAGGAGGAGGAGGACAGGGCTTGGCTTGCATGGTTGCCCGGGTTCTTAGGACGGGGAGCCCAGGGGAGGGAGCGCAAGCATGCCTCAGAGGTCCCAGGCAAGGGCCGGCTCCTGTTCCCCGTGGTCTTCCAGGTCAGCTCTGTTTTTCCCTCCTATCCCCCAACCCTGGCATCTTGAGGATAGAGGTCATGAGCCCCTTGGGACCTGCCTCAGCAGGGAAGGAGGACCTGGAGAGAGCTGCACGAGGCCGAGAGGCCCCACTGCCCAGATTTGAGTACTGAACTTGTGTCTGGTCCTGGGCTGGTCACTGTCCCCCCACCTCCCACCAGGCCCCAGTCTCCCCATCTGTGGGATAAAGGGGTGAGACCAGATCCCCACTTCGGGGGCTCTGGTCTCTCTCAGCCCAGCTCCCCTCCCCGGCAGCCGTTGCGCTCCCGCCCCGTCCCTGGCACAGGGAAGACTCCTGGCTGGTTGTGACTGTCAGTGCATCTCTGCGTCCCTTGTGCTTTTAGGACCCCGCGACGCCCCGGGTCAGCCCGGCACACTCCCCTCCTGAAAATGGGCTGGACAAGGCCCGCAGCCTGAAAAAGGACGCCCCCACTAGCCCCGCCTCAGTAGCCTCCTCCAGCAGCACACCTTCCTCCAAGACCAAAGACCTTGGTCATGTATGTGGGGTCTGTCGCTGGTGCCACAGAAGCGGAGGGCTGGGGGCAGGTTGGGGTGGAGGGAGAAGGTTCTGGAAAAGGGACAAGCTGGAGTGGTCATAATTGGAGGGGAGAGGGGTGGAGTATGAAGAACGTGGATTGGGGTTTGGCCCCAGTTCAAACACTGGCTTTCCCACTTACTGGCTGGGCCCTGTGCTACCAGTGAAATGTTCCCGAGCCTTGGTTACTGCATCTGTAAAATGGGAACGATTGCCACAGTCCTGGCCCAATAAGGTTGGGCAAGAATTGAGGGGCTGTTGGGCAGAAAATTTAGAACTGGGGCCGGCACTGGGTAGTGTGGTTGGTTCCAGATGCCCGCCTCTTGAGAGAAAGGAATCTTGGTGTCTTCCCTGTTCAGAACGACAAGTCCTCCACCCCTGGGCTCAAGTCCAACACGCCTACTCCAAGGAACGATGCCCCGACTCCAGGCACCAGCACGACCCCAGGGCTCCGGTCGATGCCGGGCAAACCTCCAGGCATGGACCCGATAGGTATAATGGGTAGGCACGCTGGGGCTGGGGCGACCGCGCTGGAGGGTTGGGGTTTTCCCCGGGCCAGGGCTGGAGCTGCACAGCTAGGCCAGAGCTCTGAGCTCTATGTGGGAGTTGGGGCTCTCCCGGGACCCGCCTCCAGGGGGACTCCACAGTCAGGTTTGAAGAGGACATGGACACCTGGTGGGTCAACACTGATGTCCAGGGCTCACTGAGGCCACTGTTGGACTCGGCGTGTGCAAGGCACTTCAGATAGGTCAGGACACCTGTAGTCTCTTCCCAATTGTGTCCTTAGTTCTGTGACACTCCCAGCAACTCCCTTCTCTGGGCCTCCATGTCCTGCTCTGTAAGAAGAAGCGGGCACGTCTCTCGGCTTGAACCTTTTGGACTGCGAGGACCAGATTCCGAGTTAAGTGGTTTCAGTCCAAGAGGACGGCCTGGAGCAGGCAGCTTTTGAGTGCAGGAAGGATTGCTGCGGGGCTGGGAGGCATCCTGGTGGCCCGAGCTTCGTCCCGGAAGGAGGGGTGGGCCCGCTCCCCCCGGTGCCCCCCACCCCCCAGCTGACGCCCCCCTCCTTGCAGCCTCGGCCTTGCGCACGCCCATCTCCATTACCAGCTCCTACGCGGCCCCCTTTGCCATGATGAGCCACCACGAGATGAATGGCTCGCTCACCAGCCCGAGCGCCTACGCCAGCCTCCACAACATCCCACCGCAGATGAGCGCCGCGGCGGCCGCCGCCGCCGCTGCCTATGGCCGATCGCCAATGGTGAGCTTTGGAGCTGTACGTAGACCTTTTGGCTCCTTTTGTTGGCGGGGAGGGGACTGGGAAAGGAGTGGGGACTTGGTGGGGGTTGTCAGGCAGCTGCCTCTGGGGCAGTGTTTATTAGAAAAAGAAAGGAACATAAGCTTTGGGGTCAGCAGACCTACCCCCATTTGGCTTGTTAGTCGTCAAAAGACCTCATGTAACTCAGGCTCGCCCCTCCCCATGTCCAGGCCATCTTTTTCCATCTGGAAAGTGGGGCTGCTCTCTTTTTCTGGGCTCCGTGGGGATGGGAATCCCAAGAGTCCCGTGACTTCCACATAGCTTGGGTTTGGTAAATGAGGCTGCTTGCTATACCAGGAATGGGTTTGGATTTGGGTCGGCAGAGAGGGGTTCTTTCTCAGGAGACGGTTTCTCTCCTGGGTGGCCGCCTCTCCCTGTGACGGGCCCACCGGACGCCAGGGGAGAGAAGGAAGTGGGGCCGGGTCAGCTCTGCCTGGTGGGACAGGGAGCGCTGGGGGTGTGGGGCTCAAGGGTACTGGCTCACAGTTGGTGGTTCTGGACTGTCACCCTGTCCTCCCACTGTCCTGGGCAAGATACCTGGCCTGCTGGGCCTGTTTTTCCTCTGAGACCATAGGCTGTTCTTTGTCTTCTGGGTTTTCAAGAGGGAGCACTATGGGCAGGACGTAGGAAATGGTGAAGGAAGAGGCTGGGGGAAGGGACTGCGAGGCGGCGTCCCTCACTAAGGGCTGGCCTTGTCTTGCCTTACAGGTTGGTTTTGACCCTCACCCTCCCATGCGGGCCACCGGCCTTCCCTCAAGCCTTGCCTCCATTCCTGGTGGAAAACCGTAAGTTCTGGCTGGCTTACTGCATGCTCGTTGGGGAAGGCACACAAACCCTTACCCCTCTCCCTGGCCCTGCCCCTGACCTTGGCCTTGGCCTTGAGAAGGTGTCTACCCCCTAGAGGTACGCAGAGACCAGATTGGAGCCGCGGGAAACCGCTGCCTGGCCACACCCCTGATCGGCCCTGGGGTTCCTGCTGAGTGGGGAACTGAGAGGGGGCTGGGGAACACCTCCATTGATGGGGCCTCCCTAGCTAAATGATGTGAGCACCTCAGCCTCAGGAGCTCCTCTGGATTTGAGCTGCAGGAAGGACCCCTAGCTAGCACCCACAGTGGCCTAAAACAGCAGGCAGCCTATGCTGGCTTACCTCTGGCTCTGACATGCACTCCATGATTCATCGTGGGGGGCACACCTCTTTCCCTCCCTGTTAACCCCTGGGCTTGCAAAGGAAGAGGTGACCTTCAAGCAGAACCCTTTCCACAGGGATTTAAAGGTGGTAGGAAAGGGCATTCCGCGGCCCATGTGGGGCCGATGACGAGATCTAGAGCCAAGGATCTGGGGGCAGGAGCTGAAGTCCAGGCTGGGTTGTTAAGCAACCCCCTACCCTGTAGAGCCAGGCCAAGGAGGTTGGGGTGCCCGGATTCCCTAAGATTTGGGGAGTGGGGTGCAGAGGTAGACCAGTCAGGGTGGTGCCATCTGACCTGGGTTGGACTCGTGGGAACTGAGAGGATTGGGGATGACGGAAGGGACGGGTTCTCCCTTTTAGGGCGTACTCTTTCCACGTGAGTGCTGACGGGCAGATGCAGCCCGTGCCCTTCCCCCACGACGCCTTGGCCGGTCCTGGCATCCCCCGCCATGCCCGGCAGATCAACACGCTGAGCCACGGGGAGGTGGTGTGTGCTGTGACCATCAGCAACCCCACGCGGCACGTCTACACGGGGGGCAAGGGCTGCGTGAAGATCTGGGACATCAGCCAGCCAGGCAGCAAGAGCCCGATCTCCCAGCTGGACTGCTTGGTGAGAGGCCCCAGGACCGCAGACACTTCCTCTGGCTGGCGGGGGGGCACCCTGGCTGGGCAGTGAACTGGCTGGTGGACCCTTGAGCCCTGGGTTTACCATCCTTAAGTGGAGATGATACTGAGCTTGCCAGGGTTGGTGAAGACGTGCACAAAAGATTGAAGGGTTGTGGGTGGGGGGAGGGAACGGCTTCCAGAGGACACTCAGTGTCACTGGGTGGGATTCTTCTGGTCCCTGGGAGGAGGGGTGGCCAGAGCTCAACGTTGCCCCTCTCCCTCCAGAACAGGGACAACTACATCCGCTCATGCAAGCTGCTCCCCGACGGGCGCACGCTCATTGTGGGTGGCGAGGCCAGCACGCTCACCATCTGGGACCTGGCCTCGCCCACGCCCCGCATCAAGGCCGAGCTGACGTCCTCAGCCCCTGCCTGCTACGCCCTGGCCATCAGCCCTGACGCCAAAGTCTGCTTCTCCTGCTGCAGCGACGGCAACATCGCCGTGTGGGACCTGCACAACCAGACCCTGGTCAGGTGCGGCTGCATCAGGGGGCCGGGGAGCTTCGTTCTTGGGAAGGTCGCGCTGGTCCTAACAGCGTCCCGCCCGGGGTGCTTTGGCTGTGGGGTGGTCACATCTGAGTGGGCCGGCTGAGGGGGCAGCCGTGTGTCAGGTGATCGGTGTGGGTGGGGGACAGAGGGCACCTCTGCAGAAGGCTCCGAGGAGAGGGGAGCGTAGAATCCAGAGCATTGGAGACGAGCAGAGGGAGGTAACTGAGGAAGGAGGGCATGGGCTCCCGGGCGTTTGGAGCAGTGTCACTTGGTGGTTGTTGTGGGGCCTCAGGAGTGGCGGTCCCATGCGAATCCTGCCTCCATTATGACCCCGTCCCAGGGGAGGAGACCCAGCTCTACTGCAAGCTCACCGGAGGGCCGTGGGTGCACGGTCCACCCCCTTCTCAGCCTGAGTTTCCTCTTCTGCTCAGACACAGATGGCCTTGGCGGTCAGTGGGTCCGGAGGGCTCACTCCCTCTCCCTTCTTGGCCTCCGTAGGCAGTTCCAGGGTCACACAGACGGGGCCAGCTGCATAGACATCTCCCACGATGGCACCAAGCTGTGGACCGGAGGCCTGGACAACACCGTGCGCTCCTGGGACCTGCGTGAGGGCCGGCAGCTGCAGCAGCATGACTTCACCTCCCAGGTGTGTGCGCTCCTCCCCTCCCCCAGGACAGCGTGCGCCCTTCCCTTTGGGGGTCCCAGTGGCTGGGTCAGGGGACAAGGGAGACCTCACAGGTGGTCATTGCAAATGGACTGTGACCAACTTGAGCCACCTCGGAGGGCTTCCTGGAGGAGGCAGCAATAGAATAGAATGGAGAAGGAAGGCCCTGGACTTGGATGTGCTTGACCCAGCTGCTGTGATTGGATTCTTAGCTCCTTTGTTGTTGAGCACTTTGGCCCCAGTTTTTTCTTCCCTCGTGGGATGGACACGGTAGTAGCTATGTTGTAGGTGTGGTGTGAGCCTTGAAGTGGTCCCTCTAAAAGCCTTCGCCATAGTCCGACTCGTAGAGGATGTTCTGTGGACATCGGGTAGCCTTATTTTTCGTTGTTGTTTGTGTTACTTATTTAAATGTTTTAACCATATGTATTTAGTATTTTAGCATTTCTATTCACTTTTTTCCTTAAGGAAAGGCTAAAGTCCCAGGGACAGAGTAACTTTGAAAGTGAAACGCCTGTGCCACCTCTGAGTTGGAATGCTGGCTCTACCACTTACTTTTATTTTTTTAAAAGATTTTATTTATTTGATAGACAGATCACTAGCAGGCAGAGAGGCAGGCTGAGAGAGAGGAGGAAGCAGCTCCCTGCTGAGCAGAGAGCCTCATGCGGGGCTGGATCCCAGGACCCTGGGACCCTGGGTCCATGACCTGAGCCGAAAACAGAGGTTTAACCCACTGAGCCACCCAGGCGCCCCTACCACTTACTTTTTAGAGTCAGTGACCTCTCTGAGCCCCTACATCCTGGCCCCTAAAAGGCATTCCAGGGCTGAGGGAGAGGAGAGGGGCTTTGCCTTGCAGGTGGGGATGTGATGGGAAGGGGAGCAGTGGGCCTGGGGTCCCTGAGCGGGGCCTTTGAGGAGCCCCTGGGGCCCCAGGTGGAGTGTGGGGGGATAAAGGAGCTGAGTCTGGTCTGCCACCCCCTGCAGATCTTCTCACTGGGCTACTGCCCCACTGGGGAGTGGCTGGCTGTGGGCATGGAGAGCAGCAACGTGGAGGTCCTGCACCACACCAAGCCGGACAAGTACCAGCTGCACTTGCACGAGAGCTGCGTGCTGTCACTGAAGTTTGCCTACTGTGGTGAGCGTCAGGGGGCCGGGAACTCCGGGCAGCCTGGCCTGCCCTCTGCGCAGAGGGGGGCCCAAAGCTGAGAGCAGGGCAGAGCCTCTGTGCCAGCCACGTCCTGGAATCCAGCCTCCCGATCCCGACTGTTGTCATTCATGTTCAGCGTCCGTGTGCCCCCCTGGCCCCCGCCCCCCGCCATCCTTGTCCCTTGGATGCAGATATGGCCACAGGGTACCAGGCACTCATGGCAGCAGGCTAAGACTGCAGGCTGTGGTGGCAGACAGCCCCAGGTTGGAGCTCCTTCTCCCTGGTCTGGCTGCACAACCTCAGCTACCCCCATCCTCTCCGCCTGCCGGGGGTTCTTTCTCCAGAGCAGCCCGGGGCCCCCGTGCGACTTTGGGGAGCAGGAGCGCATTAGCACAGGCAGAGCCCTGCAGAGCCCGAGCACCGGCCCATCTCCGCCTGCGGCTGGCTGGGTCTCCAGACCTCAGGGCTCTGCCATTTCTAGCACTTTCTGCCGCCTTCCAGTTGTAAAACTGAGAAGGGTCACTCAGCTGGTGGCTTTACAAAGAATCTTTTGGGGAAGGGCAATGACTGTGATGAAGTGCAAATCCTACTGTTCTCCGTCCCAGCTGTGTCCACCACCCCCCACCTCCGCCCATGACTGCAGAGAGTTCGTTCTGGGAGGGCCTGTGAGTCCGTTACAGGTCTCACTTACGAAATGCCCCCTACCAGCCGAGAGTCCAGCTGTGGCCCACACCACCTCTCCATGGCAGCCAGCCATGTCTGGGGTGGGTCTTGCTTTCCAAGGCAGCGAGCCACGAGCTGACGTTGACGTTCCCTTTGCCACCCGCCTGCAGGCAAGTGGTTCGTGAGCACTGGGAAAGACAATCTCCTCAATGCCTGGAGGACGCCGTACGGAGCCAGCATATTCCAGGTACCGCCCGGGGGGCCCCCGGCTCCTGCCCCAGGTCTTGGCCTCCCCCGGGGATGGGGATGGCCCCTTCCAGCTCTTACATGCTGGGGGTCTGGGATGGGTCCCCTGGAGCCAAGTCCTGGGACACATCAGCGGGCCACACACTGCCGCTCGTGGCCTCTGACCCATGGGGTGAGGGCTTTTAAGCGGGGATTCTACAGGATTTCTAGAACAGGGAGTTAAGTCATGTTCTTGGTTCTGGCCAGTGCCCTGAGCACTCACGGGAGGTGCACTGGGCAGCTCTTTCCAGAGAAGTGTTACCTGATATTCAAGTTAAGTTTGTGTTTCGACACTTCAGTGTGAGGAGTGAGGTGAGGCAGGAGAGAATGGTCTGGAAAGAGATGGGAGAGCGGGGAGAGGCTTTTGGTGATTTTTCAAGATCTGGGTCCCGACATACAGCTCTCACTCACACACAGTCTTGACCACACACACGCACGTGTATGCATACACACACAGTGTGCTCCCAGCCTACAAGACGCTTTTGGGACCTGTATGGCATCCAGAGTGTCCCACGTGTAACCCTCAGTCTCCCTAGTCACACTGGACACCTCGGGTCGGGCGTAGGTCCCCTTCCTAGCTCGGCCCCGTGGCTGCCCACACCCTGATCAGAAGTGCTCACTCCTGTCTCTAAACTCCGGGGAGAAGCTCGTGCTTCCATGCTCTTTCGGCCAATACAACTCCAGGATCCCCCTGGACCCTGCTCATGAGCCTTTCCCGGTGGGAAAGCCAGAGGACAGGACATCTGTACCCAAAAGTGCCTCTCCAGGTGGTGCTGGGTGTGCTCAGGGTTGGAGCTCCAGGGGCTGGCAGGTGGGACATGACACACACAGCACAGAAGTCATGCTGAGTACCAGGAAAGTGAGTGTCTGCCTTTTTTTCTCCCCCCACCCTCCTGCCTGCCCTCGCCTTCCTCCTGCAGTCCAAGGAATCCTCATCTGTCTTGAGTTGTGACATTTCGGCGGATGACAAATATATTGTAACAGGCTCTGGTGACAAGAAGGCCACGGTTTATGAGGTCATCTACTAAACAAGGACTCTACTGGGCTGTCAGACTCTGGGAGAGACAGACTCGGCGGTGACAGGGCGACCCCGCGAGGGGCCCTGAGGCTGGCAGAGGCTGGCGGCGGGCAGCCGAGTGGTCCAGGGCTGCGCTCCGGCAGGCCGAGAGGGCGCGCCCGCCACAGTCCAGACCCCTGGGCATGGACCCCTGTGTCTCGAGGACTCCGGTGGATATCTCTCCTCCTCCCCGTCCACAACCCTGGCAGATGCTACAAGTAGATCTCTTTGGAGGGTTGGGGCTCCAACCCCCCAACAGACGCCCTCGTGAATCTCCATCTTTCCTTCCCCTCTATTTTGCTCTGTCCCCCTGCCCCGGGTCGGGGATGCCGGAGTGGACCACGTGCTTGTGCTGGGGGAGGGGGCGAATCTCATTTTCCCGATTGTGCAGCGCACAATGTTTGTGAAAAATGTAAATAACAGACTCCTCTATCTCGGACTGGTCAGTGGGGGAGGAGGCTCCTTCCCACCGAAAACGCTAGCCGTGTACTTCGCCTGCTGTATTTGTAACCCACTCGTGGTGGTGGCTTTTTTTTTTTTTTTTTTTTTTTTTTTTTTTAAAGGGACATCCCCACCTGGGAAGGGGAGGCCGGGAGGGGGAGCCAAATGGAGAGAGCGTGGAGGGGGCAGAGGAAGGGAGCTGCAGCCCGTGACCAGACTGACTAGGAAGTGGGGGTCCCTGGGACGAGCGCACCTCCCCGAGGACTTGGGAACAGCCTGAGTCCTGTCAGGACCCTGGCAAGGCTTGCTTGGTGGCCAGCTGGGCTGACGAAGGTCAGACTTCCTGTGGCCGCCTGCGCTTGCCTCCCTCTGTCTCAGGGGTCTGACTTGCTCTCTCTTTCCTTCTTGTCTCCCTCACTCACTCTCTCTCTCTCTTTGGTGCACACTCAGTTATGGTGAGAGGTGGAGGCATAAAGGAACTCCATCTCTGGACCTTCTTGATCTTCGGACACAACCTTCAAAGGACAGAAAGAGGAAAGCATAGCAACTCAGCTCAGGGAGCTACCAGAGAAAAATAGCAAAACTGATGTGGGTGCTTTTTTTTTTTTTTTTTTTAATTTGAATAAAAAGAGTTAGAATCGATGTCCTTTATAAAATGCCTTCTCCCCCCCTTCCCCCCCTTTCCTGCTTCTGACCCCCTCTCTCCCTAGAGGGGAAAAGCGTAATCAACCTATATAAGAGTTGGGAGTCCGAAGGGATACTCTCCCCCCCACCCCCTCCCCAACCCGGGCCCACCCCAGGGGGCACAGCAGGGCTGAAGGGACCTGGGGTTGGGTGGGGACACCGGTCCTGGCACTGTGGTGATTTCTTGTAGCTTTCAGTCTTTCCTTGGAGCCCAAACAGTTTACAGGTAGAAATATCGTCTCCTGTAGGTGCCACTCTTTGGTACCAAAATGTTCTGAGGTATTAGGATTTGGGTTTTTTTGTTTTTGTTTCTGTTTTTTCCTCCCTTCTTGGTCTTTTTTTTTTTTTTTTCTTTTAAGGAAAAGCTAAAGGCCGATGTGAGTCCTGGTGATGGGCTCTCCGTGGATGTAGCATATGGAAGATAATTTTGATACTGCATTTTTATGGATTATTTTATAATGTGTGATTCTGTCTGGTAAGAAGGAAGGAAGGGGCCCCAGTGGAAACTGCCAGTCTTCAGTGATCTTGCTCCAGGCGAGCAGCTCCCATGACGTGACCCAGAGACTGTGGAGACGGGCTGGGTGCCCTGTACCTTTCGGAGGGTGGGGAGGGGCCGTCTGGAGAATTTCTCTCTCTCTCTCTCTGGGTCCCAGGTATGCCTCTGCCGTGTCTTGTTAAAGGCTCCAGCCACAAGGGAGGGTGAGGGTAGAAGAAAGTTGATTCCTGAAGAAGAAAAAAAAATGAAAAGTCATTGTAATGAGCTGTTTTTATATTTTTAAAAGTTGCTATTTAAAGGTTGGCTTGATTGTTGTGTCTTAATTGCCTGTACCTGTCCCTCCCACCTGTTTGTCAGACCTCCCCCCAGAAGAGAGGGGGGCCGCTGTCGTCCGTACGCCCTGGATTCTGGGTGATTTCCCTTGTCATCCCTCAGCAGAAGCTCTTCTCATCTCAAAGCACTTCCCCGCACTGCCCCCAAACCCTAAAAGTCTGATCTCGCGGGACAGTGAGGCGTGGGTGCTCTTCCCTGACTTGCCCAGGCCGTCTTCCAGCAGGCCAGGGAACGGTGGGTGGCAGCCGGGATTTCCTCCAGGTGCCTGCTCAGGATCAAGTTCCCGGAAGGGAGGACCGCAGATTTATACCAGAGTCTAACTAAACAGCCGTCCGTGCTAAACGTTTTGGCAAAAAATGACTCAAAGAACTTCAGGTGTAAAGTGTCTGTGAACGTCTGGGCTCTGAAAGCCTTCACCATCTTAAGTTTCAAGTTAGATGTCACACGGGGGACTTCAGTCTCTAGTTCACAAAGCTGCGCGTGAAGGCTTTCAGAGGGGGTATTTTGCAGAAGGGGGAGCAGGGTAGGAAATGCAGGCCAGTGCTGGGAGGGAAGCAGGGCTAAGGCTGCTTCTGAGGCTCTGGGATTTCCTCCACCCAGTAGAGAAACCTGTCCTAAAGCTGGGGACTAACGTGGTTTCCAACTCCTTACTTGGTCCAAGGCCTTTTAAATCACAGGTGCGCACTGTCGTTTTACACAAAAAGGGAGTAACGGTAACGTTTTTAAAAAGGGGTTACAGTTAGTATAAAGCACAGTCTTTATTAGCCTAGAAAGGACGGCAGGACTGCATGCGCAGGGCTTGTCCAGCTGGAGAGGCTTCTAGAGGAGAAGCTTCCAGCAGGTAGAGCAGGTCGGAGGAGGAATGCCGAGGCCACATGTGGCCAACAGCTCTGTATTGATCTCATGGACTTGAGTAGACCGGCACACTGTGTTGACGCACCGAAGCAGAGGGCCAGATGGCTCTGGCCAGAAGATTCTAAGAGTCTGCGTATGCCCAGGACCCACCTGGGGATTGTCCACCAGTGCTAAGATAGGATTGGGCTTGCAGGCCTCAAGGAGAGGACAAGCAGCGCACCTGTCTCAGACGAGGAAGCAACGCGCGGAAGGCTGTTGTAACCTGATGTCTTGGGCGCTGTCCAGGGTGCAGAGCTGACCATGGACGCTCACAGTCAATGGTGGTGAGCTTATACAGCCCTGGGTTTGACTGTGTACGTGCTGCTGGCAACACCGCCCAGGCCCCAGCCGCAATCGCCTTGCCTCCCACCTGTTGTCACGGCCACTGTCCCTTACACGGGCTCGCCAAGCCTCCATGCAGATAGTCCCATCTCCTGCCTCTTCCTCGGCCTCTCTCCCAGCACTCTGCTCCGCTCCCCACCCAGCTTGTTAGAAACCTGGAACCCCAGTCCTGCTGCAGCTGACTCCGCATTTTAACGGCCCCTCTGTGATCCCACGGCCCCTGTACGTTTGTCTAATAGTCCAAGGCGAGGGGCCTACTCGCAATGAACGATACGCCTGCCTCCCTCAGTACCCCCAGGTCATTCCTGCCTCCTCCCCAATGGGGGCAGAAGACCTTGACACTATTTTCAAAGTCACCCCTAACCTTTCCCTGCCGAAACCCAGACCCAGTCAACCCTGGCATTGGCCACCTATCATCGCACCTGTCTGTCTGCCCAACTAGACGAGCTTCCCCGGAGGGCAGCATACAGGACTTCAGGACAGTCCTGGTCAAGAAATGTTGAACTTTCCCCCGCTGGAGGTTATCCTATCTCTGTGGGAAGCCAGGCATGTGGATGCTTGGAAATGAAGCAGAGAAGTGGCCTGCCTTCTGGAATCTTTCAATTCTTCCATTGCTCAAGGCTAGCAGATCTGTTTTTAAAAATGGGGAGGGCACGGCTGTGAGAAGGCTGCTTTCCTGCTTTTAGTCCACATCGGGTCATGTGCAAGTGTCTGGGCCATCCCAAGCCACAGCCGACCAGGCCGCACGCCTGCTGGCCTCTCTCTGAGTCACTGCCCATCCCCTCTCCCCACCCCTCAGCTATTCAACCCCAACCCAGGCAGAGACTCCTAATTTTAGCATCTGTGAGAAGGTACAGAGACACGCATCTCTGGATACAGCAGCCGGACAGATCCTTAGCAAGACTGCCAAATGGTAGAACCTGGCCATCGAATATTTCATGATGATAGAGTATACTTTTTTTTTCCCCCAGAACACAGTGCTTGAAAATGAACATTATTTTTAATGTAAAGTATGGCTAACAAACATGATTCATCTTTAAAAAATTTGTGCGGTTCTGCACCATTTTATTTTTCTTCACGATAGCAATAGAAAACACAGTGGATGCCAGTACCGGGGCAGCATTTTTAAACCTTACGCTAAAATTGGACCTTTTGTGTTTGAAGAGGTAGCTCGACTGAGCCCTTGATTTTAAGAATGGGACAGTTAGACCCAGAAAGGTCAAGAGACTCACTGAGTCAACCAAATCACATCTCCCTTTGCTCAGTTCCTTTTCAGGGAGGCCAGGACTGATGTTTGGAGGATTCGAATCCAGAGTATGAGGGCTCCTGCCCCTTCAACAAACAGTGCAGGTGAAAAAATTCCTCATGGAAATAGATAGGCAGGAAAAGTCATGGAAACCAGCCTCCTCCTTTGAGAACCTAGAACTCACCCACTCAACCATCCCTCCCCCACCCACTCATCCAGCCACCCATCTGTTGAACTATCCTTGTATCCACCCAACCAACATTTATGTAATGAGCATTAATATGATAGGCATGGTTCTAGGGAATGCAAAGATCAATAAGACATAATGCTTATGCCTACAGAACTTTCTCAGCCAGAGGTAGGAAAGAACTGATCCCAGACAGGGGAGATCAGTGATCTCGAAGTGAAGAGCGTAGAAGGGAAAGTGAAAGAAAAGAAGCCCCCTTCCCAACTCCAACCCTGCCCAGCTCAGGCCTTCCGTGTGTCAGCACCCAGAAAACTCCAATGTGCTTGCCCTGACCCCGACTCAGCTCTCTCCCAGGCAGATCAGAGAGGGCAGGGTTGATGGCTCAAAAGTAGGCTCTTGGGACCTCCCGGACTGTGGAGGCCGGATGAAAGTCAGATGGGGCTGAGGCGTTTCTCTCGCCTTGATACTGTAGCTGTCCGGTGCAAGTGTTACATGTTTGAAAATAGGTTTTCATGGTTTGAAAAAAGCAGGTTTGGAATTTTTAATTCTGGCAAATGAAACAGCAGGCTAGTAAGATTTCCCTTTAACTATGTGGATACTGAGACATGATGGATAAAATTAAGCTAGAACATTTTTAGTAGCTTACCTAGAAAAAAAAAAAAAAAGAAAGGGAGGGAGGGAAGAAGGCAGGAAGGAAGGGGAATCCTTTAATATAGATTTTAAAACTTTAAAGGCAGAATAGGGAGCTCCCAAACTCAGAATAATATCCCAAACTACATAGAGCAAAAATTGACAAAATTACAAGGAGGAGCAGGAGTCTTTAACATCCCACTAACAGGAACTGGTAGATCAAGCCAAGAGTAATGTGTAAGGATGTAGAAGATGTGAGTAGCATAACTTGCAAGCTTGAGCCATCAAACCCTACAACCAACTACTGAAGAACAGAGGTTATTTTCCAAAACACCCGAAACACTTAGTTTTACCAATCAAAGGAGCAGATGAGGCATTTTACAAAATTCAATCCCCAGTCACGACTCTTCCTAAAGTACCAAACTAGGAATAAAAGAAAATGTCTTTAATCTGATAATGGATAACTAAACCAGACCAGTGGCCGGATAATAGATAGTGGTTAAGTTTCAAGAGTATTGGTTTAAAGTCAGCAAAAAACCAAGAGTGATCATTATTACCGCTTCCATTCACCATAGTTCTGGGGACTTAAGCCAATGTAAAAAGACAAAAGAATAAACAAGGTACAATGAGTGAAATGAAAAAAAAAGTTGTAATTATTTGTTGCAGATAATATGGCTGTGTACATAGAAAATACAAAACAAAACAAATAGAGTTTAGTCAAGTTGCTGGATCCAAGTTCAACATTTTTCAATCAACAACATTCCTATTCATAAACAATAACCAATTAGAAAAAATAATAAATAAATGCATTAAATAAAATAAAGAAAAAAATGCATTTACATAGCAAGAAAACCTACCCACAAATAGATCTTAGCAAAGCTACACAAGACCTTTATGAAGAAAAATACAAAATTTTATTGAAGGAAATATTTTTAAAAGACCTACATGGATCCTATATTTTACATAGGTATACATACATTATTCATATATATATTATACACACACATATAAATATGAATATATATATATATATATATATATACACACATTGATGAGAAAATCCAATTTTATTTCAAATGATGTCTTTTCCAGAAACCTGTAATGGAATGTTAAACAAAATCCAGCTGGGATGTTTCCTATTTAATTTGATATGCGGACACTAAAATTTATCAGAACAGTAAAGGACCAAAAAATAGCAAGTATAATTTTGAAGAGGAGTGAGAAAGGAGGCCTTGTCCTCCAGAAGCCAAGGCTTACTGTGAAGCTACGCAGTCAAACAGACCAGTGGGACAGAATGAGGTCCACGAAGAGACCCCCGTGTAAATAAGAATCCGACTATGACCCAGGTGGCATTATGTGTCTCAGCAGATAGTTCGAGGACAGTAGGCCACCGTTATGAAGGGAAGATGGATCCCTACCTCACACACTACACAAAAATAAACTCTAGTGGGATTAAAGTCTTTAAACTTGCAGGATAAAATATTGGAGAACAACCTCAGTGGTGTGAAGAAGGAAAGGATTATGGAACAGGACACAAGAAGCAAAAGCTGTAACGAAAAAAAAAGAAAGATCGGCTTGATTACATTAAAATTTTAAACATCTGCAATAGCAAGAGAGGAAAAACAAGACATGAAAAGATATGCATGTAGGATGCACAACTGACAAGTGATATTTGGAATACATAATAAGTTCTCCCAAGTCAGTACATGAGAGCAAACAACTCAGAGAAATGAGTAGAGGACAGAAACAAGCAATTCTCAGGGGCGCCTGGGTGGCTCAGTGGGTTAAGCCTCTGCCTTAGACTCGGGTCACGATCTCACGTCCTGGGATGGAGCCCCACATCGGGCTCCTACTTCTCTTTCTCCCTCTGCCACTCCCCGTGTTTGTTCACTCTCTATCTCTCTCAAATAAAGAAATCTTGGGAAAAAAAAAAAAGAGAGAGAGAGAGGGAAACAAGCAATTCATTCCCATTGGATGGGCAGGTCTTTGATGAGTTTCCTAATACGAAACTTGCACCAAGATGGGGAATGAGCAGTCCCATCTATTACAGCTAGTGGAGTGTACTCGAGTCACCCAGTTTGCGAACACTGGGCAATCTTGTCAAAGTAGAAGCAACACAACCCTATGACCTGGTAATTTGACATCCAGGTGTATACCCTGGAGAAGTTCTTAAACACAAGTACAAAGAGATGTACATGGAGGTTTTCATCGCCCCACTATTTGAAGTAGCAGAAATAACTGGAAATAGCCTGTCCATTATCAGGGGAATGGATAAAGAAGAATAATCTATGCACTTCCCTATAATGAAATTATATGTGGGCATTAAAATACATGAGCTAGATCTTTATGTATCAGCTTGGATAAATCTCAAAAACACAATGTTGTGTGAAAAGAGCAAGTTGCAAAAGGAAATAGATGATATGATACTACTTATGTCAAATATAAATATAAAACACTTCTAAATTTCAAGTATATATATCAAAATATAAAAACATGAGTGAAAAGAACACAGCTTGCCCCCCAGGACAGTGGTTATCTGTGGGAGAAGAAGGAAGGGAGGAAGGAAACTGAGGGTCAGCTGCGAGTCTAGCTATACCTAGCACATTTTATTACCTTTAAAAAACATGGAGAAAAGTTAAAATGTTCACATTTTAAAAATCTGTGTAGTGACTTTTCAGTAGTGTCGTATTATTTTCTGATCTTTTCCATGTGTTTGGAATATTTCATAATTAAGGATCAAATGAGGAAAGCCAGACCACTCAGGATCTGATAAGAAACCACCATTCAGGGGCGCCTGGGTGGCTCAGTGGGTTAAGCCGCTGCCTTCGGCTCAGGTCATGATCTCGGGGTCCTGGGATCGAGTCCCGCATCGGGCTCTCTGCTCTGCAGGGAGCCTGCTTCCTCCTCTCTCTCTCTGTCTGCCTCTCTGCCTACTTGTGATCTCTCTCTGTCAAATAAATAAATAAAATCTTTAAAAAAAAAAAAAAAAGAAACCACCATTCATAGGGCAAAAGTGGGGGGGTTGGGGGCTGGGGGTGCGCATGCCCAGTGACAGAGGAGCAAAGCCCTCGGGTCACCACATCATCTCAGCAGGATCACTGGGCTTCTCCAGAACTTGGTCTTCCCATCTACGGACTGATGCTTGAAGGCTAGATAAGCCTCCTTGGCTCCTTTCCAGCCTAGATGTTTGTGATTCTAATGATTTTGTAGGGATGCAAGGGCAACTATGTCACACAGAGAAAACATGAATTAAATTAGTTTAGCTTCTCATTGTGAGACATGCTGAACAGTGAGAGAATAGTATAGCAAATCTCCCTGTGCTCATTAATCAAGCTTCAGTAGTTACCAACTCAGGGCCCATCTTGTTTGATCTTACCCCACCCATTTCTACTGGCCACCACCGCCAGTGGGATATCACGCAGCAAATCCCAGATAGCTCAACATTTAATTAGTAAATATTTAAGTATCTCCAGTTAAGATCTTATTAAGTTATATAAGATCTTAAGATCTATTTTAAAAATATAACCAATACTATGATCCCCCTCTAAAAAACAATAATTTCCAATGCCATCCAGTATCTAATCAGTACTCAACTTTTTGCAATTGTCTCATAATTTTTTAAAAAATTGTTTATTTGAATTAGGATCCAAATAAGATCCATACAGGGCAAGTATAGTTGTTACATCTTTTAGGTTCCTCTTTCATGTCTTATTTTCCCTCTCTCTCTCTCTCTCTCTCACACACACACACACACACACACACATTTATTAAGAAAAAAAAATTATTTGGTCTTAGAGCATCTCACAGACTGAATTTGGCTGATTGCTAAATTTTTAGATCTTGGAGCTTGATTAACTCAAGGCTTGATTTTGGGGGCTTGGGGGGTCAAGAATACTTCATGGATCCATGAGGAAACACATGCTATACTGATGTTTCTCCATTTGTGTATTAGCTGTCACTGATGATAAAATTTAGATTCATGAATTCATTAAGGGCTACAAAATGGTGACATTTTATTTTTGTCACTCCTCCGTCTACTTGCTTGAATGCTTCTGTAAAGAGAAACTGCTCCTCCTCAACCATAGGATAATCTTAATGTATAGTTTAAATGCAGGATTAATTTTTGGTTCATTTGCTTTATTTGGCAATTTTTAAAGTGTAAGTTAGTATCTTCAACAGCTGACCGATATGGGGTTTTCTTTTTTAAAGACAAGATTATGAAATTGTGGATTTAAGCATATTTTACATACTCCAGTCAAGCATGTAAGCATATCCTAATCGTTTCTCAAATCATCCTCTTCAAGATGCCTCCTGAAGCTTTTTGATATGATTTTGGTAGTCATTGATAACTTCATTCCTTTCTGATATAAGACAACGTTCCTGACTCCTCTTGTACATTTTCTGTCCTGGACCTGGAGTCAGCCATGTCTCCAAGTCCTTTTAGTGGGAAGTGGTATTTAGAGACCATAATCTGGGGGCGAGGAGTGCTTGGTCATTGTTTTTAGATCCCTTCAGTAGCGAGCTAAGAAGTGTGTGTGTGTGTGTGTGTGTGTGTGTGTGTGTGTGTGTGTGCGCGCGCGCGCACGCACGCATTTATTAAAGATAAAACACATCATGAAATCTATTGACACTTCAAATTCAGGGTTGCATGTTTCCACATCACCTCTTTGATCCTCTATCTGAATTTTCTTACAAAGTGGGTTAAATTCTGAGTGGCTTACAGCTAAGTGACAATGACGTTCAAAAGTTTCTCTTGTTGTTATCCATTTGCTGTTTGCCTTATTCTCCAACCTGACAGTGAACTTCCTGAGGGAAGAGATCAAATTTGATTCATTCTGCATTCCTGGCTCCTAAAAGAATAACTGTCACCTGCTAGGTGCTTAGTAAATAACTACTGAATACCTAAAAGAATGAGGCTTTCAAGAAAAACAAGGAATCTGAAAACAAGCTCCCAAATTGAAGCGGAAACTATTCACCCATCTATGAATTCAACAGAAATAGACAGAGCATCCCCACTGTTGGAGGCCAGGGACAAAGGATATAGATCAGACGAGATCAGGTGTGTTCAGGGTGGTATGGCCGTATACAAGACAAGGGATATAGAGATGAACCGTCCATGCCCTCAAGCAATGCACCCAAGTAGGGAAAATAAACTCAAATTATCAGAAAATGATAAAACAATGCAATTAATAAATAGTGGCCTGGAGAGCAGATTTCGAGGGTTATGAGAAGGTTGGATGGGGCAACTTTTACAAGGGTAAAAGCCCATGAAGGCTTTCAGAAATCAGGTTTGTCCTGGCTATTTAAGGATGCATGGGATTTGCAAGTTGAGAAAAGAAAAGGTGTTTTAGACACATTAGCCCCTGAGTTGCCTGCCTCTTTCTAGTGCTGAGCTAGTTTGCTCCTGGATGGCTGAAGATCTTGCAAATCTTTGTGCTGGGGCTGGAGACTACTCCTTGGAGAACCCCTAGGTGTCTCCCCTGAAGGGTGTGCAGGAGGGCAGGCACTAAGAGTGAGAGGAGAAGGGAGGAGGCTGGGAGCAGTGGGCCCGAGTCAGCTTTCAGGAAACAGAGAGGCTGCCTCTGAGGGCAGAGGGCTGTTCCCAACAGGGACTGTCAACTGCTTTGCATGCACTACCAAGATCAGCTTGTTTGTCAACGAAAGTAATTTGCATTCAGGCATGTATGGGGACACACTCCCTAGTCCCCAGGAAGCCCCAAGCATCCATGTTACCCAAGATTCTACCAGTTGACTTGCCATCACCTTTTTATCAGGGTGGGGATCCCTCCCCTGACCCTGCTGGTCCAGTTTCAGGAGCCACAGCTGTCAGGTCGGAGTCCTGTCTCCCAACAAGAACACGGCTGCCTTTGTAAGGCAGCAGCCCCTGGACCCAAGGAGCAAAAAAAATCAGTTATTTGTAAATTATTGTCTAGGGAGATTTGTCCTGTTTAACCCACCAGCCTGTTGAGTGACTTTGTAGTTTCTCTTTAAATAAAAAGTTTTTAAGACTGAACGTAAGTATTTTAAAAGGAAACTTAATATCATCATCTGAAATGGATATTGCCCAGCTTTAAAAAACATCTCCATGCTCCTAATACGAGAACAAACCTTGCTAGCTATGCCTCAAGTCCTTCTTAGTACCTCTTTGTTACCAAAGGGGAGGGGAGGTGTGCAGACTTTTGAGGACCTTTGAGCGGTGTGAGGACTCCTCAGCACGGAAATGAAACTCACTGCCGGATCTCATCAGAAGGTTTGACGGAGGGGCACCTGGGTGGCTCAGTCATTAAGGGTCTGCATTTGGCTCAGGTCACACTCCCAGGGTCCTGGGATCGAGCCTCACATTGAGCTCCCTGTTTGGCTGCCTCTCCAGCCAGCAGCTTCCCCTGCTTGTGTTCCCTCTCTCCCTGTCTCTCTCTGTCATAAATAAATAAAAAATTTTTTGAATAAAAAAAGAATGACAGAGAAGAAGAAAAGGTGTAACTTTCCTGCTGTGAGTCAATGATTGTTAATGCCTCCTTTTATCACTTAAAAAAAAAATCCTCCCCTATACCCAACTTTGGGAAACCCGAGCTAGTTTAACATCTCCACTGCAGATGGGGAAACTGAGGCCCAGCAAGGACAAGTGACTTGTAATGAAGTCCCACAGCCTTGCGTTCCCCAGGTCCTTAAGCTGTTTGCTGAATAGACGAATGAATGACCTCACACAGCCCGAGCCAGGAGTGAAACTAAAACCAGCTTGTGGACTTTGAGCCTCTTTTGCATGGCTGAGTCCCCCATCAGGCCAGGCTTCAGACACCTCTCCTCAGCTTCCTCTTTCGTTCTTCACTGGTTCTTCACCGGGGAATTCCAGGGACCGTGTTTCTAGGGCAGGGGGGCGTGGCCATCCCTGAACCATGCTCTCCTACAGTGCCCCACAGTGTTCTGGGGTTGGTCACAGCCCACTCTCTAGGTGGCCTGGCAGGTGATGTGCAGGAGGGAGAAGACAGCAGTCCCATCTCCGCCCGCTCTGACCTCCCTGGTCAGCATCACAAAGGCCGACTGGGGGCCATCAGCCCTGCCACATCTGAGCCTTCTGGAGCCAGGGCTAGGGAGTGGATAGTGAGCTGCTCAGGTCTGGACTTGCAGGGTGGTGGAGCCGGGGGATATGGGAAAGGCCTTGCTAGGGGTGTAGCTTGTGTCCCTTCTCCTTCCCTCCCTTGCTCTCCACTCTGAGGATGCTGGTCTCTGGCCCCACTGGCCTTCCACCCACTGCCCACATCCAGCATCTAGCTAGTCAGCCCCAAGATTTCAGAAAGGAATAGGACTCAAGCCTTGACCCCAAGTTGCTGTCAGGGTTGTAGGTGGGGAACAGACCTGTCCCCAGATAACCCCAATATTCCATGTTCAGAGCTCCAAAGGCTCTAGCATGCGGGGATGGGAGCCCAGAGGGAGGGCCCCCACCTGGCCTTGAGGTAGGCATGGCTTCCTGGGGAGGAGGATGTGTCAGCTGGGTACTGAAGGACAAGTGGGATAAGGGCCTAGAGGAGGAGGGGCAGTGCGTCTGTGGACTAGCAGGTGCAAATGCCCTGGGGTACATGTGACAGAGTCTCAAGGGAAAGCCCCTGAGGGGTCAAGCAGTGTCCTGAGGAAGCCAAGGAGCCCCTGGCAATTTAACAAGGGACACTTACGGTGGAATTTGAGCACTGGGAAATGAACTCTAGTTGGAGCACTGGGCAGGGCTCGGGGGGAGGGAAAGTCAGACAGGGAGCAGCATGGGTGCCACAACGGTGACTGCTGGCTCAGAGGTGGGCATCCCCAGAAAAACGTATTTGGTGAGAGAGTAAGGAATAAGCAGGGGAAGGGAGACCTGAGCCTCTCTTTACCTCCCACATTCCTCATTCCCCTCACCCCACCACCAGTCAACAGGGGCTCAGAAGGGAGACACTTCCAGATCAGGGACCAACACACGTGCTGGGCCAATGCACTGGTGTCCGGTTCCCTCTGGCTAAAAAGGCGGCTGTGTTCTGGGATGACCGGTGTCATTGCTGCCTGTTGAAAGGTGGCTCCGTCCTCCCCACCCCTCTACCTCATGGTGGCACAGACCACAGTCATGGACGTCTATCTCCCTCTTCCCTCTTGTCCCTCCTGGTCACCTTGTCCTGAGCTCATCATGTCCCAATCTGCTGACTGCTGATCAGTGATCATCTCTTGCCCTCCCCCCACTCCCCGAGACACTGCCCTGTGCCCATTGTCCCCTACACTGTCTCCATGGCCCTCTTGTCACCCTCTTTGCCTCCTTCTGGGGTCCCTCAGGGTCTCTCAATCCTCAGTCTGGCCCCTCCCATTTGTCGGCAGTCCTGAGTGACGCCCAACTTCCCAGCATCCTCCCCAGGAGAGCTAGGGCAGGGCTGAGTTTCAGTTCTGTCCCAGGCTTACTGTGCAGGACCCCTCCAGCGTCTGTGCCTCAGTTTATCATCTGGAACACGGGGGCAAAACCCAGACAGCCCAGAACAGCTGGAACCATCGCCTCCCCTCACCCCTTCCAGACTGTCCAGACTGGGGGGACCGGATGTCTCTGGGCCGCGGCGTGGCCGGGTCACGCTCTGCGGGGGGCAGCGTGGCTCCGGCTCAGTGGTACGCGGTGGCCGTTTGCGCGTGGCCCTGGGCCCTCCGCGGCCCCGCGCTGAGCAGATGGCAGGGGAGGCGAGCGGCCGCGTCAGCTGCTGTTATCTCTCGCTGATGACACGGAGTGTAAATTTTGTTGGCAACACTCCCTCCTGCCTCTGCATGCCACCAGCTTTAATCACTGTAATTGAGTTATAATGAATGATTGTGTGCTCGCATTGTCTGCGCCAGGCGAGAGCCTGGTGAGCGAGCGGCCTGCCGGCCCTGCCAGGGTGGGGGGTTCATGCCGCCAGGGAGGGGGCGTCGCCCCCCACCGACCCGGTGGAGGCGGGTGGAGGTGGGGGGCGCTGCTCCCCAGGCTCCCAGCCCCACCCTGCCTCAGGGCTGGCCCTTTTGCTTTGCACTTAATTACATTTTCAAAGGACTACGAATTCAGGAACACGGTGGAATATTGGAAAACCCAGATAAGCAGAAAGAAAAAGCAAAGAACAGGGCTTGAGGGTCTGAAATCCTGCCCTTTGGTGATAAACACCACCACGCCACTTCCATTTTGGGGGAATATTCTTTCAGAGTTTCACCAGGCAAATGCTTACAGGAGCTGCCCCTCCCCCCATCACTGTCCCTACTTTCAAGTCTGTGCTAAGTGCATGGTTAGGAAGCCTGAGCTCAGGGACCTCCACAAGCAACTCCATCCCTAGCGCGCAATCACCCCATTGTACAGAGGAGGCAACTGAGGTTCAGAGAGCTTGTGGGATCTCCGAAGCTCAAGCAGCTAGCTGTGAGTTCCCCTGTTTCAAACCCAGCAGTATCTGAGTCTGTTGGCCCCTTCTTCGGGATGCAAATAAAATAGATTTTAAACACCCTTCTGTCTACACTTTCCACAGAGGCCTTGAGCCCAACAGAAAAGCAGAACTGGCTCCAGAACTTGAACATTCTTCTTTCGCATTTCAACCTGATAGTGTTCGTCCAGGGAAAGCAAGTGCTGGGACCAGACCTCTTCTGGGAACACAGCCACCAAGTTCCCGTGCGGGTGCTTTGGGACCAGAGACCCTCCCTGATTCGCATGGTCCTGCGGGCTGCTGCACCTTCTGAGATGGAGGCCTTGGGGAAATTGCTGCCCCCGGGGGTATGAGGGGAGAAGAGAGGCAGCCCTGACCCCAGGGAATGTTCTGCTGTTCTAGTGGCCTCGGGGTCCCTCCCAGGGGACAGAGCTAGCTCTGTCGCTGACTTTTTGCATAACTTGGGCAAGTCTTACCTTGTCGCATTCCCCTTCTGAGGCTCTGGTCTCGCCCCAAAGATGACCAACGTGGGGGTCAGCCGATCGCTGCTTGCCCTCTTCTGGGGGCATCGCTCTAAATTTTACTGCATGATAATATTATTGTAAATAAATAGTCTTTGAATTTCTAGATTTATAAATGAATAATACTTATAACACATACCTAATTATTTTTTTAAGATTTCATTTATTCATCTGAGAGAGAGAGAGAGAGAGAGAGAACACACGTGACTAGGGGGAGGGGAAGAGGCTGAGGGAGAAGCAGATTCCTGCTGAGCAGGGTTCCAGAAGCAGGACTCAATCCCAGGAACCTGGGATCCTGACCTGAGCCAAAGGCAGATGCTTAACCTACTGGGGCCACCCAGGTGCCCCAGAAATAATTACAGGTAACATATCTTGAGACTTAGCGTATGTTAAACACTATGTGTCTATGCTGTTTCTTTTCTTCCCTGACAGACTGTGGTACTTTTTTACACCAACATACTAACATCCGTTCACAAATAGAAGCTTTAGTGCCTCAAAGCCAAGCTCTGTGGGAGGGGCTGCCGCCGTCCTTGGCCTTGGACCCCCGTCCCCCTCTCCAGATCCAGATGGAGCGAAGTTTGGGGGTCCTCTTATCTCAGGCAGCCTGCAGAGCAAGTCACTGTGATTGTTCTTGGAGGATTTCTCAGTAAGGAATTTCAAGTACCCTTTAGAGAGCCGCTTCTCTCAGAAAACAATGATTACTTTCGTGAAGTGTTCTGCGTAAACAACATTCCCCAGGTTTCAGGGTTTCCAGTTCCTTTAACCTCTTTTGATGACTGCTCCGGTTTCTAGGATCGAAAGTCCCATCTGCTAGTGGCGGTGAGCCAGAAGGTCCCCAGGTGCCAGTTTCCGTGTTTCTGGATGCTCCGCAGGCACCAGGGATGCCGGCACAGACAGCCTACCAGGTCCTTTCCCTGTGTCATTGGCTTCTCCCACAGCTCTAGGCCCAGCTCCCTTTCACAGAAGATGACTAGGAAGCACAGAGAGGTTGAGTAACTTGTCCAAGGCCACACAGCTAGGTGTCCTGTGATAGGCATCAGGGGATGAACAAGACACACATAGCCCCTGTCCTCCAGAAACAGTCACAGGGCCAGATCCCCAGCCTAGTTGAGGGCGCCCACTGATAGCCAAGCACCCACCCCCTCCCACATGTGCCAGCAAGTCGGTAACCCCCCACCCTGCTGTCCCCTCTAGGTTGGCAGCTTCTGTCTTCATGCCCATGGCCCAGGGCCAGGCCCAGGGCCTGAGCTGAAGGGATGGACTTCTCCTCCCTCTCATTAGGAAAGCTGTGTGGCCCCTGGAGAGTCGGACACCTGCCTCCCCTTCCAGTTCTGGGCAGCAGAGTAGAGAGGTTCTGAGCATGGACAGACTCCGTAGCCAGACTGCTGGGATTCAAAGGGCAGTTTTCCCAGTGCTCACCTGGGAGACCTCAGGGAACACACTTGGCCTCTCTGTGCCTCAGCGTCCTCCCCCACACCACAGAAGTCAACGGTAACACTCACCCCAGAGGGTCAGCGGGAGGATTAAATGAATTAATACATGTAAAGCCCTTAGCGGACTGACGGTCTATTACATGCTTAATCAATGATGACAAAGAAGAGTAAACATGGAGGCGGCTGCTTTATCTGAGTCCTAGTCTCTGAGCAGCCTCTGAGCAGCCCTGCAGGGCCCTAAAAGGACTTTCTGGCTGTGCGTAAAGAGCCCCGAGTCCTTCAGGGCCTGGGGACAAGAGCCTCCCTCTGTCATGGCTCCTTTCCGCCATGACAGAGTCTCATTCTCTCCCCATCCTCCAGCCCCTAGACCAGGGACAGAACAGTGACCTTCGCAGAGGTAAGGATTGGGTCTCCATCTCGTGTCCCCGGTGCCCAGCGCAGGACACAGGCTGGGCAGGAATGGGACGTGAGGACCGCTGAGCTGTCATCGGGGACACCGCCCTGGTTGTGACGTTCCAGCCTGACTTCTCTGATCAGCCCTGCCAGGGCATTGTTTTCTGCTCCCCTTGCAGAAGAGGCCCAGAGAGGGGAGCCGATGTGCACCGCTCACCTCCGCTGGACCCTGTCCACGCCTGTCTGCACCAGTGCCTCCGGGAATGGAAGATGGGAGAAAGCACCAGCGAGCGTGGGAGGGTCCCCGGTGGGGAGGCAGGAGGAGGCCAGGTAGCAGGTGGGGGCCCTCAGTGGGTGGTAACCCCCTTCTGAAGCAAAGGTCTGTTCTGTGGGCCCAGCCCTGGGTCCCCGCGTGTGACTGTCCCCACGCCCAGACTCACCAGTGGTCTTTTTGTCTTATTGGAGAAAAATGCATTTTAGGTCCTTAGAATTCCTTGATGTTCTTCCATCAGCCATTGCCTTCATGTTTGCTTGTCATTTATTCTTTTACGTATGGATAAGCACTGTTAGGATCTGAAAAACGAGGAGAGTCCGCAATCCCAAGTCTAAAAACCATGTGACTTTTTTTTTTTTTAATTTTTTATTTTTTATAAACATATATTTTTATCCCCAGGGGTACAGGTCTGTGAATCACCAGGTTTACACACTTCACAGCACTCACCAAAGCACATACCCTCCCCAATGCCATTTGACTTTTTAAAAAAGTAATCTGTGAATGCGGGGGCGGGGGGAAGACTGACCAAAGCTGGAATCGGGGTGTGTGGGGGAGGTGAGGCTGCTGGGGGGGACAGGAAGAGGCCTGGGAGGGTCTTGTCGGCCGGGCCTGGGTTCCTGGGATCCCTTCCAGGTGCCACTCAGAGAGCACAATGGGTTTGCTCTTCAGCTGCGGCTTCGAACCTGGTCAGAAACCGGATGCCAGTGGGCTGGACCTGGCAGTTTGGGGAAAGCCTTCTAGTCATTCAGGAGGAAGGATCCTGGATGAGGCCTGACCAGAGCGTGGGGAGAATGAGGAGGTAGGGACAGGGAGGGAGGCCTGAGCCCCTTCCAGAGAAGCCTTCTCCATTGCCTGCCTATCATCCCCAACATGGGAGAAATAATTTAAAGTAAAAACTTGCAGAGGTGCAGAATTTTTATGTATTATGATGCACTTAGACTCCTGTTACTTATTTGGGTCTGTGGTAGAATGTCTCTGTTTGACACTAGAGCGAGCTGGGGTGCTCAGAAAGGGCCAGCGCTTCACTCAAGGCCACGCAGTTGGGCAGAGGAAGCCATGGGACTCCATCCCGGGGAGTCTTGCTCTTGCCCTTGACCCAGCTGGGGCCTGGGGCCGAGCTCTCATCTGGGACCTCAGCCCTGACTGGCACAGCAGAGTAGGAAGGGTTTTCTGGCAGCTTCTGCAAGCCCCTTACCTCATGGGGACGGAGAAAGAAGGTTTCGTCTCTAAGCCAGGGAACGGAAAGTTCTGGCCACAGAAACTCTAGGTTGAACAGCACCAGCAGCTAAAGATGGCCTGATTCGATGCTGTTGACTTCCTGCCTGGTGGCCCCCGGTGCTTACAGATGAAGGCTGACACGGCGGAGCCCCAGCCTCTGGTGGCTCTCCCTACCACTCTGCTTGCTCCCACTGAGCCTCCTTCTCCATCAGGCTTCCATCCACCCCAATGGCTGGGTCTGGCCTCATCCTTCCCAGACAACCGCTGGGCTCCCTGCTTACAGCCCTGCAGTCTCTGCACCCTGGGTCCCTTCCAGCCCTCCCTGCACGACGGTCGCCCTCTGCCCACTTCCTGTCACCCCACGGGCTTTGTGTATCTTCTCCCTTACTGTCCTCATTGTGGGACATCACTGTTCCTATCACTGTTGTCTTACTGCCCTGTGAGAGGGCAGGAGCTCTGCTCTGTTCTCTGTTCTATCGGCAGGGCCTGGAGCAGGGTGGGCAGCTAATGAAAATTTACCAAATGAATCCATCGCCCAAAGGCCCATTTCCCCTTAAGATGTTGGCTAGGCCTTTTCTCCAAGGAGAGGGTGTGGGGGGTGGGGGAGAGTTTTCTTTTAGGGGGATATGCACAGGCAGGCAGGGAGAGCAAAAGAGCAGCATTTATTTTTATTAAGATTTTATTTCCTTAAGAGAGAGAGGCCACAAGCAGGGGAAGTGGCAGTCAGAGAAAGAAGCAGGCTCCCTGCTGATCAAGGAACCTGATGTGGGACTCAGTCCCAGGACTCTTGAGATCTTGACCTGAGCCGAAGGCAGATGCTTAGCAGACTGAGCCACTCAGGCGTTCCATAAAAGAGTGACCTTACCAGGGATTCTCTTTGCAGTAGTAGGGGTCCCTCTCTGGTACCCTTTGTGTCAGAGCTGTGTAGACATATCGGCCAGCTGGCCGACCAAATGCCACTCTGCCTGTCCCTCCCACCCTTGCAGACGCAGCATCCCTGGGGCAGGCTCCCAGCCCAGGCCACCCTGCAGCCCAGAGTCTGCCCCCATACCCTGCCACCTATCTCACGCCACCTTGTTCCCAGAGCGGTGGTTCCAAGACACCTGCCAACGAACCGGCTTTGGAGCCATCCTGAGCTCAGATCATGTCCCCTCAGTAGGAGCTGTGTGGCCTTGAGTGTGTTTCTGAACCTTTCTGGGCCTTGCATCCATCCGTCAGATGCAGGAGAGAGAGAAAGTAGCTATTCCTGGGCCCACGCTGAGTGCTGTTACAGCTACCTTTACTACCTGCCAAGAGGGGAGAAAGACATTGACCTCACATGACTGAGTTAATGGGACTGAAGCATTCGAAATGCCAGGCAGGGCCTGGCACAGAGGGGACGCTCAGAGAATATTCCCGTTGGGTCTTCCCCAGAATTGTCCAGCTGTAAACCCACTCACTGTAGAGAGAGGACTAAGGAGGAAGAGGAGGCTGCAAAGGGAGGGTAGGAGGAACAGCGTTTCCATCATGTAATAGCCCAGAGAGCCCGCCCTGAGGATCCGGCCCAGAGCCAAAGCCAAATGTTGCACCAGACCAGCATCCCCGAGAACCTCCCTCCCCGCGCCACCCTGCTCTTCGCCTCCAAGCTGCCTCAGGCTGTGTGCTGGCTCCTCTCGCGGCTTTGGGGGTCTCTCTGATCATTTGAGCAGACTCCCACCCAACAGTGGTCTGCTGGCCTCACAGGCTTCTGTGGGCTTCCTCCGCCTCCTGGGCTAAGAGATCTCAGCTCAGGGAGGAGAGAGGCCCAGGTGGGAGAGCTGCAGGCCCAGGTTCCGGGCTCAAGAGCATCAGTCAGGGCTCCTTTGGGCGGGGGGGCATTTGAGCCAGGTCCCCAGGATAACTGACTACTTCCCTTGCTGACTCAGGTGGGTCCCTGCAGTCCAAAATGCACACCGCGGAGCCCACCCTCCCCGTCCCCCCGCCCCCACCCCCAGCCCCTGCTGGTGGTGCAGGAACCCAGCGGTGGATTCATGGGAGGAGGCGCTGGAAAACGGAGGCAGGTCTTTCCTCCTGAAAGGTAAATTCCAGGGGGAGGAACACTACGGAGGAATTGTCCCGGAGATAGCTGGCTGGTGGCCAATTCGTCTTGTAGAAAAGATCCCCGGTGCCTGTGGAGCCAAGATGAAACAATTCTTTGGAATTAACCAAGCTAATTTTGACGAGCAAACATTTTGCTACAATGAAAGTTTTTATTGTAGCACATAAAAGTCAAAACAACACCCAGTCCCCTTGGGGGAGACAGGCAGGCGGGAAGAAGAAAAACAGTGCACACACAAGCTCTAACTAATCATGGGAAATCAAAAGGGCTCCGTGCTGCCAAATTAAATGTGACTAAAAATACCCATGGAGAGGAACTGCTTAAGGGCAGCCCCCAGAAGCTCTTGATTCCTTGGCTTTACTACTCGAATTCTAACCCCCAAGCTCTTCAACCACCAGCCATGATGTTCCAGGAAAGAGTAAAGCCAGAGGGAAAGGGCATCATCCCTAGTTTCTAGAATATTCCTCAGGCCTGGGTTGAGGGGGCGTCACCTAGCTGGAGCCGGGAAGAAAGCTGCCATGTTCACACTGCTTGATGGCTCTCTGAAACCAGCCCCTACTGTCCCTTACACCATCACTCTTAGGGCCACCTCTGTCCCTTTGTTCATGTGGGGCTCCCCACTTACCCTTGCTCATACTTCCAGGCTAGTTCAAGTCCTGACTCCTCCCAGTGTGACTGAGTTCTGGGTTCCTTCTCTGGTTCCCATGATTACTCTGCTGCTCCACCTGCCTCCTGACAAGTACCCCAAATTTTAGTGGAAGACACTCCCTTTGGTGAACAAGAACCTATGTTGAGCATTGGGGGTGTGTGTGGCAATGGGGGAAGATCCCAACAAGGGCGAGCTGTCCTTATGTAGTGTGTGCTTAGCTCTGAATGTCATGTCAAGCTAGGAAGCGTTTCCTCAACTCTTCCTTGGCCCTCAGAACTGGGCTGGGCACCAGAGGGCCCAGAGTCCAAGACACAGTTTGGCCCTCCAGGCACTCACAGTCGGATGGAATATGCACACAAGTAGCTCAAAATATTGTCTTTGATAAGGGGGAAACCATAGAGTTTGGGGGCCTACTTCTGCTGGGGACAATCAGAGCAGGTTTCCTGGAAGAAGACACATTTAAACTGGCCCGGAAGGATCCAGAGGAGAGGAAGCAGAAGACGTGTTCTTTCTGGTGACGTTCTCTGCCACTTCTGGGGTGACTATCCTGGATCCTTAATGACAAGCATACAACTGTGAAGGGCAGGACTGGTTTCATCCCACACAGGCCTGGTCCTGTTGTCTCTGTCTTTCAGCTCTAAAATACATCATCTGTCTGACAGGACACATGTCAACACAGGCATTCGGTGAATAGTTAGAAATGGGGTAATTTAGAGACAGATCGAAGACAGGAGGAGAAATCACTTTTTTTCCTCTGACATCCTTCCAGTTGAACCCAGCAATCCCTGAGAGCAGGGTTGTGTGATTGTTGGGGGCACAGATGTGGGAATCTGCTGGACCTGGGTGTAAATTTCATTCCCACTACTAGCCAGGGACTGTTGTATAAAGTGGGCCAATTCAGTATCATTTCTAAACCTCAGCTTTTTTACATATAAAACAGATGTCAGAACATCTACTTCATGAAGTACATCCTATGATTATTATTATTATTATCAGTTCTAACGATCCTGCCTACACACAACATAATCCCAGATAATGGCATCACCAACACATACATGTGTTTCCTGATCAGATGGTCAGTTCCAAGGATGGAGCAGCGACTCAACAGCATCAGTGAAGGCCCAGGTTCTCTTTACCTTCCTGCTCTGCCCTCCTGAGAAGATGTTGCCTCATGGACACAAAGCAGTTGCCATGGTTCCAGGAATCATATCTTCACCCAAGAGCGTCGTCAGCAGGAAGGAAGGTGGAGGTGAGAGAGAGAAAGCCAAAGGGCTCTTTTCTCAAAAGTCTCTTTATTCAAGGAGGGGAATTTCCCCCTCCCCTCATGTTGGTTGGAACTGGGTCATTTGGCCACCATCTGGCTAATCACTAGCAGAGAAGAAAAGGATTACCACAACTGACTTTGACCAACCACATTTCTCCACTTGGGCTGGGCATCCAAACAGAAATCTGCATGAATATTGAGCAGGTGACCAGCAGTGCATGCCACCCCTAAGCCACCCAGGCCGTCTCTGCCACCGGCGTGGGCACAGTGGGAATGCAGCCATAACAGGACAGGGACAGGTCTTGGGATAGAAGGAGGAAGTGCTGGCCATGTCTCCTTAGAACCTAGACCACAAAGTATCAAGGGTCATTTCTGGATGCTTTCAGAAAAGCAGAACCTTTCAGAAACCCTACCTCCCCACCATGTTCCAGCAACAAAGGCTCTAATGCCGCCAAGAGCACAGGACACATGGCTTTGCAGCAAAGATCCTGCAGAAGGGGACTGCAATCCAGGCTCCCTGGGATGCTGAGTGGCTAGTGACAACCTGCCAGGTGCAGGGCCTCCCCTGGGAAGTTCTGACCCAGCGGGAGGTGAGTGGGAGATTGACTGCTCCACTGCCAGCAAGGGGACTGGACAAGGGGTGTTTGAGGGCTTTTTCCAGCGTTGATGTGCTTGGCACCTGCCCAGTAAAGCAGTGAAGTAGTGGCTGCCTGAGTTCAAACGAGAATATCTCGACCCTTGCACGCCGTGTGGCTTTTGGCCACATTGCTTAACCTCTCGAGCCTCAGTCTTTACATCTCCAGGAGTAGAGATGATTTTAAGGCTGCTGTGGGGGATCCCTGGAAATAATGCTCAGCCCTTGATCATGACTGGAACACAGTCAGTGCTGGACACACAGGAGCTATTGCTGGCATATTATTTACATGGTTCTCATGCAGCCCCACAGGTTAGCGATTTTTACCCCCTCTGCTCCTCTACCATCGAACATGGGGCTCTGAGTGGAGAGGGGACTTGTCAATAGTCCTTCAGGCAGTAAGTGTGAGGGCAGGATTAGAATCTAGGCCCCAGACCCTGGTCCCGTGTCCTTTCTAATGCACCCCATTCCGGCCTGGAAGGAGGAGATGTGGCAAGGACAAAGTACCCTAATATGGGGGAAAACATACATAGTCTTCCTGTGCTAAGGCCCCAATCGAATTGCAAATAATCACCGTTCTGCTTTTATATATACTATTTTAATCATTAAATGACTTCAAAAGGGAATTGTTTTTCATCTCCATTTTATAAAGGGCAGCATGATATTCAGAAAGGCCAAGAAATGTGCCACTGAAATGTGTACTCAAGTCCCAATGTGCCTGGCTCCAGATCCTGGTCCTTCCCATAGGGCAGGGCTGTACAGTAGCTCAGGATGGCCAGGAACTCAATGGCTCCCTGCTGACCCCCAAGATCCCTTTGTCCCTAGGGGTCACTTCTAGGTCTCCAAGACACTCAAGCCAGCACACCCACTCCTGCTGCCCACAGAACCCCAGGGCAACCATCTGCTTCCCCCCTTGGCCTTTGTTCTGGAGATCTCCAGATCTCTGCCCCGGCAGGAGCCTCCTCCCTCCAATCCAGTGCCACTTCCTGCCACGGAGCTGACTGCAGGTCACACCGGTCTAGAGGGGACCTGTGGGGCACACCCTGTCTCCCCTCCTGGCAATAACCGGGGTAGTAAGTCTGCTAGAGTTTTCTGAGGAACCCAGAGGCTAGATCAAATGGTGGGGACAGCATGCATTAGTTAGCAAAGTGAGAAGGACATCTGGGGTCAGAGAGTGGTGTGGGCATTGCTCCCATTGTGCTGGGCATAGTCTCGGGCCTGTGAGGAGATGCCGTCCATTGTGCAAGGAGACCGACCCCCTTGCCTCTGGTCTGCTCCTCCCCCTGCCCTGTGCAAGCCCCGCCCCCAGCTGCAGGTGAGGAAACCAGGGCTTGGCTGTGCCCCCCCCCCATTACATGGCTGGCAGGAGGCAGACCCCCAGTTTCCCACCCAGACCACTTTCAGCGTCTCAGCGTCTCTCCAGGTAACCAGGAGGCGAGCTTAGGATCCACACCTCTACCCCAAGTTGTGACAGGGTCCCTTCCAGATTCGTGAGGGGGCTGTGTGTGGTTCCCCCTCACTCTGGACCACTCCCTGTGAGAGAATGGGTGGAGCAGAGGAGCCCCTGGCTGACCCTGGAGTCCTGCCCTGCAGCGGAGGCGGGAGGCGGGGTTCTCTGGTCTCTGGGGGAACCTATGATTCTCACAAAGGTGAGCTGCCTTCTTGCGCCCCCCCCGAAACAGGCTGCCTGAGGTTGGGCCCGACCTGCTGCCTGGGCAGCAGGTGAAGAAGCAGAGTAAAAGTTTGGTTCAGCCAGAAACCCTGGAGCCACACACCAGCTTCAGACTGGCACCTCCCCCTCACCCAGGTCTGGGGTTGTGTGTGTGGTTTGTGGAGGCTGGGACGTGGGACCCACTCCAGCCATCGACTCTCTCTGGGACCAGGGCCAAGTGGCAAAGCAGGGGAAATTCTCTCCCTAGGGCCCATCCTCACTTCTACAGCCCCTCCTGTCCGTCCCACTGGGGGCCGCCCTTGGGGTCTTCCTCCATGCGTGTGCACACACGGCACACAGACACACACAGACTGAACTCCCCTGCAGACAATCCTTCTGGGGTGGCCCCTGCTCTGCAGCCCTGAGTCACAGACTCTGACCTCCCAGGACCGACCCCGGAGGCCTGGTTCGGTGGCTCGAAAACTCGACTGCACATGAGAGTTCTCTGGGGACCTTTTCAAACACACCAGCTGCCCGGCCACACCCCAGAAGTATGGTTTCACAGTTTCTGCAGCCCCTTGTGCAGCCAGGACTGAGAACCAGGGACCCTCACTCAATTCACTTCCTCATCCAGTGAGGAAGCCCACAGGGGAAATTACAGGGGGTACCCCAGCATCGAATGCAGCATCCCTATTTCCAGGCCTCGCTGTCTCCCTCCAGCTTGTCAAAAATAACCCTTGCCCCGAAATAGTCTCCAGTGAGGGGCATGCAGCATGACCATGAGCCTAGCTTCCTCCTGCCATTCCAGGGAGAGAGTCAAGTAAGACTCACGGCCTTCCACGCAGTTGCTGGGGACAGGTATCTCTCGGGCCTGGGGTTCCCCAGAGCTTGCTGCCATACAGATTCCTAGGCTGCGGCAGCTGGGCTCAGTGCCTCCTGGTGTAGACATAGTGGCTGGTGTCTGGGCATCGGGGGATCAGGGTAGTCCTAGCTCTGACCCTGACATGCCAGGTCCCCTGAGCAGGTGGGGCCTCTCATTGGTGACTTTCCTCCCACAGGGAGGAGGCTCATGAGAAACAGACCCATGTGGGGAGAAAGATGTTGCAGACCCCTAGACAGGAGACAAGTTGATTGGGGGTAGTGGTATTGTATTTGTCATTTCTACTCTGCTTGTACTGCCTCTGGCTGGATGTTTCCGTGAATAAACCTGGAGCGCCAAGAGCCCCGGAGATGCTGAGAGCACAGTCCTGTGGTCACCATTCCATGGGCAGGGTGTGGGGACGGGAGCTGGGCCATGTCCAGCTCGTCTGTTCCACAGGGTAGTGAGGGGGTCTCGGTCACAGGGACAGGGATATCCCATGGATCCAATGAGCCCGGTGGCTGACCAAAACAGAGTGTGGGAAGAAGCAGGTAGAGGAAGTGGAATGGTTTTGCGCATTTGCTATGCACCAAGTAATCCACTGGGCATTTTAATTATTTGTGCACAATATTCTCATGGCCAGGATTAACCCTAAGAGAAGGGCATAAAAACATTCCAGAAGAGGAAACAGCAGCTCAGAGTTATGGCCTGTCCAGAGGCGTGCAGGCAGCCCCTTCAGAGCTGGGGTCAGAGCTCGGGAAGGCCTGTCTCCCAGACCCACATTGTAACCGTCACACGTGACCTCCCTGTGAGCCTAATGGCAGGGCTTGCCAGGAGCCTAGCGCTCAGTCCGGGGACAGCGTCAGCCACAATCAAGCTCTTGGAGGGTCCTTGTCCTCATGATTTCCGGGGGATAACCCAGCCCGAACCCCTGGTCCGGGGCTGCCTTGACTGTCTGGGAAAAGGATGAGAACATCTGAAGTCAGTAGGTTTCTAACAACCCCGGGTTTCAAAGAAAGATAAAGATCAAAAGCAGAGGAGGTCAAAGAAGCTGAAGTCAGATGGCCCCCAGATTAAAGCAGGAGGAGCGAGCTCTCCGCAGGTTCAGGTCTGCCGGGGGCCTGCTCGCCCCTCAGCAAGCCTCTCTGGCCCGGAATTCCCGCCCCTGTCAGGCAGAGCCCTGCTCCAGAGGGCCGACCAGAGACGGACAGAGATGCCTAGAGCAGGGCAAGGGGGCCCAGAAGAGAGTGGGAGAGGGCAGGGGAGGAATGGAGACCGAGAAAGCAACACAAGAGAGAGCAGGGCAGAGAAGCACAGAGCGAGAGTGAGGGAGAGAGAGAGAGAGAGAGAGAGAGATCACGAGAGAGACAGAGAGACAGAAACAGAAAAAAAAAAACAAAAAATAAAAAACAAAAAACCAACAACAACAGAAAGCAAAACAAAGAGAGAGCCACAGGGCTAGAGAGGCAGTGAGGCCACAGAAGAGGGTGTCCGAGGGGAGGGGAGGCGAGAGTCTGAGGGAGCCTGAGGGGGGTTTGCTGTAGCGTGTAGCGCTGGCCAGAATGTCCCCCCGGAGCTGGCACACCTCAGCCTGGAAGCTCGGCCTCTTGGCCTGCCCTCCTTTCCCTGCACATGGAGGCTGGCCTGCTTTCCAGACGAAAGGCAGAGCCTGCCAGGCCGTCTGCTCCCCCTTCCACAGATGCGGCCTTCAGAGGGAAATGATATCCCCCTGCGGGGCTGTGAACCCTGGCTGGAGGGGGCTGGAGGGACTGGAGGGAGATGGAAGGAGCTGGAGGGGGCTGGTCCGGGCTGGGAGGCCTGCATCCCCCTCCCCCGTATTCTTCCTTGTCCTCTTAGAGGCTGGAGGCCCATCCCCACTGCAGGGCTCCACTCGGGCCTGCAGCGGCTGCTGCCCTCTGTTCCCCTGCTTCTCCTGCCACCTGGGCCTTCTTTTCTCCCCTCTACCTGTGCATACCTTGCCTTCAAAGCCCCACCCAGTCTCCACCTCCTCCAAGAAGCCCATGGAGACCCCAGCCCCCAAGAACTTCTCTGAATTTCTTTTGCTTACCGCGCTAGGCTGTGTTCAGGGACACAGCATTTGTCCCCTAAATGCTACGTACGTAAATTCTCTGCCCCCATCTCTCCATCTGGATTGAGATCCTCTTCTCCCTGCTTCCCACCCGGGCCTGCACATGCTCAGAGTGGCTTCCAGGACGTTCTGAAATGTGTTACTTTGATTCGTGTCGTCCTTGCTACTTTTTCCAAATTCGCTCCTGTGAGTGCTGGCACTTGGTCCTCAGCATGGAGAGCGCGTGGCAGAGGCCACAGGACCCACCGTGGAAGTGCCCGGGTTGGGGGGTGGGGCTGGGGAGGAGAGGCCCAACCAGGCGGTTTACTAAGCTCCCTGAGCTGGTCTGCAGCACATGCAGATCTGGGCCCCAACTCTCGCCACACACCACACCTGCCCCGGCCCCTATTCCTGAACCTCGCTGGGGACAAGAGCTGAGTGCTGCATTAGCTGGAACTCGGAGCAAGAACCGGGTATTGCACAAACCTGAGAACCCATCCCTGGGGACCCAGCCTGCAACCTGGCCCCCAACCTGCTCTCTCACTTCCTTTTCTCAGTGGGTCAGCACCTGCTGAGCAGCCCACACCCTCGCTCTCACTCTTTGCCGGGCACACCCTCTGCCTTGCCCCAGAGGCCTCCTTCTGCACCGGTCCTGCTCGGGCAAAGCAAGACACATGCCACTTCCCTTGCACTGGGTGGGGTAATGCAAGCCTTCCTCTTGTCCAGAGGAGCAAGGCGTGGGGCGTCTGTGTGTGGCCCCAGTGGGCTCCCCATTCAGAGCAGGGGTCTCCCCTCCCAGGCTGAAGCATCTCAGCGGGGGCTGGAGCTATACTTGTTTTTCTCTCCGTCTCTCCCCCCCCCAATCCTCACACGGGCTGGGGTGCACCGCAGATGCTGCGTGATGGCTGAGTAGTCGCTGTGGGCTCAAACCAAAGGCAGGTTTGGACCACGCTACCGTCCCTCCCGTCAGAGATATTGACCATGACAATGATGATGAATAATAACTTCATGGAGCCAAGCACTTCCGTTGCCACGGCTGGTACCTACAACTCCGACAGGTGCCTGGCACGCAGGGTGGGGGTGGGAGGGGTCAGCGACTTGTTCAAGATAACACGGCTAACCAGAGGACAGGAGCCATGACTGCACTCAGGGGGACTATAACCAGAGTCCGAGCTTCTTTTTTTTTTTTAATTTATTTATTAAGATTTTATTTATTCACTTGACAGAGAGAGACACAGCGAGAGAGGGAACACAAGCAGAGGGAGTGGGAGAGAGTGAAGCAGCCTCCCCGAGGAGCAGGTAGCACGATGCAGGACTCGATCCCAGGACGCTGGGATGATGACCTGAGCCAAAGGCAGATGCTCAGTGACTGAACCACCCAGGTGCCCCAGAGTCTGAGCTTCTGAGCAGACGGCTGGACCCCTGAGCTGCGAGCTTGAGACACGGGTTCCGGTGGCTCCGCTGTGTGACCTTGGGTGAGCCCGTGTCCCCTCTGAGCCTCAGGCTCCCAGTGTGTGTATAATGGGGACTGGACAGCCCTGGCTGCTCTGTAGCCCTTTGCAGTGGGCATGTCATAATTCTAAGGGAACGAGATCACACCTCTCCCACTCCACCCCAAGGGGATGTCATGAGGATTCAAAATCGAGCAATCATTAGAGACAGGCCTCCTGCCTTCAGAAACCTTCCAGTCCAGTGGGGCAAGCAACGGCCACAGCACCTTCCACCTTCCAGGTTTGGGTTCCAGCTCAAGTTCAGGCAGTGGGGCTGCGGGAGCCAGGGTTGTGGGGAGTGGGGAAAGGGCGGGCCAGGCCTGGAGGGAGGGGGTGAGCTAGGAGGGGTGCCTTGGTGGGCATGAAGAGTGTGTGCCCAGCTGGGAGGCGCTGCCGGCCAGCATAGAGAAAGTGATGACCTTCCGGTGGTTTCCCTCTCCAAGCCCCTTCTTGTGCGCCCACAGCTTTAATTTATGAAGGGACTGATGTTAAATCATCCTTCCTCTCTCCCTGCCCACCCGCCCTCCTCCACTGCCTGTATTTCCCCTGACCATAAATTTTTCTTAATGACAGTTTAGAAAATGAGCAAATCTTTGGTGACACTTTTACCACCTCCAGAATACTTTTAATAAGAGGTTTCAGCAGATTGCATTCTGGGAGAGGGGAGGAGAGAGGCAGGAGGGGAGCTCCATCGACCCAGACAGAGCTGCCCCCTCCCCTGTGTCCCAGCCTGCGTCCCTGTCCCCCTACCAGGACCCCTTTCCTGGGGCTCCCACTCCTCCCCTCCCCACACAGCCCCCTCCCCCTGTGGCCTTGGGCATAGCCCTTCACTTCTCTGGCTCTGCAGCCCTTCTTGTCTGTAAAATCTTGCTTAGTGCGAGGGATAATTAGCGCGAGCCTATTAATAATGGTTAAAAGTAATTAGCTGCTGACATTCTGTACCACACCTAGTTACTCAGACTGGCAAATCAGGTCCAAAAAATTTTTCAGAAACTAAAAACAGAGCCTGTTGAACTGGATTTGAAAGCCTGGACCCAGTCATTCCATTGATCAACCAGCTGTGGGACAAGCCTCTTTTTTGTGTGCTTGCCCTGGTGTTAGGGGAGTGGGCAAGTTCATGCAGCACCGGAAACACGAGGCCCCTGCCACGAGTTTTCAGCTGTGCTGGAAAAGCAGGAAAAACTGCCCAGGATGAGATTGTGTCAGAAAGAAGGTCTTAGAGGGCCTAGAATCGGGGGGTGGGGGGAGCCACAGTTTCCGCACAGGGACCTGGTCCTAGAGAAGGGGAGACGAGTGGCGTGGGCTTGGTTGGGATGGGGAAGGCCTAGAGGGGTTGGGCATAGTCCAAGAGTGAGGGGAGACCTAGGCAGGAGCTGAGAACGGGGCTTGGGAAGGAGAGACATGAGAAGGAAATCCACAGGACTGGGTGCTGGCTCAACACAGCACGGGGCAGTGGCAGGGCTAGGAGATTGGGGATACACAGAGAAAGGCAAAAGCCCAGGAAATCACCGGGTGAGTTGATCATTTCTTTAGGTGACTTTGTAAAAACGATTCTGTCCATTTAAAAATATGTGAAGGAAGCAACAGGTTTTGTTTTCTTCAAGAAACACATGGTTGAGGGCCATCCCAATGCCATTTGCTTCTAATTGAATGATGGTTAAAGCAAAGGTGGTGGGGGGGAGGGGTAATAAGTTAGCAGAGTGACAAAGTGACTTGGGTCCTCAGAGGCCCTGATATTGACAGAAAGCCTGTGGTGGGCTTGGCATGTTCTTGAGCTGAGTGCTGGGCCTCCCTTGTAAAAGGGATCTTAGATGCCTCTCATCTTTATTACTGGAAGGAAGTCGGTCAGGCGACTGGTGAAAAATGAACATTCAGGGCACGGAAAAAAGTCATTGCTGACCACCTCCTAGGTGCCAAGCACTGTTCTATATGCTTTACATTTGTTTGATCCCATAAAAATCCTACAAGGCAGGTGCTCTTATTATCAATCTCATTTTAGAGGTGAGAAAGCAGAAGCACAGAGAGGTTGAATAACTCTCCCGAGGCCACACAGCAATTTGTACCAAGTCAGAGAGTGAACCCGCTAGCCTGGCTCCAGCACCCATGAATTCAGCTGCCTCATGGACTGTCATTTCTCGTCTGTTTCTGACCCAGAAGAGGCGTCATGAGGACAATAGAGGATTGCAGAAGGCTCCACAGGGTTCTCTGAGAGCAGGTCTCTTTTCCCAGGTTGGGGAAAGTCTTAAGGGGAACAGGGTGGAAGGTCGGGCTATTGGTTTCTGGCTACACAGAGATGCAGAGGAAATGGCGGCGGTGGGGGGCTCTCACTGACCTCCAGGGGCTACAGGGATACACGCAGTCCTTGAAGCTTTGAGGCTTTCCCGGGGTGAGCGCAGAACTAGTGTGAGGAAACACAGGTCTGGGGAGGCAAGACTAAATTCTATTTCAATGGGGACTGGAGACAGTTCAATGGAGCGAGAGCTGGTTCCTGTGCTTGGTTTGGTTTTTCTTTACATTTTATTCTGTGTGTATTTGAAAATAGAGGGAGATGGACACAGGAGGGAGAAGCTGTAGTTTTGCTGCATCACTGTGACATTTTTCTTGGTATCTGGGGGCTGGTGGGCAAACTACTGACCTCCCCGAATCCTGGCCTCCCCTCCTGGGAAGGCATTTAGAGTCCCCATGCCCGAAGGGGCAAGGTGGGTGCCATGTGCCTGTCGCTCCTGGCCCGGCTGTGGCCTTCCATATTCCGTAATTGGTAGCTATTATTATTATTATGGCTGTAACTACAGATCATTAATTTACAGTTTAAAAACCCATCACCTGTTTCATTGTGCACTATTTTATTGAAGAATTAAATTTTTATAGGAAATCCTCCTAATTGGCTGGATTCAATGTCATCCCTTCTCCTTTCAAGTGTGCCCAGCAGACAGGCCGCTTTTCCTGGGCTCCCACCATCTACCTAGCTTGGCCCCTGGGCTGGGCGCAACCGTTAGGCACATCACTATTCTCATCCTGACATCAACCTTGCAGGCAGGACCTTTTTCCCCCTTGACAGACGAGGAAACCAAGGCTCAGAGAGGTTAGAGGACTTGCCCGAGGTTAGGTCACACAGCCGGGAGATATGGAGTGGGGTTTTGGAGCCAGGTGTCTGCCAATAAAGCTTTATGCCTCCTCCCAGGGGATAGATCCAGGACTTAGGGGACTGTCTGGAGGTGAAGGTAGCTTTGCAATGATGAAGGGCATGACCAGCCAAAGGCTGTCTCAAGGATAATCTGAGCTCTCCGGGGAGGGCTCCCTTCTGGGGCTGAGCAGTTCCAAGGATCCCCAAAGAAGCATCAACCAGTATGCTGTCTCTACATGTCTTGTGCCCCACTCAGTTGTCAAGGGCAGCTAATTCCTCCTCTAGATCCCCCAGGTGGCTTGTCTCTCTGGTTCCCAGCCTGGCCTCGAATGCCTGGTGTCTAAGGGACCAGGAGTGAGGTAGGAAACAGAAATGTAATAACCCCTTACATTTGTCCAGAGCTTTGGAATTTGCAGAGAGCCCTTTAACATAAAACACGCTTGGCCTCTAGGCTAAGAGGAGGCAGCATCCTTTCAGAGAAGAAAGGACTTGGGCTGGAGTTTCCGTGCCACCCTTTATGGGCTGTGTGACCTTGGGCAAGTCACTTTACCTCTCTAAGCCTTCATGAGCTTACCTGAGAAATGGGGAAAGGACCTACTGCCCATGGCCTTTATGAGGCTTAACCGAGGTGATATGCATCTATATATGTATGTATTATGTATTATAGATCATACTATGTATTTATATACAAAATCTCATTTAACTCTCATAATAACCCATAAATAAATAATAAATACCGATGCATAGCAACGCTTTCAGAAATTCATGTTAACACAGCCTCATCCCAAAGGTGGATATTAGGAACCCTTGCTGGTTAAGCCAAGTTCTTTTCATCATATTGTGTTTCCTATTACACCTGACTGTCCATTCACCCACCGTAATACAAGCTCCAGAGGCCAGAGTCAGTCCCTCTGCTCAGTGCTCCCTCAAAGCTTTCAGCAACACGCTGACTCAGAGCAGGGGCTCCATAAAACTTTGCTGTAGAATCCGTGATCTTGTTTAATCACTACAACAACCCTTTGAAGTAAGAGAACTTATCACCCCCCATTTCATAGATGAAGAAACAAAGGTTCAGGGAGGTGAACAAGCTTACAGGGCTAGGTTAGTAAGTGGTGGAACCAGATTCATACTCAGGTTCCTGGCTCACACATCTGTACTTGGCACCGTGTATACCATCCTGCCAGCAGCAGAGGCTGGGACCAGAGGCTCCAGCTGGCTGCCCGAGCCCTCTCATGAACATTGGATGGGTGCTGGGAGGTCCCCAGGCCTAGCCTCATGGCTTTCTGAGCAGCACACGTTGGCCGCTTGCCCGAGAGGCCCAAGGCTACCAGCTCTCAGACTAAGGAGCAGCTGCACCTTGAGTGTGTGTCCCAGGTGGTGAGACTTAAAGTGGACTGAGGACAGCACACACATCATCCCCCAAGGAATGAGTTCCTCCCAGGAGGGAGCCCTGCCTTGCCAGGGTGCCCTTGCCTTCAGGGGACAGGCAGCAGCGGCTGTGGCTCTGCGAACTTTGTTAGCTTGTGAATGCACCCAACCCCCGCTGAGTACCTGGTGTTCTCTCTGGGCCTCAGGGGGCTGGAGAGAAGAAGTTGGCATTTAAACCCAGACCAGTCTTTCTCTTCTCTGGGGGCCTCCCTTAACTCAGTCTGTATACTTAAGGTCAAAAGGAAGGTACACTGCAGGGGTCCGTGGGTCTGAAACCCAGGAGGGCTCTGCTGCCCAGAAACATTCCCTCGTGGCCATTGCCCCTGGAAGGCCCTTTTGCTCCCTTGGGGAAGAGCAGGTGGGTGACGGGGGTCTCGGGAGATGGGGGCAGAGGTCACACACGAGAAAAAAGGGGCAGAAAGAGGCCAGATGCTCTGAATGTCTTTCTCTCCTTCCTAACTTCTCAGTCTGGGCACACATGTTTCTGGCAGGTGCCAGGGAGGTGGTGGAGGTGGGATCAGAGAGAGAGAGAGAATTGGAAGCACACTGGGTCAGGAATCTGGAAACGTGGCCCTGTGGAAAGAGGACAGGAGACTCTGGATGTCACTTTTCCTCTCCCTGCCTGCCCATCACATCAGGACAACTGGCAAGGTGCTGGGACTCTGCCAGCACCCTCTCTCAATTTCTACCCTCAGCCAAGATATAGAAGGCTGGCCGCCTAGGTCTGACCTTGGCTACGCCATGTAGCAACTGTGTGCCTGTGGGCAAATGAATCAATCTCTCTGGTTTCCCAGTCAGGGATAATAATGGTCCCAGTTCTCATGAAGTTACTGTTGGATGAATTAACGCATATACATCAGTAAATGCTCAGTAGATAGTAACTCTCAGTACTTCCTGTATCTTCTATCCACAATCCTGAGATCCCAAATTCCCTGAACATCAAAAGCTTTTTAAAAATTCACTTGGCTACTATTTTTAGTCTTTATTTACCTGATGGACTGTGAATATTCATTAGTTTTCCTGCAGAAATGTTAATGCATTTGATTACAGGGCCCTGTCCCAGATTGTGCTAGAAAGAGAGATACAAACTAAGTGGGTTTTCCACCAGATTCTATTTTGAATATCCCCAAGATATTCTGAATCATAAACCTTGAGGAACCTGAATAAGGGATTGTGGACCTGAGTTTTCTCTTTTAATTCTTTCAGTAACCCCCAAAAATGGATGAATTTTATTCCCATCGTATAGCTAGAGAAACTGAGTGTCGGAGGAGTCCCGGACACCGTGGTTAGCATGTATCAGAGCAAAGACTCTGATCCAATCCTAGTCCTCGCGGGAGTGTGGCCCTCCGACGCTGCCAGATGCTCGGGGTCCCTGAGGGCCTGCGTCTGGTTCAACCTCAAGTGCACACTGGCAGGCTCTTCTGGCTCGGCTAGTTAAGGCCTAGTGAATGAACAAATGCGTGCCAGAGCAGGACACATGGCATGGCACTTCCTCTTGGCTGGACAAGTAGCTCCCACAGGAGACCAGAAGCAAAAGTAAGCTCAGTGAGAACAGGGCCCCGAGGAGCTGCTAAGTTTCGAGTCACAGTTGGGCCAACCCATTTCTGGGTCTGTCCAAGCTTTCTTCCAAAGGGCCCTTGAGCAAGGCCCTTGACCCGTCTGAGCTGTGGGTTCATCCTCTGTGCAGTGAGGATAAAAATTGAACCTTGGGTGCCACTGTACAGGGCAGGGGGTGGGGCACATTCAGTGGGGTGACACAGGGCCTGCTCAGTGCTCAGGGACAGCTGGAACTGACTAGCTTTGCTCTGCAGGAAACTTCGGCCAGCTTCTCTGAGCCCCTGGGAGGCAGGCTCCTGCCGCCATCTAGGAGGAGCCCCAGTGCCCAGACCAGGCCTTCTCAGCCACCATGGAGCTGCGGAGTGTCCCCCTTTACCACCAGGCTGCAGACAGAGGACCTGGCTGGCCCAAGACTAGAGCAGAGGCCCCCGCTCCCTGTCCCTGAAAGCAAGGGCACCCTGGCAAGGGAGGGCTCATTCATTCCACAAGGGACTTTCCCTGGGGAATGACACGTGTCATTCGACGTATGCTGTCCCCTGTCCACTTTAAGTCTCACCACCTGGGACACATCTGGGGGAGCACAGGTAGCCTTGATGCTCCGTGGAGGAAAGCCTATGCTGTGGGCTGGGCCCCCAGTTCTTGCCCTGCACGCCTGCCTTGCTCTGCTAGGCACTCCCCTGTCCTGGTCCCAGAATCCTCATCCAGCGGTTGCTGCAGGACACGCCCTGCCTCCCCCCTTCCTCCTGATTCCGCTGTTGAAATAGAACGTCCATCATGCTTCATTTGTCTAATAAAGCTTCAGTCTCCATTCTGTGCAGTGATTAACCAGCGCGAATCCCAGGCGCTGCCTCACTGGCTCTCAGCCCCTGCCTGGGGAGGGAGGGGTGATGGGAGCGGCCCTGTGCCCGTGGAGGTGGGGGGCGTGCTTCCCGTCCTTCCCCTGCCCACCCCGGCTCCCGTCTTTCTTTTTTTTTTTTCAAATGAGAAATGACTGTGTGATTCCATTAAGTTCCCTGTGCGGCAGCAATCATTCTGGGGAAATTGATTGTGACTCTGTTAATGACTGCTTGGTCGGATGTTAATGTAGCGGGGGACAGCTTACGCTGCCCTGCTTGCTGCAACCAGAGCAGAGAAGGATTCCCAGGGAGGGCGGGTGGGGCGAGGAGCCAAGGTGAGAGGGGGCCTGGATGCTGAGGGCTGGGGCGTGGGTGCGAGGTGCGCAGGCCGAGGGGTGTGAAAACGGGAGTCCTGTCCTGCACCCCTCAGAAATAATTCCGCAGCAGCCAGGGCCGTCTGGGGGAGAGTGTATTCGAGTCTGGTATAACCCTATCTGCTTTGGGGGTCCTGTCCCTGGGTGGCAGAGTGGGAGACCCTACTTCCCGCCCAGCCCCCTTTCTATCAGCGGGAGTGCTCGGTGCAGTCAGGAGAGAGAGAGCAGGAGGTCCAGTGAGAGAGTAGAGCTGACCCTGGGCTGCCCGTGGCTGTGACTGGGGCTTCTCTGAGCAACGTTTGGCCCCTGTACTTTGAGGACAGAGGCTGATCCCATGCCCGCTCATCCAGTGCCTGTCCCTTCTGCCCCTTTTCCTGGCAGAGCCCAAGTGGGGACATCAGGTGGCTCAGGGCAGTGTGGGCCCTCTCCAGCCCCGGGAGTAAAGAGAACTTTCTCCAAGCCAGCCTGCCAGTGGAGGGTAAGGGAGAGGTCGCAGGATGCACTTCTGGCTTCTGGAAAAGCCATCCTTTGCTCATGAAAAGCCACATCAAGAGGGAACTTCTTGTTTCCTGTCTCTGGCCACAGCTGAGAATGGTCTGAGGCCTCTAAGTAGGACACAGGATGCCTCTTAGAGTCTGGAGCTGTAGCAAACATCTCAAGTATGAAGGAACATGCCTGAGGACTGGAGACCACTCCCTGAACCCTGCAGAGAGGAGAACCAAGGGGGACCTGGATCCTCGTTGCCATCACGGAGCAGCCACGTTAACCAACTCTGGAACTGCTTACCTCCACCTTTTCCCAACATGCTCTCGCTCTCTCTCTCTCCTTTTTTCTTCTTTAGTTTATTTGAGAGAAAGAAAGAACACAAGTGAGGTGGGGGGCCAGACGGAGAAGGAGAAGCAGGCTCCCCACTGAGCAGGGAGCCCAACATGGGGCTCCATCCCAGGACCCCAAGATCATGACCTGAGCCCAAGGCAGATGCTTAACCAACTGAGCCCCCCAGGCAGCCCCCAACCTGCTCTTTAGTAAGAGAACTCGTTGTCCTTACTGGTTTAGTCATTCTGAGTGGGGAGCCGTGTTCCGTGCAGCCAAGAGTATCCTTGTCAAAGGACCTTCTGTAGGCGAGTCTTCTTGTATGTGGGAAAGTTTCAACGTGTCAGCATGGGTGTCATTCTTTCAAGGTGCCTAGTGTGAACTTAAGTCCACCATTAGAGTCCAGTCATACTAGTGATGGGCAAACAAGAAATGTGTCTATGGGCGGCCAGGTTCTCCTGGGAACCTCATGCTAGGGAAGCAGGAGCCTGACCCAATGGCCAAGCCTTCCGTTTTGGAAGGAAGTGGGTGTTCTGAATGTTTTCTCTGAGCCCAGTCTCCATGGACTCAAGTGTGGGTCCTTTGGGCTAAAGCCTGAGTGACCCTGGTGTCCCAGCCACTCTGTTTGGGAGCTCTGGTTCAGCACAGACCTCCTCCCCCTTCACACAGAGCCTGACAGCATTGCTCTGGGACCTTGGCCACGGGCAGTACCTGAGAAAAGTGGGGGGTGGGGGGCGTGGGTCCTGCATGGGGAATGCAGGTGCTTCTCGGAACTGGGGGTTATGGCAGCACCTGTGAAACATCATGTGAGAAGAGGCCAGATCCACAGACGGCTGGTCTCTGTTCTGGCTTCCCCGGGAGCAGAGCCCGGGACCCGAGCTTGAAAGCAGGTGGCTTACTTGGGAGGTGACCCCAGAAGCAAGAGGGAGAGGAGGCAGGAAGGAGGAAACCACACGCAGGGCAGTGTCATGGAGGACCCCGTGAGGAGGGCTGGCGGTCAGCTCTGCTAAGATGTCTGAGCGGCATCAAGAAGCTTCTCAGAATCTTCTGCGCTGACCCAGAGGGCCAGACCATCCCGCTGGAAGGAGGTTGGCCTTGGGAGGCCTTCGCTGCCACCACTTCCCACATTTAGGGGGTCTGTGTGCTCTATGCCCACAGGCGCTGTCCATAGGGAGAGCCCCGCGGGTCAGGTGGCCCCAGCGGTTCTGAGGGGGGTGCTATGGGGGGGTTACGATGGCACTCAACGGCTTGTTCCCGGCACACCCCGAGGATGCTCAAGAAGCACTCGGGACTTCCTCAAGCGCTGGGGTCTTGTTTTGGCAGGTGTGAGGCAGAGCTAATGAGGACCCAGCAGAGCCCTTCAGAGGGGACCCCGTGCCTCAGGGGTGTGTCTGAATACAATGGCTATGGAGGGAGACAGGGCAATTCTGAAATCCAGGGCAGAACTCAACCACTCTGGACCTTGCAAGTGGAGTGATTTTTTTTTTTTTTTTAATGGCAGAGATTAGAAAGTGTTGCAATATTTTTTGTAATTGATTCCTGTAATTGCAAATCAATAGAACTAATTGGCACCCTAGCTGGGTGTGTTTTGTGGTGAAATGATCGGGGTGCAACAGGAGGTGAAATCAAGCACATTCCAGCTCTGCCAGGGTTGGGGTGTGTAGCGGCAGGAGGATCGGGGACCACCAGCAGACAGCGAGCTGCTTCCTCATGCTTCTGCTAACACCCAGCTCACATAAGCAGAGGTGCTCCCAGCAGGTGGAGAGCGCTGGTGGCCAGGCTGCCCCTGGGGGCTGTCTCCAGCTGGAAAAGTCTGGCCCAGAAGAGAAACAGCTGTCTTCTCGGGCTTTCTCTCATTTATTGATTCGGTTTTTTATTTACCCAGTTAGTACCTTGCAGACATGTGCTGTGCACCTACTATGTTCCAAGCTCCAGCTGGAGCACGGGGATATGGTGGTGGACAGAGACCATAGCTCTCTGTCTTCATGGAGATGCTGGCATCGCACAATGAAGCCATCACGATTTGGCGGCCAAGAAGGGATCCACTCTACGTAGGCAGAGAGGGACTGATTAAAAGGCCTTCAGAACTGCCAGGAGGTCTGGAGAAAAGGGAGTCTGGCTGGGCTCTCAGGAGTGGCTCGTAAGAACCAGGCCACCAAGAAGCACCCATCTGGGCCACGCGGCCGCTGCCAGCAGAGTCGACACTGGAGAACGCTGGGGCTTCTGCAACAGAATGGAAACCTCGTGCTTGCCTCTCTCCCCTCTTGGCTCAGTTCACAATTCGAGTTTTAGTGGAGCCCATCGATCAGCAGAACCTAAGTCCGCGTGGAACCCTCATGGCCAGGGAGTCTGTGCGTCCTGCCTTTTGCCCTCCAGGAGTACCCCTTCAGGGAGGAGTTGGGAGTGGATGGTGAGTGAGCAAATCTGTACTTGCAAAACAGCAACTGAGTGCACACGTGAACTAATTAAATTCCTCTGTGGTAAGCGCTTTGCAGAAAAAGCAGAGGGAATTGTTAAAAGGAACTTCTCTGAACTCTTGGCAAGAACCGAGAGGAAACCATGCCTGGGAAAGTGGATGGTGGGAACATACACAAGCCCTCTGATGACAGCGGCGTCTTGAATCAAGGCACAGACACCACGTCCCCTAGAACTAGGCTGTGTTCCTTCCCCTTCCCCGTTCCCAGCCCATAAGATGATCCCTGTTTGTTCCCAGCACAACGGAGATCCTGGTAGTCTCTTTCTCCCCTCATGAGGTCTAAGACCCTCATTCAAATGGTCTAAGTGTCCTGGGACCCATCCGTTACCCTGAGCTCCCTGGACCCGTGGTGTGGTGGGCACAGTGATGACCCACCCTCTTGGCTTTCAGAACTGTCTGCCTCTGGAGGGCTCCCCTACTGGCCCTTGCTGGGGTGAGGCCACCCCCCACGCTCGGGGGAGGGAACCCGTCTGCTCCAGAGCTACGTGATCCCCACACCTCTCTCCCTGTTTCTTGAAGTTTGGTCTAGGGGCCAATCGACATTAAATCCCCCCCCCAGCTTTGTTGCAGCCTGATTAACAATTAAAAATTATGTGTATTTAAGGTGCACAATGTGATGTTTTGATATATGCGTCCATGGTGAAATCATTAGCACAATTCAGCTAATTATCATATCCATCACCTCACATAGTTACCATATGTGTGTGTGTGTGTGTGTGTGTGTTTTGAAAACACTGGAGATCTGCTCTCTTAGTGAATTTCAGTACACATCGTTATTAACTACCGTTACCAGTCCATACTAGGTCTTCAGAACTTACTCATTTTGTAACTGAAAGTTTGTACCTTTTGATTAATAACTCCCCTTCTCTCCCATCTCCCAGGCTCTGCTAACTGACATCCTACTCTGTTAGCATGACCTCAACTTGGTCTTTTTTTTTTAAGATTCCAAATGCAAGTGAGATCATTTGATATTTGTCTTGCTGCGTCTGGTTTATTTCATTTAGCCTTACTGTCTTGCAGGTGCACCTGCCGTGCTGCAAGCGGCAAGACGCCCTGCCCTTCTTCTTCAGGGGTGAGTGATATTCCATTGTCTGTATATGCCACACCCTCTTTATCCACTCCTCTGTTGATGGACCTTTACACTGTTTCCATTTCTTGGCCACTGGACAATGCTGCAATGAACACAGGAGTGCAGATGCCCTTTGCAGATAGTTTCTTTCCTTTAGATCTACACTCTGAAGAGGGATTGCTAGGTCATAGGACAATTCTGGCGGGTTTTTTTTTTTTTCGTATTTTGAGGGACCTCCATATTGTTTTCCATAGGGTTCCATCGATTTATGTCCCCCCCTCCACATCCTGTCAACACTTATCTCTTGACTTTAACAATGGCCATTGTGACAGGTGTGAGGGGATACCTCATTGTGGTTTTGATTTGTAATTCCCTGATGATGGTGTGGAGCTTCTTTTCATGTACTTGTTGGCCATCTGTATGTCTTCTTTAGCAAGGTGTCTATTCGGATCCTTTGCCCATTTTATTTATTTATTTATAATTTTTAAGAGTGTTTTAATTTATTTTAGCAAGAGAGAGAGAGAAGGCTGGGGGAGCAGCAGAGGGAGAGGGAGAGAGTACCTCAAGCAGACTTCTCGTTGAGTGCGGAGCCCAAGTTGGGGCTTGACCTCATGACCCTGAGAGCAGGACCTGAGCTGAAATCAGAAGTTGGATGCTTAACCAACTGAGTCACCCGGGCGCCCCTCCTTTGCCCTTTTAAAATTGGATTGTTTGCTTTTTTTTTTTTTTTTTTTTTGCTCTTGAGTTGTGTAAATTCCTTTTATATTTTGGATATTAACCCCTTATTAGATATATGGTTCATAAATATTCTCTCCCAATACATAGGTCACTTTTTCCTTTGCAAACTTTTCAGTCTGTTGTAGTCCCACTTGTTTACTTTTGGTTGCGCTTTTGGTGGGAAATCCAAAAAAATCATCACTGAGACCAAAGTCAGAGAGATTTTCTCTATGCTTTCTTCTAGAAAGTTTATGGTTTCAGATCTTTTTTTTCTTTTTTTTTTTAAGATTTTATGTATTTATTTGACAGAAAAAGAGAGAGAGAGAGAATACAAGCAGGGGGAGTGGCAGACAGAGAGAGAGGGAGAAGCAGACTCCCCACTGAGCAAGGACCCCCCCCCCCCAATGTGGGTTAGGAGCTCAAAGGGGAGCTCAATCCTGGGATGCTGGGAACATGACCTGAGCCGAAGTCAGATGCTTTGAAACCAGACACTTTAACCGACTGAGACCCCCAGGCACCCCATTGTTTCAGATCTTATGTTTAAGTCTTTAATCCACATTGAATTGATTTTTGTGTATGATGTAAAATAAGGCCCCAACTTCATTCTTTTCCCAACACCCTTTACTGAAGAGACTTCTTTTCCCATTGAATATTCTTGTTGCCTTTCTTGGAAATTTGTTGATCATATATGCATGGTTTTCTTACTGGGTTCTCTATTCCGTTCCATTCTGTGAAACTATATGTCTGTTTATAAGCCGGTTTCTACTGCTTTGCTTACCACAGCTTATAGCATAATTTTAAATCCGGAAGCATGACGCTTCCAGCTTTGTTCTTTTTGCTCAAGTTTGCTTTTACTCAACAGGAGATTTTCACTTGATCAAAATGCTACTGTCCAGGCCCTGCCGCAGACCTACTGAATCCAAACCTCTTTGGGGGGGTTAGGGAGAAACCGGGGAATGTGCCTTTTCTGCAGGCTTTCCAGGTGACTCTGCTGTGCCCGTGACCAGGGACCCATGCCCTGGCACACAGGTGAGAGGGAGACAACGTGTGCCATGGGAGGCACATGGGACATGGGGGCACAACCTGTCCCCACCTCTCCCTTGCACAACCTTCTGATTCTGGTTGTCCTGCTCTGACTGAGCTTCCTGACCTGAAAATTGAAGGTAATGACATTGTTTGCTTCCTGGGTTTGTTGTGGCTGTGAGCTAATATCTGCAAAGCCTCCGTCCACCCGAAGGCGAAGGCGCTATTTAAATACCTGTGTAGTCCTTAGGAGCCCGGGGGGAGCATGACCTTTAGGAGGAAGAGTTTAACAATTCTCATTAATTAAAAAAAATCATTCTTTACTCAAGTTTCTCAAAGGACATTAAGGGAGCTTCAAATGCACAGTCCACAGCAACACTTACAAAAGCCCCCTTTGCTCCCCTAACCCACTCCCCCGGCACAGACCCCCCCCCCCCCACCGAGTCCCCCAGCCCCTGTACCCCCAGTCCAGGGCCTTCTCTCAGCCTCTTCCCACGCCCTCACCGACAGCTGTGCTGTATATGGGTTAAGCGAGCCCCCTTCCTCCCCAGAGGAAGCCACGCATCCGGGAGGAGGGAGAACGGGTAGCCGAGTGGAGAACCGGAGGTGTGCCGGGAGGACTGGCGGGCGTGACGGGGGTCGGTGAACATGCGGCTGTGATACATTTTTTCGGTCCATTCCACCATTGAGTGCGAACAGAGCAGCGTCAGCAGAAGGAAACTTTTCCAGCATCCACATGTGGTCAGTGCTGGGGGTGGGGGCATCCACTGTCTCTCGGGGGCCTGGGAGCCAGTCCCTCCCTCTTTCTTGTCCTTCTGTCTTTTCTCTTTCTGTCTGTCTCTTCTTCCACTTAAAAAAAAAAAATCAGCTGCTTCTTTTCTCCCACAATTGTTCGTTTTATCTAGTCTTTAACTACTTTTCTTTTTAATTATAAAAGCAAATAACTGCTGGGGTGGACATTCTCAAATAGGGCAGATGAGCTCAAAGGAGTCCTTCTGGACTCAAAGGAGTCACCCTTCAGAGAGGGCTGAGAGCCCGTGGCGTCCTGGCCCACACCGTGAGAGACCTGAGCCGCTTCTCGTTCTACGAAAGGAGTGGGAGACACTGGAGAGGGAAGGAGGGACTGACGCTGGGGGTGTGGGGGTGTGGGGGTGGGTGGGTGTGCCCGTGCACATGTGTGCATGTTTGCACTTGCACATGTGGCTGAGGATGTGGGTGTCAGGCCCGGCCCCCACTTTGGCCAAGTTTGATGTGTCCTCTTTGCACACCCCCTACCTTGGTTCTGTAACAATTACCCCCTCTAGGCTGGGTCCTCCCCTCTCCTCCCTGCCGGGGACCAGGGGGCTCAGAGTCCCCAAGACAGAACCCCTGTGTGGCCCGCTGTCTCAGGGCAGGGAGAACAGAACAGACAGCACAGCCAGCTCTGCTGACCTCCTAGCAGAGGGCAGGGGAGGGTCTGGGGGGTATGGAGGGGCAGGGAAGGAGGAGAAGGGCGCTGGATCCTGGAAGGCCTGGCTGGGATGGGGGCAGAACGGAGGTCCTCCAGGTCACGCAAGCACCAAGCACAAGGGGGCCTGAAAAACTCAGGCTCGTTCTAGGTCCTGGAGGTGTCCTGTCCTGCAGGGATTTATTTATTTAATCAGTCAATCAATCAGTCACTTATTCAGCAAATTTGTGTTGAACCCCTTCTATGTGGCGACACTGTTCTAGGCACTGAGGATACAGCAGTGAGAGAAGAAAAAAACTCCCTGCCCTTGTGGAGCTCCATGGGAGACAGACAACAAACAGATCAAGTACAGTGGCTCATATGCCAGATTGCGGTAAGGGCTAGGGACAGAACAAAGCAGAGGAAGGAAATGTGAGTGGCTGGTTGTCACTGACACTTTTGAAAGAAAGACCAGAGAAAGCTCCTCCGAAATGCTGACTTTGAGAAAAGACCAGAGGATAGGAAGAGGGACCTGGGAATATGCGGAGGAAGAGTATGGTAGACAAAGGGGCAAGTGTAAAGGCCCTGGGGCAGAAGCGTGTCTGAAGAACAGCAAGGAAAATGTGGCCAGAGCAGAGTGAGTCAGGTAAGAGTTCAGGGGCCAGATCCTGCAGGGCCTTCTAGGCTGTACACAAGGGAAGACGGGCTTTGCCTCTGAAGATAGAGGAACCTGAGAAGATTTGAACAGGAATATGCCATGGTCACACTTATGCTTTAACAGCACCTCATGGCTGCTGGATGGAGCCCAGAAGCAAGGGGGGCAGGTTAGGAGGTCCAGAGGGAGGGCCCTGTAGGAGAGGCAAGCAGTGGTTGGTACTAGGTGGTAGCAGTGGGAGCAGGGGGGCGTGTCCTTTGAAGGTGGAGTTGGCCACATCAGCTGCGGGGACCTCAGGCAGTGATGCCACTTGTGGCCAGGCCGGCAGAAGGTCTGTGGTTCTAGGGTTCTGCGCACTTTAGATGGCCCCAGCCCACCCAGGGAGAGGGTCGGCAGGAGCTTGGTAACAGTGATGGCCAGTCCCTCCAGCCAGTGGGGCAGGGCGCAGCTCAATGAAAGGCTCTCCGTGGGCACACAGGGAACAAGAACACAGTCAAAGTCAGACCCAGCGCACAGGGCTTTTTCCCCTACCACAGGCTGGTGGGCCTGAGACAGGGCCTGCTGACCTTGACCTGGGCATGAGTGTTTGTGCTGAGAAGCGTGGGCAAAGATGGGGGCTGCCTTTCCAAACTGCACCTCCCGTTTCCCACCCCAAGTCCCCTCGCTCTTGACTGGTCAGCTCTGAGGAGAGCACATCCCAGGCCCCAGAGGAACCCCCTGAGAGGGGCTGAGGGAATCGCTTCTCTTGTGCCCTTGGTTTAGAACAGTGGTCCTCAGATGGGGACCCTGCCCCCAAGCAGATATCAGGCAAGGCCCGTAGACAGTCTGGGTTGTCACTGCTGGGTGAGGATGGAAGTGACAGTCAAGGCCAGAGACACTGCCGAATTCTCTACCATGAACAGGACAGCTCCCAGAGCCAAGAATCGTCTGAAGTTTCTGTCCCAGCACGTCAATAGTATTGAGGTTGAGAAAACCTCCTTTAGAGGCACTAAGCTTCTCATGAGCGGCGGTTGCAAAACCCAAGTCCGTACCCCTTCGCACCACGGAGAATGGGTGTCTATCTCTCTACTCCCATGGCTCGTGCTGACCAACCACATTTCTGACCAAATGGAACAGGCAGGTGGGATTTCTGAGCTTAGTCCTCCAGAGGTCCTGCCACTTCCATGGTCACTGGTTAAAGCCCCAGGTGTCAACGAGTACCAACCACCGCGTCACGGTCATCGTAGATCAACTCAGCCCCAGACAGCCAGCAGGCGAGTAAGCGGCATGAGTGATCGCAGCAAATCCAGCAGAAGAACCATCCAGAAAAGCCCAGCCCAAACCGCTGAGCCACAGAATGGTGGTTGTTTGACTCCACCAAGCTTTGGGACCGTTTGTTTGGAAGCGATAGAGAGCAGATACACGGAGAGTAAGTACATTTCAAAGGGCATGTCAAGGCACTGTACACCTAGACTCAAAGAATTGATGGGTACATTTCAGTCCACGGAAGCAATGGAAGCTCAGATCAGGGGCAGCAACAGAATCCCTCTAGGGGAGTGGCCGCGGGTAGGGTCCACATTTAAGCCTGGATCCTGTGCCTACAGGACAGCTATGATCCTGCCCCGTGAGCCACAGGTCAAGTGGGGGAACAGCTGAATCTCGGAAACGAGATTGGTGGCAAATCGCTGGGCAGAGCGTGCGGCCTCGATGTGTGGGCAGGAACGCCAATGCCGCCACCCACCAGCTGCAGGAGCTTCGGCAGAGCACTCCGCTTCCCTCCCAGAATCTTGGCTTTCTCTGGAAAGGGCTGATCGCACCTCTCTCATGTTTACTGGAAGGACTGGGTCTCAGTAGAGGAAATGATGGGTGTGAAGGACTGAGCACCGAGCTGGGCACAGAGACGTACAACAAGGGCTTGCTGATGATCACGCAGATACACAGGTGGAACAGGGCTGGCTGAAGAGGAAGGGAAGCAAAGGGACCATCCAACCTCTGCCCTCTTCCACTGCGGAGGGGCTCCCAAACTTAAAGCAAAAAAAAAAAAAAAAAAAAAAAAGGGATTGGGAGCTGTAGGAACTAGGTTATTGCTCGATGTTTCCGGAATGGGTTTCCCCAGGTGAGAAAGAAAAGCAGGTTTAAATCAGACTGGCATTAATAGCAGAAGGCAGGCAAACAGTCGGTCTTAATATGATTCCTGGGTGAGCCAGCATGGGGTGTGGGTTTTAATTTAAAGCAGGCATTTAGTGAGTTGATAAACAGGAGTGCACAGCGCCTGCCCTCCCACGCCCTGAGCCCCAGAAGAACAATTATCCTGGAGAGGAGACGGAAGGAACATATGGAAATGAATTCTAATACGGTGGAGGGCGCGGGCAGCACCTGCTTTCCCGGGGCGGGCTTTGATGGGCTCGGTGGTGATTGTGTACATGCCAGCAGGTAGCAAAGGTCAGCCAAGGCCTCCCTTCCTGGTTCACTCCATGGGTTCCATCTACATCGTGGGATGGAGATGGGTTGGGAGCTCTTTGATCTTCTCTTAACCTTGTGGAGGTTAAGAGAAGAGAAGGCACAGCCTCCATCGGTGTGGTCCCGTGACATGTCATTCATGGCTCATGCGCATAGGTGGGCTGGTTCCGTGTTTCTTTGCCTTCCCCCAATGGCTGATGTAGACTGGGTGGCGGAGGCCGGTTGGCTTCTGTCTCAAGTCCCCAGACCCAGCCAGGAAGGTTGTCCTTCAGATCCTAAGTTGTAGTTCATGACGATCAACTTCTAACCCATCTGGCAAGAAGGGCTTCACTGACTCATGGGATTGACCTTGGGAAAGCATAGGGCATTGGCACCCAGGAATCTGACCACTGTCAGGGTCACCAACAGCATTCTCTCAACTTCCCAGACTGGCTTTCTCAATAAGCCTGAGCACCCTGAATGCCAAAACTCCCATCCAGACCTTCCGTCCTGGTCTCAAATCCAGCAGTGCCTGGGGAGGGCTCTGCTGGCCCAGGCTGAGTCCCAGGCCCGCCCCTGCACTGTGGTCAGGGTGGGCACTCTGGTTGGCTGTCTCTCCCAAAGCCTCACCGGTGAGAGGAGCTGGAGGGACACACCCCAGAGTAGGGAGGCTACTGCTGTGAGAAAGAGGGGAGTCTGGGCAGACAACAGACCGTTCTGCTACGGGGGCCAGCAGAGTCATGATGTGCATTTTTGGGTTATTTCTACAATTTCTCACCAGGAGCCACATATTCACCCAGGGGCAAGTTATCCATGCCGACAGAAATGTAGGCAGACCCTCAGAACCATACTCAGATCAAGGAGGCTGCTCTGAAGTCCAGCGTGCATCTTCTAGGTCTTTGACGATTACATGGGGAGGAAAAGATGGATCTTTCCATCATGAATGCTGTTGTCGCTTATTGGAGACTCGTTAAAGACAAATGTGCTGGTTTTGAGGGGGCAGCTTGGGCTGGGTCTTTTCCTCCAGGGCTCCCTTGCACAGAGAACACACTTAGATTCAAGGAACACAGAACAAGCTTTCTGGTATCATCTACAATCTGTTCTGCTGCAGAGAACAGCTGAATGATGGTGGCTTCAACACACGGGAGTTGTTGCTTTCCCTAGAGACGTCTGTGGGTACACGGGGCAGACCATGCTCTGTGGGCCCCCTACGGCTTTGCACATCTTATGAGCAGAGCCCTCGGCAGCTTCCCTTCCGGACCAGATTTTGAAGCACGTTTTATAGGGAAGAGACTTGGAAGATAGCAATCTGGGTGTCAAAGGGTAGATTTCTTGGCTCTCCAGGAAGGATAATGTGTCCCTCGGGGCAAAGGTTGGGCAGGTTTGCTGGGAGCCCCGTTATGAAGCCCGAGGTTCTGCACCTGAGACACAATCCACTGCATCTCCAGCATCTGCAGGGACAGCTCCACGTGGCCCCACGGGCATCGGGGACAAGCGGACCTGGTGGCAACAGACATGAACCTGTAGCTCATGCTGCCTGCTGTGTCATGGAGGATAAAATTCCTTTTTTCTGACCTGGGAGGCTAGTGTCTTCTGCTAGCATCCATGAAACTAACATTACAGGCTAACATGTTAGCTTGTAAGCAAAGTAAATTTCGCTGGCCCCAGTGGTATATAGGAAAGGGATGGAATGCTGTCTCCATAAAATAATCCAGGCTCGACTCCTTTTATCTTTCTGTTTCACAATCCTCATACGTCATAGTCCAAGATGGCTGTTGGAGCTCCAGCCAGCACACCTTCATTCCAAGAAGCAGGGAAGATGGAAGGGGAAGGACAAAGTCACCACCTCCTAGCCTTCCCAGAATTCCTACACTACACTCATTGGCTGTCACTTAATCATATGGCCTTGCTTAGCTTCAAGGGAGCCTGGGAAATGTCTTTAAGATGGGTGCCATGCTGCCCTAGACAGAGGTTTGTGACTAAGGAGGAAGGAGAATGGTTATATTGATTGGCAAACTAATCTGTCCCTGGCCCCATCTCCAGGTTGCCATCCCTGGACAGGTGGTGGGACAGGGAGGAGTTCCCTGTCCACATATAGAGCACACTGAATATGGGATACGGTGGCAAATAGGTTTGGAGAAAAGCATACTAGATGAATTTGTTCCCCGCCACCCCAAGGGGCTCAAAAATAGCGGGAGAGAAGGACATGTGAATTGCTGATTACAAAGCACTGTGAACAGTGGTGATCAGAGCTGGGTAGAGGTCATCCAGCTTAGGGAACCGTGAGAGCACTAACAAGGGATAGCTCTGTTCACTTGCCATCAGGGAAGTCTTCCTGGAGGAGGTGAGCCTTACATGGGTTGGGCATAGGGCTGCCAGATAAAATGCAGATGCCCCATTGCATTTTAATTTTAGATAAATACATAATCTCAGGATAAGTATAACCCATCTTATATTTACAACACACTTATATAAAAAGATTTCCGTTGTTTATCTGAAATTTAAACTTAACTAGCATCTTATCTTTGTATTTGCTAACTCTGGCATTCCATGTGGATGTGAGGGCGGTTCAGGTCCAATGAGCTGACACAGAACATCCCAGGGGACGGGGGGCTGGCTACAACTTGGCAGGCTGGAGTGAGGGAGGAGTGTGCGTGTGTTGGGAGATGGAGGTGGGTGTGTAAGGCTGAAAAAGAAGAGAGGCAGGTCATAGTCCGGTTACTAGGAATTAGGAGTATCTATTAGCTAACATTTATTAGAGCAATTACTACATCCCCCGGAACTCTGCGAGTGCTTGGGTGCTGACTAATTTAATCCTCATACCATCGCAAGGAGGGAGGGGCTTGTCTTAGCCCCATTTCCCAGATGAGGAAACCTGGAGATGCCCGTCCAGCTGTTCCTCACTGGAATTTTCCGTGGTGCTGGCCGAGCCTTCTCTGGTTTGCTCCTACTTCCTAGGACCCTGCCTTCCTATCAGGAGAAAGCACTGCCTTAACAGAGGAAAAACTGAGAGGGGGGCTGGGCAGTTGAAGCTGGGAGCTAGCTGGGAGCCCTGCAGGGTACTCAGGAGAATCTCCAATGCCCCTCATTGGAGGGGAGGGAATGGGGGAGAGGGGAGCGTCTTGCAAAGAGGAAGCGGAAAGCGGGGACTCCAACTAGAGCCTCTCAGTGTCTAGCCCCTGGCGGCATGGGGCATCCCTGTGAGCCTGCCATTGAATAAAAAATGGCTCAGAGGTTTGGAAATAAACATCCTGCTGGTAGTTCAATGCCCTCCTCTCTGAGGAGGAAACTGACCCCCAGAGGGGGTGGAGGTGCTCTTGCTCAACGGGTGAGGGGGACTCTGGCCGATGGATGGCTTGATGCCACCCCAGGACTCCCCCACCCCCCCGCCCCTGCTTCTGTGCCCTAGACTCCAGAGCCTAAGTCAGGCATCTCCAGCAGACAAAAGCTGCTGGCTCAGCGCCCCTGCGGGCTGGTCACAGCTGGGGGGAGGGGGGGGACGCGGGGAACAACACCTGCCCCTTGCCTACTCCCTGCTGGGCACCTCGCCCTTGCCCTCTGCCTGCTTTCCCCAGACCCTCCCAGGCGACAAGTCCAGGGCCTGGATTTGGGGGCCTGGAGGTGCCTGTCAGGACCTGAGGGTTTACAGAGCTCAGCCGGGGGGGGGGGGGGGGGGGCTGGCTGTACCGGGGAGGGGGGCAGGGGGACGGGACTGGGAGAGCCCCCCATCAGTACCTGCTCCGCACCACCCCCGCAGCAGTGGCTCTGCTCCGGAGGCCCATTGTTGTCCGAGAAATGTTTAGGAATCAGCCATTTAATGAGAACAAAAGGAATTAATTGGTGGTTTAGGCCTAATGAGACCGCTGTGCAAATTAACAGTCCTCATCAGCAGAAACAAACAGAGCCCTTAAATGAATTGCCGAAGAGCATTACACTGAATAAGCTTTTGCCGGGATGATAAATAGCAGGTCAGAGGAGACCATCTGGCCCCTTCCCTGCAGCTTCCTTCCAGAGAGGAGGGAGGGCGGGAGGGGCCCAGCTGCGTCCATCCCGCTCAGCGGGCACACGCGCACGGTCACACTCAGACACACCCACCCGCGTTGCACGCGCACACACACGCTCCCGGCCACACTCGCGCATGTATATCGGCACACACGTTCATGCACACGCACTAGCCGGCAGCTCGTCTGGGCGGCAGGAGCAGGCGGTTGAGGCGGCATTCGTCTTCGAGGGTCCCAGACACGGCCCTCACGTGACTTTCCCAGCTCTCTGCGGGATCCCCGCGGGGCCCCGGGTCAGGGGCACTGGAGGGGGGTGTACCCCCCTACACTTGGTTAGCTGGGAGGACAGAGAGAAGACCTGACTCCCCAGGTGGTAGCCCTTACTCAGAGAGCGGTCCTTTCTTGGTGGGGCACATAGGCTCCTCCCACCTGCCACTCACCTCTGCGTGGGCTCTTCTCTCCACCCCTGCCCTCCTGTCAGGTTGGGTCTGGTGGAAAGGCCCCTGGGGCCAGGAACTCAGAGGAGGGTCACAGGAGCTCCAGGCCATTCGGAAACATAACTAGTTGTTTGTCTAAGTATCTTTCCAGATCTGATATTCTGGATGTGTCTTGTCTCACTTTTTTTTTTTTCCCTGATTGACCTGCGGTCTGTTGTCTCCACTCACCACAAACAGAAAGTAGCTACTTTTGTTCATCACTGAACAGTCCCCCTAAGCACACGGACACGTTAGAGGAACTTACTAAATATTTGTTGGTTGAATGGGTGAAACCAAATTATTTCAAACAAGTATATGATAACCAGCCAGGCTATGGGGCTAATGGGGTTTGGTAAGAAGGGTTGCATTCCGTGCGTGGAGGGCTCTTATTAGACCCTCAAAATATCTTGTTTCCCCTAGTGGGGGATCAGCCTGGTAAGCGAGGGGTCAGGGTCTGGGAGTCCTCCCACCACTGACAGGGCCCCTGCTCTCCCCCACATTCCTGGCCACGGAGCCCAGGAATGAGCCTAGGGGCGGCTGGGCCCAGCTCTCATGGTGCCTCAGAGCCTACTCAGAATAGAATGAAAGATTTCTCTCTCTCTCTCTCTCTCTCTCTTTTTTTTTTTTTTTTTTTTGAGTAGTAAGATATTCCTAATAAGAGAAAGGATTTACTCATCCATTTATTCATTTGACGAATATTTTTTTCAGTCTGTCCCTGTGTTAGACATTATGGAAAACAGTAATGATTTAAATTGACCAAGTTTCTACTCTCAAGGAACTTTCATGTGTTGAGAGAGAGAGAGACAGTAAACTTGTGTTGAGTACTGTGAAGACATGGTCAGGTTCAGAACCAAAAGAAATAATGGAATGATCCATTTTGGGAAGGCCTCCCTGTGGAGGTGATGTCTAAAATGACACCTGAGGAATGAGATGCAATGCAGACAGTGGGCAGAAGGGCATTCCTGGAGGAGCAGACAGCATGTGCAAGGGTCCTGAGGGTAGAGCCTGGAGGAGGAGGGAGACTGGGTGTAAGACAGGCTTAGCAAATTGGGCAGGCCCAAGTGTGTAGCCGTGAGGAGTTTAAAGCGTGACAGAAAACCACAAGGATCCTCAACACTAAATTTTAGAGATTCCCCAACCAACTAATGGTCACAGAACCCATCCTGGGTACAGCTCTGTGCCTGACGCTGCAGAAACAGAATGTGTAAGCTGTGTTTCCTGCTGTCAAGGCTGTGACAGCTGCCGGGACCCAGACAGCCTCCCCAGACCCAGCACCTGCTAACCGTGGCCTGGATCCAGCTCAGTTGAGAACCACGGAGATAAGTGGAGGCTCCCAGGGCCTCTTTGCCACCAACAGCCCTAGACATTCAGGAGCAGACAACACGGAGGCTAAGCGTGGCCGGGACAACTTCCCAGAGAAGACAGAACATCAGCTGAACTTGAGCAAGTGGGCATGAATTGGAGGTACAGGTGCCTTTCTGCTGGATACCGTGCACAGCTCTGGCCTTCTCAGGCCACAGTGATAACGATCAGGTGCAGATCATTAGCCCATTTCACAGAGAAGCAAAGCAAGGTGCAGAGAGCGAATTAGAGCCACCGAATGATGTACGTGGGATTTGACGCCAGCTCTGCCTGGCTCTTCCCATTCCCACTGAAACAAAATCAAAACTCGGTGTCTCGGTCTGGGCAGCAGGGTCATATTCTGATTTTCATGGGCTCCGGGCCTCTGGCCTTCATGGGCCCCACTCCTTCAATAAAAAATACGAAACCTAATATTTTATGACTGTGTTGGTATCCCAATGAATGTGTTTATCTGCAGATTTTAAAAGGCTTTTCAAAGTCATTATGGATCTCCCAATGCATCGCGGGCGAGGGGCGCTGTGCCCACTGTGCCTAATGGAGAAGCTGCCCTTGCAGTCACCTCCCCAAACTCCAGAGCTCACCCCCACCCCCTGAGATGCCTAGAGGGTGCCCTGCGCCCGGAGAGACGCCACAAGGGAAGTTGCAGCTCGAGGGTCTCTGCAGTTGAGCCAGGAAGGGCAGCTGGACGAATAAATTGTTGCCTGGGAACGTATGTCTGTGCGGATGCAGGGACAAGAGATTGTTTGTCTTTTTTCCTGGAACCAGAGCTTAAATTCACCAGGGTGATAAACGGTCTGGCCTCCGCGATTAAGGCCAGCTCCATAACTCACAGCGCCAAGGAGGGCCCGGAAGCATTTGTCTCTCGTTTGCTGTTTTTCTCAAGGCGGCTGAGGGCTACGCTGACAAGGTGGAGAGATGCAGGGCCCAGCCGTCCCATGGTCACCTGGGGAGTGAGGCTCAGGGGTGACGGGGTTCCACCGTAGAGCAGCCCAGGAGTCTGGCCCTCCCACTAGCCCATGAGTCCCCACTTCCCATGGATTCCCAGGCTTTCCTCCTGCTTTCAAACAACTCAAAGCACAGCTCTTTCAGGGTCTTCCCTCTCTCTAAGACCTTCTATGGCTCTCACCCACAGGAGGAAAGCCATAAGCCTCAGTTTGGGACCCTGAGTTCTCTAGGCTAGGTCTCAGTTTACCCTTCTATGACACTTTCCTCAAAAAGCTCTTCCAGCCCTGAAACCTTTTCCTTTACCTCTGGGTCTGATGGACCCTGACTATTTTCCTCCCTTGAAAGGCCCTTCCTCCTCCAGGGAGCCCTCCAGGAAGCTCCACTTACTAAAACAATATTTTGCTTTGTTTGTCTCCCCACCGACTGGGTTTGAACCTCTGTTGCAACCTTTGGTATAATCTGCTTGTAGTCACCTGTGTGTGCTTCTGTCTCCTCCCAGTGTAGGAACCTTTAAAGGGTAGAGACCTGATTTTATTATCATTGTCTCTCCTAGAGGCTTAACGTGATGCTCTGCACACACAGGAAATGCCCACTGTTTGTGAAGTGAATTGCATTTCCCACAGGGACCTGCCTTGCTCTTGTTAGATGGTCTAGGAGCACACAGCTCTACTCTAATTTGAGACCTTTGCTTCGAGGCAGACCCAGTTCCCCCATTTCTAATTAGATAAAGCCTTGACCTTGACTCGTCCCCTTTTGGCCTGGGAGAAACTCAGGACACCAGGTTTGGCAAATGCACGGGTCCAAGAATCCATAAATATTGATTCGTTGTTTGCAGAGTAATTTAAATGTCAGTTATAAGCCCAAGGCAGATAAAGATCTGTATCAACAATAAAACTGGATGCAAGCCACCAAGCCCTGGGGAAGCAGCTTTGGGTTAAGACGGAAATGGAATGCACAGGCCTCGGGGAGGGAGGGCATTAGAGGGTGAGACAGATCAATAGCTCAGTGAGACTTGCCTGCCAGCGATGCTTGGGCTGGGATGTGTTTGCTCATCACCACGTCTGCTGTTGTGGATGGAGGTAGCCCTCCACCCACCCATCTGTCTATCCGTCCATCCGTCCGTCCATCCGTCCATCCATCCATCTACTGAAGAATGCTGTTCCTCAGTTACTCGGAGGGAGATAGAGACAGACAGATACACATATACACCAAGACATGCACACACGGAGCGAAGCGAGACACTGAAACACAAACAGGAACAGTGATAAAGAGACACAGGGAGAGGCAGTGATGGAAACAGACACTCGGGGGGAAGGAAACACGGAGAGACACAGACAAAGATGAAGGGAGAAGCAGGTATGCCCCACAGAGGGAGGACGTGGCCATAAAGGTGCAGGGTTTGGGCACAAGTGTGCACTGGGGGACAGCTGGCTGGGCCCTGGCTTATAACAGGGGATACTGGATTCTAACTCCAAGGGGCAGTGTAGTCCTGATCTAAGATCCATGGCTTAGGAATTTGACTGCAATGGTCACGTGGTGTTCCAGTCCCAGTTTTCCCATCATACAAGATGTTTGTGATATTGAACTCCTTAATTACACCTCTGAGCCTCAGTTTCTTCATCTGTAAAATGGAGATCCTCGTATAATAGACAAGGATCCTTGGATCACAGTTTTGGGGGAGTATGTATATATTAAGGGCTTTGTATACCGCAAGCAATTTATAAATGTTGGGTTTTGTCATTTATAAGCTAGAATCTTCCCTCAATGACTAAGTGACCTTGAGCGAATTGTTTCCTCTCTCTGTGCCTTGGTTTCCCCCATCTGTGAGGTGAAGAGGGATAGCTTTGAGGGTTTCCTAGTCTCCGCCTTCCTTCCTATTACCTTCTGTCTGTTCTTTGTGGCCATCCCTGGTGAATGGTTTCTCTCCTTGGCAGAAGGTGCCCCCTCTGTCTTTGATTCCATTTAGCCACAACCAGACCCAGCAAATGAATTTCTTCCCTCCTCTTGGCTGACATCAGGAAGCAGCTGGCCTGATAGCTCCTCTGGAGGGATCGATTGGAGGACGTCTGATGTTGCAATGAACTGGAGGACAGCTTTGGGTTGTTGAACCTGACCTGTCTTCATTCCGGGTCGGGGCTGATGGTCAGAAGCTGCTGCCTCACCCTGTGGTCTTACTGGGGCTGTGAGGGGCAGCGGAGGGCAGGCTGCTCTGTGTTTCTGTGTGGTGTCCCTACAGTCCACAGGGAGGGAGCCCTTGGGATCCATGAGTCCAGCCTGTCACCGGGCCGTGTGTCCCATCCATCTCTTCCTAGGGTTTGTTGCTGTTGTTAAGATTTTGTTTATTCACTTATTTGAGAGAGAGAGAGAGATCACACAAGCAGGGAGTGTGAGAGAGAGAGGGGGAAAAGCAGGCTCCCTCCTCAGCATGGAGCCCAAAGCAGGGCTCCATCCCAGGACACTGGGATCATAACCTGAGCCCAGGGCAGATGCTTAACCAACTGAACCATCCAGATGTCCCTCTTCCTAGGCTTCTTAGAATCAATATCCCTGAACTTTGTGCCTCCATGCCTGGTGCACACTAGCTCTCCACTTTTGAACGGTTGTCCGAGATAAAGAGCTGGTTAGCTTGTTGACGCTGATATACTGCGATGAGGGGGACAGCCTGCCCTTACTTTAGTACGACATGTATTAAGGACACAGCTAGAGAGAAGGCTTTCAGTTCTCTTTTATTAAGGAGCAGATGAGTAGAAGAAAAAAATCCAGAATTAGCATCGTCTCACCTGCCAAGCATTCCCACTCCGTACCACTTTGACCTTCTGTTGTTACATGTTCTGCAAGGTCATGGACACTCAGTAGACCTGTTTTTCCACACCGGGCAGGTAGCTGGGGATTTGGGGACTGTGCCCAGTCAATTGTCTTTGTAGGGGACTAAAAATGTTTGATTAGTGAAAATGTATTACATTCCATCATTCTAATACATGTGGCCCTCAACTGATTTTTAAAACTGAATTTAAATTTTTATCACATCTCTGTACTGTTCACCAGGCTGACTGGTATGACAAGGCTGCTGGCAAAACAGAGCCACCCCCTGTCCCACTGTGCCCCTGACCCAGTCCTGCATTCTGGACACAATCAACTCTTTTCTCTGCATTTTTCATCCCTATATTTTTGAACACTAGGATTATACATCTATTTTATGATGTCTTTCCATTGTAAATATTACCTATTGGTATTGCATGATAGCATTTAGCTTTCTTATACATGTGCCCACGCATTTTCTGCTCCCTCCCTGCCCCCCCATATACTTCTACCACAATTGTTGATAGTATATCAGTATTCAGTGTTTACACTATTATGACAATTCGACTATTGTTCACAGCTGTGTCACGTTATGTACGATACTATGAATACATTTCCTTTCTTCTATAATTTCGATTCTTTTTTGCAGATAATAATTTCCACTTTTTTGTCATTCATTTCGTTTTCTCTATTTGTATTGCTGATTGACCTCCAAATTCTCTAAAAGAATTGTAAAACTCCTCTAAATGTGGTTAGAGCATTAAGTAGTAGTTCAGCTGTCAGGCATGGGGTCAGCCACCAGGGAGGTCAAGCTGTCCCTGGCTGGGTTCTCTCACGTGGGGGTTCGGCTGGCTACTGGCTGATCTAGGATGCCCTCATCTTTGGTAACTGGGGCACCCGGATTCTGCTCCTGGTGTCTCTCATCCTCCAGCGGGCAGTCAGGGCATCTGCTCAGGCCAGTGAGCTCAGACTTGAAAATGGCAGTGGGTCACTTGGGTCATATTCTATTGGCCAGGAGAAGTCATAAATCTAGCCCAGACTTAAGGATGGGGAAATCATCTCCAGCTTTTTGGTAAAAGTCACATAGCAATGGCTGTGTGTGTGTTTGTGTGTGTGTGTGTGTGTGTTTGGAGCCATTAAAGACTGCAATACACTATACCAACTAACATGCGAATTCTCCAGATGAATTCTGCCATTACAGGGTATAGGTTCCTTACCCTTTCAATCTTTATGAACTTTTGCCTGGATCAGGCCCCACGGAAAGCAGACAACATGTGGTAAAAGCCTGCTGCCTGCTGGGACAGGGTAGCTGACAACTTTGACCTTCACCCTATCTTGCTAATCCTGGTCTCATAAAGGGGATTCCTTGGAGTTGTTTTTTTTTTTGTTTTTTGTTTTTTTAATCCAGCCGGTTGACTGGGTTACAAGAAAAACCGCCCAGGTCCTCCCCATCGGGGAGCCTCTCAGGTTTTTCTTGGGTGACTGCCACATCTCTGAGCCAGATCCTGCCTTTTTCAGTGGGACCTAACCCGGGGGGGAAGGGGGCAGAACTCCGCTAGGGAAGGGCGGGCTGTGTATGTGATCACTGCCCATCCTGGTAAGGAACAGTTTGTTCTCCCTCTTCCCCTTCCTCCTTGCATCCTCGCTCGGTGCTTTAACCAAAAGGCGTGTGCGTTTCAGGCCGGGCTCCTGCAGACCTCCCTCCCCGCACACTGAGCCCCACACCCCTGTCCCACCTTCAACAGAGCACGTGAGCAGTTTTCCTTTCTTTTTGACCAAGGGGGGGCTGTGTGGTGTTTAAGACAGAACCCTGATCCCAACATCGAGGTGGGGATGGATGATAAGAGAGCCTCCCGTATGGGGTGCTCCAAGGGTCACAGGAACCCATGTTCATCGCGAGCCTTGATAAGTCCTACCTTCTATTTTACTCCTATGGCTGTCCCCCGAGCTGTCCCCAAGCTCCTCCCCGGGCTGGCTCAACTCCATCTCTCTCTTGTTTTTGGTTCCTTGGAGTCTGGCTCTGGTGTCCTGCCCTGTTTCTGCTCCTCAGGGCTGACCTCCCGCCCCGTGCATGTGTCCGATGTCTTAGCTGTCCCCAGCCCCCCTCTCACCCGCAGGGCTGGCGGGACACCTGGGAGGGGTGGCATCTGGCTTGTTCCCGCACTGACCTGGGCAGGCTTGGGCCACCAGCTCCACGTTCTGTTCCAGGCTCTAGCCCACGCTGGAAAGTTTCCACGTCCCAAGTTCTCCTCCCAGCTCAGAGGGGAAAGACTGAAAAGTTAGGCTTCTCTCTCCCATGAGTGTGTTCAAGACGATGTCGACTCAGAAAGCGTCATTATTTTTTTTTTTTGAAAACGGGGAAGGAGAAGTTCAGCAGCATTTCAGCATTTATCTCTGTGCCAGACTGGGGCGCGTGGGGTGGGGTGGGGGGGATGGCACTCTGGAAGCCACAGAACCCCACCCCACTCCAGGTCTGAGAGCTGTAGCCCTGGGCTACTGAGCCCTCCGGCAAGCACCTCCTTCCCTTGGGGACTGCTTCCTTCCCCCAGGGAGATGAGAGCTTGGACTGGATCACTGTGTTTTAGCCCAGCTAAGACTGCAGACCCCTACATCCCTGCGGGGTTTGTTGGAGATGCAGGGGTGAAGGAAAGGGAGAGATTTGGGGAGGCCTGGGGAGCACAGCAAAGCAGGGGGCTGGTGGAGGTGGCCGGGATGTCCCAGGGGCGCAGATCTGCCTTTTCTTCCAAATAGCATTAACTTTGTCTATTACCCACGAAGCTAAGGACAGCTACAGTATACTTGTAATTACAAATTACAATGAAATGAGGTGTCGAGGTCAGTGTGTATCACTTACTGCCTAGCACACACTGACCACGACACCTCATTTCATTTTCATGACTTCCCGACAAGCAAGTGATTCATGTTCCCATTTTACAGATGAGTATACAGGTTAGGTAACTGTCTGAGTGTCATACTCTAACTAGTATTGCCAGCGAGCTGGGACTCAAACCCAGGACTCGTCTGGGTCCTTTCATTCTGGTAGGATTTCTGAGAGTCAGGTGAGGAAGCCGAGAACACAGAGATAAAGGAAAACCCAGCTGCAACCCTGGAGATCGTCATTCAGTGCCTGTTCTAAATGCCATAAGAAGGTAGCCATAGAAGGCTGTGGGAGTTCCCAACAGGGTTTGGGGACAACCCAAAGAGGCTTCCTGGAAGAAAGGGCATTTAAATTGCAAGTAGAAAGAGAAGGATTTCAATGGTGGAGAGGGAATTCTAGGCAGATAGCACAGCTTTTGCGGAATGCGAGGTGGGGAGGTTGTGGGAGGCGGGTGTGGTTTGGCCACATGTGGTTCATTGTATATTTGGGCTGGAACGTGGTGTTGGCAGAAAGCTAGATTAAGGCCCTATTGATGTTAGCATTGAATGCCAGGATAAGGAGCTAGGAACAAGGCAATGGAGAGGGGACAGGAGATCTGACAGCAAACTTTGCAACTTTAAGAAAAAAAAAAGTGGACAAAGGGACAGGGAGGGGGACAGGTGCTGACAATATGGAACCACAGGGAGTGCAAATAGGGCTAAGAAAACTTGAAAATATTACGAAGGTTTTCGTTTTGATTTTGGGATGCAGCTGAATGTCCTTATCCCAGAAATCCGAGCAAACCTCCACACACAGGGCTGAAGATCAATGAGCAACCCCTTTCAAACTTGCTCAGATTTCCTACCAGCAAAACCTTACCAGGCAACTCTGAGAGCACACTGGGCTTCTCAGCCGATGCAGAGCCACTGAAACTGTTTATTCATGAGGGAAGAATTGGGTGCCCCGTGGTCCCTGGGCGGAGGGAGCCAGCTCATCTAGAAATGACTCATCCTTGGCCTCCCCTGGCCACGTGATACCTTCATTTTCAGTAATAGCCATTTGCACCGCTCATTTGCCTCGTGTCACCTGCAAACGTCCCAGTTCCCGTTGCCTTGTTGACCTGGATGCAGTCTTGGGTCCCAAGGCCGCCTCGGCCACACTCCCACTGAGCGACCTTGGCAAGCCCCCGTCTCTCCCTGCTTGGCTGTGTCCTCACCGCACCCCGCTCAAGGTCGTGCTGGGTCAGCGCTTCTGGGAATAGTCACCCCATTCCCCCCTGGAAGGCAGTTCGTCAGTGGATATTCCTTGAAGTTGACTCACTTTTAAAACACACCAATTGATGTCAATTTACCATTTCTGTAAGCGATGCATCATTTGCTATAAATGGACATCGAAGTTAGCTATGAAAATCCCAAGTGTTCACCCTCATATTACCTCTGATCGTTACGCCTGCTGGTGGCCCGAGGGCACCCTCCATGGGGAGGCCTGTCCCCTGCTTACCGGAAACACCTGGGAAACTTACTAAAATGTGGACTCTGACTTGGTAGGTCAGGGGCGGAGCCTGAGACTCTGCATTTCTAACATGCTCCCAGGAGATGCCAATGTTGGTCCAGACACCCCACTTTGACTAAGAAGCTCCTTGGAGTTTCCCCGCCCTCACCTTCCAGGGAAGGGCAAAAATTTCAATAGAAACAAAACAGCAAATCCTCTTGCAAACAATCTTAGAGAAAGATTTTATTTATTTATTTATTTATTTATTTATTATTTAGAGACCACAGGACTTGGGGAAGGGCAAAGGGAGAAAGAGAATCTTAAGCAGACCCAGGGCTGAACCCCGCACAGGGCTCGATCTCATGTCCCTGAATCATGCCCGGAGCTGAAATCAATGGGCGCTCAACCAACTGAGCCACCCAGGTGCCCCCGACCCTCGCAAACATTTGAAGTGAACGGCAGAGACCCATATCCAAACTTAGAAACAGAGGCTTAATAGAAGAAGAAAATTCAGGACAGCTGTTACCTCTTTTTTTGTTTTTCTTCTGAATATACATTTACATTACCTTTAGTTTAGGTACTGAGAGCTTTTGTTGTCTCTGCTTTGAGCCTCAGTGATTAAACAAAGCCGTAAGTCTCTTCAAAGCCACTCCCTTCGTGCCCTGATTTAAAGACGGGAACATGGAGACCCATTCCAGCTGGGACCTTGGTCATCAGTCATGGTGGCCTGACCCGGAGCCTGGGCCGGGCTCATGCGGAGAGGCAGAACCCCACCGCTCTGGCGAGCTGAACTGGTCCGGGATTTCCCTTGCGGACTCCTGCCACCCTCAGTGTCAGAGCCACGCCTCCACTGACTCACTGTGGCTTTGTGTGTTCGTGTCGTGTGTTCCCGGTGGGGGGGTCATATGCTCTAGTAGTAGACGGTGGGGGGTGACCGGAGCCGGGAGGGGAGTGAGGTTGGTCCTCGGGGATACACACAGGGCTGAGGCCATGGCAGTCCCTTGAGCCCAGGACATGGACTCCTGTCCTGTCTTCGTGGGAGGTGAGAAGGGAGCAGCTCATGGGGCTCTGTGGTGGCCCTGATGGACTACTCTTGGGCTCAGGGTGAGGAACAGGCTGGAACTGAATACTAATGCGTGCCTCTCCCACCCCCAGCGTTAGTCACATAGTCCTTCCCTATGCAGCTGCCGGCAGGTCACCGAGGGCCTGCCATGCGGCAATTCCTGGCCACCCCACTCCAGCTCAGTGCAATCTGTGCTGTACGTCCAGGGTGTCTGGGGAGCCCTGAGGGAGGACAACCACTCCCCGCCCTCACCTTCCAGGGACTAAAGGGGGATCAGGGAGAATTGCTAAAGGCGCATGAAGGCTCTGTGCCAAATGGAGGCCTGACCCAGGACATCAGGGCGGCGTTTTCCCTGAGCACAGCGAGGGGATTGGGAAGACCTCTCCTTTGCTCCAAGTCCCAGGCCAATCCCCAAACTCAGGCCTCCCTCTGATATTGCAGTATCTTGTTCCAAATGCGTCCTGTCTCTCACTCTCATATAGCCGGTCCCGGACGGCTGGAGAACACAGCGCAGATTCTATCTATCCTAAAAGGCACAGAGGGAAGGGTTACCTTTTTTTCATTCCTGAGGCTATGAACAAAGACAAGTGTTCATCTATAGAGAAGAGAATACAATTTTCTCCCGAATCAGGCCATTCTCTCTCATTCTCTCTCTCTCTCTCTTTTTAACAGTAGATGTTCAAGTCTTATTTTTTTTTTAATTTAATTTTATTTTTTCAGTGTTCCAAGATTCATTGTTTGTGTACCACACCCAGTGCTCCGTGCAATACATGCCCTCCTTAATACCCACCACCAGGCTCACCCAACCCCCCACCCCCCTCACCTTCAGGCCATTCTCTTAACAGCCTGCTGTGGCTCCCTATTGCTTGTAGAATGAAGTCAAAAGGTCCTAAAACCTGTAAGAGGCTGATTCAGGATTTGAATCTATCCCTGTCTGGTTCCAGATCCCAAGTGTGTCCCTTTCCCCAGGGTAGGGGGGAAGACTCTGCATCTTTGGGGATCAGAAATGTATAGCTACCCTCTGAACTTGGCAGTGGAACAGCTGTGTCAGAGAGTAGATTCCCAATGACTTAGAGCCATGGAGCATCCAGGAATTTACATCCTGCTTCAAGGAGAAGAGAAGAAGGGAATAAGAAGCCAGGAGGGGAAGCAACAGAAATCACAAGACCTCAATGCTTAGTGCGAGCCTTGTAAAGCCTGTCAGTCCCCCCGGAGCTTGGACATCACGATGATGGCTACCGTATTGAGTTGCTAGACTGTGCCAAGTGGTTGACGTGGATTTTGTCACTTCAGTTCGCCAACAACCCTGTAAGGTGGGTTTTGCTTGTTCTGGTGTTCAGATACCAGAACTGCATAATTAAACACAGACCTGTTTAGGGTTCAAGTTCATGTTTTCCTGCCAGGACCTGCTGCCTATCTTATTTAAAGCTTAGAAGAACCCTGGGAGGTAGACATAATCAGTCTAATTTTGCAGATGCTCAAAATAGGGCTCAGGGAAGTTAAGTGACTTTGTCCAGTAGGTCGGTGGCTGAGCCAAGGCCAAAGGCCATTCACCACACACTGACCAGGATTTTCCCTTTGTATGACATTGGCTATTCAGGTTTATATGGCTTGTGTGCTTTCTGAAGGCCTTGCCCTTTGGGGGGATATCAGGGTGAGGGGGCATTGAGAGGCCAGGGTCTCAGCCTGGTTCTACCAATGGCTGCCTATATGACTGCCACAAGCTTTCTCTCCCTGGGCCAGGGTTATCTTTGAAGTTCCTTCCAGCACTAGAATTAAACTCTTTCTTTACACTAAAAATATAATACATAGTTGTTGTGAACATGTTCAATAATATAGAAAGCATACAACATGAGTGGGGGAGGGGCAGTGGCTGGGCAGAAGGAGAGAGAGAGAGAGAGAATCTCAAGCCAACTTCCCACTGGGCACGGAGTCTGACATGGAGCTTGATCTCATGACCCATGAGATTATGACCTGAGCTGAAATCAAGAGTCAGACACTTAACCAAGTGAACCACCCAGGCACCTCTACTATAGTCTTATAACATAATATATCTCAGACACATGTCCTCATCAATAAGTCTTTCCCCACCTTTAAAAATGATGAAGAGGGAGCCTCTCTGTACTTGCTAGTTGGGATGTGGCCCAATTCACGAATCACTTAATATAGTCAATTAGCTCTTCAATATATAAATAAATAAAAATGACAAATAGTTTTGTTGCAACATGGATACGTGTAACTCATTGTGGCATTTACATCATTTCTACGCTTTTTTTTTTTTTTTTTTGCTATTACAAACCATGCTGAAATAAATATCTTGGTGCATATACCCTAACTCACATGTACATATATTTCTTTAACATGAATTCTTAGAACTAGAATTGCCAGATCAAAGGAGACACACACTCAAAATTTTGAAGGGTGCTGCCAAGGTCACTCCCCTAAGAGGCCAATGGATCTTGTTCTTCATGGTATAGGGGAGCATCCTCGGGGTGTTTGCATTCACCCCACCTGAGCCTGGAGTAGAGATATAGATATTCTGACAGCCATATTGCAAATGAGACAATAGAAGCTCAGAGGGGACTGGGAGTGTCTCAGTGTCACACAAGAGCTAGGGCCAGAGCTGGGATCTAAGACCCTATACCCCCAGACCCTGAGATTAAACACTGTGGCCCCAAGATGATGGGTGTGGTGGAAAGAACTCTGACTTTGAGGTTACAACTCCTAAGTCTGGATTCTTGCCATGCAACTTGTCAGCTCTGTGACTTTGGTCAAGATACTGAATCTTTTCCACCTCAGTTTTTCCTCTATGGACACTCTCAAGTAGGGACAGCTGTGAGGAATAAATGAGAATTTGTGTAAAGATCTGGCCCCTAGAAGGTTCTCTCTAGAACCTCGTCCCTTCTGAGGACCTGGGGCCAGGGAATTCTACTGCACTCTAGATCTCTTCTACATTCATCCAAGGTCACTAAGGATTTCCTGCCCAGACATGCACAACTCAAAAAAATTATTGCCGAATATTGAAAAGACTTGCAATTCAGAAATTTATTTTTGTTAATTTAGAAGTGAAAAAAAAAATTCTTCTTTGATTCAGCAAGAACTGGAGGTGTGGTCTTGATTGTTAGAGGGACAGCTCAAAGAGACTTTTAATTGTTTCTCATACATTTACAAAAATGATTTCAGGAGAGGTCAGATGACTCTCAGCTTAAAACAGCTCTGAGACAAATGTGTCTCTCCATGGGGTCACCAGAAGGTCATCGCATTGTTTGTAGCCTCATGGTGTTTTGAGGGTTCGAGGTAATGGAAGAAGTGGCAGATTGTTTTTAAAAACCAGCCACAGTCATCTGCCTTCGTGTATTCCCTCTGGAGACTCTTCTCCCGCACTGACTCAAAGCTTGTCCATGTGACTTGCCTTGGACAACAGAACATTAGCAAATGCAACAGAGACTTGAAAACAACCTAAGCATTACCTCTTGCCTTCTCTTGTAGGCTTGGAGCATTGAGTTCACCATACAAATAAGCCAAGCCTGAGCTAACGTGCTGGAGAGACTGTTTGGGAGTTAAGTGAGGTGCCCCATCTCTCAGCTTATCAATCACACATGAGAAAAGGCTATCATCGCTCATCCAGCTTCAGCCAGACCACTGGCCGACCGCAGATCACCAAGATGGCCCAAACCAATGGGGTCTAGGTCACCCACAGATTGTGAGAAAAAAAATCAATATTTTTATTTTAATCCGTTCCATTTGGGGATGGTTTATTGAACAGTGCGCACAAAAATGTATTTCAGAACCATGGACAGAGGCACAGGATGTGGGTATCTTTGAGTCTAGCTGTGCATACACTGGCCCCTGGGGTGAGAGTAAGAACACTGGCTCAGGGTACAGAGAGAGACAGAAGTGTAAAAGCAACAACAACAAAAACCAACAACAACAACACACACACACACACAAAAACAAAAAACCCCAAAAAACCCCATGGCAATGATGCAAGTTCTAGTAAATCTTCTCAGACAGCTTTAATTCAGGAAACTCCCAGTCACAGACAAATCAGGATGGTTGGTCGGTCAACAAGTTCAGGACCTGGGGGCCTGGGGTTAGAAGGCTGGGGAGGCAGGGGACTGAGTTACTGGCCTCCTGGCCAAGGCTCGCAGGGAGATGATTTGGGCTCAGTTTTCTAACTGCCTCCTCCACTCTTTGTACATGGTATGGCTTACCCTGATTCCCTGGGGAGAGTCAGACTGTGTTCAGGGAATCTTGAGTCTATAATTTCATATAATATTCTCTTGTTTTTTTGGACAGTGCTTAGACCTTGAAAAATCCTTTCCTAGCCACATATTATGTAATCTGGCTCAGTCCTTAGAGCCATTTCTGAGAAAAGCAGAGAATCCTGATGTATTCCATATCCAGTCCCCCTTCCCCTTTTAGTCTCTTGGTGTGTAAGTTAGGGGAGGGGAAGACAGCCAAAAGAACAGCAGGAGTCCAGACTTCTGCATGGCCAATGTCCTACAACTTTCTAATTAGGTGGGAATTCAACATCCAGGCACATGCCGTGGATTTTCTCACCCTTATGTTAAAATGGGAGGTCAGGACCCCAGCCTTTCAAGCTCTGACTTCCCCTAGGAGTCTCAAAAAGCAGAGGAAAATCAGGACCTTTATTCATTACATGGGGTGCTGTTTGGGGGGTCTCCTAGAGCACCCCCTGCTTTCCTGGTATTCATGCTGGTAGAGCCCCTCAAAATGAGTGTCATGATGGTAATTTCTACTTCTTACCATTCAGGATAGTCTGGGTCCCAGGGGTTGGATGAAGGGGCTGCTGGCTGATTCACACAGATAATGCACACCAGCTTCAGTCCCCCAGGCCAGCTTTCTCCATGAGCTTGGGGGTCACATCTTCTCATTTTTGCCCCCAGGGAGGAAGGGGGTCTTCCTTTATTTCCTTTTGGAAACAATCTCAGAGGAGGCTTCAGGTGGCTTGGTCTGGGTTGGGGGTGCCTTCCTGGGGCCAGGCAAGTGGGAATGCTGTGATGGGAAGTTTCTTTCACAGCTCCATGGTTGGAGTCAAGAGAGAAATGGGCCCCAAAAGTTGGGGGGGTCCTTATCAGAAGAGGAGAGAGATGGAGAGCAGATAAAACAGACGGCACCGCTGCTGGGTTTTCTTCCTTATTTTGGCGGTGAGGAACGGATGCAGAGAGCTCCAGTACACTGTTTAGCATTTGATGACCAAGAAGCAGAGGCTGGGATTTGAACCTGGTCATCTGACTTGAAAGTCCACAATCTTTAAACAGTAGTTTCCTACCTACATTCCATACTCCTGTGGTGGCAGGCACAGGGGAGACATCTACGTCTCGTGGTGTTCTTTGTAAGGCAGCCCTGTGCTCCTGGGAATTCTGGACTGGGGATCAGGAGACACAAGCACACGAGTCTTACCTTTCCCCCGCCTTGCTGGGTGACCTTGAGAAAGTCACTTTCCTTCTCTGGGCTTCAGGCTCTTCTCTGCCAAATGGGGTTGGTCACCCCTGAGTCCCTCCCATAGGCATTGAGGGGAACTAATGAGATAATGCTGTGAACAAGCTTTCAAACGCTGAAAAGCCCACACAGATGTGAGGATTATTCCTGTGATCCCAGGCCCCACAGGATTAGCTTAAATTTATGACAACAGGGGGGATGGGGGTTAACAGAAACGTCCAGATGTCTAGCAGCCTTGCTCAAATAGTGCCACACAACCTGCTTTGCAAGGTGGCTCCCTGATTGATGTATTTACGGTGCTGAGCTTCATGCTGGGCTTCCCGGTTCTTCATGAACTCCATCCCACCTCTCTCCCTGCTGTTCTGGGTCAGGGGTCCCTGGGCTCTCTTTATGACAGGGTGCTACCCTGGCCACGTGGTTTGGCTCTCCTCCTCTTGCTTGCTCCCTGAGATTGAGAAGTGAGGGTGCTGAACCGCTTCTTTCCGGGACAACTGCATGCATGTTTACTGATTGTTTCCTGGGGGAGGAAGCACAGTCTGCTGGAACCCGGAAAGGACCAGAAGCCGCTATCTAATTCCGTAGGAGGCCAGTCACATGACAAGAGGACTCTTGGCAGAAACTCTTCGAAATTGCTGTATAACGTGAGGCTAAGCAATTTTGTTTTTATGCTGTGAGACCTCTCTGGGCCTTTAATACACTAATGAGTTTTGCTCATCATCAAGAAGGGGATTCAGCAGCCACATTTCCCAATATATATATTTTTTGGCCAGACATTGCCCCCAACTCCACACCGGCATAGCATCTATGGGACTGGTGTCCTGCTGAACACACTTTGGGAAAAAGCGTGACCCTCGTGCCCTCATTTCATAGAGAAGAACAGGAAGACCCAGACAGGGCAAGTCAGGAGGAGGAGGTACCCCATCCCCTCTGTCCTGTCCACTGTCCCAGGGCTCTTTCCACTGCACCACCCTACTGCCACCCACCCAGAAAACTCTAACTGCCTCCAAGATGGTCCAAGCTATTTTCCAATTTAGAGGTGCCACCGAGCCCCTAGGGAAGCAGAAACAAGTTCTTTCTTGGTAAAATACCCAGGGTAAGAGAGACTGTGAATATGAGTGTGATGGGGAATGCTGGGGGTGCAGAGAACCTTTGGTTTTAAAGTTCACTGAGGACCAGACGAGAGGAAGCAGAATAAGAAGACCTCCATGTGGAAACCAAGTGCTGCTCATGGGCCACGGGTTGCCAGGGCTGTTCGTTAGCAGCTACTCTGAGAGAGCCTGGAGGGTCCTCTGGGAAACATGGCCCAGGCATCACAGTCAAGCTCAAGGGCAATCCGGGAGCTGTCCGGCGTGTGTTCTCAGGCTTCGGTGAGTGCGCCTGGTGGGGAGGGGGCTGCGATTTGCAGTCAGGAGGCTGATGACAATCACAACGACCATTACCCATTACGGAAGGCCTGCTGGGCCCCAGGTACTGTGCTGGCAGCTTCGTACACTTCTGTTCATCTACTTCTCACACCAGCTCTGTAACGACGGCACTGTTGCCGCCACTACAAGATTGCAGGGGAAGGAAACAAGCCAGGAAAGGTGAAAGGAGCTTGTTCAAGGTTGTAGGGCTCGAAAGTGGTAGAGCCAGTAAGGTTATCTCCCCAGCAGGCTGACTGCAGAACTCACAGTTTCAAACCACAAGGCTCTGGGCTATTAGAGAGTTTTAGGAATTTGCTGCTCTGATCGGCTATGAGATCCATGGAGATGCTTATGAAATCAGAATTTTGGTCCTCCTCAGTCCTTTGCTCTACTCCACGATAACTAATAAAGGGCAGGTCCAGGTAGGACAACAGACTGGCCAAGGTCAACAACGTTTGGCCGCCCTAGAGGAATGGAATGGAACTTCCTGGAGGCGGAAGTGGGAACAGTGGGAAGTTGTCCCCTTCCCCAAGGCAGCCCTGAGCCCAGCGTGACTCCCCTCCCCCGGCCCAGCTGGCAGCTTAGACCCAGTGCTTAGTGAATTCTGTGCCAAACACCCAAGTCACACTGCCTCCCATATGCTGAAGAATGGGACTGACCCCTCACAGCCACATCACCCCCCCCCAGCCATGCCCATCTGTTGATCCAACTTGAAGAAGAAAAAGAAGAAAAAAAAATGTTAGCCACAGCTGAAATACTTTAAAATGGTTTTTGAGATCAAATAACTTTCTCGAATCATCACAAATTATTATGATTCCCTACATCAGTACCCTTTACCCATTAAGAGTCTTTCCAATTCAATACACAGGATTGGAGGCCTGTCCATGCCCATGTCCCTCCCCCACTCTGCAGAGGACTGGGCTGCTTTCAATACCGTGTGTATTAAGCAGTGCAGGTTGATGGATCTTTAAGCTTGCTGAACACATGTTGAGAGAAATAAAACCAATTTTATTTAGGAAACCAAGGGCCCACTCAGCTTGAAATTAGCTCTTCGGGTAATCTCGCTCCTTGTTCTGATCAAGCAAGCCATGCAGACTTCACTTAGTAGCCCTGGAAGGCCCCAGACTCATGGGGTCTGAGGTGGGAGAGGGGGAGAGAGCCCTCCCTGGGGATGCCCGTCCCAAATCCTTTTGATTCTCCCTTTTTAGCACAGAAAGCAGCTCCTATTCAGGCTGCTTATGGATCAAAGCTAATCTGGGTGTAATTCCCCGCCCAGCTCATTGCACCCTTAGCAACACATAAATACAGATTAAAGGGTTATATAAATGCAATTTTCTAATTAATCAGTGCAAATCCAGCTACTGCAAGGGACATAGATTTTAGCTTTTATGGGAAGGGTTTCTTCTTGGAGTTCAGTTTACAAAACACAAGTCCTGTTCCTGTGATTTCTAATGCTAGTGGTCATGGGGTGGCTGAGAGGGCCAACAATTCCCAGAATGTGCCCAGAGCAGGCCCCAAATCCTCAAAGGTCTCAAGAGGGGACTTTAGACCCTGGACAATGCACAACTTTGTGTGGGATGGAAAGAGCCTGGGCTTGGGGCCAGTTGGTTCAGGTTCAATGTTGGCTTGATAGGCTGTGTGCACTAGAATGTGTTACTTACCCTCTCTGAGCCCCAGTGTTCTCTTTCTTAAAAAGATCTGCCTCCTAGGGTTGCTACGGAGATTAAAAGCTATGTTTGAAAGTGCTTGGTGAATTGCTACCTGCTGGTGTTTGCAGTTGAGCACATTCTAGAAGGTGTAGTATGGAAGGAGACAGCTCCCGAATCCCAGGACTGAGCCGCTCTACCTGGTTCTGGCAGAATTCTGTGGTTTCAGAATTGGCGTGCCAATGGAGTTGATGAATCCAGGAGGGGCATGGTCTTCATGGAGTTCCCACCCCCCTTTCCTTCTTGCCCGTCCCCCTACCCAAACTGCCCCAAAGGTCTGAATAGGCAACTCAAGTGTCTGACCCATCATATGCAAGGTCAGCAAGAAAGCACATTTTACTGTGATGTGCATAATGGTGTGGATGGGCCAGGTGTACTTTGTCTCACTGTGTCCTCCGTGGTAAATTTACATGTGGATACTGATTTTATCTTCTTTTTTTTTTTTTATTTGGAGGAAGAAACTAAGACTTTTTTTTTTTTTTCTATCTTTTTTTTAAGGTTTTATTAGCTGATGCGGGACTCGGACTCAGGACTTTGGGAATCATGACCTGAACCAAAGGCAGATGCCTAACTCACTGAGCCATCCAGGTGTCCTGGAAACTAAGACTTTAAAGAGGCCCAATCATTCGCCATCTACAGTAGAGCCCTTCTTAGACTGACGGCCATTGTCCTTCCTCTTTGCTGCTCTGATGCTCTCCCCAGGCTGTGTGCACGTGTGCGTGTGTGTGCCTGTGTGTGTTCAGTTCCCAGGCAGGGCCCTCCAGCACTCAGCTAGCCATGCTGCCTCGGGCCACCAGCACCTGGCAAGCCCACGTGCCTGCCTGCTTGCTGAGGAAACTTGCCCGAGAAGGAGCCACAGGAAGAAGTCCCACAGGGACAAGGGGAAAGGATACATCTGAGAATATTTTCCAAGTTGAAAGATTTTAGTGATTTCATACCTGTGACCTGCTACCAGTGAGGTTCACCTACATGGCAGGCTGGATGGAGGGTCCCGGCGCTCATGTTTTCAGCAGTGATAGACCGAATGCAACATTTGATGCAGACTTGGAACTCCACGGGAATCAGATGGCTGCTTTCCTCGCCATCATTCTCTAATTTGTCTTAGGCACCTCTGCATCGTCTATAACTCTGGGCAACCCGTGGGCATCTCTGGTCCTCAGTATCCCCGCTGGAAAAAAGCAAAACAAAACAAAACGCCTAAACCTAACCTCGCCAGCAGGTTCTCCTGAAAGTCAAATAAGAAAATACAGGAGAACTTGCTTTCGGACAAACCCTGGGATTGGTAGGGGTGGGTCTGAGATAAAGGAGCTCAGAGACAATTCTGTGTGTCCGCCACCCTCTGTCCCATCAGAGATGCCAGGGCTGGGGTGGCCCAGGGCTCCCCAGGAACCAGCGAGCGCTGTCACTTTAAAAGCGGAGTGAAGTGTTCATTAGCTGGGCTATTTTTTCAGGTGTGTTCTAATTGTACTAATTAACTCTAAGGTAGATTTTAGCACTCCAGCCTCCATCGCTGCCTTCAAATGCCAAAACAAATCTTGCCATAATTACCAGCAATCCTTTTCATTACCGGCTGCCTAATTATCCTATTAATAGCACACCCTAAGAGACAGTATTTGCTTGGCAGGCAAATATTTGTTTTTAAATGAGCAAACACAAAGACAAACTGCTCTGTTTGCAGAAGGGTTCCAACATGCAAAATGGTTTATATTCATGGAAAAAATAATAATCCAAGTAAAACCAAATGCTTAATCCAGTTGAAGCATTTGAACATTAAAAATATTCTTTTTTCTTTTTCCCCCTGGTTCTGGCTCCAGTCCTTCTTTGCTGAGGGTTTGGGTGCTAGAAGGATTCTTAAAGACACTGCTGTGATAGGAAGTTGGAGGTCTTACTGGGCTGGGGCTGAGCGCAGTCAAAGAAGGGACGATAGGGGCACCTGGGTGGCTCAGTGGGTTAAAGCCTCTGCTTTCAGCTCAGGTCATGATCCCAGGGTCCTGGGATGGAGCCCCACATCGGGCTCTCTGCTCAGCAGGGAGCCTGCTTCCCTTCCTCTCTCTCTGCCTGCCTCTCTGCCTACTTGTGATCTCTCTCTGTCAAATAAATAAATAAAATCTTTAAAAAAAAAAAAGAAAAGAAAAGGAAGGGACGATAGAAGAACCCAGTGAGAGGAATAAGGCAACATCAGAGATGGAAGGAAAACTAGGGACTCTTTGGGCTCGGGACTCCCAGACCTGGCTGACCATCTGAGGCATCTGGGAAGGGACTGGTCAAAATGCAGTTTCCCAGGCCTGCCAATTTCTTTTCTTTTCCTTTCTTTTCTGTTTCTGTTTGGGTTTGTTTTTACGAAGGTCCCTAGGAGATTTTCACGTGCGTCCGGGTTTGGGGCTCGACGGTCTCCTCTACCTGCTCCCTTCACAAGAGAGGAAATGCATAACCAGGGAGGCACCTTGGGTACAGAGCCTAGAGGAGAACCAGGTCAGCCTGGAGGGTTAAAATATCCTTAATTCAACTTCTCTACTTAATTAATTTTCCTTTATTAAGAAAAACAACCAGGGCCACTGGGGGATGGCTCAGTCGTTAAGCGTCTGCCTTCAGCTTAGGTCATGATCTTGGGGTCCTGGGATGGGGACCCACATCGGGCTCTCTGCTTGTGGGGGCACCTGCTTCTCCCTCTCCCTGCCTCTTGGCCCCTCCCCCTGCTTGTGCTCTCTCTGTCTTTGTCTCCAGTACATAAATAAACTCTTCTAAAAAAAAAGGGGGGGGAAAAAAAAACAACGACCATTTGTGCTGAATTTGAGCCAAGTAGAGGTGTATTATTAAAGCAAAAATAAAAACACCAGCCTCTCCAGCCCAGCCCAATTCCTCCCCACCTCCCACATCATGCTAGGGCATGTTTGCTTTTCCTTCCCTTTCTTTCTCTCTTTCTTTTTATTTATTTTAGTTTTTATTTTCTTTATTTATTTGACACAGAGAGAAAGAGAGAGCACAAGCAGGAGGAGTGAGAGAGGGAGAAGCAGGCTTCCTGCAGAGCAGGGTACCCGATATGGGACTTAGATCCTGGGACTCCAGGACCACGACCTGAGCTGAAGGCAGATGCTTAACTGACTGAGCCACCCACGTGCCCCAGCTTCCTTCTGACAAGAAGGGAAGACCACACTCCCCATAAGCTTGAACTATATGAGCTTGCTGCTTTGTAACCTACGGTGGCGATTTCCTCAAGTCCAGGTCAAGCTACTCACTATTCTACATTTGTGGCTGTGTTCTCTTACACATCGGCATTCTTATCTGTAAAGGCTGTTCCTAATGTAACCAGTCTCTGCAGAGGGACTGTCCAGTGACTTCCTCCCCCCACCCCCCACCCCCTGCATACAGACAATGGAGGCAGGGCTGCGTTTGCCGCGGGCCCCTTCCCCGAACCGCTGGCTTGCCCCTCCAGGCTGACTTCAAGTTCTGGGAGGCCTCCTGACTTGTCCGTATCACCTGCATGGACGTCCTTGCTCTTAAAAGGCTCTCATTCCCACCCACCCTCTTTTCTATTTGACTAGAGAGTCAGGGTGTTGTCAGTGCCGTGCACTCCCTGCCCTCCTGGCTCTAATAGTCAAGATACATCTCTGACTACCACCCTCCCCCTCAGAAGTCCTCGTGGGCTCCCTACAAGCTCACAAACACAGTCCTGCTGGGACAGGCATAGCTGTCTACCAATAGGCCCCCTCCGGCTCTCCTGCTTTGCTTCTGACCCTCTGTGACATTACGCTTTGGGCCCGGAATGCCTGCCCAGCACAGTACAGATCCGTGATTGTTTTCTCTTGGTCCCCACAAGACCCAATTCTTCAGATGTCAAAGGCACCAACTCTGTGGAGTAGCTTCAGGGCAGATGACACCTCCGTGTAGCCTACCCCTCTGGGAGCAGCTGGCGCAGAGCAGGGGCTAATTCAGCCCTAGCTGGTATTCCTGTTCTTAGAGATGATTTTGTTTGGCTGGATTTTCCATTTATTTTTAAGTGATAGAAGACAAGAATCATTATGAACAGTTTGATAAAGGAAAATAATTACTCCTAATCTCTTGATACACATTATTATCTTTGTGTATTGCTTTCTAGTCTTTAAATATGTTTATTGTGATAAAAGACATAAAACATAAAATCTACCATCTTAACCACTCCTAAGTGCGTAGTTCGATGGTATCAAGAATCGTGATGCTGAACAACCACCACCACCACCCATCTCCGTAACTCTTTTTATCTTATAAACCGGAGACTCTATACCCATGAAAGAGTAACTGCATCACCCCTCACCCATCTCCAGCCCCTGGAGACCACCCTTCTACTTTATGTCCCTACAAATGTGCTATGCAGAAGATCTCATACAAGGGGAGCCAGGCAGCATCTGTCCCTTGGGGCCTGGTTTATTTCACTTGGCATCGAATTCATAAACATCGTCCATGTCATGTCATAGAGCCGACTTGAACAGTCCGGCTGTTGGTTTGAGACAGATCTTCTTTACCGCGTTAGAAAGATAACTTTCTAGTCTTAATCTTCTTGGAAATTTTAAATTAAGGGTAGGTTTGAATTCATTGAGTAAGTGCTAGCAAACCTCAAGTAGATTTTTAAAAAATTTGACACTGAAATGCTGGGTTACATCATGACACCTGTCTATGTGAGTTGACTCCCTTGTCCCTGATGTCAACCCTAGTAGATCTTGGGGAACTGTTCTCCTAGTAGACCAAATGCCATGGCCTGTGCCTGGAAGTTTTACCTCTATATTCACCTTTTAGATGTGTTACTGTAATCAGAACTTAATAATCCGGGTTATCTTTTTCGGGTATTAAATATATAATATAAACCATATAAATATAGATATATATTAATTATCTAAGTTTATAAATTTATTTATTTATTTGACAGACAGAGATCATAAGTAGGCAGAGAGGCAGGCAGGGGTAGGGGGGAACAGGCTCCCTGTGGAGCAGAGAGCCCAATGCGGGGCTCGATCCCAGGGCCCTGAGATCATGACATGAGCTAAAGGCAAAGGCTTTAACCCACTGAGCCACCCAGGTGTCCCAAAATTTATAAATAAATTTATATATATATTTACATATATTTATAAATTAAAAATATGTCTGTAATAAATATATATCTATATCCTCTGTGAATTGTTTCTTCCTTTTGCATTAATTTGCACAATTATATTTTAATATTGTAATTGATTTTTTGTGCTATTATCTTCCTTTTCTTGAGTTCTCCATTTTGGCTCATCTCCAAGATGATTAAGCATAACTTGAAAAAATTTTTTTCCAGGAGAGACATCTGGGTGATTTATTTCCTGAGGTTTTCATGTCTGTAACTGTCTTTATGTTGACCTCTCAGATTAAAACAAATCAGTTGGATAGGGAATTCATGGGTTTCACTTTTCCCCCTCCAGATCCTTAAAAAAAAAAAAGTTCCCTTTTTGTCTGGAGTACGGTGCCATCAAGCAATTTGAGGTGAACCTGTTTATTTATTTATTTTTTTCATCTTGAATGCTCCAAAGGCATGTTTTCATTTCTGAAGTTTCAAAGTTTCTCTAAGATAAGTCTTTGTTCATTAGGTATCACTACCAACAACCAGACTATCCAAATCAGGTCTACGATACGACGTGGGGATGTTTAAGGATGTGATGGTAAGTGAAGGAAGCCAGGCCCCAAGAAACAGTGAAAAGCCAAAGGTTTTTTCTGTCTTGAGATTAAGTATTGACTTTATTTCATTTGCTCAGTTTTCTTCTTCAAGGCGTATCTTACAAGGAATGGGTAAAATCTCTGTCTAGGAGTGCAGGTACAAACCTCTAGACCCCTTAAAAAAAAAAGAATTTTAACTGAAGTGTTAAAATTTTACTTATTTGCTTTTTAAGTTAAGTACAGTAAAATGAAGTCTCTGGTGTATATAGCTTGATGAATTTCGACAAAGGCTTAGCCATGTAACTGCCACCACAGTCCAGAGACTAAATATTTCTGTCACTCCCCGAGAATTCCCTCAGGATGATCCTTGTAGCCAACCCCACCAGCAGCTCGTGGCAACCACTGATCTGCTTGCTGTCCTCCTGGTGATTTTTAGAAAGAATTACTCATTTTACTTCTGAAGTTATCGTACACAAACATTGCCTTTTCTTTCTTTCGGTGTCCAGCATGGGTCTATGAATTTTTGTGCACATGAGGTTCCTGTGACCACCACAGTCCAGAACACGGTCCGATTCCGTCTCCCCCAAAGGACTCCTCACAGGGTCACCACTGCCCCAATTTCTTCTCCCTCAAATGTCATATAAATAGAGTCATACAGTAGGTCACCTTTGGAGACTGGCTTCTCTCACTTCACATCATGTCTTTGAGGTCCCTCCAAGTCTTTCTTTATACCAGTAATTTGGTCCCAGACCAACGAGGAGCATCCCTTTGTTTGGATGGGTCACACTTTCGTTGTCCGTTCATCATTCAGTTTTTAGGGTCTTGTGAGCACGTGCCAAGAGCTTCTGATTGTGGGGTGTCTTCTCTGACCTGCCACCCCCCACTCAGTGCAGCCCGGGGGGCCTGTTCCACGCCCCTCCCCCTAACCTCGCCACCCCCTTCCCACTACCTCCTCACCCCACTAGGCCAAGTGCCGTCCTCTGGGTGTCCTGAAGTAGAGGTGTGGGTGGGGTGGGGGGCTGCCTGCTACTCTGGTCAGTGTGGCCCAGTGCCCGATGACACACAGTCGTTGGGGTGAGCCAAGGGCTCTTCTGACTTTCCTTCTGACTCTGAACTTTTCTGATTTGGGGGCCCCCCGTCTGTCTGTCAGTCCGGCCCTGTAGACTTGGCAGCCAGGACAAACTCCCCAACTTGGGCCTGTGCCCTCCTCCTCTCAATATCCAGGGTGACACTTTGTGATCAGTAGAGACATTTTAACTGAGTTGAAAAGCCCCCGCCCCGCCCGGCATCACTGGCCTGCCCTCAAGTTCACCCACAGCATATGGGTCCCAAATCTTTGCTACTTTATCTCTGTTGGCTCTTTCCTCACCAGCAGAGAGGGGCCAGTATGAGCCGGGTCCAATCTCTCCCATTACTTGAAACACAAACACGAGCAAACACCAGCAACTACAAAAAAAATCAAAATTTCACCCTGAGAACCAGGCCCTCCTTAGACCATTCAGTTACAAAAAAAAAAAAAAAAAAAAATTTCCTTGAGAGCCCTTTTTATTAAAAGAATATCCTACAATTATTATCCCCACTTTTCCACATGTGTTTATTCTGGCTTTTTCCCAGAAAGTAATTTTTAAAGTTTTAAAGTTTTATGATTTTTATAGCTATCAAAATAATACGTGCTCTTTCTATCAAATGTGTAAAGTTCAAGAAAGAGTAAAGAAGTTGGAAAAAGAAACCCCAATAACAACAGCCAGATTCTTACCCAGAGGCAGCCATGAATAATTTCAGACACATTTATTTCACACTTACTTAAGGATATTTTTCTTTCCCTACGTGATACTGTGCTGTATACAATTTGATTATGGGCTTTTTTTTTCCCTGAACACTGTATCAGGAGCATTTTCCTACAATATTAAAAATACTGTTCGAAACATTCTCTTAATGGTCTCATAGAATTTCATCTATGGATATAGAGTGTTTTACCTAATGATTAACTAAATGTTGGACGTTTAGACCATTTCTAGTTTTTCACTGTCGTAAGTAATAGCGTGGCTTTCTTGGCCAAATTAAAAATTGTCCTAGGACCAGGCACCTGGCTGGCTTACTCGGTAGAGCACGTGACTCTTGATCTTGATGTCATGAGTTCGAGCCCCATATTGGGCATAGAGATTACTTAAAATAATGATAATCATCATCATCATCATCATCATCATCATCATCATCCTAAATGGGTTTCTAGAAGGAGGATTATTCCTGAAACAAATACAAACACTAAACAACACACATACAAAAACAAATACAAAAACATGTTGCTAACCTGCTTTCCTGCAGTGTTGGAGCAAGGCACGCCCTGCCTGGGGGCTATTCTGAGCACCCCACCCCCAGGTGACTAGTTGGCCCTGACATCATCCTCAGATCAGTCCTACTAATGCAGGAGGTGGGCTTGGCGTCTTGCAGTTCTATTTTGCCTTCTCCAAGTGCTGCGTGGTAACCCAGGAGGTGGACATGCCCTATTTTATTTAACTATTCTCCTTCTGTTCATCATTTAAGTTGTTCCTAATTTCCCATTGTCCTAACTGGTGTTGCTTTGAATACCCTTGTGCATAAATAATTCATATTGTTGCTTGTATCTTTTGCCCGTATATCCCCAAGGCTCACCCTCAGTTCCCTCAGGTCTCTGCTCCTTGCCACTTCCCCAGCACCTTCGGCTGCTGCCTGCTACTCTGGTCAGAACCCCTCCTCCCGGAACTCCTGACTCCCTCCCCCTGCTTTATTTTTCTTGCAGATTACTCACCTGACAGGCTGTTGGTCCCTTTGTCGTCTGGACCCCACCACACCGTAATGATCGTGATGCCCCTTCACAGAGGCATAGATTTCTATCTGTTATTCTCAAAGTAACACATGTGCAAGAAATCAAATTTATAAATAGAAAAATAGGATGAAGAACACCCAAAACACAACGGTTCCTATTTTGATGTATTTCCTCTGGCCTTTGGTTGTTGTTTTAATTTCAACATACTTAAAGCCATACTGTATATATAATTCTGTAAAAGCTTTGTTCAATTAGCAGAGCGCCTTAGGTATCAGACCACAATGTCACGCCATGCGCATGCGCACGCGTGGGCATACACGGCCATTGGTGACAGTCACCTGCTGCAAGCAGGTTTCGGCCCCTGCTACACTGGAAAGCTCACTTCCGGCCTCCCAATCTCTAAATCCACTGCCACGATCCTCTACCTGATCTCCAGTGCCCTCGAAATGCCTCTTGAAGTGAACACAGTCTTGGGGCACCGTAACCCTACCATCTATTCTTTCTCCTTTCTTTGTTTCAGTCCTAATTGGTGGCATTGTATCCTGCTGTGGAAGGTAACCTTTTCACTTAATATAAATTCAAAGCCCCAGGATTTATCACTTGTTTTTGGATCGATAGGGCTTCAACGAAAGTTTACCGCCCTTAGTGTTTTAGGACAGAAGGTAACATGTTTTGAGGATTCTTCCAGAGAGCACTGGCACGCCCCTCTCCCCTCAGAAAATCGTGCATACAGGCTTGCTGACCTCCTACCCTTCCTCTTTCTCCTTCTACTCTCTTTTTGTTGTTGTTTTTTGACTGATTTTTTTCTTTTTTAAATTGTGATAGCATATCCATCAGACTTGGCATTTTCTTTTCTTTTATTTTATTTTTAAAGATTTTATTTATTTATTTAACAGAGAGAGATCACAAGTAGGCAGAGAGGCAGGTAGAAAGAGGGAGAGGAGGAAGCAGGCTATCCGCGGAGCGGACAGCCCGATGCGGGGCTCGATCCCAGGACCCTGGGATCATGACCTGAGCCGAAGGCAGAGGCTTTAACCCACTGAGCCACCCAGGCGCCCCAGACTTGGCATTTTCACCAGTTTTAAGTATACAGTTCAGTGATATCAAATAACTCACATTGCTGGGGACCCATCTCCAGAACATTGTAATCCTCCCAAACTGAAACTTGACCCGTTGAATGATGACACCCCATTCCCTCCTCCCCCAGTTTCTGGCAACCGTGGTCCTCCTTTGTGTCTTTATGTTTTCGACTTTTTCCAGGTACCTCACGTAAGGGGCATCACACATGCGGCCTTCCACGTCTGGCTTATTTCACTCATCCTGATGTCTTCAAGGCGGTCTCTGTGTCCCGGAGTTCTTGCTGTACGTGGCTCCGGGACCGTCCTCCCTGCGTCCAGGTATCCTGAGGAGCTGTGGGGCATCAGTCATTACCCATAACGGGGACTTCCAGCCTCATGGTCAACAGAGAGGGGGATGGATAAAGGGAAGGTTACATGTAATAGAGGGCGTGGAAGGAGAAAGATCTGGAGCACTGGTGGGGGGAGAGGGAGGCTGGGGTGCCATGGGGCAGAGGTCAATTTGGTTAACCAAGATGTCCTGGGAGTCTCTTGAGAATGAGGGGGCGACGTCACATCAGACTCGTGGCACTTAAAGACCATAGGATGTCGGGGCTGGTAGGGGACCAGGAGGGAGTCGAGGAAACAGTCGCTGTTCTCATTCGGAGCCCTGGCACCCCTTGTCTCCAGAAGTCCCCGCTGTTAGCGGTCGGCGGGGGTCCTTTCAGCCCTTTCTCTACGCTTCTCCATGTGTGAATTTGGACACGGAGAATTGTGCATGCTTCTCTGGGTGTGGGTTTGTGCATGCCGTAACCTACATGGAATCCCGCTCTGTGTTTCTGCAGCTTGCCTCTCACCCATGGTATATCCTGGAGATCACGGCACAGACATGCTCACAGAACCACTTTGTTCTTTTCGATGTCTGCACAGCATTCCAGAGCATGAACACAGGTTTGGTTATCACCTTGGCTGCTTTAACAGAGACCACGCGGTGGCCATCAGGCCCAGTGACAGGCCTTCCCCTGTGTGTCTGTATCTTCATTTTCTCAATCATGTCCTTATCAGTGGATCTTTAGATCAATCAACGAGGACAGGGAAGCTCAGGTAAGGCCATGATCCACTCGCGGGCTCTCCGCAAGCTGGGCAGAACTTGGGTCTCCTTCCCTCCCAGTATGGTACTCTTCCTCAAGCACTGGGTGTCCACAGGCCAAGCCCTGGGTACCCAGGACAGCCTACCCAAGGGGTCCTCCTGGAGGACTGGCTATCCCAGCCATGCTTGGCTCGGCATGTGTCCCAGATCTCAGCTGGCATGGAAAGTGGACACTAACTCTCACAGCAAGCCGGAAGACTCAGCAGGACTTCTCCTCCCGGCCCAGAAACTGACATGCTCACACCCCAGAGTGCGCCAGGCCACCGTGGAGCCCGTGAGCCCTACAAGGCACACTGTGTGACTGCCTGGGTTGAACCCCACCTTGCTGGGTGAGGTCTGGCTCCCTAAGCCTCACCTTGTGCCCGTGGCACTGCCAACTCCGCCATCCTGGTGTGAGGCTCAGAGGCTTAAAATACACCCCAACCAGATGTCCAAAAGGAACGTGTGACAAATGGTACCGCAGTCTGTCTTGTTGATGCTGACTAAAGAAATGGGGTTGTAAGGCCCAAAGGAGGGAGAAGGCAGGCTGGCTGGGATGTAGGGGATGGTTTGTAATATGGCCTAAGAACCGAGTCTGGGCTCTCGCCTTCGTCCCCAGAGATGAATCTGATACGTTCACCAGGCACAACAGTGGCTATTTTAATGAACCCAGAAGGAGGTCCGTGTGGCCTCAAGATTGATTCAGATCAATCGGCTGTAATTGTTCTGTCCAGCCCAAAAGCGGTTAGGTGATTTAAAACCAGAGAGACAGACCGAGGCAGAGAGAGAGAGGGAGGGAAGAAGGCCAACTCCGAGGCATCTGGGGAGGGACTCTCCCCCGGGTCCACCCGGGGCCAGCTCCTTCCTTGCCCATCTTTCGCCGCTCCTCAAGACGCCAAATGCAATCATGGACATGTCCTCAGGAAGAAACGAGCCTGTGGGTTCCGAGGTGGCTTTGGGGTCCTGAAGTCATGGCCGGGTGCAGCTGATTTATTAAGGAAATGAAAGAGCTGTGCCCTCCCCCACTTGTCTGTCACTGCCCCCCACTACGGGACGGCTGCATGTCCACGTAACTGGAGAAAAGACAACAAGGTTTGGCAGCCTTGAGGGTGAGTGTGAGGCTACCTGGGACCTCATTCCAGGGCTGGGTCCATCTCCACACGCAATGCACACCTCTCCTGCGCTGCGCCTCAGTGTCCCCATCTGCCCCAGGAGGAAGTCAGGCCAGGGATGAAGGCCCCAAATGGGCCAGGGCTTCAGCATCAGCTAAAATGCAGGCAGCTCCCCAGCTGAGCAGGCTGGAGCTTCCTACCCCAGCCCCCCCGGCTTCTTGTCTTGCATTTCTAGCTGACCCAAGTCCCTTGCAGAGCCACAGAGCTGGGCAAGGTTAGACCTCAGGCGTCATGAACTCCGCATATTCCATGTTCCAAGGTCAAGATCGAGAGGGTGGCCTCTGGAATCAGATGTCCTTGAGGTTCTCTTTTAGCTCTGACTCTTCCTATTCGGATGACGTCAGGTTTAACCCATCCCAGGCGGGGCTTTCTCATCGGGAAACAGTGAGAGTAATGGTGTCTAAATCCTATGGTTGTCGGCGGGGGCGAAGGGAGGTAATGCAGACAACGCATTTGGCACAGTGCTAGCAGGTGGCGAGCCCTCCGTTAAAATTCTGTTCTCCCGTCTCCTGGGTAGACACGCGGATCCATGCCTGTCTGGACGGATCAACGCAGGCACGTTTCCACCGGCGTCTCACACGTTCTGACAAGTCGTGGAGGGAAGCAGCAGAAGCAAAGATTTGCTCTCACGGCCCTTGTCATACTCCTCTCCACGGACGTGCTTGCCCTGAGGAGTTTATATCCTAGATGGTTTTGTGGACATTTAGAGACACGCGTGTTAATATAGAGACGCGTGGTGGGTTTTCTTTACGAATAGCATATGTATGCTTTTACTTCCTGGGTTTTTTGTTTTGTTTTGTTAAACAATGTGTCTTGACAAACATATTTTTTTTCACATAGATTTATTCCATTAAAAAAGTAGAAGAACCGCGCTGTGAAGTCACCTGCAATACGGGACGTATTAGGTCAACCCACTTTGTGGACCGACGTTCAGGTTGGTTCTTCTTTTCTTCCTGTGAGGGCAATATAGGGATGAATTTCTTTGAATTGTTGCTTTTTGGGCATCTGCAAGTATTTCTATGGGACGGCAACCCAAAAATATCTTGGTTCAAGGGCCTATTTAAGAATATTTAGGATGCCTGCGTGGCTCAGTGGGTTAAGCCACTGCCTTCGGCTCAGGTCATGATCTCAGGGTCCTGGGATCGAGTCCCGCATCGGGCTCTCTGCACAGCAGGGAGCCTGCTTCCCCCTCCCCCTCTGCCTGACTCTCTGCCTACTTGTGATCTCTCTGTAAAATAAATAAATAAAATCTTTAAAAAAAAGAATATTGTGCTCCATATCACTCGGCATCAGGGAAATACAAATTAAAACCACAATGCGATATCACCTCACACCAGTCAGAATGGCTAAAATAAACAAGTCAGGAAATGACAGATGTTGGCGAGGATGCGGAGAAAGGGGAACCCTCCTACACTGTTGGTGGGAATGCAAGCTGGTGCAACCACTCTGGAAAACAGCATGGAGGTTCCTCAAAATGTTGAAAATAGAACTGCCCTATGACCCAGCAATTGCACTACTGGGTATTTACCCTAAAGATACAATCATAGTGATCCGAAGGGGCACATGCATCCGAATGTTTATAGCAGCAATGTCCACAATAGGCAAACTATGGAAAGAACCTAGATGGCCATCAACAGATGAATGGATAAAGAAGATGTGGTATATATACACAATGGAATACTATGCAGCCATCAAAGGAAATGAAATCTTGCCATTTGCGATGATGTGAATGGAACTAGAGGGTATCATGCTTAGTGAAATAAGTCAATCAGAGAAAGACAACTATCATATGATCTCTCTGATATGAGGAAGTGGAGATGCAACAGGGGGGGTTAAGGGGGTAGAACAAGAATCAATGAAACAAGATGGGATTGGGAGGGAGACAAATCATAAGTGACTCTTAATCTCACAAAACAAACTGAGGGTTGCTGGGGGGATGGGGGAAGGGGGGTTTGGTTATGGACATTGGGGAGGGTATGTGCTATGGTGAATGCTGTGAAGTGTGTAAACCTGGTGATTCACATACCTGTACCCTGGGGGATAAAAATATATTATATGTTTATAAAAAATTAAAAATTAAAAAGAAAAAAAAGAATATTTAAATATTTAAATATATGACATTTAAAATATGATGGATTATGCAAGCTGCTCTCCAACTAAATAAAATATGACAATTCGTACGCTGGCCAGCAGCCCATAAGACCGTTTCTTCAGTCCACTTCCAACACCGAGTACGTTCCTCCTACCTGCCCCCAGTCTGGGCCAGTCTGATGGGTGATAAGCAGTATCTCATTATTGCGTGAATTTGAATTTCCTGATTACTTGTGAGCACGAGCATCTCACGGCTTATGGGCATTTCTTTTCTGGAAACGTTCCTTCCACATTCTTTGCTCATTTTTCCATGGGATCGTTTGTCTATTTTTCTTATTGATCTATATGTGCAATTTATATATGTGGGCTATTATTTCCTGGTCTTTTATTCATGTGACAAATATTTTCTCCTTAGTCTGTCTCTTGTCTTTTGACTTCGTGTTGTCCTTCATCATTTTGATGACACTTTTATGTGGTCAAATTTGTCAGTTACCATTGAGACCTAAATCATTTAAAGATATATTCTTCCCCCAAGATTATATTTTCTTTTAATACTTCGGTGGTGTCATTTGTTATTTGTAGTGGTTTCACCCATAGACATTTTTCTGTGGGATATGTCATGAAGTAAGAAACCTAACCTTATTTTTGCTTGCCCTAGTGACTGCTCTGTTTTTCCAACACTGTTTATCCAATAGTCTATACGTCTCTACTGATGTAGTTAGCCACCTTTCTCATATAATCAAATACCATTGATATGTGGCTTCAAAATTGGCAGCTCACAGGCCAGACCCAACTCTTCTTTGTTTCCATTTAACTGTGTTCATTGTTTTGAATATACAGTTAATGTGTTTCGAATTTTAAAAGGTATGGAAGGCTAGTCCAGCAGAGGCCTGGTGGCTGGGCACCAAAATCTGCTTTTCCTCTCTCGCTGGTCACTTCCGGCCTGCCTTGCAACCGTGCTCACGGGACTGGCCCCAACCAACAGAACGGGAGTGGCACTCCGGGCCTCGGTCCACGGGTGCCTCCCCTGTGACTTCCTCCAGCTCCGGCCCCTCTCCCATGGGCTGAGACCTTGAGGAGTGTGCTTCCTGTCTTGTGTAAAAGGTGGAAGAGCCACCATCAGCTGGAACAGTGCTGCTTGTGTAAAAGGCCCACCCTGGATTATTAGATGATTAGGGAAACACCTTCTCTTGTGATTGAGCCACGAGGTAAGGGAGACACCTTTTTTCTTTTTTTAATTTTTTATTCATTTGAGAGAGAGAGAGCACAAGCAGGGGGAGTGGGAGAAGAAGAAATAGGTTTCCTGCTCAGCAGGGAGCCCGATGCAGGGCTTGATCCCTGGACCTGAGCCCAGGCAGACGCTTAACCGACTGAGCCACCCACGCACCCGGGGAGTCTAATTTTTACAACAGTTCGTGCTGGTTCTCATTGCAGGTTCTCACTGGAGCGTTCCTCTCCTAAATCTGTCTCAGGACCTTCAGTTTTCCTTCCTAGACACAACTGATGTCACTACCCTCTTGTGTGTACTTCTAAAGATATTCTAGACATGTATAATTGTATATACATGCTATATATATATAAAATATATCATTTATTATTTATATTTATAATTTATAAATATATATAATTTATTATTATATAGCATTATATAATAGATATATAATATAATATATAATAGTATTATGTATAAAACATTATATATAACATTTTATTATTATTAATATATATTTTTTTCAACTGATCATGCAAATGGTAGCCCAGTCTATATACCATTCTGTGCCTTGCTTTCTTCAATTAACTGTGCTCTAGCACTCTCTCCCCATTGGAGCTTCCTTGCTGTCTTAGGACTGCACAGCATTCCAGTGCAGTAATCCCCTGTACGGAGATACTATCATTTATTTAATCAGCCCCCTACTGATAGACATTTGGGTTGTTTCCAGTTTTTTTTTTTTTCCTACTATAAACAATGCTGTGATAACTTCTATAACCTGTTTTGCAAGTGTTTGCATGTATTTGTAGGCTAAATTCCTAGAAGTGGAATTTCTGGGTCAAGGGTATGAGCATTTATAATTTTAAAAGCATGATTAAATTGCCTACCACAGCGGTCTGGGCCAGGTTACACTCCCATGGCCAGTCCTCTCACACCCTCATTTGCATGGGGAGGCAGCAAAATGTTCAATTTTGCCAGTCTCATAGATGAAAGTCAGTATCCCATTGGAGTTTTAATTTGCATTTTTCATATAATGAGTAACGAACATCTTTCAGTGAATTTCTATTCATATTCTTTGCCAATTCTTCTCTTGCGATGTTGCCTTTTTTCTAAAGGAGTTCTTTATGTATTAACTTTTTTGCCCTTTGTTTATTATAGGAGATATAAGTTTGTTTGTTTGCTTAACAAGTTATCACTTAGGTTTTGTCTCTGGTTCTGATGGCTTTTGCCATGAAGAAAGCTTTTTATGATCAAACTTGTCAATTATGCTCTTTTATGATTTTTTAGTTCTTTTCATATTTAAAAGGTATTACCCACTTTAAAGTTATAAAACTATTCTCCAGTGGTTTTTCCTATTACTTTAAAGATTTTCTTATTAAAATTTAAATCTTCGGGGCACCTGGGTAGCTCAGTGGGTTAAAGCCTCTGCCTTCAACTCAGGTCATGATCAGGTCCTGGGATCGAGCCCCGCATCTGGCTCTCTGTTCAGCAGGGAGCCTGCTTCCTCCTCTCTCTCTGCCTGCTTCTCTGCCTACTTGTGACCTCTTTCTGTCAAATAAAAAAATAAATATTAAAAAAAAAATTGAAATCTTCGCTTCACTCATTTAATTCATCAAGTATGCACTGACCATAGACTACGTACCAGACACTGTTCTAAGCCCTAGGATGCAGTAGTGACCACAACATTCAAAATGGCTTCCCGGACCTTACCTTCTAGAGGGGGCAAGCAGACAACGAACAACATGGGTAAAGTAAGTAGCATATTATATCAGATGGAGATTATTTTTGTGTGAGACAGAGGTGTAGATTTAGTTTTATTTTTTTCCTGGGTGTCTACCAGCTCCTCCCATCATCTGTAGACATAACCCATGCCACCATCTTGACATTTCCTCTTGATCTTCAATTCCCTTATGTATACATGCTGGTTTCTAGAATTTCCTTTTGGTCCCATCTCGCTCTCTGTTTATTCACATGCCAACACCACTGCTTTAGCCACTGCAACTTCATATCTGGTTTCCTGCTTCATAAGGTTCATCTCCCCCATCTCCTATTCTCTTTTTCAGAATTTTCCTATTATTGCATATTTATTTTTTTAGCACGCACTTTAGAGTCACATGTCTGTTTCTCCCAAATCGTTCTTAAGTATTACTTTAAAGGTAATGGATTAACTCAGGGAGAATCAACACCCTTATGATGGCGAGTCTTCCTATCCAAGAACATGGTATGTCTTTCCATGTGGTTAAGTCACCTGTTACATCCTTCAAGAGCATTTTAAGTTTCTTAATTGAGTTTTTGTGCATCATAGCATTTAGACGTTTTCTTCCAATACCTAAAACATTGAAGAATTGAGAGAATTCATTTTTTTTAATATGGGTTTTTTTTTCCTTCTTGTGGAAAGGGGAAGATCTGGCCACACGGAGCCCATGTCCTGTTAGGCAACGACTGATGGCCCACTCAACAAAGGCTTGCTTGTCACAGAGAGTCACTGTGACAGGTCACTGCCAGGTTTCTGGTGGCTCACCTTTTGTGTCACTGCCTGGCCATTATAGGTGCTAGATTTGGGACCCTGACCAGGCAATTTTTACACTCTCTTCTACAGTCTGAATGCACAATCAGCACAAAGGTTGCCACCCACTCCCCTCTAGGTCTAGCTGCTTTGCCTCCCTCTGGTCCCTGAGCTGTGTGCTCAGAGGGTCCTCCTGGTGCCATTCACCCTTCATCTCCTGATAACCACCCTATGTTTCAGGGTGCTGAGTTTCAAGGACTGGGCTCCACATGCTGCCTTGGCTGTGAACCCAATCTGCCCAGAGCAGAGGCAGATTTCTAGCACCCTTTCTGGGCTCAGTGGGGATGCCCCACCTTAGGCAAAGGCTCGGCTGCCCTGACAGCTGCTCACAGATGACACAGGCTGGAAGCTCCGAGGATTTCACACCTTGTTAAACTTTGGGAAACTCTGACCAAGGACAAAGAGAAAGTGGGAAGGAGACAGCAAATCGATTCCTTTTATTTCTTCCCTGCTGACAGGCTTCTCCAAGGAGCCGTGGTTCCAAACAGCCTGTCCAGGTACATCCTGCCTCTTTTGGTTCCCCAAGTTTTATTTTTTTTTATTATTTTTTTTAAAAATTTCATTTATTCATTTGACAGACAGAGATCACAAGTAGGCAGAGAAGCAGGCAGAGAGAGAGAAGGAAGCAAGCTCCCCACTGAGCAGAGAGCCCAATGTGGGGCTCGATCCCAGGACCCTGGGATCATGACCTGAGCTGAAGGCAGAGGCTTTAACCCACTGAACCACCCAGGTGCCCCAATGGTTCCCCAAGTTTTTTTTTTTTTAAATTTATTTATTTGACAGAGAGAAATCACAAGTAGACAGAGAGGCAGCCAGAGAGAGAGAGAGAGGGAAGCAGGCTCCCTGCTGAGCAGAGAGCCCGATGTGGGACTCGATCCCAGGACCCTGAGATCATGACCTGAGCCGAAGGCAGCGGCTTAATCCACTGAGCCACCCAGGCGCCCCTGGTTCCCCATGTTTTAAAATGGTGGTTCAATACACACGACACAAAGTTCATCATTCAATCTTTTTTGTGTACGCAGGTGTGTGCACATCAGAACGCACAACCTTGTCTTTACTTTCCCTCAGGCTTCATTTCCTAGGGCTGCCTCAACTACATGCCATACAGAGGTGGCTTAACACAGCAGAAATTATTCTCTCACAGCTGTGGAGGCCAGAAGTCTCACATCAAGGTGTCAGCAGGGCGCAGCTCCTTGGGAGGCTCTACGGAAGAATCCTCTTTCACCTCTCACAGCTTCTGGTGCTGGCTGGCGATGTTTGACACCTCTTGGCTTGTAGTTCCATTTCTCTGATCTCTGCTTCCCTCTTCCTTGGGTATGCCCATCTCCGTATCGCTCTTTTTATAAGGACACCAAGTCACTAGCTTTAAGGTCCATCTGAATCCGGCAGGACCTCCCCTTAACTAATCATACCTGTAAAGATCCTATTTCCAAATTAGGTTCCCTATGAACACGAGTTTTGGGAGACAGTACTCAGCCTAGCTCAGGCTCCATTCTTTTGCCCTCCCCGAGTGCCCTGAAATTGTTCTCCATCCCAATAAAGCATCAGCACGTCAGCGAGGTCTCAGGCTTCGTTGGCTCTTTCTAGAGAAACTGGGATTGGCAAATGTTCATATTCCAGAAGAACGCAGTTTAACACATAGATTTGAATCCCCAAAAGGAATTTGACAAACTCGCTCATGTGTCTTTTTATCACACATGGGTTTTATGTTAGTTTTGTGCAATCACGAGAAAACCCACAAGGGCCATTTGGGCTAGATCAGGGTTTTTCTCACTCACACTGTGGACCTAGAAGTGATGTATATTTTCTTATGGAAGTTGCAATAATGAGCAAAAGAAGGAGGTGGAGAGGCCTGGAGAGGAATTATGATATAAAGGAAATGAGTAGAGAGGACTGGGCCAAGGTTGGGAAGAAAGTCAGAGCTGGCTGATGGTCCAGCTTGATGCACTTGTAACTCACGAAGAGAGGGTTCAATAATGCCAATTAAACAGACCTCTGTTTTCCTGCTGAGTCTCTAGTGGCATGCCACAGGGCTCTGTCTTAAATGCTGCCCAGTGTATGCTCCAATCAAATAAGTGGAAGAAAACAGAATAACAGCTTCCTGTTTGTTTGGGAAGGACAACAAATCCATTAGAGGAGAGGTAGCATGTAGGCCTGCCCTGATGGTCCACACGAAGGAACAAATCCAGTAAGAGAAAATCTGGGGGTGCTCCAAAAGCCAACTTTCCAAATCTGGGGTGCTTGTTCAAGAGAGGGGGCTGGGGTCAGGGTGGCAGTTAGTCAGCTGTGAGCTCAGCATGAGGTATGGCTAAGAACAGAGAGGGTGTGGTAGAGTAGTGTTAGGAGAGACCCAGCATTTTTTCACAAGAGCCGGGAAGCATGTGTGGCATGGGGTATGCGCTGTTTAGCTGGCATCCAGAGGAGCCCGGCCCAGGGTCTGCCCCACGGGGAGCAGAGCAGGAAAGAGGCCGGCTGTTGTGGTGGGGGGCTGCCTTGGAGAGAGACGCTTCCTTGGGTTTGGGGTCAGAATGCCAAACACCTTTCCACCTGGAGAGCTGGTTCTACAGGGTGGAATTAATTAACTAATTAATTATTTCAACAGATACTAATTGAACTGCACCCTGGGCTGTTGTGGGGTTGGGGCCATGCAGGGAACAAGACAAACAAGTCTGGTCCTCGTTGGGGGTGGGGGGGTGATCTATGCAGATGGCTGCCACAGCACAGGACCCGCCGAGGGCCGCGACTTTTACAAGGTGCGTGGGGGTGCATGACAGGGACCAACGCTTGGGTTCCGGCTGGCCTTCCCTGACATCCTAATAAATGTTGCCAGCGACATCCATCACGGTTGTCTCACAGGAAATATGTAACCACCGAAGCCCGTTGTTTTTCAAGGAAAATTATCCTGAATTCAAATGTCCTTCCGCACCCAGCCCAGTAATGCTGCCGTCTGAGGCCCCGTGGCTATGCCTCGCATGGTCAGGTGGATGGTGCTCAAGGCCACAGTCAAGGGCTCAGGCTGGACCCAGCTCAGTCATGGACTCTGCACAACCTTAGGCAAGCGCCTATCTTGCCAATGATCTTGTGTACGTCTGTTCTGTGGCTTTGGGGTTATTCCCTGCACCATATACCCACATTTGAATCCGTCCCCGGGCCCTAGTCCCCAGCCCTCTTTATGCTTCTTGCTTTTAGGGACGCAGTCAAGCACTTCCAGGGTCTGTGGCCCAAAGGGACAGTACTCTACAAGCTCGAGGGACCTGTTGGGCATTTGCCCAGTCAATGTCTAGGGAGCCACAGGGAAGTGGGGGCCAGGAGAGAAGTCCCCATGTGGCGACACTCAAGTCTCTGTGTGAAATAAACCAAGCAGCCAAGTCTGGGAGGTCTGAGGAGGAAGTGCTGTGCCAAGCCCAGTCCTTCAGAAGGGCTGAGTGGTTGAGATGTGGGCCAGAGTTGCCCAGACCAGAGAAGAGCTTTCTGGTTCTCCAGCCAACTTGTGTCTGGGGCCTGGGTGCCCTTTGGAACCAACTAGGTCATACACTCATTGGATCCAATAGCTGGAAACTTCTCCAAAGGCCACTCTGCTGGCCTCCAGATCCTCTAGCAGAATCAGGAAGAGCAGAGGTTGCTTTCCTACTCTCTTCATGCCAGGCATTGCTGAAGGACCCAGCACTCCACGGAGGGAAGGATAGAGGGAAACTGACAGACTTTGTCTTCTTCCTGTCCCAGGTGGAAGCAGTGGGCTCTGTCACAATGCTTAGATTTCTTCCATCCTAAAAAACAAAACAAAAAACAAACAAAACAAAACAAAACAAAAAAAAACCCTCCATTGCCATGTCTTTTTCCAGATGCTGCCCTACTTCTCTCTTTCCTTCTTAGTCCAACTTCTGCAGAGCTTCATGAATTGGAGTCTACCGCTTCTGTCCCACTCACTCTCTCCTTGATCCAGCACTACCTGACTCCCATCCCCACCCTCTGAAACTCTACTGCCATGGCCAGCAAAGACTTCCTGGGCTCAGGTCCAGAGGAAGCTTTCCCATTCTCTTGAATCACTTGGCTGCATTTGACCCCGTTGGCCTCTCCCCTGTTCTAAAACCTTCCTCTCTTGGTTTTCACAACACCATTGTCTGTTGATCCAACTTCTACCTCTCAGACTTCTACCTCTTTAATTCCTTTTTGCCAGCTTCATTTCCATAGACGAGCGCTTTTAACTCTGCTTTCTGTTACATCATAATATCATGATATGCTGTGTTTGGCTCTGCCAGCAACTGAGTTCATCTTAGCCTCCCTGGTCAATATGACAGGGATTCTGAACGTCCTGCCTGTTGAGCAAGCAGATAGGTAGAATGAACCCATGAATGGTTAGTTTCTCACTACTCATGGCATTTGCCCAAAGGAGGATGGTGGAATCCAAGGCCAGTATTGGAGGTAATAACTCGTTCACATGTGATGCCATAAGGGTACTTCTGAACTAGTTGAAAGAACTTCTGTCATGGCTCAGTCCTGCTAGACTTCTGGTTCTTTGCAGAATCTGAGCTTGCGACCCTGTCCAGTTAACCAAAACTAAGAAAGGAAGGGGAATGATGAACACGAAGAGGGTCCCTGGAGGGCCGGGGTGATAAGATGAAGAGGTGAGGGAGAGTGAGGCAGAGAAGGGGTTGCTGAGAAGGGAAACATGGGTTCAAGAGCAGAGAGTATGATCCCGTGTGTGCTGAAGGGTTCTCCTGGGTCCTGTGAGGACACCACCACTGACGGGTATGCCAGGATTTGGGATATAATGGCCACTCAGCAGCTGGGCTACTCTTTCTTGTCCTTCTCCTTTTAATCCTTACAGCAACAGAAACCCTGCTCTGGGGACACAGTTTACAGTCTCCTTCTGAGCAGAGTTGTTGCTCCCTCTTCTAGGCCTTCGTCACCTATCCTTGCCTCTGATGCAGACCTGGCCACCCCATGTTCCCCATTCATCCCACTCACTCCCTTCAGACTATAAGGCCCTCTTTATCTCTGCACCTGTGGCCACTAGCTCATGCCTACCTCCTCCCAGGTATTCAACACGATATTGTCTTTCAAGGACAGAGTAATGAATGAGTAAAAAATCCGTAGATCCTGCCCTCAGGTGGCTTCTAGTTTTACTGGAGAGAAGAAAAACATTCCACAAGAGACTGAGCAGACCAGTTGCTGGCTGGTGCATCATTGACGGTGAAGACAGACCCCAGCCATGTTTTCCTGCTTATTTTCTATCAACTCCTCCAGCCCAGAAGCAGGGTCTCCTCGCAAAAGAAACCAAGAGCTCAGGAAAGACACATTTCTATGCTTAGTAGCTTTTGTTATTAATTTGTCATCTACAACAAGCTTAGAGTCAGAATTAATGAGAAAAACTCTTCTATAAAGATACGGCTTGTAAATGTCCGGTGCCTACTGTTCTCTGAGCGTGAGACATAAGAATTTAAATGATCTGTTTATGGGTCTGCTTCTGCTATTGGACAGTTAGCTTTTCAAAGGATTTTTATTGTTTAAAAAGATTTTATTTATTCACAAGAGAGAGAGAAAGAGCGCACAAGTGGTGGAGAGGGCAGAGGGAGAAGCAGAATCCCCGCTGAGCAGAGTCCGACCTAGGACTCAATCCCAGGACCCTGGCGCATGACTCCAGCGGAAGGCAGCCACCCAACCGAATGGGCTACCCGGCACCCCTTATTTTCTTTTTCTGATAGTAATTAGTATGCATCGTGGAACCAGATTTCCAAGGTTGCCATCTGGCTGTACCACTTACTACCTGTGGGACCTCAGTTTCTTCACTGGCGAACTGATAAACACTGGGATCAGAATGGTGTCCAGCTGTGTGGCCACGAGGAGAACTAAACAAACGGACAGTAAGAGTCCGTCTCCCTCTTACCATCTTCCGCTTTGTCCGCCGCGCCCAGCATTGTGCCTCTCACCATTAGGTCTTTAGTAAATGTTTGCTGAGTTGGAAACATAAATAAAAATATTCCCCGGCCTGGAAAATGATAGTAATGCCATCAAACATAGATTTTGTAGATGCAACAACAGAACCCGGACAATAAAAATAAAGTTGGCTATCAATGAATTGGGAATACACATTAGTGTTCCAACGACAGCACAAACACGCAAGGCTGATGATTCCGGGATCTGAAGTGGATCTCAAGTATGGTCATGGCCAAGGGAAGTTCTGGGAGAGGCTCATAACTGCAATCCTACCACATCTCCGGGGATGGCTGCTGCAGCCTTACAAGCCCTGGAAGGTTCTGGGGAGGCCTCCCAGAAGGGTGGTGAGGAGCAGTGCAGGCTCGGTATTTTAGGGGCAAGGAACACTGCCCCCATCACGGAGTCGGCCTTATGCATAGCTGCATGTATCACTGGGCTGAGGGAGGCAGAGGTTTCCCAGCCTCCAGGAATATCCACCTCCTGCAGCCCAGGCGTCTCTAGGGACCCGCTACATTTACCTCCTCCCTCAGAGCAGACTGCTACATGTTTACTCCAAGCCCTGCCACCGATGCGACTGCTGATTCTCTGTGGCTTCGTGACCTCCGGGCCTTACCTGGCAGCTGCTTCCCCACGGTGTCCCCATTCAATGCCAGGGGGATCGTCCCACCGACTTCCCCACTCCTGATTCCTCCCCCAGGCCGTTCAGTGGCTGTCCCCTCAATCAGGAGTCCTTGGGCCCCTTCCTCCGCCCCCCTACCAAGGTTCAGTCAGGAATGGGCCCTTGCTCAAGCCTGGCCTCTGCCTTCCTCTGGAGGGGGGACATGGTGAGGGAGGGGCGGCGGCGGGCGGGGAGCAGGGATCCTGAAGAGGCTGGTGTGCAGGGCAGCCTGGGGTTGGAGCCTTGTCCGGTGGGTGGGTTCCCAGAGGAGAAAGGACAAAGGGTAGGAGGGCCATAAGGGGTGGAGGAAGGTTCTGGTACGAGCCCCGTTGTGGATCTTTCTCCAGGCCCCTGGTGTCTGTGGGCCCTCTGAGGACAACCGCTCTCGAGGGTGCTCAGTTCAGCGGAGAGACTTCTCCCTGTCTCTGCTGTGACTCTCCTTCTGGCGGCCACCATTTCTCTCCCTGTGGGATTTTGGCTGGTGTCTCTGGTGGAGGGTCTGAGGCGGGTGGCTGCCTGAGGACTTGTGTGGCCTCCGTTCTCTCCAATGTCAGGGAGCTCAAGTAGACTTCAGTGGGGGACTCTGGTCTGCCAGTGAAGGCGCCGGGGTGCTGTCAGTGGCCTTGTCTCAGGTGGGCCCCGACAGCCCGGGGTGGTTGTGGGGAAGGAATGAGGCATCACCATCCTTCACCAACCTGTCCTTGGGGACAGGCTCCCCAAGGATCTGCTATGGCTCAGGCTGCCCCCCTGCCCCCGCTCCCGGCCATGATGCGCACACACACATTGTACAACCACACTTTTCCTCTCACTTTAAAAAAAAAAAAAAAAAAAAAGGTAGAAATATCAGGAAATATTTCCACTTTAATTGTCACAGGGAGATAGGCCTGCTAGTTTCCCTGCCGACCTGGTAATGATTCTGCAGCCTCCCGCAGCCCCTCAGTGGCAGGCTGGCCTGGGTCGGGGGAAGCAAGGACAGTAGGGCCACCTCCCCTGCTGCAGCACCAAGGGCACAGGGTTACCTACACCCCAGCTTTGAGAGGGGGCCGTGTGGCCGGGGTTCAATGCATCAGATCAGTTTCTCAGGCACGGTTCACGTTGCATTGAGCTCAGGGTCCTGGGATGGGGGAGACCCCGGCTGGCACAGCAGGTTGGACCCTGGGGTGTGCTCACTCCACTCTCCCGGAGAGTTGGCTGGGAAGCTGCAGGGCAAGCAGCTGGGTGGGGGAGGGGGCAGAAGTCTCCTCCTTCCTGCCTCACAGTCACCCCCAGCTGGTCAGGAGAGCCTGTCCGCATATGCCTTCCATACACACTTTCAGAAGGTTATTCTGGGTTCATTTCCCTTCTTAGCTAATTGTGTCCGTTCTTCCTCATGAGGTCCAAAGGGTCATTTATTCCTCAAAGGTGACATAGGTGTGGGGCACCACGCTGCCCCCCACAGCTTGCTGTCTTGGTTCCCAGTAGTCACCACATGGGCAGGGCTAGCAAAGACCTGGTGGGTGTTCTGGAAGCATCAGAGAGGGGCACCACCTCAGCTGAGGGTGGTGGGAAGTCTCCCAGCGGAGGCAACTAGAAAGGCTACCCTGTTGACCAGGGCCTTTGAAACCAGCAGGTGCTGGAGGCCAGCCTCAGTATCTGGAGCTCACTCAGGAGCCTGCAAATGCTCCTGAGACCAGGGACACCAATCGTCGGGGGCTCCAAAGCAAAAGAAAGCTGCAAAAATCAAAATGAGTCAATGGTCCATTAAATGCCTACAAAAGGTACTATTCTGTCACCCCGTCCCCTGCATCTCCGCCCAACTCCTCCAACGCTCATACAGAAAACACTTTACGTGGCCTTTGGGAAAACCAAATCCTCCCGGTGGGATCAGGGGCGAGGCCTGCAGGAAAGTGGCCCGCCCTGGGGAAAGGCTGAGCCAGCCTGCTGAGGACAGCCTGCTGACAAAGGGAACTACAGGTCCTAGCGGGGACGTGGGCCACGCAGGGCTACAGGACACAAGTGCATGCAGGTGGGGTGGCCAGGTCGTGTGGGCAGGGGCCCCACGAGCAGGAGAGGCAGCCGGGGCGGGGGGGGGGGGGGGCCCCGGGGGGGGGGGGGGGGGGGGGGGGGGGGGGGGGGGGGGGGGGGGGGGGGGGGGGGGGAGGGGTGGACCGCCGGCAGCATCCCGGGTGCGAAGTCACCGTGGGGCCCGAGATCGGAGCATCCACTGCGCCCCCAGGGCCTCCTGCGCGCCCCTCGGCAACCACAGCCGGTGCCACTGAAGATAAACAGGCATCCCACAATTCACCGTGGTTTGTTTTCCCCTCCAACTCCAGATGGCCTATCTGGGGACGGCCGAGGCCCCTGGGTGCGGGCCGTTGCCGTTTTTGATGAGCTGTGCACATATGGATACCCAAACATCTGGAGCGGCCATGTGCTGCTCGGGGCAGGCCAGCCCTGGCGAGCCAATCAGGAGCCCCGGGGCGCCAGGGGGTGCGCGCGGCCCAGCCAGCGAGCGCTGATAAATTATTCATGACCGAGTTATTTGTGGTGCGAGGGGTCCATCAGCTACTTTGATTAAAAATCCAATGAGTAATGAATATGCAAACGCCGGTGACTGCTCCGAGCAACAGATTTGTCAAATTGTCTATACTTCACCGAGATAAAGGAAAATCTCCCGGGGTCCCGAAATTGAAAAACCGCACCGTCAAATCACAGCATTATCTTAATTATCAAATCTCCTTGGCCGTGCAAATACCCCGCGTGAAGCTGAGCGGGGCGATGGAAAAAATCGAGAGAGAAAAAAAAAAGAGAGAGAGAGAGAGATCTGTCTCTGAAACTGGGGGCCTGGCTACTGAGAAACAGCCTGGTGGAGGAGAAGTGATTTTCATTCACATGGTGACTCCACAGCCATTTAATTATTTTAATTAGGCTTAATTAGTGGTAAATTTACAATGATATGCTTGATACCTGGCATTAAATCTTTCATGCATAAATGTTTTGTTAAAACGAGAAAAAGGCAAGTGGCATTTCGCCAGCAATTACTGCTGAATGTTCTAATGAAGGATTAGGCTCCGCCGTGATTCATGAAGACAGGCGGGCCCCAAACTTGTTTGTGAGGCGACCGGCACACCATAACTCAAGTGTTCCCACTAGCGTCATGGCTGTCCTTGTCCCTCCAGGGAGCACCTGCTCTGGGTGCCTGCCAGGGTGCTGGGGGGCAGGGCAAGTTTGGGGGGGGGCTGGCTCCCAGCCCCAAGGTCCCCCCCACCCCCCTTGTGTAGGAGCCACCCCCACTCACGCTCAGAGGGGCTGCTTCTGGGCTGTGTCAACAGCAACAGCGACGGGGGGGTCAAGTGTCACAGAGCAGGTGGTTGGCTGTGGCTGTGGCCGTGGCTAGCTCGTGAGCGGTGGGGATGGGGCCTGGGAAAGAGCCGGTGTGCAGGGAGAGTCGGCTGGAACAGAAGGGAGCCTCTCTGAGTCTTGGCCCAGGTAGGCTGCGGCCCAGCCGAGGGCTAACTACCTGTTTGTCCCAGCTCAGAGCAGCAACAGGTTGCCCTTTGCATAGAGTGACTCTGAAGAGCCTGACGAGAAGTCCCCTGCCCTTCTACTGTCCGGAGGCCCGGGGTCTGCCCTGCTCCTCCCTACCCGAGACTCGTTGGCCAGGAAATGAGGACTGGTTGTCAGCTGCTCTCTCCCCGCCCTCCCTCCCCCCCCAGCACCTGACACCTGGACCAAGATGGCGGCTCCGAGAGAGCCAGGTGGGCAAGAGGGAGAGAGCGAGGCCAGGCAGGGAGAAGATGAAGCAAGCTCTACCAGCCCTGCCCCATAACCCTGTCACACCCTCTCACATCAGGCTCGCCTTGTCTCTGGCCACATGCTTGCTCTGTCCCCAGCAGAAGTCAGAAGTCCAGAGTGTGACCCGGGGGGACCAAGTGCGGATCCCCCCTTCACTTCTGCACTCCTGCTCCCGGGCAGCTGCTGCTGCTCCTCTCATCGGAGGGGGAGACCGTGCCCCGCATATCAATGACTGCTCTGTGTGTGCCCTGGCCTCCTGCCTCCTGCCTCCCTCCTCTCTGTCCTGCACAGATCCCCAGTCACCTCCCCGCCAGGCTCCCCCACGCTCTGTTCCCTTCTCATTAGCTCGAGCTCCTCTTAACTCAGTGCTAATGCTTTTGGCTCTGACTTAACCATTTCCCTGGAGGGTCCTGATGTTATGTTTCTTAAGCCCATTTTGAATCTCCGAACTACGGGGTTATGTTTCCTGGTTTCAGCCTCTTAATGGGCTTTTAGAATTTTCTACCTCAGCTTTTCTTACCCTTTATAAGGAAAGATATGACTATGAATAAGGAGACCTCTCTTCCTTCCTTCCTTTCTTTGTTTTTCTTTGTACCCATTCAAGGAGCGTGTCTGCAGCCAGGTGGGTGTCCCTCTCTTGAAAGTAGCCACTACTTAATCTGCCACAACGGAAGTTCCATAAGGGGAGGGATCTCATTTGTCTTGTTTTCTATTCACCTCCAGCCTACTGTCCTGCACATGCAATGGTTAGGTCCTGCCTAGTGTATATAGTCGCTTCTCTGAGACAAAAGTTATTCAGGACTCCATCTTTTGATGGTGGGAATCCACCTCCCAGGGCTGCAACACTGGGACACATACGTAGTTGTTGAGTGGGAGAAAACTTACATACATACATCATTCTTTTCATTCTAGCAGGGCAGATGGTGACACCCCAAGGTGATGTCCCACAGATACTCTGTGGTTTTGTGCCACCCCAAAAAACAATGGCACACACCCCAAGATGGGCCACGCTCCTCTTTGAGAAACAATGGTTTCAGGGCTGACCAGGCTGGGTCATGGTTGGGCCAGAATATGGGAGCCGCGGGCTACAGACAATAAGGAAAGGAGGGAGCTTTTCAGATGAGGGAGAAGAGCTGTGAGGTGCTGGTGGAAGAGGCATTCCCCCCTGTGAAGGAATGGGAAGTCCCCAAAGGGTCATTTCCACACACCATGGGACAGTTTCACCTACCCTACTCTTACTCAGTCAGATCATGTGGAGCTGGGGAAAACGTTCTTCTCTTCAGATGGAGGTGACAGGCAAGGTCTGATGGCAGGAGGACCCTCTGTCACAGATGAGGAAGGGTCAGGATCCACAGACTTCAAGATGGAAGCCACTAGAAGTGTGCTGGGAAGAAGGTAAGACTCAGGTTGTTTGCTGTTTAATAAAATTGCAGTGATAGGTGCCAAAAAATGTAGTAGAGAAAACACGTTTACTTCTACTCCCTCCCCAAACCCTACCAAAAATAACAATGAAGGAATGAAAATGGAGGCATAAATCCACATTGGGCATGAGTAAGAGGAAATGACATCACATGAGGGATCTCAATAAAATTTTTGAAGCTGGGAAGTAAAAGAGCTAAGGATAGATAACTCCTCAGATGGGAGACAGCCAGGGCCCCTGTACAGGCAAGGGTGTGGAGGTGGACAGGGGAGACAAAATGAGGTAAACTTCCCCACCGTAGAATCCCAAAAAGAATTAGGAACTGGAAATTGAGGGGTGGGGTGGTGCTGAGCCAGGCAGACCCGTCTGGGAATGCATGGTATCCTTGCTGTGGGGGGTCACCCAGACCCCACTGAGAACCAATTTCCCCAGCTCCTGGGACTGTTGCTGGTTGACAGCTCTCAGCCCAAGTCCCTCAGCAAGACTTACCCACAATCAGAGAGAGCACCTTGCCCCAGGTCATATCCCATCCCTGGGGGAAGCCCACATCCATTGTCTTTTCAATGCAGGGTTTAAAAGGCCCAACTGTCTTGCTGAAGATGGGAAACTCTGCAGGACCATCCCAGCCCCAGAGTTGCTACAGGATCAGCTGAAGTCCTTGCCACAGTGGTACTTGCTCACCTCCTCCCTCTGCCGATGGTCCTTCCTTCATTTTTCCCCGGTGTTGACCCCCACTGCACTCCCAAACAAAGTTGAATACAATCTCTGTTTCACAGAGAGAGCCCTTGAGAGAGCCCAACCTAAGAGGGTCAGTGCCAAGAGTGGTCCCAGAGAGCAGACTCTAAAATGGGATTGCGGAGCTGGATTTGCCCACAGCTGGCTGGCTGGCAGTGAGGGTTCCAGCACGCTGACGGAGCGTGGGTGACTCCGGGAATGCTGTCTTGGGGCAACTGTGAAAACATTCACGAATGGTACACTGGGATGGGGTACCAGTGGTGGGCAGTACTCTGGTGGGGACAATACTCAAGACATTTGAGAAGTTCTGGGAGGTAGTAATTATGGAGACTCTCAAGTTCAATGGCTACTGATAAGGGCAATCAGTGTATTGGAGAAAGAAAGAAAAGGCAGAGGGTGCTTCATTAGCAAGGAAAGATTAAGTCTGAGTCCAACAGCGAGTCAACAATCAGGCAGCACATAAAAAGACTTCCGACTCTTACAATTGGAGGGCAGGAAGAGGTGAGGACCAGATCCGGGACTTAATCATAAAAATAGCAGAGCTCTCAAAAAGACTGATTTTTGGACTCAGAAAAGTCTGTCATGCCAAGGTCAGGGCCATGACTGGGGAGGAGGGGGACCCTAAGAACTGGATGGGGCCATCCAGGTTGATGAACTCAAAGTCTTCTATCTCCAGATCCTTCTGGGAATGCATGGTTTCCTTGCTGTGGGGGGGGGGGGGGGGGGGGGGCGGGGGGGGGGGGGGGGGGGGGGGGGTCACAGAAGTTGTGGATCTCTGGGCCCACAGAAGTTGTGCTCTTTTTGCCGTTAAAAGACAACAATCCTGTCTTGCTGGAAGGTGGTACAAAGACCCCTCCCCTGCGAGGCAATGCAGAACTTTCTCCGGACCTACTCCCACCATCCCTGATGATCCCTAGGCCTATCCAACCTCTGTTGGAGTGGGGTGGGGGGCCGGGTACAGGCGGACAGGTAACAGACAGTCTTGACCCAGGTACTTCGAGACAGGTCAACGAAGTCTGATGGCCTACCCATTCTTCATTCCCCAGACTTCAAATGGACATACTTAGTAATTGGCAGAACTAGTCCTTGACATGTGGAGTGAAAGTTATTATAGTGAAGGCTGAGCAGAAGCCTTTAAATGGCATCCCCACCCAGGGCCTAGGCAGTCAATGCAAACCAGTGTGACCTTCCAGGGGCGATGGAATCCTGCGAAGGCTGGTGACTGGAGCAGCGCAGGGCTCACTGGAGTGGTCCTAGTGGGGTGCTTCCCAGATACCTCTCAGGCTGCAGACACTCATTTCCCCAGCTGGCTGGTAGCATTGATGACTCTCAGCTCAAGTCTCTCTCCCAAGAACTTCCCTTAATGTCAGAGAATCCTTTTGCCCAAAGTCACCACCCCTCTCTGGGGTAGCCCCCTTTCCGTGACTGGTCAGTCAGGGAATGTAAAGGCCCAGTCCTCTTGCCTCCTGGCAAGGCAGCTCTTCAAGATCCTTCCAGCCCCAGGGCTCTATGGGATTAGCTGAGTCTTCCCTTGTGACAGCATTTCCTTTCCTCCCTCTACCCAATAGTGCTTCCCTCTCTGGGCACAGCTACATCCTGCAGGAACTTCTCTGTTATGGTCTGCAACAGATGAAGTTTGACCAAGGATTTCCTCCCTTCTTGGCACCATCTTGTCCCTCAGCCAGCAGAAAAGAGCTCTGCTCTTGGAAAGGCTAAACAGGAGAGCCTGGGGGGATGCGGGTACTACTGAAGGTAAGGTGAGTACAAGTCTATCCCTTGGCTCCCGGGATGCTGGAGGCCAGGCTCCTCCCTATTCCTTCCCCAGTAGATGACTTTTTTCTGGGGGAATACAACAGGCCCAAGAGGAAATTCTTGCAGATACTGGCAGAGTGAAGCCACCCACCCAGGCACTAAGAGTCTTTGCACACCTTTTAGCCTCTTACGAGTAAACATGAACGGAAAGACAAGAATTACCAGATATTAGAGGACAATCTCTAACTGGAAAGGCAGATGTCTTATGTGGGACTATTGGAAAAGGAACTCGGGAGAAAGAGAAACAGTATAGAGAGGACATGAAAACTTCCAATAAAAAAGTAAAATCTTAGATAAATACCTAGGGTCTATGCAACAGAAACAGGATGCTATACAAAAGGAACAGTCAGAGAGCTTCTGGAAATTAAAACACGCTTGGTAGACATAAAGATTGTGATGTAAGCGTACTGTGATGTGTGGGAAGGGGGTGGAGGGGTAGGCGGAGAAGTGTGCATGTGAGTGTGTTGTGAGTGTTTCGTGTATGGGAGTATGTATATGAATGAGTGTGGGTCGTATGAGTGTGTGTGAGTGTGAGTGTGAATGGAAATCTAAAATATGAAGTCTCCCTCTTCCCAAGAAGGAAGATCTTAGATGACATCTAAATGTTTTTTTCAACCAAGAAGTGGAAGTGTAAACATTTCACTTGGAAATATGAAGACAAATACAAGCAGAAGTAGCTAAAAAAATAGAAAAAGCGATTTGCCTCTAGGTTCTGGGAAATCAGAGCTGCCAGGACTGCTTTTCACCCAAAGTCCTATGGAACTATTGGGTGGTTTAAAGGCGATGGGTGTATTATCTCATTTAAAATGTAAATCAGATTTTTAAAATGATTTACAGGCCATCTGCTCCTTGGGTAACCTCAGGTGAGTGCCTTGGTTTTCTATAAAATAAAGATCCTATAAAATAAAGATCAGACCACTTGCTTTCTTGGGCTATTCTGAGAGTTCTGCCAGGTAACAAATACAAAGCAAGTTTTCACCTGGAAAGCTCTGTACCAATGAAACTAGCTAGCATGGTTAGGAACATTTTACCCACTGCTGGATTTGGCCAACGAAATAAGCTGGTTGTGCTTTTTGGATGGCAGTGTTCAAAAAGGCAAATCCTTTTTCGTTGTAAAGGCTTTAAATGTCTCATTCTGAGACAGATTGTCTCATCAGAAATACTAACATATCTGGATGATTTGCAAACCAGCCACCAGCTAAATTTGTTGCCTCCTAAAATAGTTTTGAGATGTCTTTAGGACAGGCCCAGTCCCAAACACATTCGTGAAGGCAGCCAAGACTGTCTTTGGCACTCCCACTCCCTCCTGGCCTGCAATCTCTGCAGCCCCCACCCAAGACTCCCTTGTCCCCTCTGCCCCTTTCCCAGTCCTACTCTCCAAACAAAACCTGTTCTCTGGGAGGAACTGAAAACCTAACTACACTGCAGATTACGATATAATGGGCCAACGGTAGCTTATGTCAAACTACCCCTTTCCCAGAAGACTGTGCATTTAAACATGGAATATAGTATTAAGCCAAAGAAATGAAGCTCTAATGGTGAATTAATGCAGAAACTAGACATTAAAGAAGGATATTTTGGGAGATGATGGCATCCTAGTTCTTCTAAAATTATATCACACCCATAAATAGAGTTGGAATCTCTATTTCTCCACACAGGCGGCCCCTTATCTAATGGAGCCCTGCTCTGGGACCCCAGATAGCATCTATGCACAGGAAATTAAGATCCCCATAGTAGAAATAAAAACTTTGATATGAACATACTGAGACGTGTAGGGCTGGGGGAGGGGAGCTTGTGTGTGAGTGTGTACGCGTGTGAGTATGTGGTATGAGGATGTGTATGTTTGAGTGTGGGTTGTATGAATTAATAGAATCCTGGGACTTCACAGATAGTTCTTCAAAGACTCTTTTCTAGCTGCCTTCCTGGTGCAAGAAGTCCCTTCCCAGCATCTCTTGACATATTCACCCTCTATGCCAATGGCTACCTTCTTCCTTCAAGACCTAGCTTAATGCTATTGTGGGTGGGCTTTATTATTAGGAAGGACTTCCTCTTACCAGTTTGAATTTTGAGTCCCCTGATTCTAATCCATTGGTCCCCTTTTCACCCCTGAAACAAAAGGGAACAGCAAGTGGAAACTCCTTCTCAGGGACGGTCCTTGGTTTATGTGAAGACGTTGTTTTGGTTGGCATTTTCCAAAGTGTGTCCCATTGAACACTAGTTCCAAGGGATGCTACTAAGAGGTACATGATGAAATGGTTGGCCAGTCAAACAGGTTTGGAGAATGCTGAGCTAATTGAAGTTGCACAGATTTCTTTACTGCCGGACTTTGGGGACCTTTTGTAAGTTAATGCATCAAACCGTGCTCTGAGAATGAGATTTAGAATGCTCTGTTTTCAAACTTGGGTAACCCTAGAATGTGCCTTTGGCGGGTGCCTTGTGGGATTAGTGTTGGGGAATTACTGTTCTTGCACAACAAGCCCCGTGTTGGGAATCACTGGTGTGCAGGAGCCAGCAACCAGTGACTCACAGCAGCCGACTGTGCACATCTCTCCCCAACTCTGCATTTTGTGGTGGTGCATGGGGAGCCTGAAATTGGCCACCGTGACTGGCGAATGCTATAAGTCAAGATGCTGGGTTCTCGGAGAGCTGATCATTAACCATTTACCAGCACACCACTCAATCAGAGGCCTTGGGTTAAAACCACCAGACACTAGACCTGAAATGAGTCCTCACACCCTTCTGGGTCTCTCCCTCCATCGATCAGTAACATGGAAGCTCGGCGATCCTCTTCTGTTCAGAGATCCTGCAACTCCTCTGAGAATGCCCTTCTAGGCTCAGCATCCCCAGAGCATTTTTGCCCATTTGTCACGTGTCTGATTTCTAAATTTCTCACCACTCTGGCTGGCCACTCAAGATGCCAAATGGCATTTGTGTAGTCAGTGTTCTTCAGAGGTGGAAGTTCCTGGAAGAAGACACCATCCTACAAATGTGTCAGGGTCAGCGTAAGCTGGTGAGCTATAGGAACACCCAGGTAAGGGTCAGAGGCATTTGAAGAGAGAAGACTCCCACACAAGGCCATCCAACATCTTCAAAATGGTGTATTTCTGTCACCAAGGTGTTGCTTGCCTCTCACACTCTCATGCTTACACCACACAGCATTATGTGGTGATATACCCAGATTCTCGGGTGCAGTGTGAACCCTGTCTACCGCATGACCTTGACTAATTAGACTCCCTGTGCCTCCTTCAGTTTCCTTTGCCATAATCTTGGGAAATCATAGCACTTAGCTAGATGATTATTATCGGGATTAAATAAGAACACATGCAAAGCACTGAGGAGAGCGTCTGGCACACAAGTGCTCAATGAGGAGCAGCTTGCATCACTTGTCGTTATTAATCAATTACAGCACTTTCCCACTGTCTTAGATGCCCTTGGTGCACCGCCCAGATCCTCTTTGCCTGGCTAGTTCTCCCAATTCCCAGCTGTTGTGAGTTTGGGATGCTAATAGTTCACAGCTGCACTCTTCTCTGGAGGGTCCCCCTCAGCAGCTGGGACTCTCCTCTCCAGGAGATACCAGGAGGTCATCATCTTCTTGTTCCTACCCTCACGGTCAGCCATGGCCCATGACTGACTGACACAGGGATATGAAAGTCTTGCTTCATCAGAAGACAGCTCTGTGGTACCACTTACATTCCAGAACTCCCCATAGACAAGGCTTTAGCTGAAACCATGTCTTTTCTCAGCTTCTTCTCCTGCATCCTTTACTGTCTCATAGGTTTCTCTAGGGACCACTCCCTTTGCAAAGAAGTTGCATAGGAATGTCTGTTTTGGGATCTATTTCTATCTTGGGATCTACCCAAGATAACCACTGAACCTGGAAACCACTAAACATTGTATCTTATGTAGGGAGAAAATGGGAAAGCCATGTCTTGGCCTGAGCTCTGAAGAAGGGAGTCTCCCCTGATCATTTATAATGCAAGCCTATATCTTGTGAGGGGTTGAGTTATGCCATGGTACTACCTGCAGGGTCTGGGAATCCCCAAATCTATAATTAACATAAAATGATGCTAAGATGGGTAGGATGCCCCTGGGGTATTGAATGGAAGCAAACTCAGACTCTGGCAACATGCCATCAACCAGTTATTCACAGATAAATCTCTATTGACAGTAGTCTCATAATCCTACATAACAAAACACACAAGAAATCTATCCATCTGGAGTGAGAGTCAGGAGACCCATCAAAGAGCAATATTAGATTCTAATGCCTTCCACCCAAAAAACTCTAGGTAGTGGAAATACTAGTCTCTAAAAATGAGTGTGCTTGAAATGAATACCTAGTAAGAGGTGGAGCCAACAACAGAACAAGAACATGGTAATATGGAAAAATAACTTTCACTCTGCAAAAGAACCTAATAGAATTTTTAGAAAGAAAAATTGTTATAAAAAAGGGGATGAGTTAAAGAATGGATTAGATACAATTGAAGAGAGGTTTAGTGAGCTGGAAAATATATCTGAGGAAAATACTTAGGATACAGGGAGTTTGAGACAGAAATATACAAGAGTAGTAAGAAGATATGGAAGGCAAGATAAGAAAACACCGCGTACATCTAATTGTAGTTGCAGAAGAAGACTGAAGAGAATGAGAGAAAGCCAACATTAGACAATATAATGGATAAGAATATTTCAGAATTGCTGATAAGCATTAACCCTCAGACTCAGGAATCATAGATAGTCTCAATCAGAATAAATAAAAACAAATCCACCCCTTGTGCACTACACATTGTGCTAAAACTTCAAAGCACCAAAGACAAAGAAGTCTTCAGAGAGAGAGAACAGAAAAAAATATGATAGATTATTATATTTAGCAACTACAGAGTAATATCAACTTCTAATAGCACCTGTAAACCAAGGAGAAAATGGAATAATATCTTCAAAGAGTTTAGAAAAACAGCCCCTGCCAGATTGGAATTTTAATTAAGAGTCAAAAAAAAAAAAAAAGAAAAAAGAAAAAAGAAAGAAAGAAAGAAAGGAAAGAAAAGCATTTCCAAGATGAACAGCATTTTCTATTAACAGGTGTTCTGTGAAAGACCTCGGGCAGGATTATTCTAGGAAGATGGAAATTTTACCCAGAAGCAAGAACTGTGGTGTAGAGAACTGTTAAAGAAAATAACACACATGTGGATGAATCCAATCAAGTATTTCGTATATCAAATAATTATATTAAATAAAAAACAGTGTGGATCTAAAGTGTTGGATGAAAATAGCATGTAAGATGGGAAGGGCCCTAAAAAAAAATCCCCAGATACATTTTTTAAAAAAGATGGGAAGGGATCAATACTGGTTAGAGTATCCTAAGGCCTTATATTATTTGATGATACAGATTTTTAGTAACTTTAGACCCTATTAAGTCAGGTACACATGTTTAAAAAATTAAGGATAGGGACACCTGGGTGGCTCAGTTGGTTAAGTGGCTTCCTTCGGCTCAGGTCATGATCCCAGCGTCCTGGGATCGAGTCCCACATCAGGCTCCTTGCTTGGCAGGGAGCCTGCTTCTCCTTCTGCCTCTAGCCTGCCACTCTGTCTGCCTGTGCTTGCTTTCTCTCTCTCTCTCTAGCAAATAAATAAAATCTTAAAGAAAATAAAATAAAAATTAAGGGCAACACTAAAACAAGGTCTAAGCTACACACCAATAAAAGGAAAAGAAGAGAAACAAGGAGAAAGATCACTCAAACAAATGGAAGGAAGAGAAGCAAAGAATGGAAAAAGAGTAAACAGAAGGCAAAAATTAAATGATAGATGTAAATCCTTATAAATTAATAATCACAATATATTTTAGTGGTTTTAAATTTCTGGTTAAAATAGAAATGGTCCGATTGGATTAAAAAATTTCAGGCCTCTATTGTCTATCGATCATGTATAAATCATAAGAACATTGGAAAGTTGAAAATAAGAGAACAGAGAAGTTGTCATGAAGGAAAGCATTGTTGAGAGAGGAAAAGAGATGCTGCTGATGGCATCAGTTAGACTGCAGAATCCAACATTTACCCCTTGAGTATCCAGTTACGTGAACCCATACCTATCCCACTCCTTCCACTGCTTTGAGTTAGATGTTTTCTCTTGCAGCCAGAAGATCAAGGCAAAGGTGGACCCATGCCCTTGGGATGCTGGGCACTTGAGGAAGGGCAAGATGAGGGTCAGGTTTTAGGAGAACCTGGAAAGAGGTGGTGGACAAGGCAATTATTCAGGCAGAGGGGAGGAGACTAGATCCAGAAAGTGTCAGTAAAAGAAGGAGAAGAAATGTGAATGTTCCCAGAAGCCCAAGGTGGAAATTCCACTAATCTGACCTTGAAAGTCTTCCTTCATGCAGCCCCTGAGAACATGCTAGAAGGCATTAACAGTGGGGCTTCTCTGCTCAGAGGAGAGTCTTTTGAAAATATTGCCAGGTGCTCAGCCAAACTAACAGTGGTCATTAACAAAACAACAAAAACCAATAGCAAGAATACTTCAGTTGCACCTTAGACGGAAGTATGAGGATGTCCGAAAGTCATTAACTCTAGAACAAGGGCTCAATAAAGCTAAATAAAGATACGCCCTGTATCTGAGATGCGTTGATTTATACATTTCTAGACAGAAACCCAGGAACTGTCTTTCTGAGCTTCATTTTTTTAAAATATGTTAAATGAGATGATTGGACCAGCTCTCGAGCATCCCTTCTCACTTTGAAGTTCTTTGAGTTTATTTAAAAAAATTATTTTCAAGTGTGAGATAAACTGAGTAGAGAAGTGCATGTTGTTCTTTCTGTGCCTCCAAGTGTGTGTGTGTGTGTGTGTGTGTGTGTGTGTGCGTGTGTGCCTGCGCGCGCACGCGCGCAGGCACACACACGTGATCAACAGCCATGTGTGGGTCTGTGTTTTCCTCTCAGTGTCTCACCACGGCTCTCTGCATGCCCACCTGTGCCTGGGCATGACCGTTTGTTCCTTCCTCCCTCTCCTCCTCCTCTCACCGCCCCCCTTCTCCTCTCCTTGCAACTCTGTGAGATGCATGAACATTTCTCAGTTATGTGATGTTCTCAGCAGGAGGATGGAGCCAAATAATGGTGCTTCTAGTTATTACTCTGATGAATCACAGGGGAACAGCCTTCACCAAAGTAGAACGGCTTGCAGAGAATATGTTCATTCAATTAAAAAAAAAAAAAGAAATTGAAAAATAAGATACTGCCAACATGGAGCTCTGAGTTATGTTGGGTTTATGCAGTGCTTCTATTTCCAATTCAAGCAAGTAACACACCAGAGAGGCACCTGGGAGCCAAATCCTCGGGATGGGGGAGGGGTTCCCACTGCCAACTAAAAATCCTGTGCATCAGGTGAAGTTTCCGGAACAAGGAAGGGTAAGTGTAGAGAGCCCTTGGCTTCCCTCAGTCTAGTCTGAACAGAGATGTTCAGTCTGTGCTGGAGATGTTATGGCTCCAAACCCGGAGAGCTGATTCTCCTGCACCCTCTGCTGCCCAGGCCGCCACGTTTTTTTACCAGTGATTCCCTCCCCCAACCCCCTAGCCAATGGGCTCCCGCATGGAGGCCTGCTGACCTATGAGGTAGCCTGGTGCAGAAAGATGAGCCAAGCCAGTCAGATCCTGTTTCTCTGACCCTGGACTCTGCATGGCAGGATTTTGGTCACAAGCCATAGAACAAAACTTCGGCTATCTTAAGCATAAGAGGAGTTTCGAGGCTCACGGAGCTAAGGGAGTTAGGAGGGTAGCACAGTAGACTTGAAGGAGCTTCAGGAATTAGATCTCTCCTGCTCTCCTCTGCTGTCATCTCTGCTCCTTGTGCTTGACCACCTGCTGCAGACAGACCACAGGTGGCAAGGAAAATGGCTGCCACCAACCCACGTTCACACTTTCCTGGCCCAGCCTCCTCAGTAAAAAGACAGTGATCCCAGGGAAGATTCTGATCGGTCCCGCCAGGTCAGGTGTACCCCTGGACCTCCCACAGCTGCCAGGGACCAAGACAACTGGAGGAGGCAGGCCTCCATACCTAAGGGCGTCTTTAAGAGACAAAGCAAGTGAGAAAAATATTCGAGAGGAAACATAACAAGCTACCATGACCTAATGGATTGTCAAAAAAGAAAGCCCCAAAGAGCGGAGGCCAGATTTTGGCCCCAAGCCCGACTCACCGCTGGCCTTCCCGGATCTGGAGCAGCCCCGGGAGAAAGATTTTTGTACCGTGGAGCGCTGAGTCTATTTACTAATCGCCTCTCAGAAGGTGGCTGCTGGAATAGATCAGGATAACTCGATTGTAAGATTTTAATGACATAACATTGAGACCTGGGGAAGCCTGAGCCCTGCAGTCGATCAATTCACATCCCTTTCACTCAGACCCAAGTGACTGAAAATCATTTTGCTCCCCAAGCTCTTAAAGGTCAGGAGTTGAATGCTTCAAGAAAATCTCTTTCTCTATGGCAGGAAACCTCTTGCATTTAGCATCCTGTCAATCAGGAGCACCCCAAGAGTCCTCGGAAGGGGAGTGCAGAGAAAAGGCGGGCTGTGTTCCTTTATTCCTTTTCCCCTGGCTGGGCTGGTGGGGGTGTGTGGTGGGAAGGGGTGGCATGAGGTTGTTGGCTGGGGGGTGGGTGGGAGCCCAGAGAAGCCTGGTTGTTAGAAGGTCCTTGTCTTCTCCTAAACTGCCTTGCGGTGCCAACTTTAAAGTCCCAGAGCCATAACGCCCCTCCACCCTCTACAACTCATCCCCCCCAAAAGTTCTGTTCCAGAATGTGCCACAGTTTGGGAGGGAGAAAGGGAGAGGCTGGGGTGAGCATCGAGATCAGGACATCCTCCCCTCCCCCCAGTCAGCTCTTCAAGAAAACCCTCTTTTTCAAATCCTCTCCTGCGGCTCAGGGCAGGTGTCCAAAATGCAAATGAAGCCCCCGTGCCTCTGGGCCCCAGCTTGGCAGGGAATCTGTAGCTATGTGTCCCCCTCTGCTAACTGGGCTGTAGCTTAATGACATGCAAACGGGAGGGACACTGTCTATCAAATGGGGCCTAATCCCTTTGTTCCTACCTGCCAGCCGGGCAGGCTTTTCTGCGTCAGTTTTGGCTGGGAGGACAGCTGCGAGGTGCTAATGGGCAGCGCTGGGCAACGCGGCTCCGGTTGCCTGGTAACCAGGCGCTCTCAGGCGGCCTCAGGTGACGCCTGGGCTCTCCCAGCGTGCAGCACGAAGTGGGGGTTCTTCAGCCTCTGAGTTCACACCCTAGAAGCTTGGTGCATCCCAAGGATTTGGGGTTCTGTGGACAGCATATGACCTTGGGCAGGGAGCTTTACTGGGCCCCAGTTTCCTTACCTCTGAGAAGAGGCAGCTGTTCTTCAATCAGGGTGTCACCCAGGAGGAGGCGTCCTAAAGGCCAACCCCCATCTCTGACTCAACCTGAGCTGTTCACTCCTTCTCCATCATAGGAGTTGGGATTCAGAGTAGAAAAAAAAATAAAGATTCATCGGCTAAGATAAACAATTGGAAGACGGTAGGTGCGATGACCTGTCATGCCTTTCCTGCTTCTCCTTTATCAGGCTGTGGTTTGCCCCGAAAAGGCCCCTTTGGGGAGACACACCTGGGTAGCTCCAGCTCTCCATTTCATAGGAGATAAAATGGAAGCCCAGAGAGGGCAAGGGAGCTCCTCAAAGTCACACAGCTGGCTAGTGCCACGCCAAGATCCACCTGCAGTCTGCAGATCCTAGATGGGAATTCTTTCTACAAAACTCACCACAGAAGAGGCAGGGCAGTTTAGGAGAAAGATCTGGTCTCTAGGTGCATTTCAGCCACAGCATTGTGTGGGTATGAGAGAGTCAGAGAGTTTGGTGCTAATGCCAATATTGGCCGTGTGTGTGCGCATGTGTGTGTCTCTGTGTGTGTGTGTATGGTGTGTGTGTCCATGTATGTGCCCCCCTCGCGGGCACACTGCACAAGCACGGTCTCGTGCCCGCCTACCTACAGCAGATGTCATGTGAGCATGTGAGCCCTTGCTGGTTGCTCGGCACTAGCCCCCTGCGATCCAGTGGGGGAATCACGACACACCCCTCAGGCCAGTCTAGTCTCGGGTCTCAGGACTCCAGACAGAACAAGAGACTAGTCCTGAGCCTCACTCACATTCACGGAGGCTCCAGCTAAGTTTTGTGCAGGCTCTGGGTGAGGACTTGTGCTTGCCAACTCATTTCATCCTCAGGCTAACCCTTTTAGACAGGGATCATTGTCATCCCCCTTGTGCAGCTGAGAAGACTGGAGGCTCAGCAAGCAGGGGAAGTGTCATGACCAAGGTCAGCTGGCTATTAGGGGCAGGGAAGTAGAATGAAGGAAATAGCTTTTTGATTATTAATCTGTTATTGCTCCTAGTACATCCGAGTCTTCCTTTAAAAAGATCTCTGGGGACTGGTTAGCCAAATGACCACAACTCCCTCTTGTATTAATAACCTAATGGAGGCAGCTTGGTCTAAGTAGAAAAATCCACGGGAGAATAGGTGGCACTTCCCACTCCCCTCATGGCCAGTGTGGCCTCTCTGGACCCTGGACAAGGGCGGGGTGGGGGTGGGGTTCCCTCCGAGTTCCCTCCCAGCTCACCGTGAATGTCTCAGCCCCCAGCCAGATCCTCTGCCAAAGAATAGTTCACTGGGCTCCGCAGAAAGTGAAAAACCTGCTAAAATTTCCCAAGAGCCATGAATTTGACTGTTTTCTAACTAAAGCCTAAGATGCCAGAGGGGATCTTAACTATCTATGGGATTTATCGATCTATCAGTCCCAGGCTACCTGGGAAACAATTAGAGGTCAACACGCAACACAGAATGAAATTTGCAGCCGTCAGATCAACCATTGGGAAATATCCCCTTGCCCTTTTACCTCTACTTGCCGTCAAGAGAAATCCTTCCCGGGCACAGAACGGACGTCAGGGCTGGGAGCCATGCAGGGAAGGCGGCGACGAGGCCCTGCTCAGCCTGGCCCTGCCCAGAGGACACTAGCCTGGGAACCTGGGCATCCCGGGCCATCCCATCCTGCTGCTTATTTGCCGTGGGATCTGGGGAAAGTCACCCCATTTTCTGGGCTTAGTTGGGATTTTTCTTCATGTGAAAAATCCCATTCTGTGTATAAAAGTCCCGACTTCTACCTTTCTAGTTTGGCTGAGCCACAGATAATTGGCTGCAAAATGTCCCTCCTTGAGAAACAGTCTGAGTTGCTCAATGACAAATATAGGTCATTGTTGTCTCCTTGTCCCTTTACTAGCCCATCTGCCACCTCCTGGCACCCTCTCCCACCCTTCACCCGGGGCCTACCTTGTGCTCCACCAACTGGTAGCCAAGTCCCAGGCAACATGTGATCTCGTAATCGCTTAATGGGACTCCATCGAAAAGTGCTCACGTTCTCACAGGGAGAAGGGGAGACCCAGCAACACGGCTGAGTCTTGAGGGGTGGGGTCAGATACTGTGGCCCCGGGGAGTAGGAACCTGGTTTTAGATGGGGCTGGGAAGTGATGCTCTCAGCTGCCCACTCCGGCCCCCCCATTAAATACTTGGGGACGGGGGCACCTGGGTGGCTCAGTGGGTTAAGCCGCTGCCTTCGGCTCGGGTCGTGATCTCAGGGTCCTGGGATCGAGTCCCGCATCGGGCTCTCTGCTCGGCAGGGAGCCTGCTTCCCTCTCTTTCTCTCTCTGCCTGCCTCTCTGTCTACTGTGATCTCTCTCTGTCAAATAAATAAATAAAATCTTTAAAAAAAAAAAATACTTGGGGACGATCTGGATGGAGCAAAGATTATCTGTTTCCTTTCCTGCAAGACACACAGCCCTGATATCTCCAGGGGGTGAGAGAGTATTTGACCTGTTTCCAACTTTTTTCTGAGGGCCTCAGTTCTGAGAAAGACATTTTGGGCAATGCTGAGCTAATCACCCTCTATTTTATTTTATTTTACTTTATTTTATTTTACTTTTTTATATTTTATTTTTAATATTTTTACTCTATTTTATTTTTTACATTTTATATAACTTTATTTTTTATATTTTATTTTACTTTATTTTATTTTTATATTTTATTTTACTTTATTTTATTTTATTTTATTTTACTTTTTAATTTAATTTAATTTAATTTAATTTAATTCCCCCCCCCCCCAATTTCGAGCTGAAGAATCTCAAAGCCCTAGCAGCTCACAAGACGCAGGGCTGGGTCCAGGATTTTTCATGCCTGCGTTCTTACCCCACTGTCCTGCTCTCTCCTAAGGCACGGTATGATCTGGTGTTGTCAAGGCCCATTCTGCTGAGAGCTTCCGGAAAGCCACTGTCCTGGACTCAGCATCCCCAGGCGTATGGGCTCCCCAGCCCTGTCCGCTTCCCTCTTCAGGAAGGGGCCCACCTGAGGGGATCGTGACCCCTTTTTTGTGTGCCCCGGACTGGATCCGCTCCATCCTCGAAGCGCGGCTCAGCAGTAGCTGAGCTCAGGAGCCTGTGGCAAGAAGAGTGGTGCCTGGGGTGTTGTTCTCCCTGCAGTGTGGGCAGGTCACGCCAGCTCGGCATCTCCACGTGGCCTGAGCCTAGGGACCCGTGTTGTTGGCGTCTCTGCCCCAGGCAGGAGGGACGGACGGGCACAGCTCTTGCCTGCAGCCTGGCGTCGCCGTGCAGCCTGGAGGTGAGCCACAGTCGCTCCGTCTGCCACCGTGGGCGGTCCCCAAGCCCGCGTCTGTGACCTTGGCAGCCTCTCTTCCACAAGCCCTTGTTTTTCCAAGCTTGTCGTTAGTGCCTGAATCCAGGCCTCCCTCACTTTCTGGCAGTTGTCTTGGCTTCCGCCAGACGCTCGGGCCTCCTGCCAGGCCCCCTTCTGCCCTCAGCCCACTCACAGCACAGAGCCCCAACTCTTTGCAGGTGCCACCCCCCAGTGCCTGGCCCTCAAACTCCCCGCTAGGGATGATGTTCGCTCGACACTGCAGACACACTAAAACTCACTGAATTGTACCCTTTCTAAAACAGTGAATAGGTGATTTATATCTCAATAAGACTGCTGTTTAAAAGGGGAGGGGATAGTAAAGCAACTCTCTAGTCACCCCAGCTGTTTATTGCAGTGTTTCTCAAACTTTTCTGCCAGAGCACCCCTAATAGCAGAGGAGACGGTACCTCTGGGCCTGGAAGCAGCCCGAAGCTGCCTGTCTCAATCATTCGTTCCTTCATTCATTCGGTGAGTATTTATTGAGAGTTTTCTGTGTGGCTTAATTACGCAGAAAATGTCTTCTGAGTCTCCTGTTTTTATTTAAAGCTGCACATGCATTTTGTATTCTAGTCAAAAATGTATCTGTGATCATTCTCTCACATATTTTCCCTAAACTCTTCAGTTAGTATTAGTGCCTTGGGAAGATGCTCCTCGCAGGCCCCGGGCTTTACGTACCATCTACCCCATCCCCTGTTCCCCGGGTGAACCCAGAGCTGGGGCGGGGTGTTAGGGCTGACTCTCTAACATCTCACCCATTCTACCCCCTCAGGTCACAATTGGAGTTTGGGAAGGCTCCTTCTCAGCCCAGAGAGCGCGCCTGAGAGGTGCCAAGGGCATTCCTTTCGTCCTTGCCAACGGCTGGCTCGGGATGGGGTCTGGGCTGCGAGTCTGGCCAATGAGACCCGACACCAGAGGTTTCTCAGGAAGCCCCTTCTCGTTCTCAAAAGAGAACTACGGGAAGCTGTGCTCTCTTTCTCTCTCTGGCTGGAAACGAACGAGGGAGCCCTTTCCCCTGATGACCGCTCACAGATCTGTCCTATCCATGAGCGTCTACAAGCAGTCCTAGAGACTGGAAGCAGCCTGAGAAAGTCATGAGAAATGATTGAGCTCGGCCCTTGATGGAACTGGGCCTGAAGCTCACACGGCTATGTGACTCAGTACAAAGTAAGTCGGGTTGTATTCCTGAAGCTGTGAGCGCTCTGATGACTGGAAAGGACTACAGGTCAAAGTTAAACTTTTTAGCCAGGTTTTTAAGCTTTTAGGCTCCATGATTCGGCTCCCTCTTCAAACTTAGGTGGGTTTAGTACCCCCTCCTCACGCTGAGTTTTTCAGATTACATGCCTTCCCGAACTAACCAGACTTTTCCTTACCTGCCTTCCTCTCCTTACCCCTTCTACTGCCCTTGCTCACCCCTTCTGCACCTGCTGATCTGGGGCTGGTGGGATCCGCAGGCTGCAGGCAGCTGCCCAGAGTCGGACCTGCTTATTCCGATAGGGCGGCATCTGCCTCTCTCTGAAGAGAAGCCTGGGGTCTCCTGATGGGGTCCCCACTGAATAGACATGGGGTGGGGGGGCCCCAATGTGCAGGCAGTGAGGAGGCTCAGAGCAGAGGGAGAGATGCAGACATGAGTGAGAGTTGGGGAAGGAGAGGAGACGGGGGATAAGCAAGAGGGAGAGGGGGCAGGGGAAGGGGGGGCGGGGAAGAGCAGGGAGAGCAGGGAGGGGCGGGGATGGGAGGCTGCAGGAGCCATCGGCAGCAGCAGGGAGGGAGCCAAGCTTGAGCTGCATGAGTGCATAGCTAAGTTCCGGTGGGAGCAATATTATCAACAGCACTTTACCATACAAGTGATTCTCATCACAGCTGGTGCTAGGTGGGTTGGGAACAGCAATAAAAAACCAGTTTTATTAAAAAAAAAAAAAAAAAAAAAAAAGATCATCCAGGTTATTTGAAAAAGCTGTACACACACGCCCCTTCAGGTCCTAGTTCAGCGTGTGTAGGCAGCCCTGCAGGGACTGAGGGCCCGGGCCCTAGCATGGCGATGATGGGAACAGAAGCTCCCGGACACACACACACAGACACACACCCATGCTCACTTGTGCACACGCACTCACAGAGGCCACAGGAAGGGGCTGCTGTGGACTCTAGGTGGAGCCCAGTAGGTGGGTCCGGAGGTTGGCCTCCTTGGCAAGGCTGGGGGCCAGAAAAAGAAGAGGGTCCTCCTGAGCCCCTGCTGGATGCCGGGCCCTGTGCCAGGCGTGCCCGCACGTGTCATCCCATTGTCTCCAGAGGAGCTTTCCAGCCTACACTGAGCTTGTCCGTCACACACAGCCTCTGAAAATAAGTCCACACGTCACAGAGGCCCAAAGAAGGCTGGAAGAATCAAAGAATGCCAAAAGAATTGTAAAATCAGAGAAAGTCATGTTTTTAAGCATCTCCAAAGATCACTGGAACGGGAGTTTTAGAATGGTGCGGTTCAGAGCTCTGAGGTTCTGGGTTGGGGATGCCCTGTGGTGATGGGTGTGGGAAAGAGGCAGGGAGCAGGAGTCCCTAACTCCAGTCCTGCCCTTTTATGGCAGAGTAATTCTGTTTTCATTTTCTGTGCTGCCTAATATTAGCGTTTAGCAAGATGTAAAATAAATCAATGCAATGGAAAAAGAGTTCTGATTTAGCTCAACCCACTTTGCAGGTAGAGACACTGAGGCCCTGAGAGGTCCCCTTGTTTGCTGGGACAGAGGTGTGTGCCTCACTTAATTTTTTTTAAAAAGATTTATTTATTTATTTTGGGGGGGTTGGGGAGACGCAGAGGGAGAGTCTTAAGCAGATTCCCTGCTGATCGACCCATCGACGGCGCGGCTCGACTTCTCCACCCTGAGATGACACCCTGAGCTGGAACCAAGAGGCGTATGCCGCCCAGGCGCCCCGTGATGTGTGCCTCCCTGTAAGGGGTTGTTCCCACAAGCAGATTTTCTTCCATTGATTTTCTGAGAATGTGTGCTTACCGGGGGCTGGTGGGAGATGGGACAGAGATGGTTTATTATTCACACTGAAATGGTATGCATGAAAGCACCAGGCTTAAGTACGGATTTTTCAATTTTCCACTCTGTTCTCCAGCTATCCAGAGTCTTATCTTGGCAGATAAGCTGTCCTTGCACGTCTAATATATTAGTTCCATAATGTACTTATTGATTCTAAATATTGGAGAGGGGAGGTTTTATTTTCTCCTTGTCTCCTTGTCTATTTCTTTTCTTCTTCTTCTTCTTCTTCTACTTCTTTTTTTTTTTTTTAAGCCACTCAACTCTCCATGGGGTTTACTTAGAGCCACAGTGTTTCATAAACCAGAATGGATTTAAACTTTATTGCCCCTCTGTTTTATTGCTTCTGCTGGGTGATAGCGTAAATATTTCCGGGGTTGTTAATGGTCCCTAATGTGAGCGGGGACTAGAGGTTTCTGAACAAATGGTTTGTTGCTAACGGGTTGGAAAACGTGATTTTTAGATCTTTCACCAAAGCTAAATGTAACAGCACCTCGTGTTTGGCTATGAAGTGGTATTTCTCAAGGCTTGGTTTACCGTGCATCCTCACCTTACTGACCTTGATGACGGCTCGGTGAAGTTGGGGCAGCAGACGTAAAGGCAAAGACCAGTAAGGACAAGTTTCATACACAGTGTTGGAGCCATAATTGATGCTGTGATGTTTGGTAAGCTGTGCTGACCAAGTCTACTTTGTACACACCCCAGCGAGAGGCTTTCTGTGTCCTACTTCCTTCTCTCCAGCCCGTAAGGAGTTGCTGTTTTCCGAATGAAAGGAGGAGGTTGAAACTCATGGAACTAGATGACTTCCCAAAAGTTGAAGGTCAAAGGTAGCTCAGCCAGAAAGTGAAGGGGCGGGGATGGAGTCCCGGAGATGCCAGGCTCCCCAGCACTGAGTATTAAATGCAGGACAGTGTGTCACCTGCCACATCTTCAGGAACTCACTGGAGGACAGATAAATGCTCAGATCCCCCACATGCCCACGTGAAAGGGGGCAGGCAAGGTCAAGGAACTCCTTCTCTGTCTGCTTTGGGAAGAGAGCTCCCAAAGGAGCTCTGAGGAGATGTGACCTAAGACCTGTGGTCCAGCCCAGCCACTGGGAAACCCCTGGATGCAAGAGTAGCTAGGCTGAGGGGGTCCTCCCAAGTCACCTATCTCCAGACCAAGACAGGCTCAGCTCACCCAGTAGGACAGGAGCATTTTACTTGGTGTCTTCTTGTTTGTCTTTATGATGGCTTATTGGTCAAGTCCACACACACTGAGCATCTACCACGGGCTCCCACATGCCAGCTGCTCCTGGTGGCTCAGTTCCTCTCTATTCTTAGTAACCCTAGTGAAAGATACCCATGTCCTGGACTTTTCCTCATATCTGAAAACCACCATAATTTATCCCTTCTGTTCCCCATGTCCTTCATACACAGTGCCCCACCAGCAAATCTGGTAAACTAAGCCCTTGCTATGTTCCTTCTTCCAGAAAAGAAGTAAAGACCTCCTGAAGCAATCAAAGCCAGAAAGATCTGGATTGAATTCTACCTCATCACTTACTAGCTGTGTGTTCTTAGGCAACTCACATAACCTGTCTATGCCACATTTTTCTCCTCTGCAAGAGAGGTAGGGGTTCTACTGAGTGGTGACTGCAAGGAAACTTCCCCTTTCTTGGACCCTTCCCAGTTCTTGTGGAAACACAAGCTAATGTGTTTCGTCCATCCTTCAACTTCGCCTCTCCGCAGAAGTATTTTTTCCCTATCCCAGAACTAAGGGCTGGCTCTTGCTCTGTGCTCTAGTAGAAGAATTTACTGTTAGTCTCGCAGATTGCCAACTCAACCAGGGCAGGAACCACCCAGCACAAAATATTGTGTGAAGCAAATTGAGAGGATGGTTATTTCCCCTGGTCTTTGTGCAAAGGCAGCCATGATAATTCCTGGCTGATTGACCTGACCCTATCTGGATCCCAGGAGAGGGACTCTATTTCCAGGCAGGGACCCCATTCACTGACCTTTTTGTTTTCCATCTGTACAAACCACCCATTCAGGCCACTAATCTTCAAAGGCCAGCTCACTGCCTATGCCTTCCAAAACCTTCCCCAAAGTCCACTTTTGTTGGGAGTGAATCTCATTGTTTTGGAAAGATTTGTTCCCATATTTCTACCCATTCAGTTCTCTCACTCATTCCCTAACTAAATCAGGGGCTGACACTCAGCAGAAGTCCACTACCTAAGTCATGAAAAGCCTCAATTCTAAATTTAGGGGGAGAAACACTAAGTCAGTATCTACAGCACCAGCTGAAAGGGAATTGGGGACCAACACAGCCAATAGGTAAAAATCAGCTATGGTGAGCATAGCCCCTGTTTCGGGGCATTTACACGGTAAGAAAGGGGTCAAAAAATGCTTGAGAATAGTTGGTATTCTTAAACTGGTCACCAATGCCCTCTGCCATCCTGTGCACATTTTACTTTTGTTGAATGAATGAAGTGTAGTGGATGGTGCCCATGGGATTTTTCTTGGCCTTGAAAGTCCTAACAGATCTAATCCATGGTGGGTGGTGGAAATAGGACCGTGCTGTTCCTGAGAAGTGGGGTCAACTACACTTGGTAAGGGCTATCGGGTCTCCACACTGGGGGGCTGGGACATTCTTGAAAGAGACAAAGAGGTACAGAGTTTTAAAGACACAAACTCATGCAGAACTGGAGAGACAGGGACTGTGAGATAAATGAAGGAGTAGAGACAAAGAGAATAAGTCACAAATACAAGGAAAGAGGCACAAAAAGTAGGGTTGGCCCGAAACAATCAAGAACAAGAGGCATGAGACCTTGGGAGGTTTTACTGAGTACCTAGGAAGAAGAAAACACAGTTCTGCCCTGGGAACTCTTGGATGTAGCCACGGGGACAAGAGGCTTGCATCTATGAAGGAATGGCTGTCTCTCTACCCCAACACACACACCCATACTTGGCAGAGGAAAGGTTTGATGGCAGGGAGCAGACCTCTCTGTCTCTTCCAATATGTCCAAGCACCAAGTCTGACTTCTGTCCCTTCACTCAAGCCTTCTGCAATTCCCTTTCTCTGACCACACAACCAAGTAGTTAATTCTTTTCATGGTAAATTGTCATGGGTCACCTTCAACTTCCTGACCAGGGGATGGTGTCGCTTAGATGCACCTGCCACAGTTCTTTGCAATGTGACAGAAGACCAGAGAGGGCTCCATATAGAATATAGACTAGTTAAGGAGGAAAGGAGAACAGGACTCAGCCTGGAAGGGAAGGTGTGAGGAGATACCCTACTTCTCACTCCTTCCCTCTGGTGGAGGGTATTGGAGGGGGGAGTGGGAAGAAGGAAGCGAGTGAGGGGAAAAATATACACAATATGTCTTTTCCATCCACCCTCTGTTGGGGGAACCACCCTTCTCATTTTCAGGGTGGAAAGCCAAGTCAGGAAACAGAGGAAGAGAAGCCAAGTCTTCGTGTCTTGATGGAACCCGTGTGTCAGCAGTGTTTGAAGCCAGCTTGCTTCTTGAAAAGTTTAATCCGTCAATATACACTACCCCCCGCCTTTTTTTTTTTTCTTTTAAAATTAAGACCAACAATTTGACTAATATAAGAAGTAAATAGTAAGTGTAATTTATTCAGGACGGGGTTCCAAAAATAGTTCTAAGTGGTGTGGTAATCTGAGGGACATGCTGGCCAGTGGGGTGTGGAGACTTCTCTTCATCTGGGAGTAGAGAAGGCCTTTCTGAGTGGCAGGCAGGAGTCAGCCATGGAGAAGATTGGAGGAGGGCCTTCTCAGCTGGGGCATCGCAGGTGCCAATGCCTTTTGCAGGGAACAAGCTTGAAATCTTGAGGCCCAGAAGGAAGGCCTCTGTGGTTGCAACCAAGTGAACAAGCAGAGATTGAGAGAATGAGACAGACACAGGGCCCAGAGGGCCTTCAGAAAGAAGATGGGGAGTTCGGATTTTATTCCAGGGTGGAAAATCATGGGGGAACAAAACCATCTAACCATCTTGGCTACTATGAGGAGAAGGGCCCACAGGGGAGCAGGGGTAGAAGCAGGAAGGCCAGTGAGAACTCTGATGTAATAATCCAGGTGATCAGTACATGGTGGCTTGGACAGTGGTGGGTGGAGGAGATGGAAAGAAGAGGGTGGGTTCTGTGTGTACTTTGGAACAACCCATACGATTTATGAGCACTTTGGGCATAGGAGGTGAGAAACCAGATATTTCATCTGATGATGGAGACTGGGGAGCAACAAGTTTGGTAAATATATGTGAACTATCAATGTAAACGGGCCTTAGGAAGTTAAAAGTGCCAAAAAGTATGCTCTGTGGGGTCATCTCCTGAAGGCAGGGGCCGGGTTCAGCCTGGAGACTGGCTCAGAGTGAGCTGGATTACTGAGTGTGTCAGCTGGGTAGGCAAGTGGCTAAGTGTATGGATTTTTGGAAAGATGGGTGGAGAGATGGATGGATGGGTAGACAGATGGTTGGATGGATGGATGGATGGATGGATGAATGGATGGATGGATGGATGGATGGATGGATGGATGGACAGGTGGATTGGTGGGTAGATTTTTGGGTAGATGGGTGGAGAGATGGATGGATGGGTAGATGGATGGTTGGATGGATGGATGGATGATGGATGGATGGATAGATGGATGGATGGACAGGTGGATTGGTGGGTGGATTTTTGGGTAGATGGGTATAGGGATGAGTAAATGGATCAGGATAAATGGGTGAGTATTTGTGTGGGTGGATGAGTAGATGACAGGCTTCATCCACTTTGAATGTCAAGATTCCATCAAGGAGGCTCAGTGGGGACTGACTTAAAAGGCAACTGGATTTCAGCATCCTTGGCCTGGAGAGAGGTGAAGTGGAGACTGGAACACTACAGTCCTTTGAGCCTAGAAACCAGAAGTACAGATTCCAACCAGCAACTTCCACACCCTTGGGAAGAGATAGATGAGTGGAGTGTCATCCCTAGCCTGTTTCTTACCTCCTCCTGGTCTTTCCTAGGAACTTACCTGGGAGGGTTCCAGGGCTCCTCTCTCATAGGCCCAGGGAAGGAGCAGTTGGTCTCCATGTCGAGAGTACCTGTGGACAAGTGCAAGGAAATCCTTCTTTCATGGAGATACTCCAGATAAATTCTACAAGGACCAAGAAGATGGTTCTACCTGGACATCGGAGCTGCATTCCAGCCTCGTTCCACTTCTCACTCCTTCTGTTAACTTCTACCAACCACAGCCTCACTCTGGACCTTCTATAAAATGCGATTCAGTAATTTCTAATCTTCTGCATAGAAATTCTATGAAATATCAAATTCTGTGTTATTTTGAAGATATTTGGTTTAAAAAAACTATTGAAATGTGATCAATAGCATAACATTAGTCTATTTTAAGTGTATAATTCAATGATTTTTTAGTAAATTTACAGGATTGCATAATCATCGCTGCAATCCAGTTTTCCAGTATTTTTGTTACCCTGACAGAATCCTCGTGTCTGTTCTCTGTTCTCATGTCCTCCCCGAGCCCACGCAACCACTAACCTGCTTTCTGTGTTTATAGATTTGCCTTTCTAGACACTGCCTATAAATAGAATCATACAATATATGGCCTTTTGCCCTTGACTTTTTTACTTAGCATGTTTTGAGGTTCATCACATTGCGGTGCTTTTTTTTTGTTTGTTTGTTTTTTTAAACAGCGAAAGTATTTAAATAAGGACTTAATTTTTACTTTTTATATCATATCCTGACAAACCCCAACTTTTGTTTTAGGTGCACTGGATTTGAATGAAGCTCGTGCCAACATTCAAAGCTTGCATTTTCAAAGTAAATTTTAGAGAAGTGGGATTTTTTAGTTACATATAGCATGTGTCTGGTTGGTTGCTTGGCTGGCTGGTTGGCTGGGTCTTCCTGGGTCAAGGGATTGGCCACTTCTGCTTATTACTCCTTTCAAAGTGGTCTGCCCACCACTTTATCTCTGAGAACATCCACCGTCCTCCCTTCAGCTGATCGGCAAATGGACTGCTTTGGCAGCCATGGGATGTTTGTGAAAAGGGCATATTTCAGCATTTTGCCTGGGACATGTCCAGGGAGAGGTCAGTTTTGAGCAAAGGATGAGCCAAAATACATTTTCAGAGACCCACAGGTCAGCTCTGACACACTCGCCTGGGAGCACCAGACTGTATTCATCTATGTTGCTTTCAGCCAGGAAACATGGGTAGCCCACTGTGTCCCAAGTGGTGTACTAAGCACGAGGACCCCAAAATGAACAAAAGCGACATAGATCTGCTTACTTGAATATGTCACCATAGGCAAATTATTATATAACTTCTCTGCGCCTTGGCTTCCTCATTCTTCAAGTGGGGAAATTGGTGGTACCTCTCCTGTAAGACTTCCATAAAAAGATAAAACCTACTGAATACCTAGATAGTGCCTGGTACTTAACAAGTGCTCAGCAAGAGGCAGCTAGATGGTTATCATAACTGGTATTACATAATTAACATGGCACACTCCTGTTCTCAATCAGCATCCCTAACAGTGACATAGACCTGCCGTTAAACCATCACAAAGCAATCCGATGAGTGCTAAATGGGGGTCTGTTCAGGTTACTCTGGGCTTACAGATGAGGGAGAGTGCCCAGCCCCACATGGAGTTGGGTGCAGAAGCTTGAACAGTTGTGAGCACTGTGCCATCCACGTGACCCTCTACACACCTGGTGATGACTTTCATGGCTGGTCTTGAAGCCTGCCCTGCTCCTTCCCATCATCACCACACCTTGGCGTGAGCCACACCTGAGCTGTAATCCCTGCCTTGTTCCATCTGTCCGTCTGAATCTCTTCCACGGGGCTACTCTTACCTGATCTCTTCCCAAAGTTTTTTCTGACTCCTCCAGCTTACCTGGAGGTAAACACCATGCTTCCAGGCATTTGGAAGGAATCTGAAGGCCTTATGGAAAAACAAAGGAACAAAGGCCCCTGGGGAAAAGATCTGACAAAGGATGGCAATGGTGACCTTTTCGACTTAGCTGTCCAACCTAGGAATCACTGGACTTCTAATCCCATAGCAGTATCCTGCTGGCTTCCAGAATAAAGTTCACTCTTTCTAGCAACATTTTCCAGGCCAGCATGGAGGCCATCTCTGACCTCCCATATGTCACAGGTGCCTCCTAGGGATCTTCCCTTATATCTCTAAGCCTGCTGCATCCCCACTCACCCCTGGGTGTTTGCAAGGGACTCTTGCCCCTGCTTGGAATTCTTTCCACACTTCTTCCTTCTCCCATCCACGCTGAGCAATACCTACTCGTCTTTCAGTATCCCTCAGCAAGGCCTTTTCCTGCCCTGGCATTAGGCCTCCGACTCTGAGCTTCCATAACTAATTCTCTGGGCCTCTTTGTCACAATGGGCCCCAGTGCTGTGCTTGCTGTGACACCATCTTCCCCCCTCTTAGCCTAGTGAGGCCTGGCCCACCAGTAAATTTGCAGTTCTCTTCTTGTTGTTCCCCTTTACCTTATAAAAGTTACACGGTACCTGTTGCTTTGAAACTGGCCTTTTGCCCTGGAACAGGCTTTGGGGTTTGAAAAAGTCTAGAAATAACTCTCCTCCCTTCCAAACAGGCAGAAATCAAGACAGCTGCTTTATCGCCAGTGAAGGAGGAATGAACATAAAATGGGGAAAAGACAGTCTCTTTAACAAATGGTTTTGGGAAAATTGAACAGCTACATGCAAGAGAACAAAACTAGACTACTTTCCTCATACCTATGTAAAAATGAACTCAAAATGGGTTAAAGACCTAAATGTGAGACCCAAAACCATGAAAATCCTCGAGGAGAACACAGGCAATAAAGTCTCTGACGTCAGCTCTGGTGACATGTTTCTAGATGTGTCTCCTGAGGCAGGGGAAACAAAAGCAAAAATAAACTACTGGGAGTATAGCAAAATAAAAAGCTTTTGCATAGTAAAGGAAGCAATCAACAAAACTAAAAGGCAGCTTAGGGAATAGGAAAAGATATTTGCAAATGACACATCTGATAAAGGGTTAGTATCCAAATCTATAAAGCAATCATAAAAGTCAACACCCAAAAAACAAACAACCCAATGTAAAAATGGGCAGAAGACATGAACAGACATTTCTCCAAAGAAGACATCCAGATGGCCAACAGACACATGAGAAGATGCTCAGCATCACTCGTCATCAGGGGAATAAAAATCACAGCTACAGCGAAGTATCAGTTTACACCTGTGAGAATGGACAACCGATGTTGGTGAGGATTCAGAGACAGGGGGAGCCCTCTTGCACTGTTGGTGGAAATGCAAACTGGTACAGCTACTCTGGAAAACACTATGTGATTACCTCAAAAAGTTAAAAAAAGAACTACCCTGTGATCCAGTAATTGAGCTACTAAATATTTACCCAAAGAAAACAAAAATAGTAATTCAAAAGGATACATATACCCCGATGTTTATTGCATCATTATTTTCAATAGCCAAACTATGGAAACAGTCCAGGTGTCCATCGATAGACAAATGGATAAAGAAGATATGGTATGTGTGTGTGTGTGTGTGTGTGTGTGTGAGTATAAAATGAAATACAATTCAAGCATAGAAAAGAACTAAATCTTGCTATTTGCCTCAACATGGATGGAGTTAGAGAGTATAATGTTGAGTGAAATAAGTCAATCAGAGAAAGACAAATACCATATGATTTCACTCATATGTGGAATTTAAATAACAAAACAAATGAGTGGGGGGTGGAGGAAGAGAAGAGAGATAGACAGACCAAGAAACAGACTCTTAACTACAGAGAACAAACTGATGGTACCAGAGGGGAGGTAGGTGGGGGTATGGGGGACATAGGGGTAGGGATCAAAGAGTACCCTTACCATGATGAAAAAATTAATAAAATAAAATGAAAAAATATTGACTTGAATGCATATTGCAAAGAAACTCATGATGATGAGGAAGATGGAGTAGGTGCCTAGAAATCACATCCACTGGGATACAGTGGATAAACTGAGAACATTTAGGCAAAAGATGAGCAGATTCCGAGAGCACATGTATGAGGGACACTTTCAGAGGAGAGTAATGAACCTTCTCAGATTGTCTAGAGCATAGAAAATACCACAGGGCAGAGTTCATCACTGAGTTCAATAGTTGGAATGCGCCCAAAATGGAGCAGGTATGCAAGCATGGGACGAGTGGTGTAGTCAGGGTTCTCCCAAGAAACAGAACCAATAGGATATATGTCTGGAGAGAGAGAGGAAGAAAGAGGTTTGCTTTAAAGGGTTGGTTCTCCTGTTGGTGGAGGCTGAGGAGTCCCACAGTCTGCCGTCAGCAAGCTGGAGGCCCAGGAAAGCCAAGGGTGAGGTTCAAGTCCAAACTCAAAAGCCTGACAACTAGAAACACTAAGTTCTGAGGGCAGGCAGGGGCAGATGTCCCTTCTCTGCCTTTTTCTTCTAAGTGGGGCCTCAACAGATTGAATGATACCCACCTGCATGGGTGGTGCATGGGTAGTGGTGATCTTTACTCACTCTACTGATTCAAATGTCAATTTCTTCCAGAAACATCCTCACAGACAATACTGGAAAGAACATTTCACCAGCTATATGGGCATCCCTAGACTAGACAAGCTGACACGGAAAATGAACCATCACAATTGGCTACCATTTGATTAAATGATGTGATTTGCAGAAAAATTAGAGAGGGATCGCCCCAAAAGTTGGGACTTTGGGCTAGAATTTGCAACGTCCACTACTTGTCACAGAACCCTAGAACAATGTAAGGCATGTAGTGGGTGCTCAGTACACCTTTGTTCAATGAATGAATACACTGCCTATGGACCAGTCTCTATTGGGGTCCAAGCAAAAGAAATAATAGACATTTTTGATTGAAAAAAAAAATCTGAAGTCTTATTTCTATGCTTGGGACAAAATGACATTGACCCTACTATGGACCGAAAAGTCTTTGGAGGTATAACTTAAAGACATCCTCGTTCCTCTGGAAGCTCCCCTTCCTATGATATGTTGGGGAAGGGCTTCACCCTCTGATCTGCTCTTGGTGTACCGAAGGAAAGCTGTTTCCTCCACGCCTGTGGAGGAGTGTGAGTCACTGATGACAACACCAGAACTTCTGTCCTTCTCTGTGCGATCCTACCATTACTACCATGACCTTGATGGAGGGATGAGGAGGCAGCCATGCTTCCTGGCACCCATCCCCTCCTTCATTTCACCAAGGCAGTAAGAAGGGGCTGCACACACCTGTAGGAACTGTAGCATGGGGAAATCAAAGCCACAGATGACACTTTCCATTGGGGAAAGTAGTAGTAACAGGGCAGCTGGCTCAGCTGGAGGGACACTCATAGTGCCCTTGGGTCTCGTCTCTGGTGCCCAGTGCCCACCCTCTCATCCGTAAGTGTTTCTTTTCTTCCGAAAAATCTCGTTGGGGTGACTCTCCAACTCTCTTCAGGGGAGCTCTATCTCTTACCCATAGGGGCTGAACTCGCTTCAGGATAAAGCCTCCCTTCCCCACCAGTCCTAAGTCCCCGGCTGTACATTTCCCAAAGCCCAAGATTCACTTTAAAATGACACTGAATTGAATTTGGGTGGAGGGACTGGGGACAATATGATAGTGTAGGGGGTCCTGGTGCTCCCAAGCTCCCCACCAAGCAGCATGCATGTGTGGTGTATACACACACACACTCACCACTCCCAAGGACAACAGAAATCTCCAGGGGAATCAAGGTTCAGATCCATGGAAAGGTAGGAAAACCTTTCCCTGGAAACCTGCCATCTTGGGTGAGCACAGAGTGCTGTCTGTTTCCTTGTGATTCAGCCTCTTGCTTACAAACCATCCCCGGAGGACAGCCACAGCACAGGAAATAGCCCCATTACCTCACTGCCTTCCCCCAGCAGAGGCGCTCTCCCTAGTGGGTCCTCTGGTTCCATAGAAGGTAGCAAAGGCTTTGAACCCCCTGCTTTTCCCTGGCTGGACGCCCCCACACTAACCTCTGAAAGCATAAGGCAGGCACGATGAGGATTTATGGCCTCTCTGCACATCGCAAGCCCCCCGGGGGGTGGACTCTGAGAGTGTTGGTTCCTCCTGCTACAAACGCAGCAAGTGTATCAGGGGTCATGATTTATGGGATCAAGGCAAGATTTCATCTGGAGTAAAGTTTCCTCATAGCCAGAGATGGGGAAGGAGCTGACCCGTGCCTTCCTGCAACCCTTTCCTAATTCCAGCACAATCACTCTGGGAGAAAATGATCAATTTCTGCACAAAGACCCTTTCCTGGAGCAGACAGAGCTTGGGGAGGCTCAGAGCATCGCACCAGGCATCTGGTTTTTCCCTTTCCATTACTCAAGCACTCAGTGTATTGTGGAAGGTTGAATAAGGCAAAACCATAATGCACATGCTTTTATCTCAAGGGCTGGTATTTTTAGTATGGAAGCCAGGCTACATGAAATTAAAGTTAAGAAAAAAATAAAAAGAAGGGGAAAATATATTGAGGTTTAGATCATTGGCTGAGATGACACAAACATTCCTCAGTTCTAAATCTCTGAGGAATGGTTCTTGTGGGTTGGGGAGGAGGGGCGGCAGGGCTCCTTTTGCAGCGGAGGGCAAGAAGGCAAGGGCTGGGGAGGGAGCCACGAAGATGGGGCCACCTCTACGTCCTTGAGGAAGGGCTGGCTGTCCCCATGCCTGCAAGAAGGAGGGCAGGGACCCACAGTGTGCCCTATCCTGGGCCCCTTCCCGTCTCATTACCTCTGACCCTGCCAGGCAGGTCCTGTCACCCCCATTTTACAGGTGATAAGACAGAAGCCCACCTGTTCGCCCCAGTCACTCAGCTGGGAACAGCAAGGCCAGGAGTCAGGCCCCAGTCTGTCTGATGCCAAAACCCTTGCTCCTTCCCTATGCCCATCTCCCTTGCTAGGGAAGATGGATCTCTGGCCTCAGGAATGCAGACAATGGAGCTATGCCTCCCTCCCCATGCCCCAAACCTGTTTTTCTGGATTAAGAGAAAGATTTAGGCTTTAGAAAATAATTACAGAGTGCTGACAGACCCCAGCTCCAGCCCTGTGAGTAGATGGACCAACACAGTCTGGGACTGGTGGAGGGGCTGTAGGCCAGAGCCCCAAACTCAAATGTGATGACACTGAGATAAGGTGTAGGGACCCAGGCAGGCAGCCTAGCTCCTAGCCAGTCTCACGCCGTCAGAAACAGTGGCTTTGTGACCCGGGGGGCCTGCTCCGAGAGCCATCTCTCTGCCAGAAGACAGGTTGACACTTCTTGGAGACACAGGAGGAGGCCTCTGTGCCTATAAAGCAAGACAAGTGTCTGTTGCCACTTATTGGCTATGTGACCAGGGGCAAGTTACTCAGTCTCTCTGGGCCTCCATTCCTCTCTATCAGGAGCATAACTGTAACAACCTCATGGGATTATTGTTTAATAACACAAGACAGGTGCTGAAAGCACTTAGCCCAGCACTGTCCCTGAGGCCAAGGCCCTGTTTTGTCCTTGCAATAGGTATAGTCCTGTTTTCTTCCTTCTAGAACAGTAACAATCACCTGACCTACACCCCGGCTGAGGGTTGAGTCCACGTGCGAGTATTGTTCCATTTCATTCCCACATCAAGCAAGTCCTAGGCTCACTTGACAGTAAAGGAGTTTAGATTGTCACTGGGTCAAGGTCATACCGCTGGAGCCTGACGGTAGGGAGTCCAACGAGGGCAGGTCTGGCTCCCAAGTAGCATTCTTGATTAGAATGCTTCATATTCCAAGACATGTTGTTGAGTGTGGCCCCGCGTGAAATAAGGTTTGCGTTGTCTCTTTAGATCCCGCTGTGTATACACCCAAGGGGTGTGTGGACATGTGCTTGCGTGTGTGTATGTATGTGTGTGCGCACGTGCAAGTGTATGTGCGTGTGTGCACGCATGCAAGTGTGTGTGAGTGTGTGTGTGTGTGTGTGTGTGTGTCTTCTATGCCAGGAGTTAGGGACAAAGTGCTGGGTAGAATTGCAACAGGCACACACACACACTGTTGGATCAGGTCTTGCCATTGACTTTCTGTTTGTCTGTCCTTAGGCAAATCACAGGATCCCTTAAGGTCTCCCTTTGCCCTGCCTTTGGACTGGACAGGAGAGCGGTTCCCGGGTCTCAGACAGCCACCACTCTGAGGCCGTGAGACTGTCTCCTTCCAGCCTGGCCAGAAGCTGGCTCTGGGATTGTCCTCACACTCCATGAGAATGTTTTTGTGCCCTTCCAGCAAGATCAGATTCTTCCATGGAGGGGAAGCCATGCTTGAAATTTCTGTGTCCCCCGTGCTATCCTGGGAATGCAACCGAGTGCTTTAAAAAATCCCTACTGGATCGTAAAGTGAGATCGTGTGTGTGTGTGTCTGTGTGTGTGTAACAGAGTAAATTTCCATACTCTTGTCTGAGAAAGCACAAGCTTTCTTATTACAGCCACCCACCATCCGAAGGACCTTCTAACCCATTACCTCCTTTGACCCTCATGGCTCTGTCCCAGGTGGTCCTCATCCTGCAGGTGACAGACAGGCTCAGAGAGGTTAAAGGACTTGCCAGGACGAGGACCAGCTCCCTCTCACCAGCCTACCCTCACAACAGAACAGGCATAGCCATGGGGTGCCGGGGCCTCCCCTCAGGGGCATAAGGTGGGTATTCTCAGAGACAGCCCCACTCCCTCGGTCATGCTGCCCAGAAGCCTGAGGGGCCTCCAGGTAAGAGGTGGCAGGTGGCACGTGGTCCCTTCCAGCCACAGGGACATGCGGCAGGGACAACTCTATAGACCTGGCCCTTCCGGGATATCTGCCTCGGGCACTGCCCTTCTCTGTTTCCAAACCCCTTGGCCCCCAAGTTCCCTGTAATGTCCTAGAAAACACCAGATGGACCATGGAAACCTCCCAGCACAGGGCAACCAGCAGGCATCCTGGTCCTGATCTTCTTCCTAGACCTGTTCTGACCGCAGGAGGTGATGAAGCCTCTGGGCCTGGGGTCCCCATCTGGAGACAAGGGGCCAGAATCCCATGTTATGTAAAGCTGCATGGCTTCAAAGAGATGGTATATGTGGCAAAACTATGTGAGGGACACAGCTCTGCCAGGAAAATTCTGGGCTTGGAGAAAGATGGGAAGCATGAGCCTGTGCCCTCCAATGGATCAGTCTTTCCATTCTGACTGCAGTGTGTCCAGAGGCCTGCCCGTGGCTGTCCGGGAAAGGCTGGCCCATCCTCGGAGAGCTAACGGTCCCTGGCAGTGTGCAATCAGTGGGCAGGCAGCTGCCCAAGGCCTCCATCTCCAGACAGAGGCACATCCGACCCCTTTAAACATCCCCACCTAGAACCACCAGGCTCTCTTGGGACATAGGCTCCTTGACATAAGCCTGTGTGTGCCCAGAACTCTCACAGACCTGCTGACACCACTTTCCAGGAGGCAAACACTGGCCTTGGCATCAGGAGGACCTGGTTTGAGTTCCGCTCTGTGGCCGGGCAAGTTGCTTGTCCTTCCGGAGCCTCAGTTTTGTCATCCAGAAAATGGGAAGAATAATATTGCCTACCCCCTAGCATTGTTGGGATGGTGAAATGAGAAAAAAGTATGTAACTTACACATGGTATAGAACAAGGTACTTGGTTTGGTAAATGTTAGCAAGCATTACTTGTTGTAATTGTTGCTTGGATCTTCATCTTTCTCAGAGGAGACCAAGTTCTCTGAGTATAAGAGTCATGTTTAATTCATGATTGGATTCCTTAGGATGTTCAATACAGTACCTGTTCGAGAAATTCTATACTTTTGTGAGTTAAGCACCTACCATGTGCTTACATCACATGAGACTGTTCTCGAGATCTTGCTTGTGAATAGTGCGTGGTGCGGGAAGAACCTTCTCAGTCCCCTGAATCATGACACGGTACACAAGCATCTCTAGGGCCAGCATGCCCTCTCTCCCTGCCCGGGTCTCTCTCCCTGCCTCCCCAGCTACCACATCCTCAGGGCTCTCACTTCTTCCTCTTGCTCCAAACCTGATGGATAGAGCTCCAGAGAGCATCTGATAGGTTCACACACACTCAGGTAGAGACAGATGATAACCACTGGTTGTGTTGTTTCTCCAAGGGATTATTTTCATTCTAAGAAATATTTAAACTAAAAGTAAGCGTTCTTAACCTGGGCTCATGGAGAGTCTGAGTGGGAGTCAGGTTGATGCAGTCACACTTTCATTCCTGGGGAGAAAAATCCATCTCTATTATCGGATTTGCCATTGGTCTATGATCCAGAAAAGTTTTAATAAATGGTTCCCCCGAGCCGTACTGTCCCACAACTTTCTGTATTGAATGATCTCTGTCCTTCAGTACTGTCCAGAGTGGCAGTCACTCACCACTTGTGGCTATTGAGCACTTGGAATGTAGATTGTGCAGGTGAGGGACTGATATATTATTACATTCATAGCTAACTTAGATTTAAACTTCAGTAGCCACGCATAGCTGGTGGCTTTAACATTTTGGACTTGTGGCCTAAGGTCATAAAAATTCAACAATACAGTTTTAGATATATTGGAGAGACAGCATTTTAGAGCAGACAAGAGAGTTCTTATAGACAGGAATTGCTCAAGTTCTCTGAAATTAAAAAATTATCCATCCATCCATCTATCCACCCATCCATCCACTTATCCATCCATCCATCCATCCATCCATCCATCCATCCATCCATTTATCCATCCATCTGTCTATCCATCCATCCATCCATCCATCCATCCATCCATCCATCCATCCATCCATTTATCCATCCATCTGTCTATTCATCCATCCATCCATCCATCCATCCGTTCATCCATGCATTCATCCATCCATCCATCCATTTATCTATCCATCCATCCATCCATCCATCCATTCATTTATCCATCCATCCATCCATCCATTTATCCATCTATCCATCCATCTATTCATCATCTAACCATTCATTCATGCATGTATACATGAACCAGCAGGGGCTCCTGCTGAGCAGCCACCATTCATACAGCATTGAGAAAGAACAAGTGATGGCTAAAGAAAGTGCTTCTAGTTCTCTGGAGAGCAGAAGGTCTGCCCAGGATGTGTAGGTCTCTTTGGGGGAGACTCTCTATTTAGAAGAGTGGTACCACCCTCTTCAGCAGTTAGTCCTCATGACCTTGGGCCATCTTGTGAATAAGAGAATGTTTCTTCCCCTTGGAAGGCTATTTGGGTCCCAGAGGGTGAGGAGAGAGCAGGGAAGGCTCGCGAAGGGGAAGACCCTGGGGGGGGGGGGGGGGTCTCTGGTATGATCAGGTTGGGTTTATAAGTGGAAACTTTACAGTTAACTTTTTATGGATGTTGGTGATGCAACCCTTGGGAAACCAGGGAACTTAACATCTGGCTTTCATTGATTTTCGGACTACTTTTCTTACATGTTATCACTAGCTCATCTACTCCCAGGGTTATGGTGAGGATTAATTAGCTTTTGTGGGTAAAGCAAAAAGAACATTGCCTGCTGCACTGAGGACCCTCTTCAAGTGTCAGTCATCACTGCTGTTGAGAGGGCGCCCAGCAGGTGGAAAAGTGGGTGCTCACTACACATTTGTTGAATGAATGACCAGAGTTTCTGAGACCACAAAATGAGAAAGAGTCAAGCAGAACCAAACAAAAGCTGAATGTCAAGGTCTGTAATGGCCTCTGCTGCCGACAAAATAGCCCAGTGTCAGGGCCAAGATAATCACAGTCTTTGCAGGGACAGCAAAAGAAGGCCTCAGTGACAGGTTTTGTGAATGTGCTCGTGAGGGCTGCCAGGATGGCTTTGTGACCCCTCCATCTGAGGACCATGGCTTTTCATGTGAGAATGAACTAGACACTGCCTGAGACCTGCTCCAGCCACAGCGACCCTAAGAACATGCCACCTGTCTATAGCTAAGCCTTTTCAGTGCTGGAGGCATAATGACAGCATCCACATCTCCTTCAGCCAAGGGAGCTCCAACAATCCACCATATGAACATACTCAGAGACTGGAATTTGGTTCCAAATGACCCATTTTGCAACAGCTCAAGAATTTCCAGTTGTGTCTGCTAATGAGCATGAAGTCCAGAAGTGGAACAGCACTGGAGGACATCTGCAAGTGAGTTATGGAGGCACTCTTGGCTCTGCCAAGGGAGGAGGTAGGCCAGCATCCACAGAAACAGACAAAACATCTCCAACAACGTCCAAATTGCACACTATAGAATTTTAAAAACTTAGTCCGGGTGAATAACCTCTTTTGTGTCTGACTGCCATTAAGCTGGACACAGTCATAACTTCCTTCTGCTGGCTGCCTGTAGCCCTCAATGTGGTCTTTGTCTTGTCAACACAGAGCCCTTTGGCCTCCAGTTCTATTGTTTCGATTAAAATGCCAGAATTGGTCTCCAGATCACTATTGATTTTATATCCTCTTAGAAGGGAAGGGGAAAATGGAAGTTGGGTGAGCCAGCTAGGTCTGGATGTATATCCTTTTAGAAGAAGAGGGAAAAGTGGAAGTTGAGCAGACCAGCTAGCTCAGGTGTGAGAATGGATAGCATTTCAGGGTGGGAAGGTCAAGGAGGAGGACAGTCCAGGGTGGCCTTGTTAGAATGATTCTCTCTGCATAAATTCAGGGAATGAGGTCTTCACGCTTGAGTGGGGAGCCAGACTGTGAAGAGGAATGTGTGTTGCCATCTCTTGGAATGACCTCAGTTTCTGAAAGAATACTTCCAAGCTGGACATTTCTGAAGAGTGAGAACCCCAGATTAGACTGTTCAACCAGGCAGTGAAGTATTATTCTCTCTTCTCCTCTGGCCGGCATCACAATGAGTTGGGAGGTGAGGGAGCTCAGCACTGGGATTGACCAGGCCCCACTGGCTCATCACTTCCCATTTATGTAGAATTAATTAAGTGTGTTCATCTCTCTGAGACTCAGTTTCTTTAACTGTAAAATGGGATTACTGAATCTATCTTGTAGAATCACTGAAGGATGAAATGGTGGTATATGGAAGGGATCCTATGGAGAAGAGTTGAGTTTTCTGGGAAGTCTGGGTTGCATGGCTGGTTGAGTGTCCAACTCTTGATTTTGGATCAGGTCATGATCACGGTCATGGGATCAAGCCCCTCATTGGGCTCTGCACTCCACAGGCAGTCTGCTTGGGATTCCCTCTCTCCCTCTCCCTCTGCCCCCCAAATAAATTAATCTTTAAAAAAAAGGAGTGGAATGTTCACCATCATAATTTAATATCTTTATTCAACATTAAGACACTGAGGTCTCCAATAGACTCTATCTCTCTTGGTTTTCTCAAAGAACCTTGTTTTCACCTTCATACTGGACCTTTGGACATCTGATGCATTTTACTCCAAGAACTGCAGGTTTTCCACCATTATTTCCAACATCTTTGGCACCTCACCTTCATTTGCTATCTGAAACATGCTCCCAAACTCTTTCTTCAACGTGTGACATTCAACGTTTACTGAGTGCCTACTCATACCTTATCTGTATGCCAGGCCCACCCGTGAACAAAACAAAGATTTGTGCTCTGGTGGCGCTTACATTCTAACAGAAGGAGAATGATAATGACTACAATGCATAAGTAAATTATACAATTTGTTCAAAAGCAGTAGGTGCTAAAAGGAAATGAAAATAGAGCAGAGAAAGGGGACTGAGAGTGTGTGGGAGGTGGGGCTGCAGAGTGTGGCCTCGTGGACAGGTGACATTTGAGCACAGATGTAATGCAGATATTGGAGGTGGCCCAGTGGATATATGGGAAGAGAGCTTTCTCAGCAGAGGAAACAGCGGCACAGAGCTCCGAAGTCAGGCTGGAGTGTTCAAGGACAAGAAGGGGCCCAGTGCGGCTGGCGTGCGGTTGGAGCAGAGAAGGAGTAGGTCGCACAGGGTGTGGTTAGCTATTGTAAGGATATAGGGTTTGATTTTGCATGGAGTGGGGGTGGGGCACATTGATTTGACTCACCTAGTCTTCTGTTTTTCTGTTAAAAAGAAATGGTAGGGAAGCAGGGAGGGAGCAGGAAGTCCCTCTAGGAAGCCTTTGTAATATTGTAGAGAGGAGTCACAATGGGGGCTTACAGCGGGATCGTAGTGGGGGAAGCAGGAGGAGCGTTTGGAATCTAGATCTATCTCCAGGTTTGCTGAACCATTGGATATAGGGGGTGAGAGAAAGGCAGAAGTTGAAGACATCCCCAGGGGTTTTTGGCTGAACAAGAGGAGGCTGGAGAGACCATCAGCTCAGCTGGGGAAAGCTGTGGGTGGAGACAGGTTTGGGTAGGGGGAGATTAGGAATTTGGGGTATGCTGAGTTTGAGATGCCTGTTCAACATCTAAATCAAGATGTTGAGTGGGTGTTTGGATATATAAGACTGAAGTCCAGAAAAGAGGTCTGAGCTGCAAATATAAATGTGGGAGTCATCAGTATATAGTTGGTATTTAAAACCATGAGACTAGATTGCCATGAGCCTTTCTTCCCACAGTGCTTCTGTGGGAAGTCCATAAACCAAACCCTTCTAGGGGACGAACAAGATCGCATTGATAGTAATAGCCGAGACCTCCCTAACTCATTGCCCCCCTCTGCTGACGCAGGCCCTTCAGCTCCTGACGATGTCCTACTCCCCTGTGATAGTCGTGTGAGTTCTGAGGTGATGCCTCATCAAGGTCACAAAGTCCACCCCTACCCCCATCCCATTGCTTGTTCCATTGCCATGTCCAAGGGCATCTGGCTTGGCCAGATAGGACTGCTTTCTGCCCCACAGGCCCAGTGCCCCATAAGGCAAAGTTGGCATTTTGTGAGGTCAGGAAGGTCGGGGAGGCATTGAGCTAACCAAGGAGGCCTCACACCAGAACTTCGTGGAGCTGGAAAACTCTCCATCAGATGTGGTACAGGATGTGAACTCTAAGTGGAAAGCCGAGGCGGGGAACACAGAGGAGCGGGTGTCAGGCACTTCTAGGGGGACACAGGTGGAAAGACAGTCCATGCCTGCCCCACTCAAACCAAGCGCCTTCCATACCCTGCATCTAGTGAACCAGAAGCAGCAGCTGGATTCCAGGCCAGCGGTTCCCAATGACGGTGTTTATTAGAACATTGACACGTATTAAACATATTCCTTTCCAGGCATATATCTTCCAGACCTCTGGAATGGGAACCTAGGAAAATAAGGTTTGGTGAGGACCTCTGCGGACCTCCGGTTAAGTTCCATCTCACCCCCAAGCAACCCTTGCTGACTCTGGTTCGGTACTTGATGGTCTCCGAAGAACTCCTCTGTGCCAGGGAAGAACTAACATCATGGGCTTTGCCCCGAAATGGCTCAAACACAGGGGGAAAAAAAGACAAATTAAAACTTCATAAGTGGGGCTCCTGGGTGGCTCAGTGGGTTAAGCCTCTGCCTTCAGCTCAGGTCATGATCTCAGGGATCGAGTGCCCCGCATCAGGCTCTCTGATCAGCGGGGTGCCTGCTTCCCTCTCTCTCTGCCTACTTGTGATCTCTTTATCCCTGTTAAATAAATAAATAAAATCTTTAAAAAAACAACAACAACAAATTTCATGAGTGAATGCAAAGCAAAGAAGTGATGGCTTTTGCTAGGCAATGCCGCTGAGAACCCATGAATGCTGTACTCCCAAGGGACTCTGAGATCATAGGAGGGCTGTGCCCAATTCTGTCATCCCCTAGCCAGGACAACTGCAAAGTGTGGCATGGACTCTGAGCAAGGATTCTGGCTGGGCCTGGGGGCGACCTTGTCTCTCTGCAGCTGCCGATTTTGGGGGGGCTGGCTACATCCCATGGAGAGGGCACTGGTGGGGGAGAGCCCTGGGAGGAGGTCTGTGCCTAGTTGCTGGGAGCAAATGTGAGCGGCATTGGAGGAAGACAGCATGACCTTGGGTCCTGGCCCAGCCCCTGGCCGGTGTCATGGGAAGGGAGGGTGGCCCAAGGAGCCGTCACAGCTGTCTTCCCAGGGGCTCAAGCCCTGCTGTTTAGGAGCCCAGGTGGCAGAGTGGCTTGCAGAGTGGAGGTGGCATGCATTTCTCCTTTACCCGGGTCCCATGAGAATCCAGGACATCACGGTGTTTGTATTATGAGCAGGGGGCACAGGCCAGGGAGCCCGGAGGCCAGGCTGTGGCTATCATTCCCAGCGGAATCTGGGAGAGAGCTGATGCCTGGTGGTCATGGCTGATTTGTTCAAGCAGCATCAGGATGGAATTCTGGAGAACCTTCATGAGACCTTCCTTACAGACTCCCAGAAATACACTCACTAAGAGTAGACATCTTGGGGGTGAGGGTAGGGTCCTTGCATCCATATGATAAACCAGAGCAATCTGAGTTCACACCATTAAGTACCAAGCTCTTTCGTGCGCCAAGAAACTGATGAAGCTGGGAAAACTGTGTGCCTCAAAAAGACCAGAACATTTTGGGGGACGAGAGATGGGGCTAAGAATGAGTGAAGATGTCTTCATGGGCTTGTGTTTGTGAGAGCCGGGGTTGCCATGGATGGTGGAAGCAGCAACCTTAACCCAATGGGTTCTAGACAAAAACATTCTTTGGTTATTTGAGGGTCTGAAAGTCTGTATGAAGTAGGAGGTACTCGGTGAAGACCAGAGTGGGCAGGGTGCGTGCAGAACTTCGGGTCCTCATCATAGTGCTGATCCAAGACTCTTCAAGAGGCTGGACCCTTCTGAGAAGCCGCCACAAACAGATGCCAGCTGGAACTGGAGCCAGGGCAATGAGAGCCAAGAACCCAGGCACTTCTCTGAGGAGGGCTTCCTAAGAAGATGAAACCCACAGCCTGCTTGCTTTCCTTTGCCAAGAATAGGGGGCTCCTGCTGGGCATCCCAGGTTCTCGCTCTGGGAGGAGATGGTGAGAGGGCACACCTTAGGCAGTGTTCCTCTTATCATTTATTCTGGATTATCCCTCTTCCAGCTCAGTGATTCTTCCCATCCTGGCAGGGAAGGTCCCTGGTGCCAGAGGAGCTGTAAACCCAGGAGACAGGAAGCAAATGGGCTTCGGAGAAAAATTCCAGTGCCACGAATGATTCCATTTCCTTTCCATTCTGTGACCTAGAGCACAACTGGCAGGCAACCTCATCCCCCCAAATCCTGATAGAAGCTGGAGGGCTCTGTGATCTGTGGGTGACATGGTATGACATCACCTAATTTGTTCTGAGCTTCCTAAGAGCTGCGGGGAAGACATTGGAATTGTAGTCTCCCTCTGAAATACAAAAATAAAATAAAATAAAAGGTTGTGACAGAGATTTAAATGAGAATAAAATGCCAATTAACTCAGAGGTATTGGACGAGAATCTGCTTCTCAGAAGAATCACGGGTCACACTTCGTGGATCAGTTTCAATTTACCGCAAAGCACTGAACGGCCACGCTGGGGAAGCAGACCTCAGAACGGTCCAGAACTCGGTGCCAGACCTGCTACTTATCACTTTAATTGACACTTACTCCATATGAGGCTCATACATTCACTGAGTGGGTTCAATTTAATTTGAAATGGGGGATTCTGTCTTTCCCCTATTGAAATATTTAATGCAGCGGACAGTAGCTTCAATGCTCGCATCCCATCACTCTTCCATCTTGCTTTAAAGAATACAAAAGACCCCTCCAACCAGGATTTATTTTGAAAGTTTTTTTTTTCTTTTTTTTTTAACCAACCCTACAATTACAGAACCTTTTCTTTTGGTAGGTGATAGGATAGGTGGTTTTAAAAAAAGAGAGAGAGAGAAAAGAAAAAAAAAGAAACCCTCCTTTGAAATCTGTTCTGTAGCCCTCAGAATTAAATTCACAGGTGCGGATCTCTTGGAAAGAAGCCGCCCTCGGGATCGGGGCGGCGATCAGGCACTCTTCTGTCATGGAGTGTGTGTGTTTCTCTCTCAGTCACCCACTCGCTGTGCTGTGCTCACGGAGGTGGGGGCGGGGGGCAGTGAGTGAGCAAGGGAGGGGGCGGCTTTGCTCAGGAGAAGGATGGGATGCTCCAGATCCTGGCTGATCACAGGAAGGCAGGTGGGGTCTCCCCCGCCCTGTGTTTATTAGCGCTGACAGACGGAGTGTGAAAGCATCGTTCACCCCGAGGTGTTACATACTGATACACTGACAGGCAATTATCTTTGGAGATAGTGTTAAAACACAATAATTAATTGGAAGAGCGAGCGGATGAGTGGTGGCCCCAGGCCGAGGCAGAATGGTATTTCTAGAAAACGCTCTGATGATTGAGCCTCAATGGGTCATTCGATTTCACCACCTCCCCATCCTGGAACCTTTCAGGCACTCTGTTTTTCAAAAGCACTGGCCTTGAATGTGTCTCAGACGTCATTAAAGGGCAGACCCACCTCCCATAGCAACTTTCCAAGATGGTGCCTGGCAATCGAGAAAACTCCCTGCCTTAGCAAAGATGTCTCACACAGCCCTGCTTTTGTGATGGTACATGCTGGCAGAGTGTCTTTGTTTCAAACCAAGGCTGACACATGTCTGCTTAAATAAAACATTCTCACTTCAGCTGACTGATTTGGTGAGAACAAGAAGTTCACACGTCAAAGCCTGGGCTGACCCTGCTGACCCCCCCACCAGCAGGGGGGACGCACGCATTGTTGTATCCTTTTACTAACAAGCATTGAGAAGTGTGAGCTTTTCTTTTGCTTGTTTTGCCATGGTGACATCCATTGACCTATATTTGATATTCTGCATCATATACATGTGTCAGTGATCACACATTTGATTGAGAAGGGGGAAAGGAGGACAAGGAAGGGAAAGGCAGAGAAAGCATGTTACAGTTGGGCAAGAACCTGAATGTGTTAGAGAGGATTCTTCTACTGCGAGGGGCGGCAACCATCTGGATTTGACTTAAAAGGGGAAGAGCGAGATTTATTTGTGGGACACATGATGTCTCACAGAATCCAAAGGAAAGCAGGCTTCTTGACCTCAGAAACAGATCAAGACAAGAAGCCATGCGCTCGCCCTCCAACCTTGCCTTCTCTTTCCTCATGCTGTTGATGGCACCCTCTTCCATTCTGTTCCACATGGTGATGGACAACCCCAAGTTGCAGACACCAGGCCACATGGTGAATGTAGGAGCACGTGAACTGAGTCTCACTGGATAAAATCCCCAAAGCCTGGACAATGGTTTTGACTGGTCTAGCTGAGGTTAGGTGCCCGCCCCTTGTCCAAGCAACTATATCTCCAAAGATCCAATCAAAAGATGGACGGTCTGGAAATTCATGAGTGAGATGATACGGCACCACCTAATTTGCTGCAGAGAAGTTACTGGAACAGTAAAAATAGGAATAAAATAATAGTGTAGAAGGTTGTGTCTTATCCTCTAAGGGTAATGTCTTTGTACCAAATGGCCGTATAGATGTTGGGGGCCATGAGGGGTTCAAGGTGAGTTGGGAAGATATCCAAAAGGTTGTACTACAAAATGAGTAAGTTATTTTCTAACTCAAGACAATACTGGAGAAGATTTAGTTCCATTTGTGCTGAATTATTTAGAAAAAGCATAAGGAACTGAAGTTGGGATGTAGTGGTTGCTTGTAACCTGCCTTAGAAAGTATCAGCCTCTTCTTCATTCTTCGGGAGAGGCCGTTATGGTCCTCTGACATCCTCCATGTCCTTCTATGGACATCCACACAAGCCTTGGCATAAAAGGTTTAGGAAATCTGGACTGTTTGGGTGTTCCTTTATTGACATGAAGGAATTATTCAATTAGGGCATTGCAGAAGTCACAAGTCTCTGAGTTCCATGTGATGGAAACCAACTCACACTGGCTTTTGAAAATAAAAGGGGGCATTTCATGGCACATTGCGAGGGGGGAGACTCTGGAGGGCCACAGCTGCAGCCAGAAGAAATCAGGAGTCTTAATAAGGGCTTGCTTGCTTCCTTCCTTCCTCTCTCAGGCCATTCCCTCCATATGTTGGCTCCATTCACGTATCCTGAGATCTTTTTCTGTGTATCAAGAAAGAGGACTGCGGGCAACTTACTTCTCTGTGGCACCAAGGCTCCAGAAAAAAAGCAGCTCCAGAAGGCAAGTCCTTGCAAGATTCTGATTGGTCTAGCTTGGGTCATGTGCACATCTCTGAGCCAATCATGATAGCCAGGCTTGCCCTGGTCAGGGTTTACCCCAGTGGCCTGGCAGGGTCCAGGCACTATATTGTGGCACCTCCTGGACCACTGGGTATGTCAAAGGGATGGTTCCCCCAAAGGAATGGTGGTGTGCACAAAACAATATCCAACCACCATGAGTATCCATCCTGTGTATTATGTGGGACATTAAAGAGGCACATGCGGGTGGAGAAATAGCTTGGGTGCCAAGATGTTGGGACTCCAAGGATCCATCTGGCAATGCTTCCAATGCGCATGGGCTCTTGGCAACCAGCCACAAGATGCTAAGAGCTCAGAAGCATGTGGGATTACTAAATGGCTCTTCTGATAATAAACCTTCAAGGTTAGGGTTAATGCTACCTTTATAGGCTCTTTCCTCTGACATTTCCTGAAAACATTCTCACCTTTCATGGTGGGATCAGGTTTGTTATCATAATGGAAAAATGGATACGAAGTTCCAGTGGGGAAGAATTTTTTGTTTGCCTGTTATTTTTTTTTCTTAACTTTTTCTTTTAAGATAATTGTAGATTCACATGTCGTTGTAAGGATTAATACGGAGTGGGTGGGGGGAAGCGAAATAGGTGATGGGGATTAAGGCGGGCACTTGTTGTGATGAGCCCTGGGTGTTGTATGGAGTGTTGAATCACTATATTGTACACGTGACACTAATACTGTATGTTCACTAGCTGGAATTTAAGTAAAAGCTTGGGAAAAAAGAAATAATATGGGGAGGTTTTTATACCCTGGACCCAGATTCCCCGAAGGTCACATCCTGCAAGACATGGTATCACCACCAGGAAACTGAATAAGACCATGGGTCTTATTCTGATTTCACCAGTTTTACAGGCACTCCCTTGAAGACTGGATTTTAAACTGTATAAAACTTTCCTGAAAGTTACTTCTTTAAGCTAGGCTTGATACTGGTGCTCATTATGGGATGCATAAAGTTTTCTAAGTTTCTGTGTCCAGATGCCTTCCTCTAATGTTCGGTCCCTATATGATCATGCCTTGAAGGGAGAGTGGAGACAGTCGATATGACTGAATATAAGGAGGCTGCTTAGGCCTGTAAGTTACAGAAAGTTTTGGATTCCCAACTGAGGAACTTGGGCTGTACCCATAAGTCACTGGACATGCATGGCCAGTGTTTTGCACTTTGCAACCAGCCCGGTGTAGGGTGGCTTGGAGTTGGGGAGAAGCTGGAGGAAGGGAGACACTTAGTAAGCTAAAGTGATAGTTGAGATCAGCTATAGCAAAGGACAGAGGCCAAGCTGTGGACATCAAGAAAAGGGAACTTACTGGGAGGATGCAAAAAAACTGGCGAACAGGCAGACCTTTCCACTTGGTCGCGGTGTGTATGTGTGTGTGTGTGTGTGTGTGTGTGTACGCGCGCGTGTGTGTTTAAATATCCATGAATGACCTTTCTTTGCTCCAGGACCCACTCCAGAATTTCATATTGCATGTAGATGAGCTTTATTTTTGATTCCTTCATTTTGAGAAACAGAATGCTGAGTACAATTATCTCTTAAAAGCATGGATGCTCTTGTCCTTGGGCTTGGTGAGATTTGGCAGAAAGTAGGAGTGGGTTGGAAAGATTGAACCTGCCAAAGTTTTCATCTCCACTTTATGAATTTTTCTCAATGTTACGTCTCTCCCATTATCTGGGGCGATTTTCAGGGACTCCTGCCGCAAGCCAGGTGAGGTATCACATGATTCTCCAAGTCCCCGTGTGCTAAGGTACACAATAGGAGGAGGGTCAGAGAGCCATAGGTGGGCCAAGGACACACAGCCAGTGGGGGGCGCTGCCTGGATCTGCACGTGTCTCAAATAAGCTCCCATCATAGTGGGAAGAAACTCTTGCCCTGCTTATTTTCCCTCCCAAGTAGATATGATTTCTTCTGGAGCAGAACTGGGATTGCCTTTGGATCTCTAGACATGCCTGCTCAGTGGCCGACATCAAGAAGCTGCTGCTTCCTACACACTGGTGGAAGGAAGGGAAGGGAGAAGGAGAAACAGGTAGTCTAAATCTGTATAACTCAAATAGTGAGCATTAGGGGGCTAAATTAATTGCTTGAGTTAGGATTTAATTAGAATTTAAAACAACAGCTGTTTTATCTTGAGTACCAACTGGGTATGACAGCCCACGATCCACAGTTAGCTACCTGAGACTCTACCCACTTAAGATAAGCTTCCAGAAACTAAGGGTGAACAATGAACCATATTAAATGGCAGGAGAAATCTACTCAAAAGCCTTCAGGAAGAGCCGCTAATATTTCACACATGTGGACAAGCCCGGCCCTGGCTAAAACACAGTAGACACAAACTCCCCAAGACTGGCAGTCAGGAGACCTGGGGTTGAGTCTGGGTGGTTGGTTAACCACGCAACCTTGAGTGAGTGCCCCCCTACCGTAGTCTCCACAGCCTCATCCAAGAAATGATGGTCTAGATGTCTTCCAGCTGGCAAGTCGGGCCAACCCACGATCATACTGAGCTGTCTGTGTTTTACTGTCCAAATTCCTTTATTTGGAGCCACATGAGCTCCACAATGTGGTCTTTGGTGGGTTCTCTCTACCCTTTCTGGTCTCTCTTCTGCCCCTCTGGAGTTTATGGGTCAGGGAGGGAGAGCCCCAAGCTAACTCAAGTATGTGTGTCTACCTCATGCTCGGAGCTTCATGACCACAGACCCACATGGGGTGGAGTCCTTAGTGATTGGCGCCCACCGAGGGCAGGCAGAAAGTAGGCCTCTGGAGAATGGGGTCATGGGGTGGATGTATGAATGAATGAACCAAGGAGCAAATGAGTGATCATAGTGGTTCCACGCACCACTATGGGTCCCGACAGCTCTCAGGAGCAGGCACAGATCCTCCAAACCCCTCCATGAACGAGGGGCCGACTCACCAAGTGTGTGAGGTTGCACAACGGGGGCTCAAATGCCCACCTGCCCCAGCCAGCATTTCCCCCAGGGGTAGGGTGGTGTTGTGCCTTCACCGACATGAACGCCGTGTTTGCGTCACCAGCTTCCTGTCTGCCCACATGCCACCAAGAATGCCTTTCTGTATAGACAGCCACTGGGCAGAAATGGCTGGGGGGGGGCACCCCAGCCCTTCAGAGAAGAGGGGGAGCTAGCTACCTGCCTCGGAACGAGATAACAGCTGGGTCTCAAATCTGGCTTTTTCACTTACCAGCTGTGCAATCTTGGCCAAGTCACTTGACCACTTTGAGTCTCTGTTTCCTCCTATGGAACATGGGGACAATGCTGTCTCCCTCCCAGGGCTGCTGTGGGGATTAGATATCTGCCATGGAAGTGTTTAATACAGGACTTTGTCATACAGCAGTGATAAATAAAGCAGTAGGGTGCACGGCTTGGAAGTTTGCTTTCAAATTCCCCTCCCTGAGGTAATAAGCACGGTGACAGACGGGGAAATGGAGGCACAAAGGGGGGAAATGACAGCTCAGCATCACAGTTTCCAAGTGGTAGAGCTGATTCTAGAACCTAGATGCTCAGCCACCCTCCGGGAAGGTCTCCCCTTGTCTCTGGCACTCAGCATTTCCACTGCACTGTGTGGTATGAGTCTCTCTCTACCTTGGCTCTTGGCCCGCAGTGAGATGAATAGCCTGGTCCAGAGATCCTTCTCGAGGCACATCACTGACTCAGGCCTGGGCACCATCCTTGGGCTTCAGTGTGGGGAGGCGAGGCCATAAGGCATTTGCTGAAGTCGCTGTGACTGGGGCACCCCCTGTGTGGTGACAGCAAGGAAACCGGACACCAAGAAACAAAGCAGTGTGTAAGCTTGGGTCAGCAGTCACAGACACCACATCTGGTCCAATCCCAGGAGGCGGTGGCCTGAACCTTTTGGCCGTGGCTCTGGGGGTTGGGAGAGGAGAGGTCTGGGGGAGACAAGATTCAGAATGCTGTGCCCAGGCCCTTGGCCTCCTCAGGGGGGACGCTATCCTGGAGTGGCAGGCCCCAGAGGTTGGAGCAGACGACGGCCCGAGAGAGCCGCTGGATGTCCAAAAGCACCCAGCCTTCTGCGGAGGGGTGTGCCAGGCCTCCCTGCACGTCAGCCTTCACGTGGGAGACAGAACGGGATTCTGCGCGCATAGCAAATCCCTTCATTTTCTGACCAATCTATGCAAGTGAGATCTCGACCTGCCCCAGGTCCCACCCACAGTTAGGGTCCCAGACAGGATTTGGGGCATTGCCGGAGCACCAACATTCTGGTCCTGTCCCCTCAGTCCCAAACAGCCTCCGGTGACACTTTCTGCTCCCTCTGCAGGTGACGTTATGCACAGAGGTAGAAATGACACAGGAGGAAGACATCTGTCCCCACGCTCTCAGGAAACTGCTGTCTTCCAGAACCGTGTCTTCATCGAAAAGTTCCAGAGCCCCAGAGATGAACCTGGCCTTTGACGCTTGGGAGCTTCAAGACTCAGGATGAGGCCAGGATGAGCCCAGACCCACTCAGAAGCAGGGTATCCGTCCCCCAGTGACGTACAATGACGCTCCTCACCCCACACGCCCCCTTTCTCAGGGCCCTGAGATGCGGGGACAGGCGCTGATTGGAGTCACAGCAAACGGCCCACGCACAGGATTGGCACGGCTGAGAAACGCACCCGGCCGCTCTGTCTCACCCGCCTTTCTGTCCTCTCCTTTCTAATGAAAACCCTCATGTAATCTGTTAGAGCCGTGTCTGCTGGAGCATGAATTATTCAGCAAAGTCTCTGTTCCTTATCTCCCCTCCCCCGGGACGCCCCTACCATTGTCCGCCCTGATGGGTCATTATGCACTCTGTGAATTTAATCTTTTAGGCTATCCGGCCGCACAGAAAAAATGTATGAATAACAATTTTCCTGTAATAACCTTCAACTAACCTTTCAACCAGAGTGAGTCATTCCAATCCCATTTTCACATCAAGAGGAGTCAAAGGCAGGCAATTACCTCTTATCTGTTTCAGGAGCTGCCCCCACCTCTGCCGCACCCTTAATTTTTAAAGGGGATGTTGAAGAATGTTGTGGGGGCTTGTGGAGGAGGTGGGAAGGATTGGGTGAGAAGACACAGGCTCTCGAGTCCGAGCGCCGAGTCTGGGCAAGGAGTCCCGAGCCTCAGCCGTCGCCTGCGGACAGCGGTCCAGACCACGCTCCTGGTTCCCCAGGACCCCAGCATCTGGCTGTCATCAACCAGTCTGGGTTTTTGCCCCATGGAAGGCAGCCCCTAATTCCTTCCCTTGCCCCTGCATAAGGGAAAAATGTCTCCCCTTTCCAGAGATTTCTTCCAAGCCTTTCCACGATGGCAATTTCAGATCAATGTTAGCTCCTGATGGGGACATTGAAGTCACCTTTGCTGCTGACATAAGAGAGGTCAGGAGAGGGTGGGGGCAGTGCCCAAGCCCAGGCACCCTAATCTTTACCCAGGGGTCCCACAGTGCAGAGACCTAGAAGGACTTGGAATTTGGAGACAGGTAAAACCAACTGGAAGACTTAGCGCCTCTAGCTGTGTGACCCTGGGTAAGTCACTTCCCCTCTCTGAGCCTTGGAAGGGCTTTGTGAGGAAAATGGTGATAATACTTCTTGGCAGGGTTGTTTTGAAGATCAAATGAAACATTGAGGCAGTCTGTCCAATGCAGAGCTCTGGGCCTGGGTCAAGTTCCTCCCCTGGGGCTGAAGTATCCCCACCCCGACTTTCCCCAGCTCCTTTTTCCATTCCAGAGTTCAGCCTCATTCTAAGCACCCTTCTTCCTTCCTCCAGGCTCCTTGGTTCTGAGGCAGGGTCTGATACACTTATCCACGGGCAGGTCTAGAAGTGGCTGCTCCCAGGGGCTCAACAGATCCAAAGAGGAATTCGGGGGGACAATGCTTATCCCAGAGGGTGGCCCACTGGTATCTTACAGAATCATCTTGCCTTTGACTGGACCACATCTTTGATTCTGCTTTTCTGGTTTGCCTGATACCATCTTTTCTTCTTCTTTTTCTAACCAAATGAAAAATAGAAACTCAGAATGTGAAATGACTTCTCCAAGTCCAGACTCAGAGGGTCTGAAACAGATCCTGGGCTGGGACCCAGGTATCCAGACTCCTCTCTCAGTGCTCAGACCATGATGCTTGTCTCTTAAACCCCTGGTATGGTGGCACTAAAGACATGATGGCCTTGGGCAGGGGTGGGGGACCTGTGATAGTCCTCGGACCAAACCAGGGGCAGAGCATTGGTGAGTGTCTTCTTTCTGAACACAAAATGGTCAGGGAGCTGGTCTGGCAATTCCCCAGGGGGAAAATGCCCCTCTGGACCTTCACGGAGGGAACATGGAAAACCTCAGGAGGCCTGTTGGAATGACTCAGTGTGCTCAGAGACAGTGAGCTGGAGACAGAGCAAGGGGCTGTGAGGGTGGGCTTGAGAAGGAACGAGGGTGACCAAGCACTTAGCAGGATGTCTGCCACCGGTTCCAGACTGCCCGCAAGTTCCCGAGCTCCTGGCCAGCTGTCCTGGCTCACACAGGGCAGGCATGTGGAGGTCCTCTCCCACATCTGGGCCCCCACTCCTCCCCACCCTCCTCTTGCTCTTGAACAGCCTAAACCCCAGTCCCCTGATTTGATCCTGAGAAGCGTCCCATCTTCTGCTCTGGACCTTCCTTCCTCCAGAAAGCTCCCCAGCCAGCCTTAATTTGTCTTTGAGGACTGGAGGGGGCAGCCTGGACTCAGCCTTTTCTTTCTCCCCATTCTGAAGCCTGTTGGGTTCCTGTTCTGCCTTCTCTTCCTCATCTCCCTCTCATGCATTTGGGGGTCTCCGAGTGTCAACCCTTCTGCCCCTGCAAAACTTTAAAAAAATGCGGATTGCAAAAGTCGATAGACATTAAGAAAATCACCATCCTCAAAATGTGTAACTCCCTCTTGAGATCTGAAAGCGATGCTCTGGGGCCCACTCCAGGCACAATTCTTGAGATTCCTCTGAGCCCTGGGCACCCAATAGGGCTACACAGCAGGCCAGCCTTGGGATTGGCAACTGATGCTATTGGTTTGTGAGTTTGTGAGCTACCGGAAGTCTCCCCTGTCAGAAGAAAAACTCTCCATTTGCTAGCTGTGGTTGATGCCAGGACTGGTCACTAGCCCCAGCCAACGGAGGCCGTAGGTGAAGCTATTTTGCTAAGATGTGTGAGATGCTGGCCCCAGGCAGCAGGCTTTGGGCTCCTCCACACCCTCCCCTGACCACTGTACAGAAGCCTAGGCAGTCCAGGTCCCTGGATCTTAGCCCCAGGGCTGGACAGAAGCAGCAGGACAGCAGGGGGCACCCACCGGAACTTTCATCTGGGGTGGGAATTGATCACTGAAGACCAAGGCAACACGGCTTAGAGGATGCCTTGGAATCCAGAAGGAGTGGTCCTTCACGTGTGTGTGGCACCTGCTAAGCTGGGTCGTAACTGCGTGCCAATCAGCCGTGGAAATATTGGGACTGCTTGGCAGCTCAGATTCCCCAAGGGGCTGCTCTGCTTTGCCGAGGGCCTGTGAGAACCAGAGACCTGTGCTTACAGACGTAAGCCCAGTGTAACTCAGACACAGGGGACACAGGCCCCTGGACTACATCTTAGTGGGCTTTTTACCCACCTGTCTTCTCTCCTAGAGTATCTCTTTGGGGTTGGCTACGTGGCACATCCTGTCCTGTCTCTCCACTGTGCCTTGTTTGTGGCCCGAACAAGGGTTCATTACAGGTGGGGAAGAAGACAGAGCCCTTCCAAAAGCCAAGTGAATGGAGGGACTGGGGGCGAGGAGTGCCAGGGCCTGGGAGCCATTTATGAGGGAAGAGAAGAATCCAAAATGGCGGCCGAGGGCACCAAGAGCCATGGGGGCCATCATTAGGGGATAGAAAGCTGCTGTGGAGAGCAAAGGAGAGAGAAGACCCTTCCTAGGTCAGGAGTCAAACTCAAGTCTACCTATGTGCAAAGCCTGCATGTTTCACCCATCCTTTCCAGTTCACACCAGATAGTTCCTGAGCACCATGGGCTTTGCCGTTGCTCTGCTGATTTCTTCAGTGGCCACATTCCAGAAGCATCCCCCTCCCCACTGCCCTCCACACCTGCCCTTTCTCCGCCTCAACCACATCTGCCTCTTGCACAATTATTCCCAATTGCCCACTCTTAGACCTTGACAGGGACACGAGACCCTTTCTGTGCCAGTTCTTAAAACCCCCATAGTGTAGCCTCAACTCCTGGAGACTCTGCCCTGGAGTCTGGAGCAGATTTTCTTGCAAGGAAATCTCACAGCCAGGCGGGGAAAGTGCTCTGAACTTTTGGTGTGTGTTCTCTCAAATGTTTCACATTTGAGTGTATATAAAAGCACAAGATAGGCTGAAGAGCCAACATTTGTGCTACAAAAACATGTCATATCAACAACAACAACCTTTTCCTCAGAGAAAATTAGGCTGTATGTATGTGGTTTTTTTTTCTTTTTTCTTTTCTTTCTTTTTTTTTTTTTTTTTATTTCTGGGGGTGGAGGTGTTGCATTTTAATGCCTGATTTTGGCACTCAGTGCAGAAAAATAATTGAGATGCCAATGGCCAAATTCCTCCATCCAATCTCAGAAAAAAACCCGTTTATGTTTAAATTTCTTGCAGCTGAGTTATATACACAGTACATGAGGGCAACTGTTCAAAATGTACACATTTATAGCTCCACTGTATTTTTTCCCCCTTTGCAACAGAGAACTGAGACATAAACACCACCCCCATCTGCACACAAGGTATGTATGTTCGTGACAAAAATAAATCCCCCGGGATTTCTGCCACCAGGCTTTTGTGCACACAGGCAGGACACATGTCAGCGCAGACGGCCAACAGGTGTGGCTCAGGGGGAGGACAGAGCAGAAGACAGGCAGGATGACTGTGAGGAAGCTCCTGGAAAGATGGCAGAGGGGGTGTACCACCGTTCGCTCCCACAAGCTCCTAGACCAAGGACAAGGCACTGTGGCTAAATGTAAGTTTCCGGGCAATGTTATAGCTCCTACATTGGCCTCTGCAGGACCAAAATGTCAGCCTGATTTCGGAGCTGGAGTAGCCACGCTGCGGAAAAACCAGATTGACCTTCCACTATCTGGTGGCTAAGAAACCACTGGTTCTTGGGTCCCTGTGGAATACAGGGGAACCTGGCTTGGAGTGTTCTGGAAATGAGGCTTGTTTCTGGGCCTTCCCACCCCCATGAGACACAATGGGCAGGACCTGTCCTCCCATTGCACAGGTGAGTATCAGAGAGGCTGAGTGCCTGGATTGAAGTCACACAGCCCAAGGCAGAAATGAGCTTTGGAGCCCTGAGGAGAGGCCAAGGGGAATGCCAGGCATGCAGGGTGACTTGAGAGACCGAGGAAGAGCAACTTGACCCATTAACAGACTTAAAATCCCCATGGGGGTGTCAAATATTGGGTTTTAACAAAATTCCCCGAGGGCATTGAGTGGAGCCCTGGATTTGCTGCGATGTATAAAGGTGTTTAACAGGCTCTGTGCCCGAGTGAGTTTGAGAAATGCTGATTAAATGTAGGACTTCTCAGAGTCTTTAATATGTTAATGACCAAAGTAGGGTTGCAGCATCCAAGATTTCCCAACCCCACTGACCAGGAAAATATTTTCACCAAGCCCTCACTAGGGCTCTGCAGACCACATTTTCTGAAATGCTGGATTAGGGCAGTGATGAGTTTAGATGAGCATATTTTTGGGGGGGAGGAATATAATATCAGACTAATATTGGTTAAATCCTCCTAAATGCAAAGTGGCTTAACAGACTAGCTTTAAATCTCCTGAGGGGCTCTGAGGAAATGGGACACAGAAAAGGTAAGTTTTGATAGAAGAGCAGAGGGAAGTGAAACCACCTTAAATTCAATTTGAGAAAAGCTTATTTAAATGTGTTGCTGAAAAAAAACAAAAGAGGTTTCGTGTTTTGTAGAAGTTAGATTTTGCACCAGGAACACTTAGGCTAACTTGAGAAAGGTGCTAACCCATCGCTCAAGGAGCCCACTTCCGGTTAGAGCGGCAAGCGACCAGAGGCATCATGGGAAACACCTGTTGGCTGGGGTGTGGGACTGAGATCTAGCAGCTGAGATTTTTGTTTGTTTCGTTTTCAAGACAAGAGAAATTTCTGCTTTCTTACAGGAAAAACAAATCCATGTTTTTGGTGTTTTTATTTGTTGTTGCTGTTTGGGGTTCTTTTGTTTGTTTGGTTTTTGTTTGTTTGTTTGTTTTTTGGTGGGGTGGGGGTGATGCTGGAATGTGAGAACACATTACTGCTCCAGCAAAGGGTTTTTAAAAAATGGAGCTCTGGGATACCTGGGTAGCTCAGACCATTAAGCATCTGCTTCTTGATCTCAGCTCAGGTCTTCATCTCAGGGTCATGAGTTCCAGGCCCATGTTGGACTCTATGCCAGGTGTAGAGCTTACTTAAAAAAAGGGGGCGGGTGGGGAAGCCCTAACATGAGAGCTCCCAAAAGTAAGGACTAGATCTCATTCATCCTTGTTTCCCCACTTCTAGTTTAGGGCCGGGTGCCTAAGAGAAATATTTATTGTGCTGAACTGGGCATTTGGCTCCTGTGCTTTTAAGATTGACGAGATAGGTAAATAAACAAACTTCAGTGGGCTCACAGTTCTCTCTGGCAGGGTAAGTTGTGGCTGTGTCCAGGAGGAGCCCGGGGTCATGGGAGGGGGGCGGACAGGACTTGGGGGACCGTGCCTGCCTCTGTTCCTCTGCACCTGGTTGGCCCCGGGCAAGTCTCTTAACCTCTCCGAGCTCCAGTTTCCTCATAATAAAATAGGGATTCTGAAAGCTGTCTTGTGTCTCTCTCAGGTGAGAGGAATGCTAAAGGAGGGGAGGAATAAAGGCATGTTGTAAAATTAAGATGCTGTACGAATACCCGTTATTACACGACAGAATTTAAGCAATGTCAGGAAGGCTTCTTCTCCTACCTAGAAATGTGGTTTGTGTGTGTGTGTGTGTTTTTGTCAAGGCTTGTCAAAGGCCTGAAATCGTATCATTAGAAATGCATTCCCTGGGATGTTAAAGGCTTTTAGATCTTTAAGACATTTTCGCTAAGATGCATTTGGGAGACATCAATATGAAGCCATTATCTCGGGGCCCCAAGAGGCTGGCCGGAGAGATGGACCACTCTACACTGGCAGTAAACAGGCAAACTGCTGGAGCGGTGGCTGGGGGAAGAGGCTGAGGGGGGGCAGGGAAGCCATGAAGAGAAGCTGCTTTTCCTGGAAGGGGTCCCCAAATGCATGCTAGGCCAGAGCTCCTCACCCTTGACCACGCCCATGAATGACCTGGGATGGAATTACAATTCAGGCTCCGATTCAGGGGCCTGGGAGGGGCCCAAGAACCTGCATTTCTCACAAGCTCCCAAGGGAGGCCGTGGCTGCTGGTTTGGGGTCCACACTGGGGGAGTAAAGTGATGGATAATCGCAAGCCCTACCGTCTCAAGAACACATGGCTTTGGTTGAAGGCCTGAGCATGGCAGGATGTGATGGTTTGGGAGAAGTTCCGGCAAAGACCAGTATTTGCTCGTGAGACAGTGGCTAAAACACAGGGAGGCTGTTTGCTAATCTGCATCTTAATTTCCTGTAAGACTGATTCATGAGCTGTGCCCTGAGGACCTGGAACACAGGAGCCCATGATGGGGCCTTGAGACGTCGCTGGAACCCCTGGACAGAGCCCACTGGGGCCAATATCTGCCTACTGTCTGCCCACCCCCCCATCCCCGCCTTGCTCTGCCATCTACCCCTGGCTTAGGTTTTCCTTGAGCATCTGGCTCTCCAGCCCACCTCTGTGTGTCCAAATGGAGTGTGTGTGTATGTGTGTGTTTCTCTCTCTCTCTGTTTCTGTCCATCCGCCCCCCTCCTCCGCTGTCCCCCATCATCACCATCTTTGCTGCTGGATTTGTCCCCGGGTTCCCTCTCTGACAGGGGATTCACAGAGTCACAGGTAGCTCACCATCTCATGGAGTCACGGGTGGCTCACCATCTCACTGAGTGGTGAGTGTTTACTGTCCTGCAGCCCCGGGCCCTACCACATGGGACAGCAAGCCCCCGAGGAGGACACACGTGCTTTTCTGTTTGGAGCTCCTCTGCCCGGAGCAGGGCCCGACACTGGGCTCGGAGGAGAGACTGGCCAGAGTTCCCACTGCTTGTAATAGTTGTGTGTGGACACGAGTTAGTGGGGCTCCCTGCAGGAGCCCTCAAGCCCCAGGGAAGGTTCACTCCAAGCTCTTGCTTTCTTCTTTTGCCAGGTCCTGGAAGTTACCACGGGGGAAGGAATGAGACCAGTCATCTCTCCACATGGGACCCAGCTGAGTATAAGACCATGGAACAGAAGAACCTCTCCCACCCGAGTCAGGGGAGGGCGTCCCTCAGGGAGAAGGACTGGGGAGGAGGTAATGCCGGGAAGCAGCCTGGGGCACCAGAAGAGGATGAACTGCATGGCACCCCTGAAAAGAAAGGTTGGGTGAGCACATTGGTGCCCCAGTGTCCTGGGCATGTGGCATCTGGTGTCGGAAAGACCTGTCCTTGCAGGGAAGATAAGGGCATAAATATTCCGCTCAACGACTAGAGCTTGGTGATGGGCAGGACAGCTTATGATGCTATTCTCTCTACTGCTGTGTAGATATGACATTTGCCAAAATAAAATAAAAAATGAGAGGAAGGAAGAAGGAAAGGAAAGGAGGGAGGGAGGAAGAATTAACACACGTCTTGCTTCTAATAGAAGTTCTGGATTAGAATCTGACTGCCCGCTATCCTGTGGGTAAGGACTGCTCTGGTCCCAGCCACACAGTCCTGGTACTTGGTGCTTATAGCTCCCTTTGCAAATAAAAAATGTGGCCTCCAGGTCTGGATCAGCATAGTCCAAAGCGTAGTGTGAGTGTAGGGCCTGTCTGGGAGCTGTTTGTTAACCAGAATACAAGATCAGGGGCGCCTGGGTGGCTCAGTGGGTTAAGCCGCTGCCTTCGGCTCAGGTCATGATCTCAGGGTCCTGGGATCGAGTCCCGCATCGGGCTCTCTGCTCAGCAGGGAGCCTGCTTCCTCCTCTCTCTCTGCCTGCCTCTCTGCCTACTTGTGATCTCTGTCTGTCAAATAAATAAATAAAATCTTTAAAAAAAAAAAAAAAAAAAAAAAAGAATACAAGATCATTGAGGATAAACATTTAGAGACTATTGTGGCCATTTGGCATTGCCCTAACATCCAAGGGCATTGGGGAGTTGTTGTCCTCAAGTGGTGAATGTCCCGCGGTATGAACCCGGTGGGTCCACGCATCAGACCACGGTGGGCTGGCTGTCTTATTTAAAAGGCGGTATTTCACCACGGATACTTTCAGTGGTCTCAATCCATCCTTCGGAATCCAGTCACAGAATGTTCTAGCAGGAGCAAGTGCCTCGGCCTACAAGAGTAAGCCTCCCTCCCTTCTCTGGATCGTGGATCTCCCTGTGGGGGCCGGGCTGGGCCACCTGCCCACGCTCCCTGCCCTATTCTTACCCCCCTTTCCCTCATTCTGTCTGAGAGCAGGACCATTTCCCCGGCCCACGCAGCGCCCCTCTCTTCTTTCTTTCTTCAGATTAATGCAGAGAGGTGCTGAGGCTGCGTCTCCCAGATCCCTCTTCCTGGGCGGGCCCAGCAGGGACAGAAGGGCACTCAGTGGCCCCCGCGCAAGCAGTCAGGGCCGGTCTGGGAGTGGGTAATCTCAGAAACGATGATTTAGAGCTCAGTGTGGCGGGGCTGGAGGCGGCGAGGTGACTGTTCCCCACGGCGCTCATTAGGCTTCCAGAGATTGCATTTCCTGCCTCCCCCGCCAGCCCTCCAAAGTGCCTGTTATTAATTCATAAAAACACTGCAAGCGTGATTGAGTCCGCTGATTACTGGAGCGGGCAGACACAAGAGACAGTGAAATATTCCGCGTCTCTCTATCAGGCTCTCAGGGGCTCGCGAGGAGGAAAAAAAATAAAAAAGAGAAAAGCAACAACATGAAGAAAGAAATACGGGGCCGGGGGAACTGGTTTGTGAAATATTAATCAGAGCTGTTTGCCCCCGGGGGCCAAAAATATGAGGCCACGTAATCAATGTGGCGAGAGCGGCCCAGCGACATGTCTTTGAGAAGCTGATTATTGCGGGTAAACACAGCTAAATATTCTGGATCTTTGGACTGCACCTCTGGTGTCGCTGGAGAATCCGATTCCCTTATCATCCTTCTGCAGGTGTGGCCCCGGGAGAGTGTGGGAGGTGCTGGCAGGATGTGGCTGCGTGAGCGGGGAGCCACTCGGGCCCCCAGTAGGAGCTGCTTCAGTTCCCTTCCAATCGCTGATTCACGTGCGGCTGGCAGTGGGAGTGGGGTGTGTGTGTAGGGAAGATGCCCAGGGAGGGGTATGTGTGTGTGCGTGTGTGGGTCTTCGCTACAGCTGAGGACCTGATGCCAGCCGTGCCACGGTTGCCCCAGCTCTGGAGTGGCTTTCCTGAGAATCTTGAGCAAGAACCTGGGTGGCTTTGCGGGGGCGGGGGCAGTGGGGAAGCATTCAGAGGCCTCCAGCAAGACTGGAGTCCTTCCAACTACACTCTGCCTCGGAGATGCTGGGATTAGTTGACTGCTGTATAAGCTCATTGGTGCACATGTTGCTGCATTAAGGGACCACCGTGCCTGTCCCACACCCCTCGGGCTCAGCAATGGAGATAGGCAGCCTGCGTGCAAGACTGGGAGAGAATGCTCACCTGTCCTTACAGGCTGGAGTGAGCCTGAGATCCTGGGACCCTGAGGGTGGCTGTGATGCTAATGATGGATCTCACCCACACAGAATCTGAGACTAGCAGAGTGAAAGTGAGTTTGGAGATCAGCTATTCCTCCTCCTCCCACAGAGGCCCAGAGAGGGACAGTGACTTGCTCAAGGTCACATAGCAGAGACATGATTCTTGATGCATAGGCCAGCCTCCTGGCATACCTTTGGGGCATGAAGGAGGACTAACGTGAATGGGTGAGTGATGCAAATCGGTTTGCACTGAGCCTTTGAGTTTAAGGAAAGCTCCCTATCAGTTATAAGGAACTGCATCAGAAGGGAGTGACCCCAGGGCAAGAGATGGCCAAGTTCTGGTGCCTCAGAATTTCTGGTAGTAACCCCACCCACAGCCAAATTTTTAGAGAACTTAGATCCAAAGTTCATCTTTGAGCCTCTCTTAGCTCCAGTTTCCTTGATTGTAAAGGAGTTTGACTAGGTAGTAATAGAAGGACCTTATCAAGTCCATGAATGAGATCAGTATTTGAAGTGAGCTGGGGCCCGGGTCTTCTCCATAATGGACAGAAAGAAGATGGGGTTTAAGCAAGTCATACTGGGCCAATCTTATCATCTCCCTATCTAGGAACCAGGAAAGCAACTGCCACAAAAAGACTTAGGAGAATTGCCTCCATCCCAAAGTATCCTGAATTACTTCATTCTCCTCTTGGTGATTATTACAGAAGCTCAGAACTCCTTATCTGTTCTCCATCAGTCACATCAGCCCAGGACTCAGAGTCGGGGAGGACCTAGGCAGGCAATGGCTGATTGCTTTTATGAGTGCCTTCACTTGGGAAAGGTGGAGGCCTTCTTGTCTCCAAGACATGGTCAGATAAGCCTCTTGGGAGAAAGAATAGTAATTGTAACTACCAATTGTGGAGCAAGTACATAAGTCCCAATTTTAAAACAATTCTGCCCATTTCACAGAAATGAAAAGCAAGGATTAACAAGGTTTAACAACTTGCCCCAGGTTATAAAACTGGCCAGTGACAGGGCTGGGATCTGAACAAGGGTTTGTCTGATTCCTGAGGCCCATGGCCTTCCCACCGTGCTTCCCAGTGATGTCAGGGGGTGGAGTGGAAATGGGTACCTGCTGATTTCTTCTCAAGCAAGGAAAGCGAGCTTCAGGCCAGAGAGGAAAGAGTACTATGGGTTGGAGGGCACCTATAAGGGAGCGAGGAGGTGAGAGAGACCAAGCTGCCCTGAACTCAGTCCAGTCTCCTAAGGCCAATGATCCGCCCCAGCGTCTTGAAAGCTTCTTGCAAAAAAAGATAACAACTAGCCGGTTTTTATCTCAGGAGGACTGTGGAGATGAGATAAGTTGAAAAGTAATAGAAATACTGTGTTCTCGTGAGCCTGATATTGATCCAGGGAGGGAGTGTAGTAGAAGTGATTAAAGCAACAACATATTAGCAACTGGGGAATGGTGTGGTGACCATCTGGCCTCAAGAATTCTTTACAAAGACTAGCTGAATCAAAATAAGCCTATGTTAAAACAGGCACCCTTTGACAAAGCTACTGGAAGGGTGATCAGAAAAATACAATAAATGTAACAGACTTAAATTTCTGTAAAGTAATTGCCACAGACTCTGAGGACCTCCTACTAGATGAGATGGAGAAATGCAGAGAGGAACCTAGGAAACTGAGTTTGGTGTAACTCAGAGGACTTTGATTAATGCCCAATGCCTGGCCTTCAGTAGACACTCAGCAACATTTCCCAACAAGAGCTTCAATGTGGGCAACAGCTGTGTCTGTGACTGAACAGGCTCCCACCCCCATCAAGGACTTTATCTTAGGACCCCACCCCCATCAAGGACTTTATACATAGACATATACAGAATATGTACATACTCATAGACATAGACATAGACAGAAAGGCTAGATTTAGTATTACCTTGAGAATAATACCAACTGTGTATCATAATCTTTGTAAAATCCTTCATGTACCCTCAAAATAAAATAGAAAATAATTGAGCATATAGAAAAAGTTCTATAAGGATACATAGAAAACCCAGTGCCAGTGGGGAGAGGCAGGGGATGAGCATCAAAGGGAATCATGCTTTCTCTGTGATGATTGTTTTATAATGAGAATGTAACCACACCTTATATGTGTGAATAGAATTAAAGAAAGAAAAATAAGAAGAGTGGTCAGGATCCTCAAGTAATTGGTGGTATTTGAGCATCAGATATGTTCCTGGTTGGGTGACATGGAAGGTCCTTTCCACAGCTGGGCTCTATGGGTCTCACCTTTGCTCCAACTCTGACTTAAGGTATTGACCTTGGATACACCCTCCCCCACCTTGGCCCTACTTTCTGGCTCAAGAGTCTGGTTTCTCCTCTCACAGAAGAGTCCAGTTTAGACTTGTGGTCCCCAAACATAATGGTACATCAGGGGCCACTTGGCAAGCTTTTTCAAAACAAGAGATTCGAGAATCACGTGTTCCAACAATGACTGAGGCCCTACACCCACTCTCCATGCAGCAGCACAGAACTGCAAACAGTGAGGTTATATTAAATACCAAGCATTGAGCTCTCCCTTTTCATGCCCATGACATTACCCCATTAACATATCAGCACCATGGAATGACAAGGACACAGAGGCTTGGAGATGTGGAGACCTATCCAAGGCCATACAGCTGGGAAGGGACAAAGTATCAACCATTTCATATGTTGTTGGGGCTCAGAGCAAAGGGCAATGACTTTTTAAGGAATGAGGACAGGTTCAGGGTGATTTTCACTAAACTATGGCATTTGAATACAGGTGATAAGGATGAGCATGGTTTGGCAGGGCTGGTGGGAGAGGTAAGGCATGGAGGTGTGAGATGGGGCTTAGATGGAACCAAGTGATCCTGCCCGGCTCAGGGTGCAGTGGAAGCAGGAAAGGTAACCCCAATATCCATCTCCTATTCGTGTCCCCCAGGAAGACAGCTGCTTAGGTCTCTGTCTGCCCATCAGTCAGTATTCCTTGACCCCTTACTCTATCCCAAACCCTGTGCAAGTTGCTAAAGTTCCCAGAAGCATGGGGAAGAAGTTTCCCTCTTGCAAGAGACTTTCAGCTGGGAGAAAGACCAGACTACACTTCCAAGGAATGCCAAATAATGATTCAGACAATTACTTAAGACATAAGTCAGGAACCCAGGAGAGGCCACGCTATTCAAAGTCACCTACAAAGTTCAGGCTGGGCATTTTGGTTGAGGGCAAGAAAGGGGAGATACTGGAGATCCGCCAGATCCTCAGCTGAAGGGCAGAGCTGGCTTGGAAAAGAGGAGGCCTGACAAACAAGGGGTAGGAGTGAAGGGGCAGAGTTTGGAGGTCAGGCCGTGCTGTGCTAGCTCAGGGGTCTGGCCTGTCCTGTGAGTGTGGCCTGGAGGGGTGCTAGGCCAAGGACTTTGATATCCAAGATAGGTTGATGCCCTTGAACCCAATGACCAGGCAGATCCCTCTGGCAATCAGCTGTCCCTGCAAGCTGGCACCACCCACAGCTCCAGTACAGACAGCTCCCGAGACCCATCTCTGAGGACAGTAGCCGCCCTCTACCTGCATTTCTGCTGGGACAATTAATGAGCTCGTTTTTATAAAGGACTCTCAGCTCCTCAGAAGAGCTCTGCAGAAGTACAAGTGGGTTATAATTACCACCACTGTAATTAATGAGTCCAAACTTCTTAGAGAATGTAAAGTGTGTAATGAAAGGAGGGGGAAAGAAAGGAAGGAAAAAACCTCCATGTGTTTGAACTTGAGATTTTTCCTTTGTAAAGTACTTTGATAAGGTATCAAATGATATTATATTCTCTCCTTTCAAAACTGAGCAGAACCCCAGGTGGGATGCCTCAATGCCAAGGGCAGAGTTTCTAGGAATAATGGAGCATGTTACAGTTCTTTGAAAAATGCTGGGCTGAAAATCAATCCTGCCATTCCCAGTACCTTGGATAGTTGAGCCTTTGTCTGTAAGGGGATGGTGCTTCTCACCTAACAGGGGTGTGGGGAGGGTGTGTCACCGAGTTCTGGAAGGTGAAATACTGGGCACATGGCTTGCCTTCAGTTAGCTCCAGTCCTGTGATATTTCATACTCCAGACCCCAACTGTTTCTTTCACCTGGTGAAGGGGAAATAATGCCTCCTGCCTAGCCTAGGAAAACACATGCTTACAATCTCCCACTTTAATAAAAGAGCAGTTATTTATAACAGGTACTTTTTAGCTTTTTTCTTTCGATGGTGATAGGGGATGATTTCCTTAGGATAAATTCCTAGGGTGGAAGGGAAAACGCATCTTATGTCTCCTGGAATGCATGGTTTAGTTTCTCCCCAGAGGAGTTTATGCCAGGGCTAGCCAGCTGGATAAGGATGTGTGTTTTACCACAACTTCACCAACACTGGGTATTACTATTTTAATGGGTGTGGAAGAGGATGACATTCCTTTTGCAAGGTTTACACATGATATTGCATATTATGCAAATTCAATGTTAAGGAACGTTTCCAAGGGCAAAGAGCACATAGAATTCACAGAAATGAAATTCACTTTCTAAGCCTGACTTAGTTTACCAGGCCAATTACAGGAGCCTCAGGCTTCTTCTTGGTTTTGGAGCTGACATGTCTTATTTACTCCCAGATGTTGGGAAATTAAAGCCCAAGTGCTATTTTTTACATTCACTCTGCCATGTCATTTGCTAGCATTGTCCACATCTCAGTCAGTTTTCTTTAAATTTATCAGCTCTGGTTGGCTCTCTTTGGCTAGAGTCAGCATTTCTCACTTCCGCTCTTGCTCCTATTTTGTGCATCCAGAATCTGTCAAGGCGACCCTAGTTATTTCTCCAAGTGTTTTACACCCTCATGTCCCACCTGGGCCAACAACGCAGTGTGCAACCCACAGTCTGGTTTAACCATGACTCACATCTCCAACCTCCTCCCCCTGACTCTGACCCAATGGGGCTAAGGTCAGTTCTCCTTGTCTTTGACTTGGGAGAGGAAAATGAAGCTAGGGACAAGTACCAAGAACAGTTCCTTTGTTGCCTAGAACCTCAGAGCCTGTCTGGAAAAGGGCCTGCTCATAGAGGGACTGGAGGGAGTTAAAAAGAAGCCTTCTCCACATGCCCGGATGGAAAGTTAGGGTTGCATTAAGGACAGTGGGAAGAGAGGAGTGCTATCCTTAGACATTTGCAGGGACATTTGGCCCAGATGCCTGCCTGGCCATCCGAGCTCTGCGATGATCTACCCCCATTGGCCTGGCCTGGTTGCACCTGCCTGTACCAGGGTGGGTGGGCATCTGACCCATGCTCGGGCTAGCTCATGATAGTCCAAGGATCTGGGAATTGGGTTATGGAGACTCTGGGGAGTTACTGTTGGCACTTGACCTGGTAAGGCAAGGGGACCATTTTCTGCTATGTATGTAAAGAATAGAAAGCCAAATGTCAGGGCAAGGAGAGAGAGGGAGAAAGGAGAAAGAGAGGGCTAGGGAGAGAGAGAAAGTGAGAGAATTGAAGTAGATGAGGAAGTCAGAGGTAATTGGAACCAAGAGAACCTTGGGACCCGAAAAGGAAAAAGGAAAGCGAAAGCTGGTGGGCCAGTCTCCCTCATAGGCCACCAGCTTCCTGCCCTTGGAGCCAGGGATATTCCCATGAATCTTTACAATAAATTCCTTGTTTTACTCAAGGCAGTCAAGTAGCTTTCTGTTCCTTGTAACTAAATGATTTCTGCCTAAGACACTCATGGTTTTGTTAATAACTTGACCTCATTTACTAATGTGTATAATTTTTTTTAATTTTAAAAAAGAAAAATCTAATGGAAAAAAGATGCTAATTTCTCCTATTTATTCTTTCTGCGATAGAGACATCTAGTTGCCTACCCAATGTTCGCTCTCCAGTTTTTATAACAGAAGCCCTATATTGGAGGATGGAGATAGCAATGAGCCCAACTAAAAAGCTATATCCTGGGACTCCTGGGTGGCTCAGTCAGTTGAACACCCAATTCTCGATCTCAACAGGTCTTGATCTCGGGATCATGAGTTCAAGCCCCATGTTGGGCTCCAAAGACTACTTAAAAAAAAAAAAAAAAAAAGAAAAAGAAAAAGAGGAGGGGGGAGGAAAGCTACATATCCCTAGCTATCTTATAGTTACCAGTGGCTAATGGAGTTGAAAGGAGCAGTCATTGTGTGGGTCCTCCAGAAAAGCCCGTTAAAGGGGTGGACTCAACTATCACATGACCTCCCTCTCTTCTTCCCTCCCTTCCTTCCTCCTAGGATCTGTCCATCTGGGACATGGGTGTGATAATTGGAGCTCCAGCAGCTGTCTTATGAATAAGAGTCAGTCACACTCTAGGGCTGGCAGAGCAGAGAGCTGAGAGGAGCCTAGGTCCCTCATGAAATTATGGACCACCCTAAGCAGGGGGCATCTATGGCCTATCTTGGCCTACAACTCAACCTCAAGAGTAGCCTGTCATAGTAGTAGTCATAGCCCTTTCATTCTGATCTGAATCCAGGTACTATCTTTCCTCTCTGAGACCCACCTACCTGATCCCCAGAGCTTCCCCTTTCATCCTGTTGAATCAGCTCTGCTAGCTGCCCCTTCCCTTCCTGATTGACTCAGGCCCCCATCCCTGGTCTTCATGGCAGCCCCTCCCTCCTGCTTGGCACTTCCACCCAATGGTGGGGGTGATGCCACCCAGTGGCCTGCATGGAGAGCAAGGACCGCAACCACAAATCCAGTTGTTAAGTCCTTGAAAGTGGGACCCGGGTCCTGGGGCAGGCATCTGGGACCCCAATGTGGATCCAAACCCTCGCCTCCAAACCAGACTCGTCTCTGCTGGTCGTCTACCGCCTCTACTTGGCACCTATCAACAACTCCCTGCTGCCTCTAAAGGTCACTTTATTCTTGGGCTTCATCTCCCCAGTAAGTATGAAGCTTGGTTCTCCCCACTCCCCCAACAGCATTTCTCTTTATCCATCCTCGAGAAGCCTTCCTTGACCTCTGGACCAGATGGACTTCCCCTACTGCTGAAAGCACCCACTGACAGATGCCTCCCCTTCCAGTCACACTTTCCAGGGGAGGAGACTACCCTGCCCAGGTCCTGCCCTGTGCCCACCATCGGTTGAGCCCCTGGCCCAGTGTAGGCCTTAGGAACTCTTTTTTGAGTGATGGAAGATAGAGGCTTTTCTCAGGCAGAAGGCAGTAGCAGGACCTGGATCCCACAAAGAGGGTTGAGAAATTCCGGCAACTTCTGGGTGCCTCATCCATGACCTGGGGCTGCTTCTACCCAGCCCAGACAGCGGCCCAGTCGGGGCTCCACTGTGCTGGTGAGGAAGGGCAGCATGAGGTTAGCGGGTGGCGGGTCCCCCACTGCCTGCCAACAGCCAGGCTGCCACATAGCGAAGGAGCCGTTTCCTCTTCCTCCCGGCTCCCAAGGAAAACCCAGGATCCCCTCTCCTCCTTCACCGGAAGTTAAAACCATCCCTGGGAGGGCTGGATGAGAATTTGATGTGGCCTTGAGAAATAAATCCAAATGATCTCGCTGGTGCTGGTGATCACTTAAGCCCTGGTATGTGAAACAGACTCCCAAGGAAGGGATGTTCCAAGGTCATGGTTCTCCAACTTGAGCGGGCATCACGGTCCCCTGGAGAGCCCGTTAGAACAGACTGGGGCTGGAGCCCAGAGTTTCTGACTCCTTATTAGATCGGGGACTGGGTGTATGCATGCCTAACACGCTCCTGGGCGATGCTGCTGATGACGACCAGGGGGTCACACTTGGAGCGTCCCTGGTTCACCAGGACTTAGGCAAACCTGCCTGGAGCCTCTACTACCCCTCGGAGGCAGAGGAGCTGCCCCTGGCTGGCACTGCCAAGCAGGAAGGCCATGATCAGATACCCAGGAAACTGATACCACCTCCCCCACTGCAGAAAATGGCTGTTCCACCCACCCGGGCTGCTCGCCCCACACCCCACAATCCTGGTGCACCCAGAGCCGGGGCTCCATTCAGCTGCCTTTGCAAGGCCTGCCTAAAACTGTCGAAAAGAAGGAGAAAGATCTAAAGTCCTTACTCTGCACTATGGAAAAAATATCAAGGAATTATCATGTAGCCCTAAACCCTATATATGCAAATGCACTCATTTGAATAACTGCCAATTTATATGCCTCATCAAATTAGGTATTCAAATTCTAGCCTGTGTATGTACAGTTGTTTCTCTTCCTGGTTCAGGCTTAAGTAGTCACATGAAGGATGAGCTGCCGGCTTCTCTTCTGGGCCCCTGTCTTTTTAGAACAGAAAGGAATAATTAGGGATTAGTTTTCTGGAGCGTAAATTGTCCCTTTGATGGTTGGGCTGGCCCTCTTTTTTGTCGTCTCTGTCATAGCAATCTGCCACCTCCTTCTCCCACGTGTGGGGCTCTTGAAAATATGTATTTTTTTTTATCCCCCTGGGTTTCACCACATCCCAGGAGGTCACCAGGGTATAAAGTGGGACGCACATTTCACAGGTGGGGATCCTGAGACCTGTAGTTTACTCAGGCCATGATCTTGGGCTCCAGTCTGGGGTTTTGGAGGGATCACCCAGGCCTCCCTGCTCTGTCATGTTAGTCCTCTGCCATGGCCAATGTCCTGTTTTGCTGCACATCAAAACTGGTGTTCGTTTCTAGCTCATTGAAAGCTCTTTCCTTCTGTTCAAAGCATTCCCTAAATAGCAAAGCCCTTTTAGTTTCCTCCTAATGGCCCCTGTGGGCGCGTGGCGACAGCTGCTCTTCACCCCGCTTTATAGATGAGGAAGCCAGGGCCTGAAGTTATGGGGCAAGTGAGAATCAGGGGAGTAATGAGGCCAGGCCATGCCCTCACCCGAGGACATGAGACCAACATGCACTCTGGGACCTGGACATTGGCAGTTTGAGACTGACCGTGGTGGGAGTGTGACATCTTGGGAACCAGCAAACACTACATATCAGGACATCGCACCACCCTCCCACCCCCAAACCTAACCCCAGATTCATCTCTAGCAGAGATACCTAGGATGGAGAGCAGCTTTCTTCTCTGGCCTTTCTGGATCCTCCTGGCCCTTGAGGCAGGCCAGGCACCCCACAGGGACTCCTGAGAGATGGCCCAGGTGCCCACAGCTGCCTTCAGCAGAGGGACCATTCGCCTGCCTCTGATCATCCTTCCAGCTCCTCTCAGGTCCTGTGGGATCTGCCAGGTCCCAGAAGACAGCTAAGGGAGAGCCCTCCATTCTAGGATTATATACCACTCTAGTACTCCCCCACCACACCTCTCTTTCACCTCTGGGACCCCAGGAACCCAGAATCAGGACATTCAGCCCCTCCTGCCTGTCCCACCCAGCTCAGGACCCTTGGTAGGTCATGACTTCTCCATCCCTGAATATGTTTAAGCTGAGGCTGGACAGACACATGGCCAAGGTGCTGCTGGGTCAAACCCAAGCACTTTATAAGTAAGGCCAAATGTCTTGACCAGAAGAGCCATGATTATCTTCTAGGCTTAAGCATGACCTTACTGGACCTTCAGAAGATGCTATCCTCTCCTGATTGTGAAAAGCTTGGGCTTCTTCTCTCCCAGCCTGCCCTGCCTTGGCCATCACAACCCAAGGCTAATGTGACACAGGCCAGCCTTGAGCTGTCTGGAGCCACACGGTGGCTGGGCACTCAGACCTTACACTCCCCGATGACATCCACACTAGGAAAACTTCCCCCTTTGGAACAAGATGCTGGCTTGCACAGTTTCTGTTACGTGGCTGGCCTGCACTGGCCAGCCTCAAGGACACAGCAGGGCAGTCCTGTAAGGGACACCAGACCAGGAGGGGCTGGGAGATGCAGGGTCTCGGTCTGAAAAAAGCCTTTTCCTTTTTCCTGCATGTTAGTGTTCTCGTCCCTGGGTTGTAAGCACTGGCAAAGGACCAGGGGTAGTTCATAATGTTATTTCCTTACTTTCTCTGAGACCTGTGGTCCATTCTAGCTCGAACCTCCTAGTCTCGACTCTGTTGGGGTTATTTATCTTCTCCCTGATACAGAGGGACTCCAGCAAAGAGACCCAAGACAGCCACATTTTAATGACAGTGGGAGAAAACGTTTGGTGCATTTGAAGTTTATTTGTTTATGACTTTTGCCCCACCTACTTCCTGAGAGTCTTTCAAGGCAGTTTATGATATTAAAACATACAAAGAGCAATGAAAAGCCAAACCAAAAGGTTTCCTGAGCCATTTAGAGGACGGAGAGGAAGAATGTTTCAGGAGTCTGGAATCGTGAGGTCTGATTTACCTCCGAGCCTCCTGGCAGCCAAAGAAAAATGAAGTCAGTGAAGAAAGGTGATGGGTAACTTGGGGTTTCTTGGGCAGGGAAAGCCCTTCCTTTCCTGGAGGCAGGGCCAGACTCGATACTTCAGATAAGGTTCGTGCCTCTGCCCAGGGAATGCCCGCTCTCCCCAGCTGACCTCAGCTAAAGCCCCAGAAATTACAGTGGTGCCTGCTATATTTCCAAAGCAGCTTCATAAATAAACATGGGCGCCGAGGAGGAATTCCCCAAAGAAAGTTAGGAAATCAGAGTCATGTTTATCCAAAGGAGCAAGGCATGCAAATACGGCAGCTGCTTCCGTCCGTAAATAGGAGAGGAGAGCGATTTGGTGGCTGTCTGATCAAGTGTGGTCTAGACCAAAATAGTCAAGTGTATTTGGGCTGGGAATTAGGTACAGACAAGCATGAGGTAGCTCTCTTTATGCAATGACTGTCTGGAAACGCGGGGGGCGAACCAGTCCCCCATAAGGGGAGTGCGATTTTCCATGCGCTCAGGCAGGTGTCAATTAAAGGGCTCCGTTTGGCTAATCTTTTGTTGAGCTTTAGGAACCCCTGTCTCCTTTATCCATTTGGTAGAGGTGACTGTCTAACGGATGCCTGGATTGGAGAGGAAACCTACAAGACCCAACCAGCAGGAGCCAGTCTGCTTCCGAACAAACCGGTTGGCGCCATTGCCATCTTCTGGCCTCTGCTCCATCTTGCTTCCATTCTTGAGCAAATCAGCTTTCCTTCATGCCAGCCGAGCCAGGAAAGAGACACTGTGGGATCAGGGGGCCTCAGTACGGCTCTAAAGGCAAAGGTAGGTCTTCCAGACCCATAGAGAGGGCATAGTCACGGAGTTCCCACAAAAGCTCTGCCCCCAGGGCATTCGCTAAGGCTTCTGGCAAAGGCACGTAAGGCCAGAAAGAAACCCTTCCACTGCCCGTGGAAGGGTTCACAGGAGCAGAATAGTAACTTCCAGAACAATTTTCAAAAGCCGGAGCTGAGAATCTGAAGCCTTTCACTAGGGTTCTGATGGTGTGTGCAGCCTCATGTAACCCATCAGATGGTCTCAGAGGAGAGCCTCACCGGCGCCTTGGCTCCCCAAACCGCGAGGCTTCCCAGATGCATCAAACCTCTGTTCAGGAACTCTTGTTTACCTGGATGCCCTCCTTTCTTCCGCTTGTGGCTCTCAACGGGAGGTGATTTTGCTCCTTGGAGACATTCATGCAGACAGAAGAGACCGGGGCGGGGTGGGGGGTGCCACCAATACCTACAATGCACAGCACGGCCTCCCAGCAAAGACGTAGCCACCCAAATGTTGAGAGTGCCCAGGTTGAGAAGTTCTAGGTGGCAGCAACTGGCCCCCTAAAACTCAGCAGAGAGTAGCGCTTGCTTAAGGAAGCTCCCTTGATTCCTTCTGGCTGTGCTAGCAGCCAGCGCGGCCGGGGTCGCAGGTCAGCCAAGAGTTGGGCCGCGGGCTTCTGACAAAGGACACTCGCATGGACTACGGGCATGCAGGCACTGTTCCATTCCTGTCCTGCCCCTTCTCTTCCTGCTGGAGTGAGTTCCCGGTGGGTGGGCACAGGCAACTCTGCAAAGTAACCTCCAGCCGGTGCCTCCCAGCCTCAGTTTCCGCGTAGGTAAAAGAAGGAGCACAGACCCTTATTGCGCTGAACTCCTTCTGGACCAAGTTTGCACCCTCCAGGGTGACAGCTGCCCACTTCATAACAGCCTTGGCATCAACAGCTGAAGCGAAGAAAGAAACGAGATGAGCTTCACTCCAGGAAACAAGCAGGAGACAGAGAACCTGGTTAGGAAATGCCTACTATGTAGAAGACAAAAATCAGTTTCATTAACTCCCAGAGAAGAGCCTTCTCTTTGGGGCAGTTGATTTGTACCCTTCTGGCTGCTTCTCCTTGCCCCCAAATTGTCCCCAAACTAGCTGATTTGCCCCCAGACGATGCCTCTTGTGTGAGAGCCGGAGAAGGAAATCCTGAGGCAGCATCTACCTGGGAATCCGGCCACCCGGGGACCAGGATGGCCCTCACTGCCACGTGACTTTGAGCAAGTCTCCTTCCCTCTCTGGGCCTCAGTGTATCCATCCGTCCAAAGGGAATGTAATCTTCAGGCAACCCCATGGAGTTATTAGAAACTTGATGCAGGAGGGGAAGACCAAGCCAGGAGATGCAGCTACTATTCCTGGAACCCTATCATAGCCCCTAAGGTATCACTGCCCTGGGGCTCATGCCAAGTCTTCCGTTCCGTGGAGGAGACAGCAGGCTAAGGAACACTGATGAATGCAGCTCTTGGATCCTTCATCCACACTCTGGGGTCACTGACAGACGAGTGAAAAAAAAAAAAAATTAAATGTAGAACCCTTGGAGATAATTAGCATTTTAATTGGGATCAATGCTTCAGGCTAAAAGGAGAATGCTTTAATGTGGAATTCCAGGCAGCAGCTGGCGAGTCCAGCAGGATCTGGGACGCCCCGGCAGTGCACAGGGACACAGCCAGTCCTGCCTCTCCTGCTCTCCCCACCTTTCCGTTCAATTAACCTCTCAGCTCCCTTCTCCGCAGCAGGGCTCCTAGGAGGTGTTCTACACGCTGCATCTCATTTAATTCTCGAAGCAGGCCACAGCCCACTGTGGCCGCATCTACCGCCATCTACCCCATTTACAGGCTTGGCGTCAGGAGGCTCAGATGGTTGAAGCCACTTGCCGAACATCTCACGGCTCTTCGTGGCTGGACCGACACGAGCATCCAGATCTGCTTGACTCCCTGTCCAGTGCTCTCTGGCCGATAGCTCTTGGCCTGTTGGAAAGATCAAGGCCGGGCCCACGTCCTCTTCTCCAGACCCCAGTCTGGGTTCTCGTGGGGCAAGAGTGAACATGACTGCTCTTGGGCCTGGAGATCAAGGAAGTGTTCTAAAAAGTAAATTCTCAGTTAAGCATCACATTTTAAAAAGTTAGTTAAAATAAATAATGAGTTAAAAATAAGTTAACATCATTTCATATGGAAATCGTTCTAGAATGCCATTCCTGCCTGTTCTAACAAGTGACACTCAGGGGAGAGATGGTCCCTAGTAAAGGAAGTGGTCTTGAGCTCGGGGGACCATTGGTCTTGAGAGTTTTTTACTTTATCCTATTTGGGTGGGCAAAATCCATGAGCTGCCCGCTTGAATCCCTCCCATTTTTCCAGGAGATGAGAAGGGGGAAAATGATGGGAGGGCATGAAGTCGTGAGGATTGTACTGATCTCGAGGCCCCTCTCTGACACTCATCTTTCTGACAGATGAGTGGGATTACCTGCGAGCCATCTGAGCCGTCTCCAAAATGAGAGTGAGCATAATGGCCTATCACTTGCCCAGCAAGGGGAGAGGTGCCCGTGGTTCTTACTTAGTTTGCAGCTCATTGAGAAGCCCCAAGCCCCCAGTGGGAGTCGCTTCCTGAGTCCTGTCCACAGGGGTATTACAGGTCCCCAGCAAACACTGCACTTGCCTGACGAACCCCAGGCTCTCCCTCTCAAGGGGGGCTCTCAAGACAGGTGTGGCTCGCCCAGCTAAGAGTAGGCCCAAGCCCCAAACTAAGCTAAGTTACCACCCTGCTGGGGCTCCACTGCTGGAGCAGAGTGAGATGGTGGGGGAAGGTCTAAGGGCATCTCTGCCCGTGGTTCCTACAGCTCAGAGGCTGCGGACACACTGGTTGGCTCCCATTCTATTCCCCAGACTGGTTCCCCTCCTGCAAGCTTCCTGCCATCCGGCCGGCAAGGGCCCTGCCTCTCCTGGTGGTCCAGAGTTATTCTGTGGTTTGCAACTCATGTTCCCAAGACAAGTGGGTTCTCCCTCACTGCCATCTGTCGTGGTGCCTTCTCTCCCCGCCATCAATGGGCTGGCCTTCAGAAATTGTCCCCTCTTAACCTGCACTACAAATGGGTCATGGGATGGACAAGCCCTCAACCAGCTCATTCAAAGTATGTGCAAAGTAAGAGTCTGTAGGATCTGAGCAGGGTGTGCAAGGCCCTACCATGTGCCAAGTTCAGTGCCAGCCTCTGGGGCTGTAGACAGGGCTGTCAGGGGAGGCCTTGCAACTTTTCTCGGTCAGGATCAACCACACTGGCCTGGGAGCGCCCTGCTAAGGGGGCTGAGGTTTAAAACATCAGTCCCAGCAGGACCCTTTGATCTGGAGCCTAAGTGCCATTTATGGGAAATTTTAAATAGCCTTTTATCTTTACGACAGGAAGCTGGGTTGTGACCCAGGGTCCTTCACGTGTGGACGCCGGGCTGGTTTGGGATGTAAGCCCGGTCTAGAAGAAGAGACACCATCAGACTGCAGATCAGGAGTGCCAAGAGCCAACCCAGGCATCACGCTCACATTTCTGTGTTTCTCTATTTAGTACGCATTTTTTGAGCCCTTCCTATGTGCCAGGTCAGGTGCTGGGCCCTATAAAACCCATGTAGCATCACAGCCTCCACGACAGCAGCCTCCTCGGGGCAAGGGCAAGGTGCTCGGCCAGGATAGCAGAGCTGAGTAAAGCCGCCAAGCCACTGCTTCTACCTGGGTGGAAGCTCTGCTTTGCTTGGACGATACTGAGCCCCTTTATGGCTATGTAATTCCGTGGGCCATTTGCTCAGGCACGCTCTGCCACCCCAGCCCCCAAGCTACTCTTGAAACCAACCTTGGAACCAAGGGTGGAGATCAGCAAAAACCGTATTTGTCCTTTACCCTACCTCCTGCCTTCCCTAGTTCTACCCTTGATGTCCCGCAAGGATAGGGCCTGCATCTGGTCCCACTGTGATGTTGGGAGTTAGGGGTCTGCCCTCCCTAATGTGGGCAGGCAAGAAGAGAAGAAGCGAGATGCCTTTGAAAAGAGTTTGGTAGGAGTGAAGTTGAATGCAGAGGGCTGACCCGCTGACAGGACAGTGTGGAGCTCTGCAGCCCATGGTTGGCCTCAGGGGTGGGGTGGAGTGGTGACCTTCCCTGTACTCAAGTCTGCACGGTCCTTGGACCAGGACGACAGGATCCAGAGTCCCCCTGGCCAAGATCCGGCCCAGGATGGAGGAGGCCATAGAGACAAAAAGCCATGTGCTCGTTGCCCCCTCCTTCTAGACCACATTTTGAAGCCCAGAACCCCAAAATGCCTTTCCCAAATGGGCTGACTCTGTTTCTGAGGCCTGTGTGACTCTTTTTCCTGGGGTTCATGTCCCTGAGTTCTGTCCCTGAGTGTATGCAGCCCTGGACCCCAAGGGTGGCCCAGAGGGTGGCTACTCGGGGAGGAGAAAAGAAGACCAGAGGTCGGGTCATGTGTCCGCAGGCTAGAGGCTGGGATTCACACAGCAGGGGACAGAGCCAGGGCGGGACAAGAAGGGGGTGAGCCCGCGGGCTAGGAACGTCCATCTGTGTTCTCGCTTGAGGCTCTGCCAACGTTGGGGATCTCCAGTCCCGATACGAAGGACAGGGGCATGACAAAATATACCTCATTGTCTGTGCTGATGATGTTCATATGAGTAGGTTTTGGAGGTCAGGGACTCACTCGGATACGTGCAGAGGGCCTGAATGGGCTGGTGCTGGGGGGTGCTGGCCCCGGGGAGTCTGGAGCTGCCTGGAGAAGTTGGCAGTGAGCCCGTAAGGACGTGAACAGTAAAGCCTGTTTAAAGGGAAGTACAGGCTTCTCCACGAAGGTCCCAGCTAGTGTGGATGGTCAGATGGTTTCCCCTGAGGAAGGGAGCTAAGGCTCCAGATGGGTAAACTGAGGCCCAGAGAAGCTAAGTATAAGCTCAGCGTGATCATCATGATTAAACACCCATTTTCCCAACTCTGAGCTCAGTGGGCCCTGTGGCCGCCATCCGTGGCCTGGATTTCATTTCTGAGTGTGCAAGGACACCACACAGCAGCCTGCCTTTATGAAATTCACAGTTTACACCTATCTTCAGATTTCAGCCTAGCCCCTGCTGATGAACGCGTGCAACACACACACACGCACGCACGCACACACACACACACACACGCACGCACACAATCCCCTGCTTCCAGTCTGGGTTCAGGGACAAGCCTGAATGGCAAAGAGATGCCTCTGTCCTGCCTTCAAGGCTTGGGGAGGACAATGAGATGGGCCAGCCTGTTTACAGGGCGTCCTCCGTGCGGCTTTGAAATCCGAGGCTCGGCTCCCAGCCCTTCCCAGCCCTTCCCTGCCTGTGGTTTGCCTCCCCTGGGGAAGCAGGCCCTGCCACGAAGCTGGGTTCGATCAAAGCCTCCCCAAACCCGAGCCGAAGCCTCAACTCTCCGCATTATTAAAGTGTTTAATAACTGTCCACGGCTCCTCCCTCCCCAGGACCCTGAAAGTCCTGTTTTCTTGCTTCATTCACCCTCTGCCTTCTAAATGGGAGGAGAAGGGTAGGGGGGGTGAGGGCTGGATGGATTTGATTTCCCTCACCGAGTTCACAATCATAATCGCAATGTTCCTAATTTCCATGTTCTGGAAAGCTCCTTACAGTATAACAAATGCCCTAATTACCGTGTTTGCCGCCCCTTAATGTCGTTTTAAACACACTGCTCCATTTCAGTCCCCCGCAATGTGGCAAATAAGCCCGCTGCTAGAGCTTCCTGTGTGCGGAACGGGTCTCCGGCCTGCCTGCATCCAGAGATTTCAATCTTATCTGGCAGGCAGGGTAATTTGAAATTTAATCATCTTTTCCCTGAACCAGAAGGACTTATTATTACTTTCTCAGAGAAAAGAACAGGCCCAGAAATCAATCTCCCAAATTTGGTGTGGAGGGAGAGGCAGAGGGCACACCGGGCTGTGGGTTCCATGCCCACTCATTCGGGATCTCTGTTCGAGGGACAGGACGTGTGACCGTGGTCCGCTGGAGCGGGCCCAGCTACTCCTGGCAAGACCCCTCCAAACGAGAACTCTCCCATAGACTAGTCTTTTCTGTGCTCAGAATTCCACAAGGAAGATTTTTTTTCCCCCTCTCTCCCTTAATGAAAGGCAATCGTCTGAGAAAGACGGTACAAAGTGTGCAGGTCAGCCAGCAGCCCTCTCAGGGGAAGCCACCTGGTACCCAGGTTCCCCAGCTGGTCAGCAAAGATGGTTCAGCTGCAGCCTGCTGCCAGGTGAAAGAATGTTCTGGAGAAAACCCAAATTCTGTCTGTGGACCGTGGAGGAGAAAGGTTTGACTACACGGAGCCAGAAGCTCGTCCAAGGGACAATCTTCCTGTCATCAACTGGCACACTTTTTTTTTTTTTTAATTTTTATTTTATTTATTTGACAAAGAGAGAGAGAGAGAGAACAAGCAGGGGGAGCGGCAGAGGGAGAGAGGGAGAAGGAGACTCTCCTCTGAGCAGGGAGCCCCATGCAGGACTCGATCCCAGGACCCCAGGATCATGACCTGAGCAGAAGTCAGACGCTTAACTGACTGAGCCCCCCAAGTGCCCCCAACTTGCATGCTTCTGAGTGGAGAATGACTCTCATTATGTCTGGCCAAAACGGAGGCACTTTCCTGTCTGGAATATACTTGACGAGCCATTTATGAGCACACAACACATCGACAGGTCATCTATGGAGGAAACTTCGTAGACGTTTCCCCAATGGTGGCCACAGTCTTAAAATCTAAATGACCTAACAGGTAGGAAGGTATGAAGCTGAAAGAAACGTCTCTAAATCACCAATAAAAGCAAATTTCCATCAACAATACCAGAGGGAAGATAGAATTGTCCTAGTTCTACCCATGGAAAATGCTAATACAAGGTTGTTGACATGTGAAGAAAGGATCAAAGCACATACAGTCTAAAATAGAGGGGAGAACGATCTTAAAGGTGTGTCAGGCAGTTAACTGCTAAATATCATGTTATATCCACCCCCTCCCCCGGATTTTGTCACGTTTGTGGTATTTGTCAGCTTTTTAAAGATGTGATTCATTGTGATTTCTCATTCTAAATAATAGTCACTCTTATACCGAAATTTGTACTTGGCGTTCTTTTTCTTAATGAAAAGCTGGGTCCCGTCTAGGCAGAGCATCTGGAACCTGCTGGCAGCTTGTTGGTACGTGAGAAAGGTGGTCAAGAATGACTCCAAGGTTACGTCTTTCCAATGGTTGGATAGTTTAAAAAAAAAAAATCCCCCTATTTTATAGGATAATGGGAATAATTGGGTTTTTAAAATGACCTTACTTGGCATTGGAAACTGCAGGCCCCTTACACTGGCTTGCTATTATGTTTTCCATTTGAATGCCACTGGTCTGCGAAATCTCAAGTCCACGACGGGCAATGACTGAGCAGGACTGCCTGGGCCAGAGCGCGTCCTGGAGAAGTGCCCTTGGCCAGAAGGGGCTAGTGAAGACTTGGCTCTGGGAAAAGGTGCAGACTTAGCCATGCCAGCCCAGCCGGGGAGGAGGAGAGTAAGGAGGGCTTCCCAGGCCTGGCTCGGCCTGCCTCTGTGGTCCCACCCACATGGTCTCTGCAGCCTGGTGTCTCCCCACACTGCAGCCCTGGCCGCATTGTCACACTTGCCCCCCTCCACACTCCCAGCCTTTGGGCTCCATGGGATTTGGTGTCTCCGTGTGTCCCAAATGCCCTTCTGGGTTTCTCAGCATCTGGGCACACGTGCCATGTTGTCCAGGGTGCCTGGTCATTGCAGACCATGTGGGCCTATCCATGCGCATCCTCCAGGTCCCAACAGATGGGATCACGTGGTGAAGGTCTGCAAAACCGTCCTTGGCAGCAAGCAGCACCTTGAACCCCTCTCCTGTGCCCAATAAGAGGTCCAACCAACGCGATCTTGGAAGACACACGGAGCCTGTTTAAAGTCGCCCTTTGGGGCTCTTCATTTTTTCTGCCCCTTGGGTATGTGGGCAGCGGCCCAAAGATGCTGGTTGACCTTCACCGGCATCATGGCCTGGATTAACCTAGAAAAGGCACTACCACGGTAACCGCGAGAGGGACGCAGCGGGGTTCTGGGCAAAGCTCTGATTCAGGGCAGCGAAGCCCGCAGCTTCAGACTGTCCAATGCAGGAGAGAGCAAAACTGCAGGAAACTAGTACACAGATGGTAACCGCTCTGACAGTGTTTATTTAGGTGTTAGCCTGAACTCTCATCTGCACTGCTCGATCCCCCTTCTATAGAGGGGAAACGAAGGACCGCCCCAGCTCCCAGGGGTCAACCTCATGCCACAATTGGCACTCGGTCTGAGACTCTGAGACCTGGGAAATGCCCAGCTTCTTCATCTCCGTCGTCCTCTGAAATCTGAGTCCAAGGGCCCATCGCTCCAGGGCGGTGCAGAGATCCCCGGCAGTTCCTCTCGGATCTACCCCCCACCCTCTCACCTCACCGAGAGCTTCAGGATGCTGGTTCGCTCCGGGCGCAGAAGTGAGGCAGGGACCCTGGAGGCCAGGCAGTAGTGGGCGTCCCCACCTTCTTTACTGGGTGAGTACCTGTAGCCCCCCCACCCCCTGCTCCCACACACTGCCTGCTCCTGGGCTGCATGGCTGCAGGGTCACCCCTTCTGGGGTCTTGCCTGGGTGAGATTGCTCCCCACCTAGGAACCCATGCACTGTATTCCCATCACCACATGGAGCAATGCCAGTCTTTCCCCTCTTTTTGATCTCCAAAGTATTCCTTTCTAGGGGTGTCTGGGTGGTACAGTCAGTAAAGCATCTGACTCTAGATTTTGGCTCAGGTCATGCTCTCAGGGTCATAGGATCGAGTCCCATGTCAGACTCCTTGTTCAGCATGGAGTCTGCTTCTCCCTCTCTGTCTGCCCCTCCCCCCACGAGTGCACATTCTCTCTCTCTTCAAAGTAAATAAATGGATAAAATCTATTTTTTTAAATTCCTTTTTCATTGTCCCTCACACAGGACTTATATAAGATTGGAAAAGCAAACCATGAGAGAACAGACCAAAGCTAACATTATGATAAATAACATTACATGTCCATCTCAATTTTAACCTTCACAGAAGCTGCCTCTGGTAGCTATTCTTCTTCAGCCCATTTCACAGATGGGAAAACTGAAGTTCGGATGACTTACCCAGCATCCTACAAACTGATATTTGCCAAGCAGGGAGTTGAACCCAGGTCTGACTTCATCATGCCTCAAGAGCTCCTCCAGGTTCTATCTTTTAAAAAATAAAGTCTAGGGGCACCTGGATGGCTCAGGGGTTAAGCATCTGCCTTTGGTTCCGCTCATGGTCTCAGGGTCCTGGGATCCAGCCCTGCATAGGGCTCGCTGCTCAGCAGGAAGCCTGCTTCTCCCTCTCCCACTCCCCCTACTTGTGTTCCCTCTCTTCTCGCTGTCTCTCTCTCTCTGTCAAATAAATAAATCTTTTAAAATACATACATACATACATACATACATACATACATTAAAAAACAGAGTCTAGCCCTGAAAACCAAATCCCAGGACCAGACTTCCCTTTCCCCCATTCAGGGCAGGCCTTCCACTGGACCTCCTGGGTCTCTACCGGGCCTGAGTCATCTTCTGTCTCTGAGAAAGAGTAGCATTAAAGGCTAGAATCCTCTGCCTTCTGGCTTCCAGGGGAGACGGCCGGCCCTCCCACGTGAGGGATGCCCCAGGTGATGCTGTGGGAGCTGGCCGGTGTCCCCAAAGGAGCCATAATGGTGTGAGGGCCCTAAGCTGGGGAGCTGGGAAGCAGAGATGGGTTCTCCTTTCTGGAGTCTCTGTGTAGGGGAAAAGTTGAGAGCCTGGCAGCTCTGAAGGGCTGGCTGGATGGCCGCAGCCCCACCCCCTAATTAAATGGAAAAGCAGAGGGAGCGGGGTAATGAACCGTGTCCCCCGGCCATGGAGGCGGACACCTTCCTTCATTGTACTGCTGCTATACTCGCCAAAATATTTGCAGGGGCCAAGACACCTGTTTTAATTTAGAGATAAAGCCAAAAGGAATGCAGCGATGTCAGGAGGCCGGGTAAGCCTACCTCGCAGGTCCATGGAAACTCCCAGACCCCTCCCCAATCTCTGATGACTGTGGGAAATCAGCTTGCCTAGAAGCCAAAGAGATCCATGGAAGTGTCGGCTGCTACAAGCTCCAGGTTACAAGGATGGCTGTCTGAGGCCTGGGATTTGATGTCATGTGGGTAAAAATCTTCTTTTACCAGAAAAGGAACAGAGGAATAGCCCTTGCCCCCCGCCCCACCCCCTCCACGAGGAAAGGGTCTTGCCCAAAGCTCTGCCTGTGTCCCCTGAGGGTCCCTTATCAGTGGAGGGGCAGTCGCAAGCTGTTGGAGAAACCAAGGAGCAGAAGAGGATGCGGGGAGAGGGCTCTGAACTCCGGGGGACAGAGGCGTATTAGAGAAACGGAGCCGAGGCTGTCGCCATGGGAGGTGCCTGTCTAGCTCGGCTTTGTGCCCTTCGGAGCAAAGCTGGAAACCCCTGGGGAGGTCATGGAGTGAGGGGATGGCAGGAAGGGGGGAGGGAGGCATTTTTCATCAGTCAAGGGCAAACTGCTGGAGGGCTCTAAAAATTCAGAAGCCCAGGCCCACCTCTCTCCTTCACAGAGGAGGAGCCTGGGGCCGGCCACAGTAGAGACAGACACAGGGCTAGAAGCTGGGGTCTTCTCCATGGCCTTATGGGGCCAGCCAGAGGTGTGGGTCCGCCTCCCTGCTTGCCTCCTTCTAAGGACTGACTGGAACTTTCTTTCCCACCTCAACCCTCTTTGGTGGGTTTGGTGAGATGCTGGGAAGACAGCCGCTGCATCGGCTTTGTAGAGCATCCAGATGATCTTACGACAGCTGTGTGTCACCAGGGCCTCCCCCGAAATGCGCGTGTGACCTAGAGACCTGAGCCTCTCTCCGGGTGAACAGTGAGGACCCCTGCAGAGCTGGGAAGCCATCATCACCCCTCAGGGACCCAGTGGACAGGCTGGGGGAGGCTGGGGGGGTTGGGGAAGGGGAAGTAAGAAGAAAGAGAAGAGTCTCCAGGATGGGAAGGGGACCACGAACCCAGCTGGAAACAGACCTGTTACAAGGGGGGGCTCCACGAGTGACTGAGAAGACCTCCCCATCAGCGGGAAGGACGGACCCACAGCCAAGGGCCCGGGTGACATGGGGCACACTCAGGGAAACGGTGCAGTTCTGTTCTGAGCTGCCGTCACATACACACAGAAAGCCCCGTAGCATAGCTGTGTGATGTCAGAGGGGAAGATCCCTCACACCGCACGGAGGAAAGGGGGGGCACATTCAGCGAGTCGCAAGCCCTCCAGTACTTGATACTGACTTAAACATCGCCACCACCACCAAAACGAAGGGAAAGGACAAGCCCCTGGTTTAGGAAAGACCATTTCTCACCATTTTTATGTGGAAAATTTCAAATACAACAGCTAAAGAATACCCAGGTTCCCACCCGCTGCGTGACGCTCACAGGCCAAGTCCAGACTGTCTCTTCTGTTTGTGTGGCCTTCGAGCTAAGAGTAGTTTTTCTGGTTTTTTTGTTTGTTTGTTTGTTTGTTTCTTTTTTTAAGTAGAAGAAGATTTTTTTTTAAGAAGAAGAATGATACTTTGTGACATATGAAAATTCATATGAAATTCAGATTGTAGCCTTCATAAATAACATCTTATTGGAACCTGGCCCCTCCACTTAACGAATTGTCTATGGCCATTTTCATGATGTACCCAGAGCCCAGGGGCTATAGCAGAGCGGACATGGCTGGCAATGCAGAAAATATTTACTCTCTGATCCTTTAAGGAAAAAAAAAAAAATTGTTGACCTCTGACTTAGAGTCTACGATTAATATTTTCCTGTGTGTGCTTTATCACATATCCACCCAGCTATGAAAAGAGATATTTGTAAATCAGATCCTAGCAAAAGATGAAGATCTAAAATAACTTGAGAAGGAACGGGTCCTGACTTCCTCTGAGGCAGCCTGGAAGGGACAGGAAAAAGCCCCAGAGAGGAGTAAAGGACCTGTTTTCTCCTTTGTCTGGATTCCACGTGTATTTAGAATTTTCTGCCAGTAAGACTAAAATCACTGCTGTTATCTTTTTCCTGGTAATGGACCGGGCCAGTCTGGGTGTTGCAAACCAAGAGTTGTGTTTCATTATGTTTTTGGAGAATTTTTTGATTAATGGGGATTTTATGCTCCAAGGAAGGAGGCAGGGTCCATGCCATGCTGCGTGGGTCTGGTCCCCAGCCCGGTGTGGGGCCGTCCGTGACCTCCATCAGTATTTGTTAAATAAATGCAGCCCTGAATTTCTGAGGCCAGTGATGAGCCACGAGTCCCTGCATCACCAAGGTATTGACCTCACTTGCCCGTGATGGGAATCTCTGGCCTGCCGTGTCACCTACAACGAGGGGCTCTGGGAGAGATGGAAAGGAAGGTGCCAGTTTCATTAGCCCTGACGCCTGGTGGGAGCTGCAGGCATGATCTGGAATTTTCCCTGCATGGAAGGTGCTACCCTATAGGTAAGAGCCACATGCTATTCTCCCAGGTCCCCATAATGCAAGGAAAAAGGGGGAGTGCACCTTCCAGCAGGAAGCAGGAAGAGTGTTTTATGCAGGTGTTGGCTGTACCGTTTTGGCTTTCTAGGTAGCTCCTGAAAACAAGCTTCAAAATAGTTCCATAAAAGGCAATGTGATTGCAAACAGGTGTCTCAGAAATGCATAATATGGTCTACTGTTACTGAGTAACATTTTTAAAAAAGAATAGAAGAGCAGTCGGTTTGGGATAGTGAAAAAGATCAGAAAAGCGGTATAATTGGGCAATTCACAAGCGGCTGGCAAGGCATCCAGGCTCCAGATGCCGACTCCTTCGCTGTCTCTGAAACAGTGTGTGCTGTTCCTTGATTGCAAAGATGTCTTCCCTGGGCACCGAAAATTAATTGGACATTCCCTTGGAGGGGCTACTGTGGTTTTATGTTTTATTTTTTCATTTTGGCAAATTGGAAAGCCCGGAGTGTGTCAGGCCACTCATCCAACATTCATTCGTAGGGGAAAGGAGCATACATTGGGTATCTATTTTGTGCTCCACCCTGTGCCAACAATTTTATTCCTATATTCCTTCATTCATTCATTCGTCTGTTCGGAGGTCTCATGGTCATGGTCATGGTCCTGTACTTCAGGAGTTGCTGAACTGGAGGGCCTTTTGATAGACCAAACATAAGAATTCCACACTTCCTGTCAATGATTGGTTTAATAATGATCACTTGACTCGATCTGAGTTGATGAGATTTAGGGCACATATTTTGAGCTTCTAGAAATGGTTTCTTAAAAATGAACACAAGGATTTTCTTTAAGGGTAGTGAATATGTTTTGGAATTTGGTATAGGGCAACATGGTGCGTGTACTAACAAACGGACACAAAGATGTGTCCTTTGTCTTGCTGTCCTTCTCTTCATGTCGTGTGAGGATGTCAGCCTGGCGCTTCAGCAGCCATCTTGTGCCCAGGAGGACACCAGCCTGGAGACAAACAATGATATGCTGAGGGTGTCGGAGCAGAAAGATGGGAGAAAATTAGCCTTGATGGCACAGAGAAGCTGCGAATTAGCCGGCCCCAGGGTAGTCCTGTCTTTGGATAAATGTATGTAAGATATTAGATACCTGCTTTGTTGAAATTGTTTGGAGTCACATTTTGTCAAATGTGTGCATCAGAGGATGGCTCAATCAGTTAAGCGTCTGCCTTCAGCTTAGGTCATGATCCCAGAGTCCTGGAATCAAGTCTGGCATGGGGCTCCCTACTCTTTAGGGAGCCTGCTTCTCTGCCCTTCCCTGGTTCATTTTCTCTCTCTCTCTCTCTCTCTCTCAAATAAATAAATAAAATCTTTAGAAAGCTCTCTGATTATAGACAGTCTTGTCTGTTTCCTCTGGTCCGAGAAGGCAGGAATCTCATCTCTGTTCAGTACCCTAACCTCACTGCCTATAGTCACACCGATCACAGAGTGGATGCTCCGTATTTGTAGAATAAATGGGCACCATACCTAAATCATTTCATTGAACTTTTTTACCAACTCTGTGAGAAAAATAGGACCACGAGATTTTAAAGTGGAGCTAGCTGAGTCTTAGAGAGGTTAACTGCCTAACATCACAGAGGAATAAATCTAGCTCTGTCTACTTCTTGTTCCAGCCTGCCCTGCAGCCTTTCAGTGCAAGACTGTGGACGAAGACAGAGTGACAGCGTCTGTGACACATCTGTGGTTGGATTTAGCGCTGCAAGAGTGTGGCTCAAATGACCACTTAAACGGTCCTGTGGCTTCCGTTTGTGTGGTTCCATGGTGTGTTGGGACATGGACGTTCTTGTGGGCTTCTTGCTGCTGCCATGTAAGGAGGGTGGGAGGTAGAACTGTACACATCTTAGGGATGCCAAGGCTGTACTGAGAGTAGGACAGTAAGATGATCTTTTCTCCACCATTATTGCAGTAATTCAAAGGCTTCATGGGATGAAAGTCATCCGGGAGTTGTTAGACGCTGGACATGGTGTGCCATTATTTTGGGAACCCCAGGAAGGGGATTTGCAAAATGACAGGTTCATAATTACAGTAACGGCAAACAATTATTAAGCTCCTACTATATGCCAGGCACTGTATTAAGCACTTTACTTGAATTTTCTCATTTAACTCTTACAGCATTAGTAAATACAAACTGCTATTATCTCAGATCTGCAGGAGACAACTGAAGCCCAGAAAGGCTGAGTGATTCTGCCAAAGTCACACAGCTATAGTCGGAGCAGCCAGGATTCAGTCCAGTCCAACTTGGTCCCTATGATAAACTGCCTGCCTGTTCCTGTGTATTCTGACACGCAGCTGTGGTCTCTGATACAATCAACCAAACAGGAAATTGTACTTTTCCATCACCTTCGAGGATGACCGATAAATGGCCCAAAATAACATGGCCCCTGCTGAGTAATTTAGACTCATCTCTGCCTGTCATTCTTCCATTGTAGCTTTGCTTCTTGTCGTTAAAGGTGATTAATTTTAAGAATTGTCCTGTTCAAAAAAGACAAATAGCCTCCTGGTGAGGGTCCTCTTGTTAACTGTGTAGGAGTAGAATCATCTGAGCTAATCGATAGTAAAGGCGTTGCATGAAAGGGTGAAACACCTCCCCGCTGCCCCATCCACACACACATAACACCATGCTCAAGTGCAATTTCAACTGCTGCCTCTGTGCGGGGGGAGGGGGCAGCGTGCTCACTTATGCAACCTGGGAAAGGGGCTGAAGGGTCAATTCGGGCATCCCATACTTGGAGTAGATTTTCTCTTCCTACAAAGAGCTGAGGAGGTCCTTAAGCCCCTCCTACCACCAAATGCAGAGAGAAAAAGATGGCCATTTGGTCCCAGGCACCTGGAGGAGACATAATTGCCAAATGGGAGGAGGGCCACACACCGCAGCGTTTGCAGCAGGTTTGAATAGCAGCAAACACGGGGGATACTAGGCAAAGCTTTGGAGGAGCAGCTAGTGAAAACCCTGCCCTTGCTGTGGGGGCCTTGGGGGCTTCTAGAAGGTGAACTTTCCAGCCCCGATGCCAAGGAATGAGGACCCCGTACGGGATGGATGGTCAGAACGTGGGGGTGGGGCGTGGGCATGGAGAAGCAGGGGACGATCCCTGCCCCAGACAACATCCAGCAATCCAGGGTACTGGTAGGGTCCCGCCCTACCTAGCTCCTCACTCTGCTGTTCACAGAAGAACCCCCCCATCGGCTACAGCTACATGTGATGTGCTATGGTAGATACACACTCAGGCTTCAGCCTTTGGTTAGAGACACTACACTGTTGATTTCATAGTCTGCAGTCAGTACTTAGGCAGGGCCCCTTCCTTTTTCGAAAACCTTGACCTTCAAGAATCATTCCTGATGTTATTAAGGAGAAGAAATGCAGCCAGGCAGACCCCGGAGCGTTTACAGTTAATGATCTGGTGCTTACCCATGTAAAACGCTGGCCAACAAGGGATTTGCCACAAACCACTCGGGCGGCAATTGAACTCCGCGGATCGAAGTCTTTCATACTTCCGAGGGTGGTCGTTCTTCTTCTGAAAATGTGCACTGATCACCCAGACTACAGCGGTGCTCCGTGCCCGTCATCTGTTAACAGTGGTGAGCTGAGAACATGCGACGTGTCCAGCCACAGGGAGTGCTTAGGTGAAGCGGTGTGTCCACTTTTACGGGACTATCAGGGAGCTGTCAGGAATTATGCTCACAGAGACGGTGATAAATGGACACGCTTACCGTGTAGAGTGAAAAAGCCACACTAGAAATTGAATGCACACTGATTATAATCTATAAAACAATAATAATCCTATATGCTAGAGTGAAGCCAGAGCCCGAGTCACATCTGGTAAGGATCCAGATCTTTCTAAGAGTGCTTGGTCATCTTGTCGGGGGGTGGGCTCCCAGGGGCACATTTGCATGTGCTGGCTGGCACCAAGTTTTGCGGGAGGCAACCTGGAAGGGCAGGCCTGGGGAGCCAGCATTGTTCGCCTTCGGAATATGGTACCCTGACCTGCTTCCACAGGTCAGCCCGAGGGAAAAAGGGCTGCACCGGGATACCAGGCGCTGTTTTCACGAGGTGAGCAGGTGACTGTCATATAGCCTGTCGTCCTGGCAGAAACCCGCACAGCAGCCCCCTTGCTAGCTGACTGCAGTCTCCCCTGGGCACCTTGAAGTGGTCAAGGGGTGGTGAGGTCCTGTCACCCCACGGCAGTCTCAGATGTGGGCATTGCCAAGGGCAGCTTGAGAACACAAAGACTTGCTTTGGCCTGGTTTATGAGCACATACCAGACACATCTGTGTGACTGCAAGAAGTGTGTGGTGTGTGTGTGTGTGTGTTTGTGTGACCTTATAGGCAGGGCAGAACCAGAGAAGCGACGAGACTACTTGGGTTGGGCTGGCTTGCAGAAATATTTTCTTTTCTTTCTTTCTTTCTTTCTTTCTTTCTTTCTTTCTTTCTTTCTTTTTTAAGATTTTATTTATTTGAGAGAGAAAGAGAGAATGCTTGCATACACTGGGTGGGGGAAGGGGCAGAGGTAGAGGGAGAAGCAAAGTCCCAACTGGGGGCTCGATCCCAGGACCCTGAGATCATAACCTGAGCCCAAGGCAGACGCTTAGCCCACTGAGTCCCCCAGGAGCCCCTGGCTTACAGAAATATAAGTTGACCCATACATACCTAAGTGTCTGGAGGGAAACCTATCAAAACACTAGCAGTAGAAGAGGAGGAAAACAAAAGGAGCACGGAATAGACAGATGACCTTCACAGCACATAGACAGATGACCTTCACAGCACCACTCAGAGATAGTGCAGAGGTTCTAGTCAGGTGCTGCAAAAGTCCTTGAACTACCTGCCATCCGCACAGACAGGATAACCACCGACAGCCTGAGGCCGTCCCGGGATACTTAGCTCGTAGCTCAGACACTGTCCTGGGAACCCAGCCTCAACCTTCAGGAGCTCTGAGGACAGCACCAAGCCCCAGCCTGTCTCTCCAGGCTCAGCCCAGCCCCTCTCCCCGCTGCTCTGCACTCCCCTCACTTTCTTCTAGCTCCCTGCTACCTCAGGGTTTACGGGTGCTATTGCTTTTGATGAGAACACTATTCCCTTTCCCCCTCCTGGCTACTCCTACTCACAGCCCAGGGCTCAGCTTACCCACCCTGTCCTCAGAGGCTCACCTCCACACCAGCTCCTCCGTCTCACAGTCCTACACTCCCTGATTTTTCCCTTCAGGGCACTTCTCAGCTTACAACCTTAGATGTGTGTCATTTAATAGGATTGATTTCCAGCTCCCCTGCGGGACCACGAGCTCTGTGAGGGGTAGGGGTGTGAATGCAGGCTTGGCACTGAAAGAGTATTTGTTGGATAGATGGACAGATGGATAGATGGATGGATGGACAGATGGATAGACAGATGGATGGATGGATGGACAGACAGATAAATAAGACGGAGATGAACCTGTTGTAGCAGGGATAGTAAGAAGGTTAGCATGACAGGAAGGAAGAGTACAAGAAATGATCCCCAGGGGTGACATGGGAACCAGACTAGACAGTGGCTGGTCAGTCACACAGAGAACAGTGGGCATCACTAAAGGGTCATGGGGAAGAGGTTAAGGGGACTAGTTTACGATTGGGGCAGAGAGGCGGTGATAGCCAGCAGACAGCCAAAAGGAGACATGGACCACAGGTTACTGGGTGTCTGTCTGTCCATTCTCTTGCCCTTCAAACTGGCCTATCCACCCTCCCTGCCAGACTACTGGTGACTTACACTGGGGCCGTTCCCTCCCCTAACCCATGCTGGTACCCATGTCTCTGGGAAGCTGGCATAGGGCTCCTGGCTCTGCTACAAGCATTCTGACCTAGTTGCCCTTTGAAGGTCTTGGGTGGATCCCCCGGTCGAGTCCCTACCCCTGGCAGCCAGCCCCCTGGAAGCCAGGAGCTGGTGGAAACTCTAGACAAGAAACCTCTCTGCCCATCACACTGGTGTCAGGGTTCTGCCCACCGAGCAGAGCCTGGAACAAGGTGCTGAGAGGCCTGGCTTCCTCTCCCTGGCCCTGGAGCCCCTGATGGACCACCAGCGGGAGAGCCCAAGCACCTTACAGCCAGCAGATTGGGCTGCCGAGCAAAGTACCACATGCCCCGCGGTTTCCATAGCAGAGCCATATTTCCGTTCAGCCCTGGAGACTAGAAGACCTCTGAAGGACTCACCGCTGCGGAAGGCCCATCGGTGGGAGAAGCAGAACGAGCCGGTGCTGACCGGAAGCTGGGGTTCTGGGAAGGCGCTCCGCCCTCCCAGGTCAAGGCCAGTGCCCTCCCATCCATGGCAAGCGATGAGGACTCTGCCCTGAGCCCAGAATGTTACTAGCCTGTCTGTGAACTTGGACTTGCCCACTGGGAGAATATTGGGAAGGAACAGACCCACCTGCCGGGGCATCAAACCAGGTGCTTTGTTCACACAAAGTCCTTTCAAGATCAAGGTGTCGGCTGGCTGGTTTCTTCGGAGGCCTCCCCTCTTGCTTGTGGTTGGCCGTCTTCTACCGGTGTCTTCACGTGGACTTCTCTCTGTGTGTGTCCGGGTCCTCATGTCCTCTTCTTTTTTTTTTTTTTAAGATTTTATTTATTTATTTGACAGAGAAATCACAAGTAGGCAGAGAGGCAGAAGGAAGCAGGCTTCCCACTGAGCAGAGAGCCCGATGCGGGGCTTGATCCCAGGACCCTGAGATCATGACCTGAGCTGAAGGCAGAGGCTTAACCCACTGAGCCACCCAGGTGCCCCCCTCATGTCCTCTTCTTATAAGGGCACAGGTCACCCTGGATCAGGCCCCACCCTGGTAAATTTATTTTAGCTTAGTTACCTCTTTGAAGAGTCCGTCTTCAAATACGGTCACTTTCTGAGGTCCTGGGGGTTGGCCCTTGAGCAGAGGAATCTAGGGGGTGGGGGACACAACTCAGCCCGTCAAGGGAGCCCAGGACCAACATGCAGAGTCACCAGAGCTGCCCATTATGCAGACTAGAACGTGGGGCCTGAACAGAAAGGGAGGCGGAGAAGGGAAACCCAGAGGAGCTGGGCACCTCCTATGGGAACACAGTGGGAGGACACCCCCAACCCTTCCACCCTCCTGGCCACAGCCCTCGGGCGACTGCAACTCCCAGCCATCAGCTCTCAGGCAGCCCTGAGGCTAATTGCTTGGCAGGGATGCCACGAGTGGGAGAGAGGCGGCCTCGAGCAGGCTTTGAGCTCCTGGGAGATAGGGCGTCTCCAGCCCAGAGCTTATCAGCACGCCGCTGGGTCAGGATCCAATAATTAGAATGACATTCCCAGAGCAATTTGGTGGAGCGTTTGTCCTTCCATTCACGCCAGCCAGACGGGCCTCTGGTTTGCAGCTTCTGAAAAACAAGAAATTCCAGTAAGGGATTAATGACTTAATTATAAATGCGGCTTGGAAATGCAAAGGTGATTAAGAAGGGGAAAAGATACATGCTAATAAGAGACACGCTATTAACAACAGAATAAAGATTCATTGTTGGCGCCGCAGTAAAGTTTTCCAAGTTCAGTAATAAAAACCACCTGGTCTGCAGAGGGCTGGCTGCCATGGTGACAGGCCCCAGGGCGCTGGCGCTGGCCAATGAGGCGTGTCCTCCCCTGCCTCTGATCCTGCTCCCTGAGGGGCTCCCTCTTCCTGGTACAATTGGCCCCCAGGCCTCAATCCACCCGGGAAGTGCTGGGCCTGTGCCCATTTGTGGGAAGGGCACAGCGAGAGACTCAGGGGAGCCACTGGGGACAACGGGGCCTCCAGGTTAGTCTGACTCTCCCTGCCTCTGAAGGCCCATAGGTGGGAGAAGCAGAACGAGCCAGTGCTGACAGGAAGTTGGGGTTCTGGGAAGGGGTTCCGCCCTCCCAGGTCAAGGCCAGCGCCCTCCCATCCACAGGTGCTTTGTTCACATGAAGTCCTTTCATCTCTGCACCCATCTTAGGGAGCATTACTGTTCCCACATTTCGCTGACAGAGAGACAGAGGTTCCCAGAGGTGAAGACGTGTGCCCAAGGTCATGGAGTGAACCAGGGGCAGAGCTGGGACTCAAAGCCAAGGCCGGGGTTGTCCTCACAAGAAGGGAAGCAGGGGCTGAAGGCACTTGGACCAGAGGTTCCCTACTGGCAGGGCTGGGTCTTCCTCCCAGGTTCTCAGATGCAGGACTCAAACCCCAAGTCACAAACAAGCTTCTCAAGGATCTGGGTCACCATGTCAGGCTTCTTTACTAATTAACCAGCTGTGCCCACGTGTCTCTCCCCGGGGCCACCAGGCCACCTGCTCTCCCACTGCACATGCCCAGGAAGCAGCTTCCCAGAGTTTCCTCGGGGTTTAATTGCTTTGGATAATCACCCCATGGCTGATAGGGTGTGGAGAGGAGGTAAGAAGGAGTAGCTGCTCTCACCGACACCTTACCTTCCCTCTCCTGCCCCCAGGACACGAATCGTGAGTTAAGGTGGAGGTGCTCAGGCCCTGGCAGGCAGGGTCAGGGGACTTGGGTCCCAAGGGACTGGGTGGAAGGCCCTAAGAGATGGATATGGGCTGGCTGGGCAGATGGGCACCCTTGAGAGTGGGGAGGAAAGATCCACCCAGAGCAAACAGGGAAAGGGATGCCCCGGCCCCTCCTCACTGACTTAGCCGGCCTGCTCCATGAGGGACCGCACCTGCCCCATCCCCCGGGGAGCCCCCTCACACAGCACCGGGTACACGATGGGCACTCAGTAAATATTTGAGAGAGAGAGACAGTACAAGTTGGGGGAGAGGCAGATAGAGAGGAAGAAGCAGACTCCCAGCTGAGCAGGGAGCCCAGTGCGGGGCTCGATCCCAGGACTCCAGGATCACGACTCCAGCTGAAGGCAGATGCTTAACAGACTGAGCTACCAACGCATCCCATAGATCTTTTCTTGTCCTGAGCTGAATCCCACCCTTCCAGCCACCGTCCTGTGCCCTTACAGTCACCAGAGCCTCTGCTCCTGTATCCAAAGGAAACAGCCACTTCCTTGTTGTGTGACCCTGTCCCCACTCCTAAACCTCTCTGAGCCCTGTTTTCCTCAGCTCTAATATGTGGAGATGACAACACCTTACTGTAGGAAGTAGACTCGTGCGTCCGCCAGCTCCCCGCATGGGATGGACTAAAAATGTGATGGGGCTGGCCCACCCGCTTTAGGTCATTCAGTCCCTACTTGCTCCTCCCAGGCCATGCACCCCTATTTTTGACTAATGTCACTTGTCATGGTGCCCTGTGCCCCCCTATGTCTTGGCCCCTCTCATCCTGGGCTAGTGCCTGGATCAACCTGACCCTGACTCGGGGCACTGTGGGACTGTTCCAGACCACCCTGTCCCTGCCCACCAGCCCCTCTGGCTGCCCTGGAGAATTGCCTGGGACAAAGGGGGGAAGAGAAAATAAGGAAAGGATGAGGCTTCTTCAGACACCAAGTCAGGGAGTCCCCGAGATAGGGAAACCAGAGTGTGGACTGCACTGTGCTGGGGGTTGAATCCCGTCTCTTCTCCTGGCTGGCTGCCTCTGAGCCTCAGTGTTCCCCCTCTGTAAAGTGGGGCTGACTTGTCCCGGGTACGGTTGCCATGGAGATCAAATGAGATCGCAGTAGCAGGTGTCTGACACACAGCGGAGAGCCCCCCTCTGCGATCTCGAGTCCTTGTCACTGAATATGCATTTTGCTGCTCCCAGCAACTGATTGAGGGAACCTAAGGTTTTGTTTTGCTTTACTTTGCTTTGGGTGTTAAGCGTGGCCCAGCGCCCATCCCTTGTCCCTCGGGCGGTGCAGTCTGACCGACTTCAGACCAAAGGGGGCCAGCCCTGCCACCCGCTGCCCCAGAGGGAAAGCGGGTACAGGCAGGGGCGGAGGGTGGGGGCAGAACCCTGGAGGAAGGTGGGTGAGAGCAAAGGGAAAGGGAGCCAGGAGGAGGGAGACGGCTCATCTAAAATGGGAAACTAATGAAGAGATCTCCATCTAATTAGACAGGCTGCAGTTTAAACCAGACAGAGTTTCCTTGGTGAAACCTGTTTGCATGTTTTCTGTCATTCAGCCAATGTGTTAATTAGGCAAATAATATTAATAATGACATTCACTTCGGGAAAGTTAAGAGGGGAGGGAAAGGTGGAAGTGACAGTTTGGGATCTGAGGAGGGGCTCGACTCTGCAGGTGGCGGGAGGGAGTGGAAAGAACCTGGCCCAAGGAGGGTGCCCCAGGGCCCCGGCAGCCGCTCCTCTCGGAGCCTGTCTCTTCCTGTGCGCAGTGACGATGGGCGCCTTTCCTCACCACTGGTGGAGGCTTAACCGAGGTGACCCGTGTTAAGTCCAGAAGGCCGTGTGCACAGAGATGGTCAGGGCAGGTGCAGCTCATCTCTACCTTGCAGCCAACCCTGTCCGGAGCCAGTATGCTGCCTGGCCCCCGGCATCCCAGGCCCCCACCGCACACCCTCCAGACTGGGTTCTTCCTAGAAGGGCGCTCCCTCCTAACTCACTATCATGCATCACAGAAGAAGGAACCTTAGAAATCAGCCAACAAGACTCCTCCACCCCAGGATCTGGAACCCCTCCATTATACCCCAACTAGTCTTCACTTGGATATACCCTGTGACGGGGCACTCACACCCACTGATGCTGCCTGACCCTCAGGTGATCTGGGCTCCTCTTTGCTTGCATTAAAATACTTCTGGCTATGATGTGTAGTCAGTGGCCCAGTTCTGCCCCCTGAAATAGACACAAAAGTCCAGCCCCTCTCCCGTTGGGTCTTCTCTCTGGGATCTGCAGCCCTCACATCCAGGCATGTCCTGGAAGACCTGGTGCTGCCTCTTTGGATGCTTCCTGAGCACCTACTATGTACTGGGCACTGAGTCTGGGCATCTTCTGCATGGCGTGCATACCAGCTCATCGGACAGGACTCAGTACCCCCTTGCGGCTGAAAAAACTGAAGCTCAGAGCTGTGAAAATGACTCAAGCTCTCTTGGTAATGTAGTCACTGAGGAGAGGCTAGAATGCAGCCATCATATTGTACCCCACGATCTTTCTAGAATAGACTCCAGAACAGTTCACACGTCAGCTCCGTCCTTCCCTAAGCCCTGTGGGGGGAGCCCTGTCATCCTCCCCATCCTACAGAGTGGGGACTTGAGCCTCAGACCAGTGACGCAAACTGCCCGTGTTCACGGGAGCGACAGAATGGGCAGCTTGCCCAGGTCTGCCCTCTGAACTCGGGACAAGGAGAACCACACTCTTCTGGCCCTTACAGGGCGCCGTCCGCCGTTCTGGGGACTCGGCTAATGCTGGTTAATTGCATTTGCAGTGGGCGGTAGGGCTGGCAAGCTGGTGCTTAATGCCTCCTACTCCCCTGTAAAATCCCCAGCCTGCCTTTGCAGTTCACCTTCAGGGAGAGGCTGGTGAACCCTTTTAAGTGCAGCCAGAGCACTTGGCTGAGTTCCTCTTGCCCGGGGTCAGACGCGTTGCACACCTCCCAGCCGGCCGTGAACAAGGTGATTATGAGCTAATAACTGTGGTTCCAGAACCCCAAGTGAGCACTGACCAGGGCTAATCCCAAAGGCAGCTCTCAGGCAGGCGTGGGAGCAGCCACTTACCTCACCCTTTGCAGCCACAGAGGAGGAATTCTCTGTCATGTGCATAGAGCCCAGAGTCCTCTCTCTGCTTGCTATCAGCACTGGGCGGCTGGAAGGGAGCTCTGGACCCCAGAGGGTCATGCTGGGGCCCTGCCCGTTACAGGAAAGGAGACAGACCCTGCTAAGGGACTGGGGGGTAGGCAGCCAAGGGCTCCCGAGGGCTTGTAGCAGGCAGCGCCAGGTTGCAAAACCCTGTCATCCACCTGTGGACCTCTCGGCCTCACCCCACCAGCTCTCAGAGTCTGCAGAAGGGTCTGTTTGCTTGCTTACTTGTCTGTCTGGGGGTCCAGCCCCCGGCGCAGGCTGCCAACCAGCCTACTGCTGGCTGCTTCCAGATCCTCTAATTCTACAATATTATTGATGATTTTGATGTCTGCCCCAGTTGCCGGGGCAATCGGTGCCTGCCTGGCCATCAGAACCCCTCAGATGGCCAAGGCAGGTTTCCCTGCCTACAGGGTAGGTGAGAACAGAGTTGGGGGTGGGGAGGTCCTGTGACGGAGCCCGGCAGACACAGCATTAACTTGTTATGTAAATACCTTATTCAATTATTCCTCCTCCTCCTCCTCCAACACGCAGTGGGCTAATCACTCATGCCTGGCTGGTTCATGAATATTAAACCCAGCTCCCTTGCCAGAGCATCTCAGCGGTGGGAAACCATGGCCTCCAGGGGAGAGAAAGACGAGAGCCCTGAACCCCACCTTTAGTGAGCCCTGGAACTGCAAGGGGAGGCCTTGGGTGCCTCATGTTCCATATACATAGCAGATGGTTGGAATAACAGTCTCCAGAGACACTGAGCACCTGCTTCTCTGGAAACAGCAGGCTAAACCCCAGCAGGGCTGGCTGTGTGTCCTGAGGCAAATGACTCAGCATCTCTGGGCCTCAGTAGCCTCATCTGTAAAATGGGGTAATGACACTTACTTCTGGTAATGTTCTGATTCGTGACCCAATACATAAGCCACAGGCGACTATATCCTGCATACAGTTAGAAACTCCTAAGTGAATGCTCCCTGCTTGATAGAACCTGGGCTTGCCCTCCGGGAGCTCAAGGTCTAGATTTTAGGGTCATCTACTGAGGAGCAAAAAGCCTGAGTGAGGGAACCAGAGAGAGGTAGGGCATGTGGCAAGCAGAGGCCGAGGTGGGAAAGGATCCCATAGCCTGGGGTAGGTGTGGAGGGCTTCCTGGAAGAGGCAGGCTTGGCATGGACTATAAAGATTACATTTGTTCCTTCATTCATGCTCTTAGTACATATTTATTGAGCATCTTTTATGTACCAGGCACTTGGACTAGAACAGTAAACAAAACACTCTACCCTTAAGGAAGCCCCTTAAGACGGCCCCAAGTTCTTTGACAGTCCTCCCATCAAGAGGTAGCCATCTAGCCCCTCCCGTGAACCCAGGCTGACCTCGTGACTTGTTTGACGAGTAGAATGAAGCAGAAGTGATGTTCTGAGCCGACATCAAAAAAGAGGTCTTGCAGCTTCTCCCTGGGCTGCTTACAACACTCACTCCAGGAGCCCTGGGCCTTCCTGGGAAAAGTCCGACGGCAGGTACAGCATGGAGGAGGCCAGTGTGCGAGCTCCAGTCCCACTAAGCCCCGCCTTCCCACTCTCCTTGCTAAGGCAGCAGGCGGGCCAGCGAAGCCGCAAGGCGTTGCATCCCTGCCCACCCACTGAAGACCACAGAGCAACCCCCATGGTCAGGAAACGAAAGCCAAGAACGACCCACGGAGCCGAGCCCGGGCGCCTGTCAGTCACAGAACCATGAGTGACAATTAAGGGTGTGTCGTGTGAACCTGTCCGATTTCTAGGAAGTGCGTCACAGAGCAGTACATACCAGCGCTAGGGCCAAGGACAATCAATGCGTAACGAGCGGAGTAAACGCGGGAGAGGAAAATAAAGGAGGCGAGGGGCTAAGGAATGCATATCTACGCACTCGCCGTGTGCACGGGGAAGCACTCACTGTGAGGAGGGCAGATGAGCAAAGACCCAAGAAGGTGAGAAAACGCAGCTCCCTGGAAGAAGAGAGTTCCAGGCAGAGGGAAGAGCCAGTGCAAAGGCCCTGAGTCCAGGGTGCACCTGGATCATTGTACAAGGAACAACCAGAGCTGGTGGGGCTGGCGTGGAAGGAGCGCCAGCTAGCCCGTGGGGATGTCTCCCTCCTCGGCAGCAATCCTGCACGATGACTTCAGCACCCTCATTTGGGTCTCCTTGTCCCCTAACATCAACCGTCCCATTTAACAGACTGGGACACCGAGGTCCAGAAGATGATGAGCCCAAAGGCCTGCAGCTCTGTTTGGAAGGCCGGGCAAAAAATCCTTCTGTGATTCCATGGCCACAATTTTTCAGCCCTCTCCCTTCCTCTCTCATTTCCTTCCCTTCTAGAATACTTCTAGAATACTTGCCCTCCCCCACCCCACCCCTACCACACCAACTCCACCATTCTCTCTCCTGATGGCCTGAGTGCCTCTGCTCCCTCTGCCTCTGAAGCTGCCCTGCTAGACAGACCCCTCAAGGCATTCCCGGGGGTCCGGGAGCACCCCACCCCGCCACGCTCCCCTCTCCCCGCTCCTGCACCAACATTTTAAGGCTGGCTGCTCCACTCAAGAGGTAGAGGGTGGCGGTGGCTCTGAGGCATCGGAAGTCAAAGGAAGGTGCTGGTGTAGAAGGAACATCTACTGGGGAGGTAGAGACCATTCCCCTGGGAGGTGAGACTCGTCACTGCCAGGCTGTGCCGGCTCGCCCATCTCATCAACACTGACCCCTATGTGCTCAGTGCCATCATGTCCCGTTTCTCAGAGGAGGACACTGAGCATTGAATACTTGGCCCAAGAAGGCAGGGGGACCCCATGGGCCACATTTCATAGCTGGGTGCCCTGAAGCCATTCCTCACACCAAAAACAAATGTCAACCCCCATGGAAGGCTTCCCACAAAGGTGAGATTCTTGTCACCTCTGCAGATACAGATGAAAAGACAATAGAACTCTCTGAATCGTGCCCGCAGGCGTCTGGGGTCAGAACAAGGAAGCAGGATAAACCCTCGAGGACTGTGGGGTTGATGGTGCAGGAGGCACTGACTCCATTCAAGCCAGACAGGGAGAGAGGAAGGGGAAGAGGGGGAGGGGGCCAGCAGGCCAGGCTCTCTGGGAGCCCTCCCTCGGCAAGCTCTGGATGGAAGAGAGAGAGAGAAAGCCATTGTGGTTAAGATCAGTGTGGCTAATAATTTATGAACGTAGTCAACATTGATCAATGCTTCAGCAACTCGAACCCCGCAACAGCCTTGCACACAGCTCATTAGCTCCTGATGATGAGGGAGCAGGAGGCTGGCTGAGGACAAAGCAGGAGCTGGCGCCTTGCACCCCCTCTTCACCCGCTCCCCTCCATAAGTGTAGCATCCCTCAGGCAGCCCTGACTGCCCTGAACAATAAGCAAATAGTTAACTTGCAGAGCTCACAATCCTGCTAGACAGGAGTCTCCCTTGGCTTACAAATGTCCTAAATCTCACTAACAAAGACGATTGATAGCAGGATTGTGACCCCCCACCAAAAAGTCTCCCAACGATCTTAATGTTAATGGCCGGTCTAAAGACAACACTGATCCAGCAGCAAGGGCAAGGCCTCCGGCAGGCCTGGGACATCCTGGCACCTTGTAGGCCCTCTTTAGCATATGAAAACTCCACTGACACCTCCCTTCCCCTCACCTTCCCCCAACAGCAGGGTACATAACCTGCCATCCCTCACAACCCGGGGCAGCAGCTCTTCCTGCCCACGGGTCCTGTCCCCTTGCTTTAATAAACCACCATTTTGCACCAAAGATGTCTCAAGAATTCTTTCTTGGTCGTCGGCTCCGGACCTCAGCCCACCAAACCTCACCTAGGTTCTAGAACTTCATCACTGACAATAACCCAAGAAGTAGTGATGGTGTCACTTTCTCTAGAAGGACACGGTGGCTCAGAGAGGTTAATGGATCTAGCAAGAGTCACATAGCCAGGAAGCACCCTGAACCCGGCTCTTTCCAGTTCTGGGGCCCATGCTCCTAACCGCTGTGTTGCCTACAGAAGGACTCACAAGAACTGGCCCCCTGTGTAAGGGGGTCTGTGTTCAGCGTATACAAGCCAAGGGGCTATCACCCATTGGTGGAATTTGGGGCACCAACACTCCAGACCCACAGTTTATAAAAGGCTTGATTTATTTGTACACGGTCTCCTATGAGCCTCATGAGGGACCCCTGAAGTTGACATCATTCTTTCCTCTTACAATGACACAAATCCCAGAGCCACAGCGATGGACGCAGAGGCCCACACAGAATTAGCTGTGACATTGGAACTTGACCCCTTGACCCCCAGGCCCCTACCTGCAGCTCAGGATACTGCCCATGGGCCCTGGCTGTGCATTCCCCACAGGGACAGGTGGGCTCCCCAGTGGGCACCACCACTGTCCCCCCTGAGCACAGCTCTGCCCTCTGTTACAGCCCAGGAGTGGTATGCCCATCGTGGGATTCTGCCTTCTGTGCGGTGGGCAAAACAAGCCCCGAGGAAGCTGTCGGCTCACAGTCTGCAAAGGGGTCTTCAAGGCCAGGCTCTCGGTACTGTCGAGAATGTTCTAAGCTGGGAGCTGAAAGGCTTGGGGCCTAAGGGCTGTCAGGCTCACATCACACCCTTCCACACATTTCAAGCCAAGCTAATGCCTTACTTAACGGGGCGGCGGGGGGGGGGGGGGGTGTTTTAAAGTGCTTAGAACAAGAAAAAAGGAAGAAGGGTCAACGGTCACGATGTGCCTTTGGAAGAATAGTCCCCAGCTGATCAACCTCGCTGATCATCAAGGAAACGGAAATGCTAACAGGAGGCTTTCATCTGTCTGTCTGGCAAAGAGTTAAAAGGTAAAGCCCAGCGTCAGCGGGAGGATGGGAGGGGGTGACAATGTGTCTCGAGAGGCGGCCACTCGAGATGGTGGTGGCGGCATATGTTTGTAACCCATTTTGAGGGTCGGACGGGCAATACGGGCAAAGTGTAAAGTGCTCACCCCCTTGTGTCCGGCAATCCTACTTTTAGGACGGATCCTACAACCATTCCAGCACTGGGATGTCTGTGCAAAGATGGGAGTGGCAGTGACGTTGGTAAAAATTAGATACTCCCTGAACGCTGATCCATGGGGAATCCAGTAAATGAATTCAGGGCAGCAATAGACAGGAAGGACAAAGGATGGGTCTACCTCCATACCTCCATACGGTTTCGGGCACAGACCTGTGCACAGGGTGGGGGAGGGGGTCAGGTGGGGGCAGGACACAAAAGAGTATGTATGGAACAACTATATTTTTGTTTCGAAATAGATTTTTACACTTATTTATGGGCTGCTTTCGAACGCCTGAATTTAAGCACATCGGGTCATTAACTTCTGTTACATTGGGGGAAGGTCATTGGCATAGGAGCTTTCTGCCTTCTGTGGTGCTATGTTTGAAAATGTTTGCCATGCCTACTTTGGTATTTGTAAGCCGAAGAAAAATATGGTTAATAAATTAATCGTGAATTTAAAAAGAGGGGGAGTGGTAGGCCCTGTGAAGCCAGAGAACAGGAGAAGCCATAGAACTAAGAGCAGGAAGAGCGTAGTGAGGGCCAGGGGGGCAAGGAGAGGTGAGTCTAGACATAGCAGGGAACGGGCTGTGTGGGGCACCTCTGAGGGTCTCCGTTTCCCCAGAGTGGTGTCTCAAAGAAGCTGCCTCCCTCAGACACCTTGGCACTTCTCCGAGGAGCTCACAGAGGAGGAGCGGAAGGGAGCTGGCTTTACAGAAGGAGGTAGAAGGGGAAGGAAGAAGTCCCCACATGGAGGAAGAATTGGGACCAGAAGGGATGGACCCAAGCTTAGGGTTTTACGGTGTAGAAGACATTCCCAGCACAGAGGCCTAGAACAGAAGAGAGAAGACACAGGAGGGGCGTGGCGGGAATCTGGAGGGGTAAAGGGGAGCCGTGTGCAGAGGGCGATGGAGGCAGAGCCAGTTCAGGATTTTAGAGACCCCCCTGACCCTTAGAGGCTCTGGCCATCAGGATGGGTCCTGGGAATAGCAGTTCTCCAGGGAAATCCAGACCTTCAGGTCCAACTCTCTGAGGGTCCAGCCCTGGAACCTACATTTTAACCAAATTCCCCCATGAGCTTCAGGCAGAGAACCGATGGTTTAGAGATTGTCAAGCCCACCCTCTTTATTTTAAAATGGGAACACTGAGGCCCAGAGAGGCTGAGCCATTTGCCCAAGGTCACACAGCTAGGGCTCAGCAGAGCTAAGGAAGAAGACAGGTGCTTTGTCCTCCAGAGCATCTAGGGCTCTGTGTCTTCCTGTCTGGGGACCCCTGTAGCATGGTAGTCATCTGCACTGTGCATTTCTCCAGCTTTCTGCCCACCGGGCAAAGCCTGGAGATGGAGCTTGTAGGCCGCCGACTTAGGTTCTTTTATCTTAGCCAGAATTCGCTTAAATCAATATATTAAATCCATGTAGAATCTGCTTTGGCAGAAATCTTGGCTGGTCGGTTCTGAGTCTTCTCTATCATTCCCAGTTCTCCCCACTCCCTCCTGGCCCCAGGCGTTGATTGAAGATTGATGGAGGTGGTGCTCATGGGGGGTGGGATAGAGTCCAGGTCCAAGCCTATCAGAGGGGTCAGGTCCACCATGGCTCGCTCCCTTTGGTGTAGTCGCTTAGAGAGGTGGGCCACTGAGCCCCTCCTCCTCTGAGAACCAACACCAGCCCCACTCTACCTCCACTTCTCGTTCATTATCTTCTGCTCTCCACCCAGCCCCAGAACGGAGTCCCCATGGCCCCCAGGTCGGGATCCAAAACAGTGCTGCCGGCGTCCCCTCCAAGCCTACTGTGGACAGTTTTTGAAGCTCAAACAACCTGTTCCCTGCCACTCACTGGCTCTGTAGCCACAAGCCCACAGCAGTGGTCCAGCTGCCCAGAGGAAGACAGGGGCAGAAGGAGGAGCAGGAAGCACATACAGAGAACAAAGCTTTGTGAAATCACTGTCTCCCAGCCTGCACCATGCTCCCAATCCATGCTGGCCCCTGGCGGGAGTGCCCCACTCCCCTATGGCTGGACCCAGGGCTGCCTCCCCGCCGGTGCTCCTGACTGCTCTGACGACCCCCCCTTCAAAGCTCCTTGAAGCCTGGTGTCCCCAGCAGGTGCCACCCTGTTGTCCAATGACCTCATTCTTTTGTGGTCCACCAAGGTGTCTGAAGTGTGTCTGTGTGTGCATGCACACGCATGCCCATGCACGCACACATTCACCCCCACTTTCCAACCGCTCCAACGCCCAGCAGACTACTGTCAGTGTTGGTTGGACCATAAGAGAAGCACCCAGCAAGGAGATCAGGCCAGGGCTGGTGCGCCAACCCTGACTCACTGTGCAATTCTGGGGGACTTAGTCCCCTTTCTGGCCAGTTTCCTAGTCTGCAAAATTAGGAAGGTAGACCCTCTGTCTGCACATTCCCTCCAGAGTACATAATTCATCTAAACATAGCCCTAGAACCGTGACATCCGTCTCCCCACCCCACCTCGCCCCTCCAAGCCTCCGACTCTGTGAGGGACAATTGAAAATTCAATACATATTTAGCTGATTGATGTGAGCAAAGCATAAAAGTCACTGAAAGGCACGTTAAGCTTCCAAGAAACACTGGAAACTTCCATGGTGTATCTTTCTCCGGTGAATTCTCTCAGAGGGCAGAAAGCATAAATAAAGGAGGCAGCCGGGTTTTTTTTTTTTTTTTTCCTCTTTAAAGTCAAAGACCCATAAATCATGCATGTGCAAATTCATCTCATAATTAACATCACTGGGTATACGTCTGTGAAAGTTGTGCTTCAGCTGGCTGAGATGTTCTGCTAATTAAAGGCTTATTTTGTGATGGGAATCATTTGGTGGAAGCTACTTCACACGCACCAGTTTAGATTTTTTTTTAATGACCTACAGGCTCTGCAAAGTGAGTCAACTGATGGCACTGAGCTGCTCACGGCTTATTAGACAGTAACACCGTGTGCACTCCGGAGCCGCCATTTGCAAAGGCAGCCAGCGGCCAGTGGGCTCCCAGAGTCACGAAGAACACACACGTGGCACCTCCAAGAATGAAGGGGAACGCAGCAGACCTTCCAGGTAACTACGCCCGAGAGGGGCGGGGATCCAGTCAGGGCACCCCAGCAGACTGGCAGAACCCAGTTTGGGGACCCCCTTTCTTGCCAGTCCCCAGAGCTCCTTCGGATCTCTCTTCGCTCCCGCACCGCTCATGCGCGTGTGCCCCCGGCTGGCTTGGGAGCTCTGGATTCAATCGCTGGGCTTGCCACCCCGTGAAGGAGTGCTCGGGAGGTAAGCCTGCTCACCGCTTTGCTGAGCACCCCCTGGAAGCAAGAAAATTGAAAAGAGACAGCTGGGATGGAGCCTTAACTATTTTAATAATGTTGGGTACCATGGCTGTTGCTGGGAGATTAGCAGGGAAATGTAACGGTGTGTAATTCTTCCTAAGAATTCCATTAACAAAATCAAATGGGCCCACGGAGCTGGGAGTGGGGGTGGGGGTGGGAGAGCTTTCTGGGGGCTTCCTGGGGAGGGAGTTACTAGGCTCAGGATCTCAGCAAAAGCTCCGGGGTGGGAATTCCAGGTTCCCTTGGGCTTCCTCTTATCTTTCCTCCTCCTGCCTGTCATCCCCGTAGAGAACAGGGAGACTGCGTTCCAGTCTGTAAGGCTACTTTCTCATTGTGTGGCCTTCTGTTGGCGGCTTAACCTCTCTGAGCATCGGCTTCCGTGTCTCTGATGGGATAACCATGCAGTGCTATTCTGGGGGGCAGAGAGGATGACCACAGCACCTGCGTCAAAGTGACCCTGGATGAATGCCTGGCATGGGTTACCCCCCAAATGTCCACTGTCCGGCCCACCCAGATCTGAAGCATCGCCGCTCGTGTTCCCGTTTCTACACCTGGACTATTCCATCCGTTGCAGGCTGGGCTGGGGCTGGGCCGGGGCAGTGCCAGAGAAGGCAAGACATGGTCCCTGCCCTCCAGTTGAGGTCAGATACCTACATTCGCTCCTCTCTGGCCTGGCAGTAGACTTAGGATAGTACAAAGCTGGGAAGCCAGTATCACACGGATCCATTTCAAAAACCTTGGGAGAAAGAGGCTACCATGCCTGTTTTACAGATGAGCAAACCAAGGGGTAGATAAGCGGTCAATTACCTTAGGCCACACAGCTGGTTAGAAGTAGAATTTAAAATGAGTCCAGGAGTGCCTGCGTGGTTCAGTCCATTAAGTGTCTGCCCTTGGCTCAGGTGAAGATCCAGGAGTCCCAGAATCAAGTCCTGCATCAGGCTCCCGGCTTGGTGGGGAATCTGCTACTGCCTCTGACCCTCAGCTCTCTCATGCACTCTCTCTCAAATAAATACATAAAATCTTAAAAAACAAAACAAAACTGCAGTCCCAATAAACAGATTTGAAATTCCCAGTTCTTTCTCCAATACTCCTTACCTGTGTCTGTCTATAGATTTGCTCATTATGTTCTACTTTTCTGTTTGGTTTGGTCTTGCACCATCAATTAGACTAGAAGCTCCTTGAGAGCAGGCATTAATGATACCTTCTCTCTGTCTTCCAGGAAATGTGCCACACAGTAGGTGCTCAAGTAAGGCCCAGAAGCAAACAGACAGGTATCCTGTGAGATGCCATTTCCTCATGAAGTCCAGTCTTTCTCTAAGTGTTCCTTTCTCTCATCCTCCAGTCCATGTGCATGCAAACACACACACACACACACACACACACGCACGCACGTACACACACACACACAACACACACACACACACAGCTTGCAAAATCTAATAACAACCAGTTTAAAAACATACTAAAAACAGAAAATTTATGTAGCATGACCCAAATTGAATTATACATTACAGCACTATAATTGATTTTTTAGAAGAGAGATTAAATTTATTTTATGCCTCACTAACTAACAGCTAGATTTACCTAATTGCTTGGAGTGCAGAGTTAGTATGATTCATTAAACTCCATACATGCTTGGGTACACTGCGCACTGAGTAAAGCTTCCCTGCTCACAGCAATTAACGAGGAGAAACCCGAGGCCGCACCGGTAATTGACGAGAACAATTCAGCCTGAAGTTTGCTCTGGGTGTTTTATTAAGTTCTTTGAGCAAAATGCAGATACTGTGCATTCTGGTAAAGCAGTTCCAACAAATCAAAGACAACTAATACTTTCTCTCTCTCTCTCTCTCAACTCTGCTGTGGTAGGGTAGGGAGGGAGGAAGAAGAGAAAACAGGAGAAAAGGCAAAATGTAAGCCTTGTCTCGGCTTAATTACATCAATCATAACAGTTTTTGAAAAAATCTCACCGGCATCTGACAGCAGGCAGGCAAAGTCAGCCAGCCTAACAAAGAGTGAGTTTGGGTGGAATTAGGGAGCGTTTGGTAATTATATACACATTATCAAAAAGGTAGCAATTTAGGAAAATGGAAAAAAATATGCTAATTTTTGGTAGCAAGAGAAAATTAGAACTCTCTGAACCATTAATTTATTACTATTAGTAATAAACATTTAAGGTGGCGTACTTTCAAATAGGAAGTGTGAGTCCCTTTGTTGGTGCCTGTCTGGTGTTTTTCCTCCTCATTCGGAGGCAGCCCTCCGCTCCTCCACGCTCACTGCCGGGACCAGGGAGATGTGTGTTTTGACTGGTCTGTCTGTAAGATGGATGAAATTGCTTTGCCCAAGTCATACGTTAAGTTGTAGGCTTTTGCTGTTGTGGAAACAGAGAAAGAGATGTTCCCACATCCCCAACCACATCTTTAGAGCCCCTGCACCTGTATTTGGGGGTTTGAACAAATTGATTTGCTCTGGGAGAGGCATTGAAAAATAGAAGACGTCAACCATGGCTTTTAACTTCCAGAAATGGACAATATCATTGAGGAGGTAAGATGTCCTAGACATCCATTATGCCGTCATGATACTGGAGCTTCCCTGTCTTGGGTGTCCTCCCCAGATCTGCCGGTGGGGTGTCCCGCAGCCCCAAGAAAGCTGATTGGACCAGGCATGGACGTCTGACCTGAGCTGGACAGATCACATTGTCTCTTCTGTGGACCTGAAGCCAAAACACAGCCACGGAGGTGGGTGGTGGTCTGGAGTCAGGGTACCCTGGGGGCAGCCGCCCCAGAGAGATGGTCCACTAACTCCCTCTTCTGAGGTCTGCAGAGCTGTGGGGGCCCAGAGTTTCTGCGCCCTCCCCCCTCCTCCACCCAGAAGCTGCCTCCCAGACATGTTTATGAGAGGGGACCTGACTGCGTGAAGAAGGGGGGCTCACGAGGTAAGAGAAGTCTCCCCCAAGTCTGATTCATTCAGCAAGCATTTGTGGAGCCCAGATTGTCCCGCTGGGGCCGGGCAGACCCCAGGGAGCTCAAAGTCACAATCCATGTCCCTGGACAGGTGCACTGCCCAGGAATCTGTACTGAGGCTGGACACCCAGCCTGGCCCTTCTTTGTCTTCTCCTCTACCTCTTGTTCCAGAAGCTTCAGTTTCTACATCTGCAAGCAGAAAGGTAGAATAAGGTAAGAATCGGGTCTAGCTCAGAAACTGTTAGGATGCCCCAACTTCCTACCAGAGGCAACAGAAAGGAGTTGAAGGTTTTTGAGAGGAGGAAGTCTTCCTTTATGCCTGCCTCGCTGGGAGCGTGAGCCTGCGCCTCCCCTGAGAAACTCCATGTGGTCTTAAGTCTACAAAGCTGACCCCATTTCACCCCTTTCTGTCTCCCTCCCAGATGAACCCAGGTCTAGGGCTCAGGATGGGTTGCAGGTGCACGCCAGGGTGGCAGGAAAACCAGATTAGCCCACTCCTGAGCCACCCTAGGTCAGGGGCCCACGAACAGATCTAATTGTTTCTTGGCCTCCCAGCCTGACCCTCTCTCGCCACCCTTTGATTAAATAGTGTGTATTCCTGGAGGCTCAGTCCTTCTCTGCCAGAAACCAGGCTGGATCCACACACCCCCTCCAGCAGCTCCTCTGTCTCCGTTCCGTGCAAGGTGGGCTGAGAACACCGGTCCAACAGGGCCTCCTGCTGGAAGGGCCCAAGGGGGCTCTGCACAGCTCCCTCCCCGGCCTCCTGCGACATCCCTACACCACAGCCCTGCTTCTTGGCTGTCCCCTGATGCCCAAATTGTGGCCATGCAGGCTGCAAAGACACCAGTAGGATCAGGTGGCCTGCGTAGAATCCTGGCAAAGGCCCACCCTTGGGTCCTTTCTGTCCTGGTTGATGTGACGTGAGGGAAACTCATTTCACTGCCCTGGGCTACAAATTTCGTCACAGTGGGGACATAAGGGATTATTCACAGGGCATACATGGAGATTAAAGGACCCATGTATTTCAAATGCCTTCCCTATTGGCTGTTTTTAACACTAGGGATCCTTCCCCTGCCCCTACCTCCACCTTCATTCTTACCCCAGGAAGGTCCTAGAAAGCTTGTCACCATATCTGCTAATCAGCTGTGGGAGCCAGCCCGTTTAACCTCTTCGGAGGGTCAGCATTTTCTCCACACTCTGGCCATTTGTGCCAGAAGGACATGAAGCTGCCCTTCCTGCTGTCCCACTGTTTGGGTCTTATCAGGATAAAGCAGAGGTCTCCTACCAAGGGCTCAGCAGATAGAATCGGGGCTTCAGTGACAGAAAGCAGATTTGTACTTGTCCCTTTCTAAAGGCTGGCAGGATTGCGAGCTTTAACATAACCGGCCCACTTTGGTTCAGGTAATATCCTTCAGGCCAACGTGGTACTCTCCCCACCTTTCTCAGAAGATTGGGGGGTTTCCTCTCCCATGCCCTGCTACTCTAGGGGCTATAAGCCGATCCAGAAGTTTCTTGAGTTTACTCCAGTAGACCCCGGAAGCCCATGATCCAAATGAAGCACAAGCAAAACCCTCTGGGAAAACCTGGAGGTGACACCAGCTAATTCGTAGTCCTTTGAACACAAAGAACGTCCTAGAAGCTCTGCAGTTCTTGCCTGGTATGAACACAAGCTGTGATCCAGACGCAGACATCAGAGAATCCAAGCAGGCAGGAAGACACAGAGCGGGCAGATCAGATGGCAGTGATGGTGACACCTGTCTTCTGTGTAGGACCGTTAGGTCCCTAGGACAATTTCACCTTCCATTTCATCCCCAGAGCAACCCTGCGGGCAGGGGCGCTGCCTCACCCAAGGCCACCTCCACAAGCCACGGCCCCGGTCAGCTCTGGTGCTGACCTCCATGCACTTCCCCTGCAGCAAGGTAGCATTCAGGAAGAGCAGGGACCTCAAAAGCCGTGTGAGTGACTTCAGGTTTCAATGCGAAATCACCCGAACATCAAGGCCTTTGTGCGAGAGCACACCTGGAACGTCGCGCTGAATGGGGAGCTTTTCTATGTGAAATCAAACCGCGGTTCACTGCACGTTAACATCGCCGGCACAAAGGTTCGTTGCCGCACAAACAAGCCTGAATCACCGGTGAATGGGGGAAATTTCAGGCACGAATTCCACGTTTGCGGCTCACGGGCTTGGCGTAATCGAAATCCATTTGCTCTCGGAGAGGAGAAAGCCCAGAGTTGAAGTAACATTTAAAGAAATTCTCAGGAATCTCTTTAGTTTGTCCCCCAGTCCTCGGAGGAGCCATGGGAATAAAGATCTCTAAATTGGCCCTATTTATATCTTTCTAAAGGCAGTTTCTCCGTTCCGCAGAAGCCACGGCCTCATAAGTAATGGTTTGGGGGAGATCTTGTGGAGGTCTCTGATGAAACTTGGGGGCATCTTTTGATGACGAATGCAAGGAGGGTGCGCGAAGTACATAACCATCAAAGGGGCTTTATGGAACTTTTACTCGCTAATGAATGCATTTAATGGGAACAGCGTCGACTGTCAATGCAACATAATGATAATTTAATCTATTTGGCTAGATGTGTGCGGCTTTCAAGGAGGCAAGAAAGAAAGACACGCATGAACAGTTACTCACCCCGTCTTTAGCCAAACTTCATTTAAAATTTTGCCGTGTTCTCTAAACTGTGCCAGGGGACGATGGCGTGTGCTTCAGTGAATCACTTGTCACCATAATTAAAACCAGCAGGAGACCCAGCCTTTTACCCTCTTATTTTGAGGCTCCGTGTTTCTGGCGACTCGGGATTCAGAGACACGGCGGAGTCTGGTTGAATCGTGACGGCAGCAACTTCCATGCCCGGCCCTATTCTAAGCGTCTGTTCCACTCTACTGATGGGGAAACTGAGGCCCAGAGAAATTAGAAGACTTACCCAGAGTGGTCATGGAGGCGGGGTGGGGCTCTAGACTTTGTTCTGGGCTCCACGGTCCAGCATCTTCAACAAGCCCATGTAGCAGATCCCTGGAGTGGGGAAACAAGGTGGCCCCATCCTTGCTGAGAAGGCAGCTGCCCAGCAGCCCCCGCCTCCCGGTCAGCCCGGCTCTGAGCACATCTGGACACTGCTCTGCACACCTTCTCTCGCAGCATGGTGCGCAATCCTCCAGCCTCCCGGGAGGCTCGCCGTTCTGACCCATGCTACAGGCGGGAAAGCTGAGCTCCAGAAAGGTAGCACATGACTGGGGCCCACCGTTCACACAGCTGGGCCGTGTTAACACAGGATTTGATCTGTGGCTATAGATTCCAACACCCCTGCTCTCTCCCTCCAACCCCGCCCCCGTGTAAACTCTGGAGGAAAAGCAACCGTTTTTATTATCTGCATTTGACAGACTGAGAGACACAAGCTGAGCAGGTGGAGAGGGTCATTCTAGGGTTTTAAGATGATGGCTCTTTCACAACGTAGAGCTTCCTAAGTAGGTGTGGTACAAATGGACATCGGTTGACCGCAGAGTAATCACACTCCCAAATGTGGTCACGCACCCCTGCAAGAATTAAAGATGTAACTTTAAAAAGAACATGCGATACCAGAGAGCAGGGCATGGCCGGTGTTTTGTTTTTCTTTTTTCCTTTCTCTCTCTGACAGGAAGCTGAGCTCAGAGATGGTGAGTAACTTGCTTTTCAGGGTTTCTGCTGGGAGGTAAACCTGACTTGGTTCAGCTCTGCCTTGGAATCCCCTCTCCCAAGCTGGATTCCATTATTGATCTCTTTTCCCACCATGCTATGAGCTCCTGTGAGCCTTTGCCCTCCATACGGTAGCTTCCCTCCTCTGTCATAACTGGCATTCCCAGCCCTTGCTGACAGCCACCGCTGTCCCAGCGGTGGAGCCCAACGTCCCACCAAGAAGACATGCTCCAAATGGAGATTCAGATGGATGTAAAAACCAGATTTCCCACGTGGAACCAATAGCGTTATACTCTGGTTCCACTCATGAGCTAAGTGTTACTCAAGATTTGTGCTGTGATCCCAGTCTGGTTATATTGAGGACATTCTTCAGCTGAAGAATTTCAAAGGAAAGCCAGCAACGCAGCCTGTGACCCCTTGAACCTGGCGCCCAGCACCTTTCCCCCTAGCCAGCACACACAGCAAAGCTGGACCCTGCGGTGAACACCTCCTGAGACTGTTTGGGGAGGTGAGGGGGAAGACCAGGAGCAGGAAAGAAAGGGAAAAGCAGAGAGACCAACACACACCCTCTCCCTCTCCATGCACAGGCCTCATCATCTCCAGGAGGTGTCCTCTCTGTCTGGCCCGGAAGGCAAGGGATCCAGGACCAAGGTTAGCGGCCCACGTCTGCCCTGAACCAGCCACGTGCCTCTGCCCCAGGTGTGGAGCATCTGCCTTCCCAAGGACCCAGCAGCACAGCCTTTGGCAAATGTCAAGGGTGGGGAGAAGAGACAGACCAACCCAATCTTGTTTTTCTGAATGGAAGCGTCAGCTCCAAAAGTTAAGAGTGGCCGGGACTTCCCTCGGGTGAGAAAAGTTTTAAAAAATTGATATAGAGAGAAAGAGATCGAAAGATGGAAATTCAGCCTCTTTGAGGGGTGTGGTACTTGCTGCCCTCTGAAACCATTTGCTTGTTCTGGTGGATGGAAAGTAGGGCAGTGTTGACAGAGACACCCAAGACACTGCTAGATGGGCCCATTGTAATCACGCCAGAGCCGGGAGATTTCTGGGCCTGGAGGCAGGGGTTGACAGACACGGAGAACCTGGCTTCAGGGCTGCCTGAATGTGCTGCCATGTGAAGGCTCCCTTCCCAGGGCCTGCGTAGACCCAGGGCCTCAGCTTGGCTTCCAGCTTCCCATCCCCCACCCTTGGGAAAATTCTAGGAAATGGAAAATGGTTTCCGACTGACTACAAAGAGTGTCTCCACGGTCCGGTTCCACCTCCCAGCGTGGGTCCTCAGCCCTCTGCTCCCCCAACCCCGCCTATCTCGAAAGAATCAGCTCTGGGCAGCTCCCCACTCCGGCCCCCATCCTCCATCAAGAAGGTCTGTGATTGCTTGGGACCACCTGGCCTGTCCCCCTCTGTGCACTCTCAGCTGCCCACATCTGGCAGAAGGTCCCAGAACGGTGAGGTCGAGCTAGGCACCCTCCCTCGTGATGCTGTAGACTCCTGTAGGCAGGGCTGGAGCCCAGAGTCTGGTATGTTCTTCATGCCCCAGTCAGGACTCCATCAACTGAGGAAGTCTGGGTTCATTTCAAGACCTAGGTAGAGTCTGAAGAACTCTCTTGGCAGGATGACTGAGTTACACAGACACTCTCAAAACTATGGTCTCCCGCAACCTGCACCGTGACCCTCTGGTAGTCTGTTTCCTACTCTGTGGACAAGAGAACTAAGATGTGGAAACTTGCTCACAAGTGGCCAAATAGAAAGCAGCAGATCCGGGCCTCAAACCCACGCTGTTTATAGACATCAGTGGTTTCTCTATCGGTGGCCTCCATCCCCTCCTGCGCCCAAACCCCAGCTGGATTCAGACAGAAGGCACCACCTTCACCACTCCCTCTGTGGCCCACTCCAGTTCAGGAAGAGGGGCTCTCCCCAAGGAGCCAAGGTAGGGACAGTTGTGAGCAGGTCCTGGGGATGGGGAGCCAATGTACCAATAAGCCAAAGCACCCACAAGTGGATTGGCCACCACTTGGATGAAACAGCTAGCCCCAGAGGCCATGCCTGTCTCCCTCTCAGTCCCTGGCCAAGTTCTGGACAACCCTGGGCTCTTGCAGCTATCCAAAATTATTTCCAAGAGGAATTGTCCAAACACTCCTAAAACAGCAATAAAACACTCTTTTACATTTCTACTTGCCCAGATGGGTTGTCATGAGGTTCCTAGCCCCTGATGCTCAGGCCAAGACACAGGTTACAGAGCAATTCTTACCCTGGAGGGCCTCACTTTGCATAGAGGTGGCCTGCATCCCTGCCCAGCGGCTCCTCCTTGCTGGTTGGCCAGGCTGGCTGGAGCCTCAGTGTGCAGAGAGGAGGAACACGCATTTTGGACACAGCCCTTGGACAAAGACAGAGCGCCTACTGTGTGCCAGGAGTGGTGTCTGGGAACACAGCAAAGAGAAAGACATTGACACCCAGTGGAGGGGGGCCAACGAGTCATCAGGCAGTTATAATCAAACAAGGCTGCACAGGGTTACAGAGGCACAGAGGAGGGGGAACTGTCAGTCTGGGTCCTGGAAGGCTTTTTGGAGGAGCAGATGTCCAAGTGGACAACACCAGAGAGCTGAATATACACTTCCCTTGAGCCCAAAGAGTGTGTATTAGTCAGAGTTCTCCAGAGAAACAGAAGAATAGGATGGATGGATGGATGGATGGATGGATGGATGGATGGATGGATGAATGTTTGAGTGGATGGATGGATGGATGGACAGACGGATGGATGGATGGAGGGAGGGAAGGATGAATGGATGGACGGTTGGATGGATGGATGAATGCATAGATCTGTGATGGATAGATGGATAGACAAATAGATAGAAGAGATTTGTTCTAAGAATTCCATGTCCCCCCCCCCCCCCAAAATTGGCCCATGTGGTTATGGAAGCTAAGAAGTCCTACCATCTGTTGTCCGGGAGGTAGGGAACCAGGAAAGCTAATGATAGAATTCAGTCTGAGTCCAAAGGCCTGAGAACCAAGAGCATGGCTGTCGAAGGACAGGAGAAGCTTAAGTTTGTCTTGGCTCCACTCCTGTTAGTTCAAAAAGAGAGAATGACGCTGCATACCTTCACCATGGTCTTCTATTCCGGCCCCGGGGAGGGGCGGGATGACCCCCACTTCATAGCCAGGCCACCTGCTTCACTCAATCTACTGAGTCAAATGTTCATCTCTTCCAGAGTCACCTCACAGACACACCCAGAGAAAATATCTTACCCCTTAGCCCATCCAGTAGGCACATAGAATTAACCAGTGTGTATATGTGGTGATGGGGGCAAACTGCAACCTGACACCAGAAAAAGGCAGCTCCGAGTTAGAAGCAGGACCCCCAAGTTCTTCTCCTTGTGACCTGAGGGGCTCCTTCACATGCGACGGCCCGCTTGTCCCTGTCGACAGTAATTGTCACGTCGTAGGCTGGAGCGAGGCTTCAGGGTGACCATGTGCCAAGTGTCCACACAGCACCAGGCACACAGCAGGATCAGCCAGGCCTTATACTCATCCTTCCCACCCAGGGACAGGCCCAGGGTCCCATCATGTAGGGTCCGTCTGCTCTAAGCTCGACTGTGAGTCACGTGGGTACAGCAGAAAGGCCAGAATCATCCCTCCTGCCCAGAATCTGGAGGGAGTTCTGGGGCACCACTCTGCCTCCTCAGCTGCCCTCCCAGACCAGCCCTGAGTTCTGTCCGTCTTGAGACCTGGTCCCCCCTCTGCTTTCTGATAGCCCACGAGTGTCCCTACTGAGACACAGCCCTTCCTTGGACCCCATCAAGCTCTGCTGGAGCCCCACCCCCACCCCTCGCATTGCCCTGACCTCCCCGGGATGATCCAGAATTGTTTTCATTGCCCTGAACATGTATGGGAAAGAAGAGGTGAAAAGTGAGAAAATGGGTACCTGGGTGGCTCAGTGGGTTAAGCCTCTGCCTTCGGCTCAGGTCATGATCCCAGGGTCCTGGGATCAAGCCCCACATAAGGCTTTATGCTCAGAGGTAGCCTGCTTCCCCCCACCCCACCCCTCGCCTGCCTCTCTGCCTACTTGTGATCTCTGTCTGTCAAATAAATAAATAAAATGTTAAAAAAAAGAGAGAGAGAGAGAGAGAGAGAAAAGAGAAAGTGAGCTGGGACAAGGGGCCAAGAATACCACAGTGCAGAGCGTGCCTGGTCTGAGCGCTCAGCCAGCCCTTGCCTGCACACGTCCACCTCCAGCCACTGAGCGGGAGAGAAGGAATCCCTGGCCGGGAGATGTTCCTTGAGACTCCCCATACTCTGCCAACCACAGAGGACGCTCAGGCACAGCCCCCAGGCCATGACCAGAGTAATCTGGGCGGGGACCAGAAGCAAATTCTTCTTATTCCCGAAGTTACCACCAGTGGGTAAGTAGAGATTTTGCTAGCGGTACTCAGATGGTCCCTCTTCTAAAGGGTGATGGGGGTTTCTAGCCCACTTCACTGCACGGCTAACCCCATCTGTCACCCTGTCTGGGGGCTCCATTCACCATTCCTCACACCCACATCTCAACCTCTCTACCGAAATGGTGTCCCCTCTGCCACCCAGAAGCCACTGCTCATGTCCCTGGCTTCCGTCCTTCTCCCTGGACCCTTGACTCCTAGCAAACCCGGTCCATTTGGTCTCTCTGAAGTTGGAAGTGTCCACCACAGTGAGCCAAGGTCATGTGGACAGGCCGGTGGGAGAGCCAGGCTTTTGAGAAATAAGAACCCTGGCCCCAGGGTCAAAAACCCTTGGGCTGGTACAGGGGACACAGAGCAGCTAGTTGGGGCTGGAACGTAGGACTTTGCAGGCTGAATCAAGGGAACCCACCATCTGAAATCCAGCCACAGAGGGCTTTGAGACCAGGCTGTGGAGAGGTGTCTCATGTGTGCAGGATGCTGGCTCTGACCCTTGCTGGAGCCTTGGGCAAGTACCTTCACCTCAGGTTGGCTCCATTTCTTATCTGTAAAGTGGGAACAAGAGCCCGTTCTGTAGAGCTGTTATGGGAACTGCATTACAGATTGGCAGGGTGTGTCCTCCCCAGATTCTTGCATCGAACCCCTAACCCCCACGTGGTGACCTTAGAGGAGAATTGGGCTTATTTCTTTATTTTTAAGATTTCATTTATTTACTTATTTGACAGAGAGAGAGCACAAGCAGGAGGAGCAACAGAGGGAGAAGAAGCCGACTCCCCACTGAACAGAGGGCTCGATCCCAGGACCCTGAGATCGTGACCTGAGCTGAAGGCAGATGCTTAAGTGACTGAGCCACCTGAAGCCCCTGTGCTGGGATGAGTGTCCTTGTCACAAGAGACATGAGAACTCCCCACCCTCTCCCTCTCTGTCTCTCTCCCTCTCTCCCTGCCATGTGAGGACACAGCTAGACATCATTCTGCAAACAAGGAAGAAAGTTCTCACCAGGAACTGAACCAGCAGCTCCTTCACTTGGATTTGCAGCCTCGGGACCTGTGAGAACTCTGCATCTGTGGTTTAGTCAGCTGGTCTCCAGTGTCTTGTTATAGCGGCCCGGCGTGACTCAGACAGACTGCACACATAGAATAATCCCCGGCGGGCAGACATGATAGGAAGTTAATAAATAGGGGCGCCTGGGGAGCCCAGTCGGTTGAGCATCTGCCTTCAGCTCAGGTCACGACCCCAGGGTCCTGGGATCGAGCCCTACATTGGACTCCCTATTCAATGAGAAGTCTACTTCTCTCTCTGCCCCTCTCCCTGCTCGTGTTCTCCCTCTCTCTAATAAATAAATAAAATCTTAAAAAAAATAATAATAAGTGGCAACCACTGGGAATGGAAACATGGCACAGAGCCAGCAGCCAGGCTGCCTGGGTCCAAAGTTGGCCCTGCCGCTGGGACTGTGTGTTCAGTAGTAAACTTCTTAACCTCTCTGTTTGCTCAGCTGTCAGATGGGAGTGGCAATAATTCTACCTCTTTCCAGAACAGGTAGATAATAGCGCTCCGAGGCTGTATACAACAATGCAGCCATGCTAACAGCTAAAATATTGAAATGTTCCCATAGCAGCTGGTGACAGTCAGCTGCTTATCTCCCTGAGGGCTACTGAAGGCCCTCCCAGATGTTCCACAATCTCGAAACTGGAGAGCTCATAGTTAGTAATAGCTAGTATAAGGGGCCGGCACTTCTCACTGGGTTCATCACTGAACTAAAGAGTTCCAAAAATGCTTTGAAAGATGACGTCACCAATATTAAAGTAAAACGGTGCCTTTATTCATCCATTCATTCGATAAAATATTTATTGACAGCCTCCAGATGTCACCGATGTCAGGACCTGAGGATCTGAAGAGAAATAGGCCTGCTTTCTGCCTTCAGGAGAAAGTGTCATGGGGGAAAAGACCATCAGAAAGTAAGGGGCTGCATGACAGGACGCACAGGGCCCTCAGGGCCCCCAATCAGGTGACTGAGACAAAGGACACATTCCACCCAGGGATTGAGGTGTGATGCTCTTCTGTCCAGTAGTGATGTCTCTACTTTATACTCACTTTCACTATGTAGGGTTGTCAGACTTAGCAAATAAGAATTCAGGGTACTCAGTTAAATATGAATTTTAGGTAAGCAATGATAAAAATTTGTAGTATAAGTATATCCCAAAATGTGGCATGGGATATACTTACCCTGAAAAATTTTATCTGGCAACCCCATATCTGTCAGTTACAACCAGTGCCTTTTAACTGGCAAACGAGATCCCTCCACATCTTCCTGTAAGACCATCCAGGATACAATTTTGTTTCCTGGAGGGAACAAGAGTGGAGCAGAGGGGGAAATGAGAGTGAGGGGGCCCGGAAGGAGGTGGGAAGACGGAGGTGTCTCGGAAAAGGCGGGAGGAGGAGAGAGACGGGCGCTGGGAGCTGGAGGGAGACCTCGTCCTCTCTGCAGCTGCTCCTCCTGCCCAGGCTGCCACCCCAGCCGTGTGCTGGCAGAGGCGCAAGGCTCGTCTTGGGGACCTGAGTGTGCTCTCCGAAATGTCAGCAGAAATAAACCTGGCTAATCCTCCGCGATGGCCCGTCACATTAATATCCCTGAAATTCCAAGCGGATTAAAATAACCACGAGCATGACACCATTTGGAAGGCCGGGGATTTACTTGGAAGCGGTGCCCCATTGGCAAGCATTCCTCTAATTGCTGCTCCGTATAAATAGAACGTTCTTTAATATCGCCACCCGGCCCAACTGACAGATTTAGATGGGGGCTGCCGAAGTCATTAGTGCCCTGGCTGTGGTCAACCCAGGCTCCACTTGGGCCGTAAATGGGATTCTCGGGGGCCGATCAATCTTCCCAAAGCCGCCAGCCCTGCCTGTTGATCGGCAAGGCCCTGAGTGGCTGCAGCTTCCCAGAAATGTGCTTGCATCTGTCAGAATTATAAGCAGCTGGCAGCTGACACAAAGGTCAGATTTGCTGCTAGTGTGGAAATAGAATCTCCCCGGTACAAGAAATGCTACTTAGCAGTGTATCAATTGCAGGCGGGTCATTAAAGGAGGGGGGGTAGGGGGATGGGTGTGTGTGTGTGTGTGTGTGTGTGTGTGTTGCCTGGAACCCACTTCCTCTGTAGGTCTGCACGGGGCACGAAAGCAGGTGCTCCAATGAATACAATTAAGCAGCAGTTAGTTCCCGGTGAACTTTTTAGCATTATCCTCATCAGGCCGTTTTCGTCCTGTCATCTAAGGGGAATTTATGGAGCACTCACACTGACTCGGGAGCTATTCTGGGCAGCGTAGACTTGGTGAAGGCCTCTCTTATTTATGGGCTGTGTGGCCTCGGATGTGTTATTTATTGGCCTCTCTGAGCCTCAGGTCTGACGTCTTTAAATTGGGATAATGATTGCTGGTTGAGAGGCCCGGGATACGCTCCCGGAAGGGCTGGCCGGGAACGGTACTGCCAACCTGTGCCACATGGCATCTGCAAAGGGGACAGAGGCAGCGAGGGGGGGCAGAAAGGGACAGGCCCAGATTCAGAGGGGGATACCCCCGGTGTGGACACCCCACGAGGCTTGCCTGAGAGTCTGGATCCTGGTGTCTGAAACCGTAGGGACTCAGGCCACGTCTGAGAGGAAGGTCTGGTTGGGGGGAGGGTTTTGCACCCAAGGCAGTTTCTGGGGCCCGGAGATGATTGACTCTCCATTTCAGTGGGACACATTCCCCAGGCAAGAATGGGGCCCCAGGGAAGCAGTTTCCCCCTAAGGGGGGGGCCAGAGGAGAATTAGACCCCTGAGCATCCTGCACCAGCCCTAGGGCCCAGCACAGCTACGGGGAGCCCAGGCAGCCTGGTGGGCTCTGTTCTTGTCCATTCCCTCGGCGGCAAGGCTCTTAGACCTCCAGTGGTTCAGCAACCCTGGTTTTGGAGTTGATTCTCTCTCGGTGACGTGAGTCTGTGTCAAGGCGAGCCGTTCCTGGATCAGTTGGCTTACGAGATTTCATCGGACACCATTGACAAAAAGGGAGTTTTCTGTATTGTGACAGAATTTCACCCAAATTCCAATCCCCTGAAAACGTGCCTAACCGAGGTTGCTTCCATAAGAGCCAGCAGGTGATTTCTTCCTTCAGCTGTTGACCCATGTTCCCCCGGAGTGAGTCCTTGTGTCGGCACCGCAGGCCGCACGCTTGGAAGTCCTGTTTTGTCCCGCGGCTCTTCCAAGTCCCACATCCGCATGGGGCAGCTTGACTGAATGTAGAGAACATGGGCTTTGGGTCTCCTAGTCCCTTTCTTCAACACCTGTGACCTGGGGCCAGCCGAGGCCTGCAGGGTGGATCCTGACGTTGCAGGAAGACACCACAGGGAACGTGCCTGGAGGCATGAGGGCTGGGTGGCAGCTAGTGACCAAAGTCCACACAGTCCCAGCAGAGAGGGAGGCTTTCAGAGGCTTCTCCTGGGCAGATGTCACCGGTGTCCACGACCACTTGACCAGCAACAAGAGTGAGTCACTGAGAGCACCGCCTGGGAGCCTGGGCTCGATGGTGGACTGGCCCCGCTCCTGGACACTAAGCCACTAGTGGGACAGGGCCCACCAGCACAGCCCAGAAGACAACCACCCCCAGGCCAGCCCTCCTGTACAGGACAGAGCTGCCAACCGTCATTTTAACTTTGGCCCAGGATGTGGTAAGGAAAACCCCAAGGCAGATAGTGTTTGATAGTCATTCAAGGAGATCGATGCTTGAAACCTTGTAAAGATTGTGGCTTAGTTTTAACTGTATTGTATCAGGATGAATTTCATAGGCCAAAGATTCACATGGGGTTAAAAAAAAAAAAAAAAAGAAAGAAAGAAAGAAACCTGATTTCTCCCTTGATCCACAATTCTGCTTTCAGCAGGACCTCTGCTGGGATTTATTTGGGGTTTTTCCCTTTCGTCCTTCAGCGGTTGACCCCTGTCGGGGTGGGGGGAGGCAACACGTGAGGGCCCCCAGGGGTGCACGTCTGGTTCTCTGAGATCTGCTGTCCACGCCTCGGCTGCGCTGGGCATCGCTCACCCAGTCCTTGGTGCCCCCATCACGGGCTGGTGAAGAGTTCTCGTTCCCGTGGCTCTCCGGCTCATGGTCCACGCCTACCACCTGCTCTCACCTCCCCACCACATTTGCTGGATGTCAAGTTCATGGGCAGAAAGCTCGTGCTGCTCTTCAACATGGTACCTGGGGCCTCGTGGGGACCTTGCAATGCAGACCAGGCTTCAAGCAGCCCCTTCTGGCCTGCGGGTCCCTCACAGATCCCTCTGTGGAGCTTCCAGGCTCCCAGCTTCTCTCGGGGAGCGGGACACCCGTCGCCTGTCCTCTGCTGGCTCCCCACTTCAGGCAGCGGAGGCATGGAGCAGGCAGCAGGACCATTCCCAGAGACCCATCTAACTCATTCTTTCCTTCTGAAGCCTCCTCTTCTCTCCCAGACCCCCTCAGGGAATCTTTAATCTAATCTGGGTAGGTGGGGAAAAGTGGCTTGTGTCCTGAATGCTCAGGATTTGGGCCTTCAAAAGGTGCAATTTTGAGATTCCCAAACTCTAGTCTCTGCTATGAAATTCACAAGGTCTGTACGCGCTCGTCTGTTTCTCTTCCTCTGTGTTTCTGCTGTACCATGAGGTCAGCGAGTAAAGATTGGAGAAAGGGTAGAAAACACCAAGAATAGGAGAGGGGAGGATTTCAGATATTTTCAGAATGTCATCCTCCGTGGTAGAAAGGGGTGCATCGAGGTCCAACTGTTCATTACATCAAGACTTCCAACGTTTATAGGAAAGAGTACTCTTGGCTGCATCCCGTGACCTGGAAGTTAGGAGACGGGACCAACAGCCTCACTCTGCCCCCAGCCAAATGGGGGAACTTCCCTTCCCATGTGAGGCTCGATGAGAGACAGGCTCCAGGCTTCAGCTGCGGAAACCCAAACAGCCAGACACCTGTTCTCCCAGACCCTGACAGCTGGAGAGGGGCATGGGGCCAGTCAGCTGCTTCCATGGGGAATAACACTGAGAGCCACAGGTCCATTTCTAATGTGTCGTGGCCCTTAACAGAAGCAGCCTAATCTGATTTTGTGGCAGGGTCTGGCCATGCCCTTAGCAGCCCGCCTTCTCTGGTCTCCTGCCTATTTTCTGAGCCTAGTTCTCCAGGCTTCCAGTGGGTTTGGTGGGCGCCCTGTTATCCCCCCATCAATTCTCTTTTCCCCTGGGTTATCCAGCACTGGTGTCATAGTATATAGCCCTGAGCTCTGATGGGTCATAATCAGTCACAGCGTTCCCCTTTATAGACCTCATTGGCCCTCTCTACAAAAGGAGGTGTTCAAATCCGGTGAACGCTGAGATCTCACAATCTACCTTATGCTTTAAATATTCCGGAGCTGAATCACACGGCTAACTTGGCTGGTTAACTCATCCATGCCCAAAACTCCACCGTCTTGTAGGTGGCCCCTGTCCACATTTTAGGGAGTAGTCACCCTCAGCCTGGTTGGCCTCATACCTCATTCCATGCAGCACATGGGTGACCCACCCAAAACGAGTTCTGTGACCATTCAGTCAACCAGGTCCTTTCACTGCAGGACTTGTCAGAGCCCTTAATATGCCAATATACATTGGCGATTCCCGGAGACAGGACTGTAGGATATATCAATTATTTCCCAAATGAGTTTTGTCACAAACACATCTCCTTGCTGCTTATTTATCTCAAGAACTAGAATACAACAGAACACACTTTGAAAAACAGTGCTGCAGAAAAATAGATCCCAAATGTCACAAGAGAAAAGACAAAATCTTGCATGATTTCTAAAATTTTCTCTCCTGTTCCCTCTTCCCTCTCCCCTCTCATGCACGCACACACAAACTTGCTCACATAGGAACTCCCTGGTCCAGCCTGATTACATTTTCTTTCTTTTCTTTCTTTCTTTCTTTTTTTTTTTTTTAAACACCACTTAGCTTCCTGCATGTACAGATAGAGGCAGCATTTGATGCCTTGAGGAGTTCTTTCTTTGTCTGCAACAACAGTCTACAGCGACTCATGATTTAGGGTTTCCGTGGTCCACATGGCTCATGGGTCCTCTGTGCCACTCGAGATGCAGCAATTGCTAAAACACGTGTGCTTTCCCAGCCCTGGGCGCTCAGCTACCACGTGGTGCATGGGCTGCCCGCTGCCTCACTGAGTCCCAGACTCAAGTAGGACGCACACCAGCAGTTCGAGGACAGGCACCGCCCACTGGCCCTCCTCCTAGGTGTCCTGGGCTTGGCCTCTTTGGGAGAGTTGCAGGGGGGGTGGGTGCTCCCTGACACCCACCAGGAGGCCCCAGACAGCCCAACACCGACCACTCCCCTCTCCAACTCTGCCACTCAAATGTCACTCGGGAGCATTTCAAAACCTCTTGAAACCATTTCTATTTTCAACTCCTACCCTCTCTGGTGAGAACATCTGTCGTTAAGTTCGTTCCTTATTGCATAAAGAAGGATTTCCCCCTCCAGCTTTAGGGGAGTTCCTCAGATGGCTGTTACAGGGCCCTGGGGTGGGCTGTTACAGGGCCCTGGCCCTGTTACAGGGTCTGCCTCCACTTCACCCCCGCCCCTCTAGGAGGTCCTGACAGGTGATTCCACGAGTTCAGCAAGAACAGGAGGAGCAGCTGGCCCCGTTAGCCTCTTTGCCTGTCCGAACTGAAGAAGTAAATGTTTGATATAGTATTTACTGGGTGCTTTTCTTCTTTGTTTGCTCTTGTTTACAAACATGCTTGTTACCCCAAAAAGTCAAAAAATGAAATATACAAAGAGAAAAATAAAAATAACCTACAATCCTGCCACCCAAAGATAACTGTACATATCTGGGAATATAGCCTCAGGATATTTGGTTCTTCTTTCTTCCCTAACCCTATGATCACACCCGTATACATGCAGAATCATTCTCCTTCTGGCAACTGACAATCTGACTCAAATGGGGCTTAAACAAAAAAGAGAATTGATTGGTTCTCATTGCTGGAAGATCCAAGAAGTTGGGTCAGCTTCAGGCAAAGCTGGATCAAGAGGTCTTTGTTATCCCCAAGACACAGCCCGTCTCCAAGAGCTTCATGCTCAGTTTCCAGGATGCCATTGCAGGCTCAGCTCACAGGCTTTCAGACTCAAGTCTAGAGGGGAAACCTGAGTTTCCTTTCTAGGAGTTTCCACAAAGGTCCTGAACCTCACTCTGATTGTACCAACCTCCAGTCACATGCGCAGCCCTGAACCAATCACTGTGTCCAGGGAATACGAAGTGCTGATTGGCTAGAGTCAAGGTCATGGGCCCCACCTCCAGAGACCCATCCAGGCCACCAGGACTAAGAGACTGGCTGGAGCCCAAATGAAAATTCAGGAGCTGTTGTTGGAAGGTAATCAATGCAGGGGAAGGATTAAACAGTAAGAGTGCATTATAAATTGGACATGAGATTTCTAGCTTGAAATAGTGAGTGACTCACCAGTTAGCCTTTAAACCTTCTCACTGAGTAAGTATAGCTTGGAATTTAGACAAAGGGAGAATTCCCAGCAGTTATCATCTGACCTACCTAGGATGCTTTTCATCAAGCAGAGGCCCACTAGGAAAAGGTAAGAAGATTCTTCTCACCTCTTCTCTCATCTGTTCTGTCTCAGTGGCCCAGGGTTGGACCTATTAGAAAGGGGTCGACCATTCCTCTCCATCTCTGATGAGCTATCTTTGAAGTAGTCTTCTTACCTATCCTCACACAGTACCCCCTCTACCCTTGTCACTGCCCACTTACAGACCAGAAACAACAAGTTGCAGAAATGGGAAGTACATTTTGGAAATCACCCTGCTCATCAGACAGCCAGAGCTGGGACCACAGTGAGCTGGGGCCAGAGCCCCACATAGAGGAAACACCACTCCACTTAGAGTGCTAGAGGCCCGGATAGGGGTTATGGGACCCCACCAAAATCACAATGCAGACCAACAAGGAATGAGGGACTGAGCTGGGCTGCTGCCCCTGCTGGAGATTCCAGAAACACCTTCATCTACCTTCTCAGTGAGCTCAGTAAAGGGGAGGCATGACCTGCTTTAAAGAGACACAGAAAGTCTTGGAGAGAAGATATGGATCTCATTTCAAGATGAAATCACAAGGGGGTATTAGATGGAGGTGAGAAATGGAAGTTTCACCAAGTAGCTAAAAACAGTAGCCGAATGGGATGCCTGGGTGGCTCAGTGGGTTAAAGCCTCTGCCTTCCGCTCAGATCATGATCCCAGAGTCCTGGGATCAAGTCCCTCATTGGGCTCTCTGCTCAGCGGGGAGCCTGCTTCTCTCTCTCTCTCCCTCTGCCTGCCTCTCTGCCTGCTTGTGCTGGCTCTCTCTCTCTCTCTCTCTCTGTCCAATAAATAAATAAAATCTTTTTTAAAAGTAGCTGAATTAAAAACCACTTTTGAAGGAGGTAGTAAAAAAAATATGATTGATGACCCAGAAAAACAAACCAGCAAAGCAGAAAAAGAATGTGGCCAGCTCTCTTGGAATGCAAAGGGGACAAAGAGGGGGCCGTCATGAGAAATAAGACGGGGGGGGGAGCTGAGATAGAAGCATTAGAATTGGTTCTGGAGCCGAGTCACTAGACAGACCCATCCTCAGCAAGTCCAATCCAGAAGAAAGAGAGGAGAAAGGGAGGTGTCTAACCATCGGCACGGTGTCCCCTGTGCACAAGGAGACCTGGGAATTCCACCAACCATCCTGTTCTCAGTCTGGTGTCACCTGTTACAGGCTCAGTTTCCAGCATTGCCATGGGTTTTGTCTTGATCCGCAACATCACGGGGCTGCAGGGAGCTGTCGGGATCGGGGTTCTCATGCCTGGTGCTGACAAGGTACCAGCAGCGGGGGCGAGGCCGGGCCACTGCGGGGACAGTGGGCAGGTTGCCAGGCCAGACAGGAGGTGAGCAGGCAGCAAAGACAGCTGGGCTCCTAATTTTGCCAAGGGTGTGGGTAGCACCATCAGACCATTAAGAGAAACAGCCCATGAAGAAATGGTTTTGTGCAACTGAGTAAAGCATTTAGGGCAACTCTGGAAAATAAAGATCCACCAGCCCAGAGCCTCCAGCAGTTTGAATGAGGCTGGAGTCAGCAAGTGGCAGAATCACAGGGTTGGGGAGGAGGGCAGAGCGGCTGACACAGGAAGGGCCATCTGGCTGGTTGGCAGCAGCCCACCGCTCTCAGGCAGACCTCGAAGTCACCCAGAGCTCAGTCCTGGGGCGGCCCCTCCAAGGAAGCGTGTTGAGTCAGTCAAGTTCTATCTTCTTGAAACGCCCACCAAGCACCTGCTGGAGAATGAGAGAGGGCACTGATGTGGGAGTCAGAAGTCTTGAAGTTCTGACCTTGGTGTGCCCTGTGACTGTCCCTTCACATCTTGGGGTATGGCCTCCTGCAGAGAAGGCATTCCCCCAGGCCTGGTTCTGTCTCCCCCACAGAGCACTGTGACATCCGACCGAGACACGCATTGGGAACGTGTTCTGAAAAAGAGAATGTGACCCAGTAATGCAGGTTCAGAGGCTTCTAAGGACATTGAGAGTCAAAAGAGAGAAACTAAGGAAGAATATTCTAGACCGGGGTGGGGGGTCGTAATGCCTGAAAGCCAGCATTCCACTTAGAAGAAAAAAATTAGTCTCTGTGGCTTCTTAGCGAGAAGGGAAGATTCCAGAAGCGTCTTGGAGTCCTGACTCTCACCTGAGCTCCTGCTCCATGCCTCTACCTCTCCTCTGTGTGATGTGTGTCAGCAGCTCTGAAATGACGGCTTAGGAGGCTCAGAAAGAAAATCCCAAAGTTATGCGTATGCGAAGTGAAGGCAAAAATGGACAATTTCCCAGATGGTGGCCTGTTGACAGAGGTCAGAGGGAAAATGGGATGGATCTCCTTCGCCTGTACAACTGCTAACCCAGCCCATTCTCTGATTTAGTTTTTCAGCCCCAAGGAATATTTTCAATAGGCCAGAAACAGCCCTTCAAAGCACCCTTGCTAGGATCAGACACCACAGGGAAGGAGCCCGGAGCTGGTGGCAGGAGGTTCAGGATCAAATGCCACTCGCCATGCCTGCCCCTGGGCCTCAGGTTCCCCTTCTGCAGAGTAAGAGAGTGGATAAGATTGTCACCTCCCCATCACCATTCTTTAACAGAACTTTAGCGGAATAATTCTGGGGGATGATTCTTTTGGGGTGGGGGGCAGTGTTTTGTCCCTTTTCTTTTTGGGTACACTGCACACATAATTAGCTTTTTATAAATGCATAAATGTGGTCCTATGTATGTATGTTCATCCTTGTTTTTACTTTTTTCTTCTTGTCGGCTCTTCTCCTCCCCCAGAAAGAAATTTCAGGACCTTTGTAGCTCTGGGGGTCCACATTTCTGGGGCTGGGAGAATCCCGGGGAAAGGTGGAAAGGAGAGAACCCCAAGGGCCACTTACGCCTGGTGCTAAGGGAGCCAAACTCTACGAGCGTGGTCCCTGCTCGCTCCAGGAGCCTAAGGGGAGCACCCCAACTCGACCTCTCCAGCCTTCCTCCTTAGACACTGACAGGTCTGGAAGCCAAGCCATACCTGCGTTTGGGCTCCAAATCCCCAATCTTTCATGGAACCTAGGAATCAGAGGCACCACCAGAATCATTTGGTCCAGCCTCTGTGTCAAGGCAGGAGATGGTCCATTCTCCCAATAAAACTCACCATGGAAAGCTGTCCCACCTGTCTTCCTGCAGGGGTGGGGGCTGGTGCACTCCCAGGTTTTTCAGGCCGATCGCCTCATTGCCTTCCATCTTAGAAACCTCTGGAAGCCAGGAGGCCCATATCCTGGCTCAACTCTACGCCATCAGCTCAGCCCCAAAGTACTCCTTGCAGTCAAGAGAAAGCAAAAGCAAACACAGAAAGGTCAGTCTAAATGAACGAGCAATTCACAAAAGACACAGAAGCAGCTAAGAAACACGCGGAAATCTTTCCAATCTCAGTAGAAATAATAAATAAATAAAAGTGCAAACTCAAACAACAGTGGCATGCCTTTGGCAGAGGTGAAAAAGGAGGGGGTACTATTTTGTGGGGAGAGGGTTCTGCCTAGACCTGCAGACTCTCTGTGTGGGACAGACACGGGCATCACCGCTCCAAAGAGCTATGCGACAGGGAGCTTCCAGGCGCGGGCCTCTGCCTTCCACAATTCCACGTCTGCGAGTCCATCTCAATGGAGCGATAAAGATGGGACACAGATATCAGAACTCAGGGATAGTCACAGAAATCAGAAAGAATATCCGTGTCCAACAAAAGGGCTCCATTAAATGTGGTACATGTATACAATAGAATTCTTTCAGAATTAATGTCCTAAGAATGGGCACATTACCATAAAAACAATGTTCACGATCTATCCCTGGGTGGAAAAGGCAACTCGGCACACTCCAGAGCCCATAGAAGTAGGAGGACCGTTGAAAGGTGTGTTGTGTACACTGATAGATCAGAAATACACAGAATTCTGGGTGACGTCAACTATTTTAGCTACATTTTCTGATTTCCCATATAAACAGGTGTTACGTACACATCGCAAAAAGGAAACGCCAGCCCGAAGAAAGGGTTGCTTCCTCCCAAGCAGAGGGGTGGTCTGGAGAACCGGTTGAGCCTTGGTTCCCCACAAAACCCTCCCATGCCAGCGGAGGGAGAGGCAGGGAGGGAGAAGGGGTGAATGTTTAGGCATAAATCCTGGACCCGACGCCTTTCTCTTTTCCTGCCATAGAAAATGTGCCGCCAGCGCTCCCGAGGAAGACTTTGTCTCCCAGACCCTCCTGGATCCTGTCTTTCCCCACCTGTTAATCCACCTCCTCCCCTCCCCCTCTCCACCTTCTCACCCCTTCCTCTTCCCCTTCCCCAGTTCCTTCTTTTCCCTCCTCCGTCTTCTCCACCTCTTCTTCATGCACCGGGAGCAGGGCTGACTGGCTCTGAACTTAGCAATGCCACTTCCCAGCAGTGTGGCCCTGAGCTGTCAGAAAATGCCTTTTTATGCCTCAGTTCCTCATTATTATGAACATTGAGAATCAGAGAAGAAGAAGAAGAGGAGGAGGAGGGGGAGGAGGGGGAGGAGGAGAAGAAGAAAAGAAAAGAAAGGAAGGGAAGAGAGGAAAGAGGGAGGAAAGAAGAGGTTTTAAAAAAAGAACTTTTACATGTAATGTGATACCTTGGATTTTATCCTGAAACAGAAAAAATAAACAAACAAAAAACAGTTGATGGAAAAACTGGAGAATTCCAAATAAAGTCTATAGTTTAGCTGATCATAATATACGAGGTGTTAATTTTTTGGTTGTGCCAAATGTATCTCGGCTATAGATGATGCTAGCATTATGAGAAATGGAATAAGGGGCGAGGAAACTCTGTAATCTCTTCGCAACTTTTCTGTAAATCTAAAATCACTCCAGGATAAAGATTTATTGGGAAAAAAAAAAGCAAAGTGCCTAGAACAAGACCTGACCCAACGAATAGTGACTATTATTTCACTATTCCATTCTATTTTCACTGTGAGTGTCCAGGGGCTGGTTTTCTCAGAGGGGGCATCCAACCGTTTGCACACAGAACCTTCCCTGGGGCTGGGCACCTGGAGGCTCTCCATGGCGACTCACCTTTTGGCCTTGTTATTCATTCCTATCCCTTGCCTCTGCTTCTTATTACCAAAACCTTGACTTGATGTTATTTTATTTTCAGAGTTATTGTATCTAAGCTACCTATTGTAAGTCGGTTTAAAATGCTTTGGAACTAGTCAGGACATCAATAATTAAGAAAAACATTCCTAAATGAATTACTCTACTTTTCACCTGCTCCACACACATAAGCACACACTAGCTGAACCTCTATAATTACAGATCTTGGGAAGAGCGTGGGTTTAGAAGCAGAAGAGCTGTGTCCCAGCCCTGCTCCTGTGGACTGTGGGACAATGGGGGCAAGCCCCACATGGGTACTCTGGGGGTTGCAAGCCTCCCTTCCTTCCTGGGGCATTCTGAGGATCTGATAACATGATGCTCATGAAACCCCTTGGCAGAACTCCATCTCCCTGACCGTTCTCTCCCTCTGCAGCAGAGACTTGGGGAGAAAATATTCACCAATGGGAAAATCCAGGTCTGGGACCAGAACCTGCCCAGTGGGACTCATGTCTCCTGGTCAGCCACTTCTCACAGTCACGTGTGGCCCCACAGCACCGTGTGGGACAGGCTGGTCCAGTTCCTTGTGGAGCTTCCATCATTCTCCCAGGAAGTGGGCCTGAGGCCAGCTACCAGGGCCTCTCACCCCCATCTAGGTCTCCTGCCCGGGCCTGGCCAGCTCCACTGCACTGCCATATGACTGCATGGACCCTTGGAGAAAGGGTCTCCTCTCACCTCTGATTCCCTAGCAGGGATGCAGCCATCAGTATAACCCTGGGTAGGATATGACATGTGAATGTTTGTCTCTGGTTACAGGGGCTGGGAGAGCAAGGGGGTAAAGCACCTGTAAGACACCCTTAGGGAATTACCATCCTGAACCCCACATGCTTAGGCCCCTGTCAGGGGAGAGAGGGAGGCCCAGACACACCCCTCACTCCTGCCTGGCCCAGGCTTATGCTCAGCACCCCCATTTGGGGTGAAAGGGGGAGAGAGTGGGGGTGACTCAGAAGGCGGGGAACTAAAGGTGAGGCCTTAATCCATCCAAGCTGGTGAGCTCTCGGCTTCCCAAACCCAGGGGAAGGAGAACAGGTAAGGGGGAGGGGACAACCTTGCTGCCTACAGCAGATCCCACCCACCCAACTCTTCACCCCTCACTTCTCTCCAGGTCAGTCCTCAAGCATTTCAAATTCAGTTTCAGGGGTGGATACGGGAGAAATATGCCCTTCAAGAAAGAGCAAGTGGGGTGGGCTAAGGGGAAGATTAGAACACAAACTTTGCATGGAGATTCCAGAGGTGAGGGACAAACAGAGTGATGAGTGTTTACTGAACATTTACTATGTGCCAAGAACTTCACGATCTCATTTAATTCGCAGGAAAATTCTGTGATGTCCAGTGTTTACACAGGGGGGAAATGAAATGCAGGGGGTAATGCGACTTAACCTGAGGTCACATCACTCGAGAGTGGCGCCCTTAGCATCTTGAACCCAGTCCATCTGGCTCCAGAGCTCACCTGTGCCCTTGGTCACAATGTCACAAAAGCAGCTCGCAGGAATTCAGAGTGGTCCTGTTGGGCCAGCCTAGGGCAGAAATTCCAGATGGATAGAAATCAGCTGCCCAGTCCACTGTGAGTTCATTTCCACAGGGAGGGGGGAGGTGTTGAGAGGTGGGGGCCGGGAGCGACCTCTGGTTCCTTTGAGGCTGGAGCACTTAGGCCCGTGGCTCCTTGGTCCCTGGCACTCTGACAGAGGCAGAGGGAACAGCTGAGACCAGGTCCAGGAGTCAAGAAAGAACAGGCTAGAACAGGCAAGGTGGTCACTCAGCACCAAGCCAGCCGTCCAGGCAGCAGCACTGCACGCCTACCCTGGGAGGGACCCATCACTGAAGTCATTCCTGCTCCATAGCTCACAGCTTACCAGCACTGCCTGCGTACCGCGGCTCTTGGGCCAAGTCCTACCAGTATCCTGGGGGCCTGTGGGGTCCTCCCCCACCCAGGAGGCTCCTTGTCCAATTTCTGGGGAGGAGCCCCCTTGCTGAGGCATCCCAAGGCGCACAGGCTGAGAAGGAGACCCGGTAGCTGGAGGGGTGCAGGACCCCGGGACTGTGTGTCCTATGGTGTTCCCACCGCCCAAGAGGCTTCTCTGACGGAGGGCTCAGTGGGGCGGCTCCTGTCTGCAGGCGAGTGGGAACATCTCAGAGAAATCGTGACACATAAACTACAGAGAGGACCCAAGAAACCCCATAGGTCCCCTGGAGGGGCACTCATCTCTTCTCCAAGAGTTTGGCTTCAGTTCTCTGACGTTTTTCTCTCTAGAAGACAGAGAACAGGTCTACGTGTTGTTTGTTGCAATCCTATTCAACACATGGAGAAACTGAGGCCTGATAATTAAGTGATGGTGAGTTCGGAAAAAGCTGGCGTGAAACACAGAAGCCTCTCGCTCCCAGAGCGAACTCCTCCTGCTGGATGCCATGACCCAGAGCTCTGCCCTCGCGCCAGGGCTCTGTCTAGAAGTCTCTGTTGGCATGGAGTAGCCGAGAATTTGGCTGTGTGTCCACTCTAGTGAATGCTTGGTTTATACATCCTCAGCTTTCTCCCAGAGCCTCGGGCTTCTGGACAGGGTGGGGTTGGGGGAATTCCAGGACCTTGACCTGGAAGGAATTCCAGGAGACTGGGCTGGCTCTTCCACTCCACCAGCCACTGGAGAAGGTCTGGGCAAGCCAAAGATTTATCCAGATTTCCCTGTGAGGCTCCCAGGAGCCACCCCTCTCCATCCCTTCCTCTCCCTCTCCCCCCTTCACACCCCTGCACAGGCGGGGCCCGCCGGATTCCACAACATGGAAGTCATGGCCCATTTCATCCTGCTAAATGGCATTCTCCTAGGGTCACGGAATGCAAAATGTGAGAACTTGAAAGGATCTTATTGATGGTGATGACCAATGCCCTCTTTTAAGAGATGAGGAAGTTGAAGGTGGGGAGGGTGGGCGCCCAGCGAGTCAGCCCAGGGTCTGGGCTAGAAGCTGGACCAGCTCTCCTGGGCCCTGCTGCTCTGCCCGAGCTGCCTTCCCACTTTCCACCACGGAGCCCCAGTGCCCTCATGGCAGGAACCGCAGGAAGCCTGTGGTCAGGTCAGGGCAAGAGTTAAGGACAAACCCGAATGCCAGCGGGGGGAAGAGGGGGTGTCAGAGCCCAAGGTCACGTCAGAGGGAGAGCCAAGGCAGGACCTGAGGGGTGATCACCGCACGGATTATGATCGTCCTGCTGGCCCAGGATTTCTGGACATTCCAACTTCTTAAAAGAACATCTATAAAATACAATTTTGCAATGTGAAATATTCCAACTCGTAAATATAGAAACAATTCGAGTTTAAAAATAAAACCCCCGAGGCTAACTTGTGACCAGCTGTAGAATCCAGCTCCAGCCCCTTTTTATAGATGAAGAACCCGAGACCCAGAGCAGTGGCCCATCAGAGACCACACAGACACCACCGTCCAGGGCGGCTGAGTCATTTGTGGGGCGTCCCCCGTCCGTCCATCGGTCCTGCCCCCGATCATAAGACAGCATTCTCTGAGAGCACACTGCCCCTACCCGGACCCCGGGGCCCCATTCCTCGGGCTTTCTGTGATTGACCCTGAAGGACCCAACCCTTGGCCTTCTGTAAGGTTGTCCCCACAGTCCACATTCCCCAAATCTCTTTGAGTGTTTTTCCCTCGCCATGTCCCTTTAAGAGTCCAAAGTGGGCCAGAACATTCTGAGACCCTGCCGGCGGGTGGCAAAGACTGCCGATTCCCTTCCCTCTGCCAAGCCCTTCCCACACACCATTCCCCTTGCCTCTGGACATTCTGCCCTTCATGCTCCGGCTCAAAACAGCACAGCTGACACTCCAGAAAAAATCTCATAAAGCCGAATTAGGAGCACATCAGCCAAAGAGGAAAATGAGATCATGGCCACCCTGTCACCTTCCCTGGCTGGCTACGCCCGTCAGCGGGCCGTCCGTCGCCACGCCCTCCCTGACCCCTCCTGCATGTCCAGTCCTGTGCCCGAGACAGGGGCCTGGGGCAGTGAGGTGAGGAGGTGACACACAGGCTCGTAAACACCCGTGTATGCGAGAAAATGGGGCCTGAGCTTTCGCAAAGAAACAATAGAATCGGTTTGGATAGAGGGCAGGGGAGAGCACATTCAGGCGTCAGGCATCAGGGACGTGGGACAGGGTGGGGCAGGTTGGTGCACAGAGCTGGCTCGGGGACCCCAGCCACCCCGACTCGTGGGCCAGACCCCTGGCTGATCTGAGTTCCACGTCTTCATCCACAGACGGACCCCACGTTTTCTTGCTCCTTGGACAGGAAATCTGTGCTCTTTCCTCCCAGCACCCAGCTTAAGCCAGACATATGCACCCCTCGAATGAAGGAGTGAGTGATAGAAGACAAACACCAACCCAATGAGAAAAACTATGAGAACTGATACCCAAATAAGATAATTCCGTATTTTAAGGTTGTCAAACGTTTCCCTATCAGCATTTGTGTTAGCCCCGTAACAACGCTGGAGGCATAAAGTATGGGTTTCACTAGTCCCGTCTGCCAGCTAAGGAAACTGAGGCATGAGACGTGGTAGGAGGGGTCCAGGACTCACCTGAATGAACCCCATGGCTCTGCCTTTCCTGGGTCTTCCTCTTGGGGTTCTGCCTGCCTTGCAGCAAGGGTGCCCCCCATCCTACTGCTGCGGGGGAGGCCTGCAGTCAGCCTGCTGGGTCTGCGCTGGGGTGGGAAAGCCAGGAGGCACCTGGGCCGCAGTCTGCCCACAGACCTGAGCCTCGCCTGCGTGTCTAGCACTTGCCGGAACAAAGCTGATATTTTGATTTCCATCTGAGTGACCCTGCAGAGGTACCTTGACATGGCCTATGTGAGAGTCTAGAGTTCCACTGCTCCAAGTTTGGGAAGTGTCGCTGCACACACCCACCTGTTTTCTGAGAGGTGAACAGAGGAGGCAGAGGACAAAAGCCTCAGTTTCTGCATCTTTCAAATGGGGATAGTCTGCTGATCCCATTATATTGTTTGGAGGATAAAAAGAGGTAACAGACGTCCGCAGACCCTCCCAGTCAACAAAGTCCTGGCCCAGGTGTGCACACTTGTACCAGAAAAGGTGTTATGTGATGTGGGATTTAAACAAAACGATTAATGAAAAAGCAAGCTTTCATTTGACCCAAGGATTCTCTGAGTTGCAAAATGACCCACAGGTTTTCTTTCAGTTGCGAACCCCTGCCGGTCCCTGTCCTCCAGGCTGATGTAAAATAGGGGATAATTTGGAAACACGTGGATTGATCAGCGATTGTATAAGCGAAGCTCAGGTGTGGTATTCTGCGAATTTGCTTCCATGCTCGCCAAGGTCCTGTCACCTTCTCTGGGGCCTCGGGCTGAGATCCCCATTGAGCCGTGCCTGGTAAACAAGGCCTGGTGCCTCCAACCTCTCCAACATTTCTCCCGCAGCCGCCCCCTGTGAGCGCCCACAGACTCAGTGAATCCTCCCCACACTCCCAGGCCAAGTTCATGCCCATCTCCCGCTGCCCGGGACTGACTCTTCCTCTGGCAAAGACAGCAGGTTCCCCTCAAGAACCTGTTCTCCCCATGGCCTTTTGTAATAGAACTAAAGACTCTATTCCCCAGGGCCCTTTTGCTGGAGGCGCTGTGGCCTTGAGCCCCTGTTCTGCCAGTGAGATAGGAGGGGCGGTGCTGTGTGCAAGGTCTCGGTCAAGCCCGGCCTTAATGGAAGCAGTGTTTCCTTAACCTTCGCTTATGATGGCAGGTGCCGGAGCGTCTTGGACCATATGATAGAAGTTGCTGATTGATAATAGTAGAGCAATAAAATGGATGGATCCTGGGTCTGCAACACCACGAAACTGCCCTATTAGGCCTGGACTGCTTCAGCTATTACTGCTGTTACATGAGGGGGAATGAATTTCCCTTGTGTTTCAGCCATCGTTATTTTGGCCTTTAGTTATGGCAGCTGAACCCTTTCCCTTTGCATGGCTACTTCCAGCCACTGTGCAAAACCCACCCAAAGGCGGCCACCCCAGGAAGTATCTCCCGATAATGCCAATGGCCTCTGGGCCCACATTCCACATCGCCCGTCCCAGAAGGTATTATCAAACCCAATGTTGCTGCACCCAATTCTATTTTATTTACTGTCCTTCGCTCCAGTGCAGAGCGAGGCAACGCCAGGAAGGCAGGCAAAGACAATTATAGGGCCTCCCCTTGTCATGGTTGGTTTGGTGTCCCTTCCGTGGGCACCGTGCCTTCCAGACAGAGTCGTATGCCTCTGCAGGGCAGGGCCAGGTCCCAGACCTCTGTCGCCACCCTTTGTGGCGTGGAAGGCATAGCTGAGACTTGGGGGCTTGACATATGCGTTACCAGAAGAAATGGATGGGGGAAGGAGGGTGGGCCAAGGCTGGTGGGGTGTGGCAGGGGACCGTCACGGCGCCGTGCCTTTAAATACAACCTGATGTCAGAGAACTCTGTGACATGTAACCCAAGGAAAGGCGTGCTATAATCGGATCCTTCCGATGTGGAAAAACAAGGCAGGCTCCCTGCCGCTGCCATGGAGAGGCGACAAATGTTTGACCTCGGGTGTGAGGAAGACAGATTCTGGGCTGTCACAGGGAGAAACGCACACCTGTTCCAGCTGGAACCCAGTCAGCGCCGGCCAGCCACCCTCTGCAAGACCAGCTGGAGTCCTGGAAAAAGATGGATCATGCTAGCTCTTATACAATGAAGCTGTTGAGCAGCTGCCCAAACTGGAAAAAACTGCCTCATTGAGGTAATGAGCTCCCAGACGCTGGAGGCAATCAAGCCAGATAACCACTGGTGGGGATCCTTTAAGGGGATTCCAGCTTTAGGTTGGTTAGGGGAGGAGATGACTCCGGGTGGCTCGAGGTTTTCTGATACTGTGATTTTTCAGGCTTCGGAGGGAGCTGATTACATTGGTTGCATCTGGACATTTCACCCTAGGAGCCCGCCAAGGTGCCTCAGATTCTACCATTAGAACTTCATTCATTGGAAGTCAGGTGTCGCGGTCTTCTGGGCACGTCAGTTACAGAAAGGGATGCCTCATAATGTTACCGGTATTGACTCTTCTTTGCCAATTGGTTTAGCAGACCCTTCTCCCAGGTGCCTGGGGGTAGAGGTTACCGGGGCACTGGTCACCATAATAGAGGGCTCTGACCACCCAGAAGACAGAGTGTGCCTGCAGGGCCCGGGGGCAGGAGAGCTGAGGGTACATGAGAAAGTAGCGGCAGGAGTTGCACCATCAAACACGGCGTTCGGCCAATTCACAGCTCAGCCCAGGGTGACCCTGCCTGGTCCCAAAGCCCAGCATCTACACAACATCTTACACTTCCCAAAAAGAACACTGGACTAGGAGTCTGGAGACCTGGCTGGTGGCCTTGGCTGGGCCAGTACCTGGCAGGGGGGGTCTTGATTATGTTGCCACACCACCCTGCAGAGCCAGACTCCCTCTACCACCAAAGAGGAGGCATGGTCTGTCTCCAAGGGACCCTCCCCATGACAGAGTATGGGGTCAGGACAAGGGTCCTCCCAACCTACTTATGAAACTCAACTCTCCCTTTCCAGTTTTACTTGTAGCCTTGAGCAAATTACCTACCCTTCCTGAGCCTCAGTCCCCATCTCTGTGAAATGGGAACAGTAAGACTTGCTTTGAAGAGTTATTAAGATAATAAAATATAAGACGCCTCGCTTGCAAAGTGACAGCGTGGGAGCTAACAACGGCCATTCTTTATCATGTCATTTCATGAGTTAGCGCTCCAGTGAGATGCCGCAGGCTTGTCCATAAAGGGCAGGTGGATCTGGGATTTAAACCTAGTTACCAGACTTTGTCTTTTCCACGCAAAAGCCAGTAGCCTCGGGCTCTTGCTGGCTCGGATACTGGCCCTCTTTCTTCTTTCTGGAGCCCTGTTCAGAAGCCTCAGTAACAATGGGGTCTGTGTCCCAGAGCTGCAGGCGTGGGAGGCCTGGGGACCTCTCCCAACATCCTGTTGCCTCACTGGGCATACTCCCAAAGTAGCCTCTGCTGTTCGGGTCTCTGCCCCCTCAGGACTTGGGGCGGGGGGGGCCGTCCTGGGACCAGCCGCAGAGGTTTCCATCCCCACCCACGCTCTTCCTCCGCCGCTCCTCTGCCCAGAGCAGGTCAGGCAGCTGCAGACTTGAAAGCCAGGTTGACCACTAACTGCTGTGTGCCCTGAGGCTAGTTACCGCCAGTCTCTGAGCATCAGTTTCTTCATCTGTCAAATGGGCGTCGTTAGTGCCTGGCACATCGCAGGGCCTCAGTGGGGGAAGAAAGGTGACTGATCCCCATTCATGGAGGGCTTGTGAGGTACCAGACAGACTTACCTATTTACACACCCCGCTTTTCCTCTGCTATGACTACCCACCCTCCCCTCAGCTACACCAGCATGCATTTTTCTAGAAACAAGGACATTTTTTTTCATGCATCAACAAACTCAGGAAACTTGACAAGGATGTAAGACCACTCTTTAGAATGCAGTGTGCGTTCAAAACTTTTAACAGTTTTGTCCCCATTATGGGAGCAGTTGTCCCCATCATGTCCTGTAGAGCAGTGCTTTTCTGGTCTGAAATCCAATCCAGAATCAGATTTTGCTTTGACTGCAAGGTCTCCTCAGTCTGGAAGAGCTCCTGCACTTTTACATGTCTTCCATGACCTTGACATTTGTGAGCCGTGAGGCCAGTTATTATGTAGCATGTCCCTGACATTGGCCTTGTCTGACCATGTCTCCTCATGATCAGACCCAGGTCCTGCGTTTTGGGCAGAAATATCACAGAAGAGATGCCGAGTCCTTCCCAGGGCAGCTTATCAGGACACAACTTCCACTCGCCCCCTGACGGGGACGTTTGTGTTCACCGACTTCGGGTGAGGAGAGCCCTTCTCCACAGCACAGGTGTTGGATTTCCTATTCTTTGAGGAACATGATCTCATTTTAAGCCCAGCTTCTCGAATCAAATAGAGCTGGGAATGTATCTCAGTGTCAACATTGACCAGCTACGTGGCCTTGGTCAAATTAATTTCTCTGAACGTCTGAAACAAAGGTTGTACCCCTCAGGGCAGAAGCAGATGAGATCGTGTATGCGAAACCTTGGACACGGCTGGAGGAGGTTCCCGGGCAGACATCCGTGATGCTCACTGGGCATCTGCCCAAGGCTTAGGAGGGGACTGACAGAAGGAGCTTCTGGCAAAGAGCAGCAGAAGAACTTGGGGTCACGTGATGCCCCGGGCTCAGAGGAGGCAGAGCAGGTTTTTGCTGAAGGCAGACAGCCTAGGGAACAAAAATAGACTAGTAAGGTGTGACCCATTGTTGTGAACCAAGTGTGGACTTCGGGGTCCTGCCGATCTGGGTTTGTCACCTATAATCTGCATGAATTAGCTGTTTGTCCCAGGGTAAGTCCAGTAACCTGAGTTTCTGTTTCTCCCTCTGTGAAATGAGGAATGAGGATAATACCAACCACATATTTCATGAAGTTGTCAGGCTGGTGGGATTCATGTATGTAAGAAGCATGGCCCAGTTTCTGGCACATGGTTAGTGCTCAGAAACAAAGTATTAGCACTGACCAGCCAGGCCAGGGGACCAATTCTAATGGGACTTCTTTAGAAATGCCTTCCCTCACCACATTCCTCCCCAGGAGAGAAACAGGCTTTCCCAAAATGTTCTTGGCATCACGTCCTCTCACAGGGGGACCATAAACTAGGTATGACCTTCGTGCAGGACGTTTTGCCAAACAGGGATTTTGTCGCTCAACATTCTTAGCTGTCAACAGTAGAAGCCATTCGGCTAGCTTAAGCAGAAAGGGATTCATTAAGAAGAAGAGAGAGCTCCCAGAATCACCAGGAAGGGGGGTACCTCATCCGAGGCCGGGCTTCCGAGGATACGTCCCAAAAGCACAAAGCGCAACTAGCTGCCATCGGAACTGTTGCTTCTGCCTTGATCAGAAAGGACTGGCCGCCATGACTCATGGTTCCAGAACCATATGCGTTGTGTCCTGACCTGTGCTGGCAGAGACGCTCCATGCCACCTGCCCACCCCCAACGTAGCTCAGCCTTGAATCATGCTCACAGAAGTCCATCACATTAGCAGAACCAAAATCACATCTAGAACGCGTGCTGTAAAGGAATCTTGGTTTGTAGCTGCCTGATACCTAGACATACTAGAAGGAGGTGAGATGTGTTTTGAACTAGCCAATCCACCAAACCAAGAACCATAAAAATGTTCAACTCTTTGACCTAGCAATTGCTCTTCTAGGAATCCAACTGAAGGAAATAGTTATGAACTGCATTTTGTATAAGGTGGAAGGGAGGAAGGAAGGGAGGGAGGAGGGAGGAGGGAGGGAACCCATAAAGAGGGGGTTGGTTAGATAAATTTTGGAACATTCATATGAAAGAAATTTTTGGACAGGAAATATGAGGCATTTCAATAATTTTAGAATTGCAGTCACAAAGTATTAAGGAGAAAAGACAAAAACCAACCTATACAGACAGCATGATCCCAGCCTATAGGAAGGGCACACACATGCACATTATTGAAGGAAGTACCCAAAGATAGAGTGCTTACACTTTCTTGCTTACACTTTTCTAGATCAGCTACGTGCCCTACTAAGAATGTGTATCACTTCTTCCAATGAATAGTAGAAACTGAAAGATGATACAAACGAAATGAGGTCATCCTGACATGCGCACACCTGCCCTTGCCTTGTGCCGGGGAGTGTGCTGAGTCCGGGACTGGAGCCGAGTCAGAGGGGAGAGCCGGGAAGAAGTGAGCACAGTGGATAAGAGAGGACAGGGACCAAGTCTGGAGGGTGGGCTTGGAGGCCACCTCTGATTTATCTGGCACGTAACTGGATGTCTATAAATATTTGTTCTATACTGTATGAAGAAATTGTCAAAGGGCTTGAAAGCAGCCAGTTCACACAAAAGGAATGCAGACGACTTTGAAACAGATGAAAAGATATGCAGCCTTAATCATAATCAAAGAAATGCAAAATAAAACATGAGCTATTTTCACTTACCAGATTGGCAAAGATCACAACGTTTGCTGAGAACACGGGCTGGCTAGACTCTTGCTGGTGGGCTGTGCCCCGCCCTGACAGGGATGTGTGGCCTTACTCAGAGCAGAAAATGTGTGTGCCCTTTGATATGGCCGCTCTGCTTCTAGGAATTTGTTCTCAGAACTGTGCTTTGCTCATATGCAAAAGAGGGGTATACCAGGATTTTATAGCAGTGGTGCTTATCTTAGCGAAGACTGGAAGCCTCGTCTTCAGTAAGGGTCTGACTACACCATGGGGCACTCAGACGATGGAACATTTGCTAAAAAGGAGTGATCTCAAAAGAGAGAGAGAGAGAGAATCTCAAAGATGTATTTATAAGTACTGAGTCAAGATGAAGAGTAAAGCATATACTATCCACTTTGTAAGGAAAAAACATGCATGTATATCATTTGATGTTATATAGCACATTTCTGGTGTCTCCGCAGAGAGAGACGGAGGTAATGAGGGTTGAGCTAGACCCAGGATTCATTGTTTATACTTGTGTACGTTTGTCAGTTATTTCCCGTGTTCATGTTTCATGTTCATACCCATTTCAACCACCAAGGTAACTTAAAAATAGATAAATAGTCTTTGAATTAATCATTGGACTAGGAAGCCAGGGAGAGCCATTTGGGTGTGAGGAAATGAGCCGTAAGGAGCTACTGATGGTTCTTGCATAGGGCAGTGCGACAGACAAATGGTATGTGGCAGGGAGGACCCGGAAAAATACAGGGGAGAGGAGCTGGGAAGCTGGACCCGCTGAGGCATATGTCACTAGGCAGGTGGGCTGCACCCAGCGGACCTGGGATGGGGATGGGTGGGCAGAGAAGGGTTACTCCATGGAGAGCCTCTTTCCACTCCCGTCCAGATGGAGCCTGCTCTCACCCCACACACAGCCTCTGTATTCCTCCATTGGCTCTCACATCTCGGCCCGCACCGCTGCCTCCTCCTCACACACGCTCCATGCTCCCCTCTTCCCAGAAGCACCCCAGAGAGCCCTGTGAGATAGGTTACAAATGGACTTCCTCCTCATCCTAGCTCCCAATGAGGTTTTTAATGAATGTTATATCCTGGGTTGAGGGTGAGGGGGGGAACGGGAGGGCGGAGGAAGAGTGGGGTTGGAGGGGAAGGAAGAAACCTGTCCCACCTGGCTACACTTGAAGAGGTGTACTTACTTTCAGATTAAATAGATTTAAGTTATTTGTCGTGGAGTAAAACATAATCTGGGAGATACACTAAATGGATCTATTTGTCCTGTGGTCCAGGGCTTCTCAACCTTGGCACTATTGACATTGTGGGGACTCTGATGTGCGTTGTAGGATATTTAGCAACACCCCTGACCCTGACCTAGACCTAGATGCCGGTAGCACCACCCCCTCCAATTGCAACAAACAAAAATGTTCCCAGACTTTGCTGAATGTCCCCTGGAGGAAAAAATGGCCCTAGTGAGGGCCACTGTTGCAGCTTCGTGTACTCCCTAGTAGAACACTTTGCATTGGTGGAAGGGAGGGCATGGGGCCCCCTCTTTTGGTCTTCACCCAAAGTCCTAATGGGGAGTTTCTGGCATTATGGGGAAGGCAGGCAGCTGCTGGCTTGGGGCCTTATAAATCATAGCCCAGAGACAACCTCTACTTCACCACTTATCCCCCTGAGAACACTAACCTGGAACCCCAGCCTGAATCATTTGCAAAATTCTGAGATTCTCAACCTCCACATAACTAGATTCTTTTTGGTTCTTGGGTTTTTCACCCAGAACTACCAATAGTTCTGCTTCTTAGAGTCTTTTATTGTTAGGTCTACAGGGGCAATAAAAAGCCTGAAAGGGTTTCCGGGACATCAAATAGCTCCTTTTAAATTAAAAAGAAGGAAAGGGGAAGGGGAGACCTCCAACCTTTATATTTTGTTACACACTGAATTAGACACATGTGGAATATGTTTCCTTCTGGCTGGGCACTATTTTAAGACATAAGGAGGTTGTCCTTAAAATATTTCTCAGCCTTTTATGGCAGCCTAGTGTTGTAGGGGAATTCATCTGTGTGTTGCCAACTGTATAGGATATAGTCCAGAATTCTGGGGGAGTCAGTTGGCCCACGAGGAGAAGGCCTGAGCAGCATGGCCCAGGATATCTAAGAGTATGGTTGTTGTCCTGGGGCTGGAGTGATCAGGGAGAACTTTGAACAAAAGCAAAGCCTGAATATTTCTATGGTTCTCCACATTTTCTAGCATGAGATGTACTTCCAGCCCCCTGGTTCTTTGCTAAAGTTGTCCTCTCTGCCTAGAAAGCTGTGTCTCCTTTGTGTACTTACTGTCCTCCTTACTCATCCCGCAGTACATCAAAATCTCCCCTTCCTCTTTCCCAATGAAATTATCAGATAAGTGAGCAAAAATATGTATAAATCTATGTACATATGTGTGGTGGAAAAAATGTATGTATTTCATTGCAATGTGGTTTATGGTGATGAAAACGTGAAAAATAAGCTAAAGTGTACAGTAATGGGGAATTCGTTAAATAAATTACAGTATAAAGAATTGAAGACATAAATGACTGTTGACTTGATTAGATGGAAAGAAGTTAAAAACAGCATATATGATCCTATTTTTAAAAAATATGTTATACAAGTAGGATTCCGGAAAGAGGTGGAGTAGTAAGCACCAGAAATCTGTCTTCCCACTTAGACAACAATTGCAGAATATGTATAATATAACTATTTTGGAACTTTGGAGGCCACTGAAGGCTTGCGAGTTCCAGGGAAGGGTTGGATGATAATTTTGGTCAATTTTAGCTCTTAACTTAGTAGAAGGTAACCTTGGCTCATGCCCAGCCCCATGGCAGGTAGCTATGCATGTGTTCCAGGAACAGCTTGCACACAGTTTGTGGGAGGCAGGGTAGGCAATAAGTACCCTGTCCTCAGTCAAGCTTTCTATATCCTGCAACACTGTCCTTCAAATGTAAGAAAGAAATTATAACATTCCCAGATATACAAAGGATGCAAATACCGGGAATCTGTTCTGTCATTGATAATCGCTGCTTCTGATCACAGAGTTGGACAACCATTGTCATTACATCTCTCCCCATTATTGCAAGCCTCTTCTCTTCCAACTGAAGCAACTTTTAGGAACCTGGCACTTTTTTCTCCTCCCTTTATTTTTCTTTCTCCCCTTTTGGTAAAAACTAAAGACATTAGACTCCCAGAATTTAAAGACTAGGACATTCAAAAGCAACTATGATTATGGGGGAAAGTAGAAAGTCACTGGGTGTACCCAGGTAAAGGCTCAGAAAAGACCAGAGAAAACCTTAAGTGTGTGCCTCAAACTGACCCTCAGTACAGAGAGAGCCTACCAGTCAAAACAAAAACCAAAAAAAAAAAAAAAAAAGAAAGAAAAAAGGCAAATCTGGGGCAGGAGATGGGGGCAGGGATCTGATTTCCAGAGTTACCACATTATTATAATCAAATGTCCAGTTTTCAACAAGAAAAATTCACAAAGCATGCAAAGAAACAGAAAGTATGGCTCATTGAGAAGAAAGAAAAAAAAAAATAAGCCAACAGAACTATCACTGAGAAAGACCAGATGGTGGTTTTATCAGACAAAGGCTTTGAAATGACAGTCTTAGAAATGCTCAAAAAACCAAAGTAAGTCGGGGGAAAGTGAATTAAATATATGTACAAAATGGAAATATCAATAAAAAGAAAACCTAAAAAGAAGCCAAAAGGAAATTCTAGAGCTAAAAAGTACATTAAATGAAATGCAAAATTCCCTAGAAGGGTTCGAAGGCATATTTGGGCAGGTAGAAGAATCAATGAATTTAAAGATAGGACAATTGAAATTATTGAGTCTATGTGACAGGAATTAAAAATACTGAAGAAAAGTTAACAGATCCTCAAGTACCCTATAAAACACACTAACATATGCATTGTGGGAATCCCAGAAGAAGAGACAGAAAAAGGGGGCAGACTATTTGAAGAAAAACAACCTGAAGCTTCCGAAGTTTGATGAAAGACATGAATATAAATATCTAAGAAGCTTAACAAACTCCAACTAAGGTGAACTCAGAGACTCACATGAGTACATATGGTAATAAAGGTATTGAAAAACAAAGACCGAGAATGCTGAAAGCAGTGAGAGAAGTAACTGCTCACACAAAGATCTTTAATAAGACTATCATGGGTGCCTGGGTGGCTCAGTGGATTAAAGCCTCTGCTTTGGGCTCGGGTCGTGATCTCAGGGTCCTGGGATCCAGCCCCACATCAGGTTCTCTGCTCAGTGGGGAGCCTGCCTCCTCCTCTCTCTATGCTTGCCTCTCTGCCTACTTGTGATCATTCTCTGTGTGTCAAATAAATAAATAAAACCTTTAAAAAATATAAGATTATCAGCATAGTTCTCATCAGAGACTTTGGAAGCCAGAGGCAATGGGCTGATGATATATTCAAAGAGCTAAAAGAAAAAAAAATGTCAACCAAGAACCCTATACCCAGCAAAACTGTCCTTCAAAATGAGGGAGAAATTAAGACCTTCTCATTCTCAGGTTCACAAACGTTGAGAAAGGGAGTTTGCTACTACTAGATCTGCCCTGCAAGAAATGGTCAAGGGAGTCCAGCAGGTTGAAATGAAAGGGCTCTGGGTGATAATCCTAAACTGTGTGAAGAAACAAAGATCTCAGGGAAGATAAATACATTGACAATTATAAAATCAGCTATTATTGGAACAACAATTTGTAACACCACTTTTGGTTTTATATGTGATTTAAGAGACTGAAACATTTTGTAAAGATTATTAGTCTAAAAGTACATACTACTGTAACTTTGGTTCATAACTCCATATTACATGTAAAGACTAATGCACTCAAAACAGCTATCAGTTTACAATTTTGCATATACAATGTGTAAACGTCTTTATTTTGTGATATCAATAACTGAAAGGAGCGGCAGTGGAGTTATAAAGAAGCAGAGTTTTGGTACGTCACTGAAGTTAATCTTGTATCAATTCAGATTAGAATACTACAGCTTTAGGACATTAATGCAATCCCCATGGTAACCACAAAGAAAATAGGTATAGAATGTATACAAAAGGAACATAATAATTAGAACATTTCACTACCAAAAAGTAAATAAACAGAAGACAGTAATGCAGGAAATGAGAAACAAGAAGCAGTATTAAGGGAGAAACCTATAGCTATAAACACTTATATTAGAAAAAGTAAAAACAACAATAGACACCTGGATGGCTCAGTCAGTTAAGCATCCACTTCAGCTCAGGTCATGGTCCCAGGGTCCTGGGATCAAGCCCCATATCAGGCAACCTGCTTCTCCCTCTCACCAGCTTGTGATCTCTCCTGCTCTCTAAAATAAATAAATAAAATTTTTTAAAAAATTAAATTAAAAAACAAGAAAGCTATCAAATCAACAACCCAATTTCCAACTGAAGGAACTAGGAAAAGAACTAAACCCAAAGCTAGTAGAAGGAAATAAATAAATAAATAAATAAGATCAGAGCAGAGACCAACAAAATCAGGAATAGAGAAACAAGAGAGAAAAATCAACAAAACCAAAAGTTGACTCTTCAAAGAGATCAACAGAATTGAAAAACATTTAGGTAGACTAAGAAAAACAGACAGAAGATTCAAATTACTAAATCCAGAAAATAAAGTGGAAACATTATACCCAATACTATAGAAATAAAAAGGATTCTTGGCCAGCACTCTAAGCAATTATACACAAACAAATTGGATAACCTAGATGAAGTAAACAAATTCCCAAAAACACATGATCTACCAAGTTTGAATCACAAAGAAATAGAAAAATCCTAATAGACCAGTAACTATCAAAGGAATTAAATTAAGCTGAGAGGGAATCTAGATGCCCCTAGACCTGAGCCACACTAGCTGGTTCCTGGATGACAGACCATGAAACAGAGGCTTGGACCTCCATCCATCTGCTCCCTGTCCATGGGAGGGCTCCACCAAGCAGGAGGCACCCTCAATGCCTGTCCTCTCGAATCCCAGGATTGCACCCCACTTCCCCAGCCCAAGTGTTGTTACCCTGCCTACTCAAAGAATCAGCAGCCCCCTCTTGGGTGTGAAATAAGATTAAGCCATACATTTCCCCCTCCCAAGCCCTGGAGTTCCCTGTTATCAAGGGACGTCGTAAAGGTAAGCATGACCTTCTCCAGGGGCATCTTTTCTGTGGGGAAGGAAAGCATGTTAATGCCCATGGAACACCGTGTAAGTAACTGGAGCTGTTGGGTCTGCTTCCTGCTCCTTCTGGAGGATCCCTGCTCTGCCTGATGGGAGCCCTGGCACATAGCACCAGCTGGCAGAAATAGCATGGCTAGAGAAGGATAAAGTGCACCAGCCAGGACCTCACTGCCCAGGACCTCGCCTCCTGGGGAATTATAGAATCCTAGATGACTCTTGCATTCAACACTGTCATTGGACAGATAGGGAAAATGAGAGTCACAGAGGCCATGGCTCTCGGTGGCGGGACTGGGACTAGAATAAGACGTATTGGTCCCAGTGCAGAGTTTTGCTGTTTTTGTGATATTTCTAGAATTCTAACTGAGGTCAGAGAGGGTAAGTAATTTATTCAGTCACTGAGATAATAAACTGAGATTATGGGATTTGAAACCAGGTCTATGACTCAGAAGACCACTATTGCTCCATTAACTCACTATGATGTGTGTGTCTATGTGTTTAGGCAGAAAGAGACCTGGTGACGGGGAAGGTATTGAAGAGCTGATTGTCCACGTCTCAGTCTCATCTTTTAGCTTGCCCCACTTTCACCGACCATCCTCCCAGACCAGGTCAGGCTGTGTTGTCATACACCTGCCCTCAGAGTCCCTGGTATGTCCCTTCCCAGCATGTACCATGGTGATTCCATTCCCCATGGCATTATTTGTTCAATATTTCTCTCCCTCTATACATTATGGCCTTATGTTGTATGATTGTGTCTTTCTTGGTCACCACCATATCCTCCTAAACCTAGCATAGTCTGTGCTCACGGTATTTATTGAAAAAATGGATGGATGGGTGGGTGGGTGGGTGGGTGGATGGATGGATGGATGCCCAAGTGGATAGAAAGATGAGTCTCATCTGGCTGGAGACCTGAGATGTGCGGTACTCAGGGCCCCAGGCTGGAGCTCTTGGTTGAGAATTGCAGCAGACCAGGACCGTATCTCTGTTTCCAAACCTCGCCTGTGCGGTGAGTCACCCAGTTTCTGAAAACCACATGCTTCTTTCCACAACGAGGCTGCCCAGAGGGGCCCTGAAGCCCCAGAGACTATGAGGCAGACGTTGCTCACACGCACAATTCCTGTGGCCCCTTATCAGGGCTGTTTCTTTGATGTGCTCTCTGTGAGTCAGAGCTGCTATTTGCCTCAGCGCTGTTCCTGTTTCAGCAGCACGCTGACATTTTTAAAAGAAAAAAAGAAAATCGGAAGTGGCGGACTCCGTCTTTGGGCAAAGACTGCCGACAGCCCTTTGATTTGATTAGAAACCAAACTGGGGTAGAAAGGGGCAAGGACATCCAAATGAAAATGGTGGGACCCTGTTGCCTCCACGGCCCACACGAGTTACTTATGAGACTAGCTAAGGATAACGTGCATTTTGCAACGTTCTGTTGCAATGGAGAGGAAGAAAGCTGCGGTGTTTTAGTGACAGCGGCACTCTTGGAGCCTAAAGAAAGAAGCCAGAGCCCAACTCAGCTACTTTCTGACTAGCTGAGCTCAGAGAAGTTATGACTCTCAGTTTGTTACTCGTTAGAACTGGGGAGGCTGGTTTTGATTGTTTTGAGTATCACATAAGATTAGGGTCATAGGGGCACCTGGGTGGCTCAGTGGGTCAAAGCCTCTGCCTTTGGCTTTAGTCATGATCCCAGGGTCCTGGGATCCAGCCCTGCCTAGGGCTCTCTGCTCAGCAGGGAGACTGCTTCCCTCTCTCTCTGCCTGCTTGTGATCTCTCTCTCTGTCAAATAAATAAATAAAATCTTAAAAAAAAAAAAAAAGTTAGGGTCATGAATGTGCTCTGTGAACCATATAATGGGGTACCTCTGCATGGGATGATTGGTACCCCCATCCTCTGCGTTCTCTCCAGCATTTCCAGCAACAACATTACATTGTTATTTCATTTCCCACGCATACACCTGTTATCTTCCCAACTAGTCTGTGAGCCTCCATGATTAGGGACCCCGCCTTCTACACCTAGCATAGGCTGGGGTATACCGTTGGTATCTCATGACTGTTTCTTTTTTGTTTTGTTTTGTTTTTACTTTAGCTATACTTTTTAAAAAAATTTGTATTTTAATTCCAATTAGTTCCTATATGGGGTTGTATTGATCTCAGGTGTCCTCTCTAGGGACACTTCCGTGCATGACCTGGTGCTCATCATGACAAGTACCTTCCCTAGTTTCTCATCCAGCCTTCAAGGGAGTCCTGAGAAAGGGGGTGCGGAAGCACAGGTCCATTAGCCTCCCATTCCACAGTCAAGCAAAGTGAGGCCCAGTAAGGCTAAGGGTCTCGCTCACTCCAAGATAGAGCATAAGTCACTGAAAAAGCCCAGCCTGCGAAACAGGCCCTGACCCTTGGCCCCTGAGTCTTTTCAGGAGGACACTCGTTCCACCGAAAGAGAATTTCCTACCATCCATGAAGAGGGAGATTTTATAAGTATGACTCAATTTACTCCCCGTGCTGCCCTTGAAATGACCTACCATCACCCCCCTTTCATACACGAGGAAACTGAAGCTCTGGGAGGTGAAACAACCTGCCTAAGGTCAGAGTGGGGAGGCGGCGTCCTGCTATCATTTCCCAATACTCGCCGCGCACATTCTAAGCATGTGGGCTGAGCCCAGTGTCTCCCCCTGCTCTCTGGTTCCCCCATTCACAGGAAGCTTGGGTCAACCACATCCTGCCACGTCCTTGCAGACAAGATAATGATCCCCACCACCACCATTCTCTGTCCCACCACAGCTCAGCCCTGCCCAGCTCGGCGAAGGCAGACGGACTTCCTTTCATCTGTAGGCAACCACTGAATGTCAGAGCTGAACGAGGCTGATTCTGGGCTCCCTGGAGCATCCTCCTTCAGAACCCTCCGGGCGAGGGGCCTTTGTGGGTAGTCCAGAATCCCCAAGCCATCCCTGCCATCCGAGACAATGGCTCCAAAGGCAGAGGCCTAGGAATCTGCATTTTTCTGCAAGCCCCCTTAGTCATTCGATGAGTGCTCAAGTTTGGGAAACCACTGCTCTAACCCTCTCATTTTAAGAGAGGCAAACTGATTCCTGGAGAGGAGAGGTAACTTTGCCTCCCACCCTCGTAGTAAGATATCTGGGGCCTCTTTGGCACACTTGTTGAATCTGTTGCAAGAGACCACCAAGTGCCCTTGGGTTCAACCCTGCCCTCCAGAAAGCAGCTTGGGACCCATCCCACCCAACTCCACATGAGCAAAGGGAACGATTTGCGGAAAGTGGGAAAGACATCTAGAGACATCTGGAGAAGAAACTCCTACTCCGAGGGCTAACGTCGCCTTCTGAGACTGATCTGGAGGTGGCCTTCAATGCCAGAGTGTTAACACTTGAGCCCAGATGTAGGCAAACAACTTCCTGCAGGTCAAATCCAGCCCATTGTCTGTTTTTGTAAAGTTTTATTGGAAAAGTAGCTATCGCCATTTGTTTATGTGTTGTTTATGGCGGCTTTTGAGCTACGGCGGCAGAGGAGAGCCTAAAACATTTACCATCTGGCCATTTACAGAAAAAGTTTGCCAGCCCCTGCATTAGCCCATCGATCAGCCAGCACAGCCTCGTTTCTGAGGGCATTCCAGAAGGTCTCCAGTTCTCCCACACTTGTACCCCAGCACCTGGCAGCACCGTGCTTGGCACATTGTAGGTATCCAAAAAAATTGTTGAATGAATAAACCATTGCAATAGACTATTTTAACTCTTCTTCTATAAGTGAGAAAGGCACAGCATCTTAGAAGAGGTAAGTATACACTCCAAGGTCTCTGCATTGGAGAGTGCTGAAATTAGAATTTATCTCAATCCATGGTAAGTTATTTTCCTGTAAACTCGAAGAAGGGATCAGGTAGAATGGGATCAGGTAGAAATCTACATAAATGGGGTCGATGGTAGATTTTTTTTTTTTAAGATTTTATTTATTTATTTAACAGACAGAGATCACAAGTAGGCAGAGAGGCAGGCAGAGAGAGAGAGAGAGAGAGAGGAGGAAGCAGGCTCCCCGCCAAGCAGAGAGCCTGATGCGGGGCTCGATCCCAGGACCCTGAGATCATGACCTGAGCCAAATGCAGAGACTTAACCCACTGAGCCACCCAGGTGCCCCAATGGTAAATCTTTTGAAATAAGGGCTGTATGTGGGCTTGGGAGAGGGGGTAAGGTCCCTGGGAAAGAACAAAGGAGCCTCTGAAGGGATGAGAAGACCCTGTGCTGCTGGGAAAATTGATTACCTTGAGACTATATTAAGCTAATTGATCCTCCAGTGTGAGTCTCCATCTAGACCTGCTGTCTTCATAACTGAATGTAAGTAGCAGAGCATCTTCACCTGTGGGCAAAGGAAGGCTTGTCAAGAAGCACCGTAAAAGGAGATGAAATGAGTCAAGCACACTTACGAGAATACGATGCAAGACAAGCCAGGCTCTGGACTCAGAGGTGTTGAGTCACAGGGACATTCACAGAAAGCCTGTACAGCCACTTAGCCTTGGGGCCCTGGTGGACGTGTCCGTCCCTGGCAGAGCCTAGCCTAGAGACCACGACGCTTCTCCCAGCTCTGAGGCTCTCACGCCAACTTGGGGCTTGAGTCAGCCCTGACTCAAAGAGGCATCTTTGAGTCCCCAGAGAGGCATCACAGTTACAGGACAGGCCTTCTTGAACCAGATAAGTCCAGCTTGATCAGAGACACTTGGTCCAAACAGTCACAGAAAGTGGGGGGACTGTTTGTGTTTGCCGTTTGGAATTCTTTGTTATCTTTCCCAAATAAACCACACCCACAGAACATCATTGACAATTTCTAGTCTCCGTCCCTTTAAAGTGGAAGGACAAAAAGCTGAATGCCAAAAGATTCGACTTCCTAGGGATTCTCCCCCTCTAACCTTTACTATTATCTCCCTTGTAATCCGTTCACCGAGTGTTGTTTCATTCCCGCATGTGTCACTCTCTCCGAAGGGCTCCAGTTCGTGTGCAAAGAAACAACTCTTTTCTGCACTCATATTTCACTGCATCATGGAATAATTATTGCATTATTTCATTAGAGTCATAGGTACTACTCAAGCCCAAACACAAAGAACACTTGAGAAGCCCACACAGCTCAGCTCCTGGGAACAGATGAGCCCAGAAACACCAGAGAGTACCTGCCAGCTTCGAGGGTTTGATGCATCCTGGGCATGTGGGGACAGTGCTTGCTGAGGGGCACGGACAGCCTCCAGCAATCTGGAGCGTCGGTTCCTTGAAGACTATTGAAGAGGGCTCTAGGGTTTCAGCACGTAGGCTGCGGCCCGCTGTCACATGCAGGGCATGCTGTCCTGTGTGAGCCCCGCGTCCCTTCAAGGTGGGCTGAGAAGTCTTTTATATAGGGAAAGTGAGGATCAGGGACATAGAGTGACTTTCTCAAGGATAAATGCCAAGGAATGATCTCTCTTCTGTGTCTGTGCTGCTGGAGCCCGACGCAGAAAAGAATCCATTGTTCACGGGACCGAGGGGACAGAGCTGAGCCCCAGAGGATGTGCTCTGAGATTTCGGGTGCCTCCCGCTCACTGACAAAGGCCACAGGAAGGGCGCTCCCCACGCCCGACTTGGGTACCAAAGATGGAGCCCTATGGCTTCTCACCTGCGCGGAGCCTCATGCTTCCTAATTCCTATTCCTCTCCCCACCTTTCTCCTGGCTGGGACAAAAAACTAAACTTGCTCTCCTTGGCTGTTACCTTTAGCCCCTTCTGCCACATGGCCCGGGAAGGAGGAGCCAAGGGCACGAGGATGAGGCTGAAGCCCTTCAGAGGGACACCCCCTTCCCTAAAGCCCCTACCTGGTGTCACCTTCACTTCAACCCCATCTCTTCCTTTCCAACTCCAATCCTTCCCACACTGATGCACAGCACCCTGGCCTGACTCCCCAAGAGCTCTAGGGGAAACCCTAAACCTCAGAGTGAAATGAAGGGGCTGATTTGCCCGAGGAAACGAGACACAAACAATCCTGGGGTGAACCGCCGGGCCAGAGCTGTTTCTCCGGATTACTCACAGGGTTACCCACTGGCGCAAGGGCCCTCCCCCGGCTCACCCTACAGCCCCAGGTTAATCTGGAAGGCTCGCCCGGTTACAGACATGGCCAGATGAACAGGAGGTGAAGCAGGGGAATGTGGGGTGGGGGGGGGATATTCGCCAAAGAAACCACAGCGACCTTCCGCTGGGTGGGGCCTTTCTTCACCTGCCACTGAACTGCACCGCCCTCCAGCACCCCTGCTTCCTGCCCCTGCTACTAGGTGATCTTCACAGGTTTGCTAGGAGGTGCGGGGCCCAGCCCCATCTTCGCTCTCAGGGGAAGGCATCAAGGTTTCTGTGGCTTATTTCACAGCAAACACTTAATTAAAGCCTGTTTTTTGCCAGGTACATGATAACATCAACAAACCACTGGAGGGGCGCCTGGGTGGCTCAGTGGGTTAAGCCACTGCCTTCGGCTCAGGTCATGATCTCAGGGTCCTGGGATCGAGTCCCGCATCGGGCTCTCTGCTCGGCAGGGAGCCTGCTTCCTCCTCTCTCTCTCCGCCTGCCTCTCTGCCTGCTTGTGATCTCTGTCTGTCAAATAAATTAAAAAAAAAAAAAAAAAAAAAAAAAAAAACCACTGGAGAGCACACTCACCTCACCGAGGGCTGGGGCTTCTGTCTCTGGGGTTTGTTGCTGCATTTTCTAGGCCCTGCCTGCCAGTAAGCACAGGCACTCAGTAAGCCTACGCTGAATGAACGGAGGATACAAGGCAGGGGGCAGAGGTCATACTGAGTGCAAGAATTCAGCATTCCCCGGGCCAGGAGAATGCGCCACGGGATTTCTCATCGCCTTTGGATCCTGGGCAGGCTTCTTGGCAGAAATGATGACCTGGCTGAGATCCAAGGGGTAAGTAGGAAGCAACAAAAGGGAAAAGGGGTGGTGTCAGGAAGAGCAGTGCAGGCAGAGGGAACAGCATGCCTGAGGGTCTTGAAGCAGGAGGGAGCACAGTTAGTGAGGGTCTGCCCGAAGCCGGTGTCTGGAGTGGGAGGATGGTTCGAGGTGACTCTGAAAAGGACAGCCAAGCAAGACTAGTGGGCTGGAGAGAAGCCTTTAGCTTCCTCCTCAGAGGGATGAGGAGTCCCTAATTCATGGTCAGCAGGAACGGATGTGGTCACCCTTGCACTGGCGTCCCAGGTTGAAATGCCTCTCATACAATGCCTCTGGTTAGGGGGTGTTTGGGTGTGTGACGAGGAGCTAGCAGATTCCTCTCAGCTGTGGCCAAAATTTAAACCAATGCATTTCCAGTCCACTACGGGTCTACCGTCACGGCTACGTAACGTCTCTCATTTAACAAATACCAACGTTGCATCACCATGTCAGACGTCATTTGAAGTGCTTCAGAAATATTTACTCCTTTAATCCTTACAAGGACCTGGTGACATTGGTGCTGTGATGTTCGTGTTTGAAAGATGAGGCACCCGGGATAGTCAGTCAAGTGGAGACAACAGATGGCAGCACCAGAGTATCCCTCTGTGGACCACAGAGGGTTCCGAAAGTCATGAGAGGTGGCGGGCCTGAGAGCTGTCATGGGGTGGCTCAGGAAGGCAGAGCGGGTGTGATCGAGAGCCAGCCAGCTGTCAGGGGACCCATAGTGCAAGCCACAGTAAGGAGGGTCTTGACGACAGGAAGAAATGTAGGGCTACATCTGGGCCATGGTTACCATCCTGGCATCTCTCCACATAATCTTAAGGATCCCTTCACTTTCTCCACTATGGAACTGTCTACTTTGTGGATCCACATCTGCCTCTTTTGTGGTCGACTTCCTCATTTAAGCAGAACACTGCCTCTTGTAGCATCCTGAAATAGGAAAAATGGAAGGCAAATTTGGGAGAAATTTGTATTTTAAAAATGTCCCTAGAGGGTCACCTGGGTGGCTTGGGAAGTTAAGCATCCCTTGATTTCAGCTGAGACTGTGATCACAGGGTCATGAGATTGAGCTCCCCATGTGTCAGGGTCTACACTCAATGGGAAGTCGACTGGAGATTCTCTCTCTTCCTCTGCCCTCCCCCACAAATAAATAAATAAAATCTTTAAGAAAATGTCTTTAGACCCTCTAATGGATTATTATTTTGCTGGATATAAACTCTACACCACAAATCACTTTTTTTTTTTCCAGAATTTTGAAAACATTGCTTCTTCGTCTAAAGTTTTCAGTGTTAATACTGAAAAACCCACACTTGATTAATAGTTGGGTTGGGTATAGAATTCTAGGGTGTAAATCAGGTTCCAAAACCATTGTTGAGAAATCCAGTGCCATCCTGTAAACTGATCCCTTGCACATGGCTTGTTTTTGTTTTTTTTTCTCCATTTTTCATTTCTAGAAGCTTTTAATATCTTCCCTTTGTCCAATGTATGATGAAATTTCACAATAATGTGCCTTGATGTGGGTCTTTTCATCGTTTGCTGTGTGGAGTATGTGGTGATTTCAGTCAAGGAAACTCATGATTTTAGTTCTGAGAATTTTATTTTTGTATTATTTCCTTAAATATTGCCTCCCCTGTGTTTTCTCCCTTTTCCTCTCTTTGGAGCTCTATTTGGATGCTGAATATCCTACACGGATCCTCCAATTTTCTTATCTTTCCTTCCTACTTTCAATCTGTTTATCTCTTTGTTTTACTTTCTGAGAGTCCTCTTTGTGTTCCAAATGTTGTGTTATTTAACATGGTTTTGGTCTGTTAATTTTAATTTTCAAGAGCTCTGTTTTATTCTCAGTTTGATCCCCTCACTTTCTTTTTACATTCTGTTTTGTTTTTTGAAATGCAAAATCTTCTCATCTCACTGAAGATATTACTTATAACTCTTGGAAGTCTATTCACATTTAAGATGGGTCACTAGGGGAACCTGGCTGTCTCAGTCCATAGAGCACATGACTCTTATTCTTGGGGGTCATGGGTTTGAGTCCCATGTTGGGTGTAGAGATGACTTTAAAAACATTTAAAATTTTTAAAATGAAATCAATAAAAATAAAATGGGTCACTAATGATCACATGAATGGGGCCTATCAGCTGGTGAAATTCACTACCGGATTATTCTGTGGGGACCAAAGCATTTCACTGAGGGACCCCCAACCATGGGGAACAGCCCCATTTCACACACAAAAAGAGAAAATAAATAACTCACTCATGCTCACACTGGGGTACCGAGATTCAAGCCAAGCATATCTCCCTCCAGAAACAGTGTTCATCACCGCATACTACAGTCTTGAAGACCCTCATCAGGGACCCCTATAAGTGCTTTCTATACAACAGCCTTTGCCCTGAGCCTCTAAAAACACTAAATCAATTTAATCCTCGGGACAGCCCTTTGAAGTACGTACTATTAGTAGACCCGTTATTGATGAGCAATCTGAGACACAGAGAAGCTCAACAACTTGTCCAAGATCACACAGCTGGTACGAGTTAGAGGCAGGACCCAATCTTTGGCAATCTGGTCCAGGGAATCCTCTCGCTTAGCCTCCCACGGTCTCCAGGTTCCCCCTTGTAAAAGTGGCAATGTGGTTCCTAACTCACAGAGTTATTTTGAGGATGAAACAAGAGAACACATATGTAAGAAATGTGTACACAATAACCCCTCAGCAAATGTTATTTTTATTAAAAAACATTCCCCCCACTCCGAGGCTTTTAATTCCTTTAAAACCAGAAGCTACAGTTCGGGGATCCTTGAGGCTTCTCTTGGCTGTGAATTTCATGGTTCCAAGAGCTGGGCTGCCCTGTCGGGGGCCTCATGCAGAGGAACATGATGGGGATGGAGCAGGGATGGTGGTGGGAGACATCAAGACCTCAAGGGATAGAGGAAGAAAAAAAAAAATCAGGAGATAGGAGCCAGTGCAACAAATTCTGGACTGTTCCATTTCCCAACTTGGGCCCAGAGCATCACTCCTGTGTTCCCAAATAGCTGTGAAGTTCAAATAACAGACTCCAACTGACACATAAAAAGGAACACATGTAACCACTTACAGGCCAATTAATATTGGGGTGGGGAGAAAGCCACGGGGCGGGAGGCCACTGGGGTTGAAGTGAGCAGAATGAGGGCCGTGCTTCCGGCCCTCCGGCTGAAATGGGCTATTATGTGTCATCAGGAAACTTAAGAAGGGGGGAAAAACAACCTCTGATCAAAGTCCCTTTTGTCAACTTCTAACAGATTAATAGATGACAGATTTTTCACTTAGAGCTCTACTGCAAGGTCAAGGGCAGTGAAATGGGGCTTGTTGGGACTTTTTTCTTCTTTGGTTCAGCTGCTAGGCTGTAGAACTCATCATTCTGACAGCCTGGCTGCCTGAAATGGCTCTAAGAAGGTCTGCCTTCCCCCGGGTTTCTGTGGGGGAGAGCAGGGAGGGGGCCCTCCTTAGTACAGACCAGCGAGGCTTGTCTTCTGCCCATAGTGACTTCCCCGCTCAGCCTCCTGCTGGAAGTCCTCTCTCCCCGCAGCCCCAAGCTTATCATGCCACTGCCCCCAATTCCCCAATTATGGCCTCATGGTGGCCCTCCATAGACCCCAGAAGGAAGACACCTCTAGGCCTGGCCTATAAACCCCTTAAGGATTCAGGGTTCACCCCCATTTCCTCGGGGAGCTTGCATTGGTCACCCTGGATTACTCATGGCTCCCCAGATGCCCCTTGCCCTTTTACCTCCACATCTTGGCCTTCTCTACCACCTTCTCTGTCTTCCTTGACATCCTACTAATCTATCAAGGCTATGCCAGTGTCCCTTCCTTTGAAAAGCCCTCTCTGGCCCTCTTCTCTGCCCTTCCCGCCCAAGGAGAGACTATCCTGTGTGACCCCAGCCCCTTTAAACATGCAGCTATTGGCAGGTGCCTTACTATAGGGCTGTTGTCTGCTCACAGGCTCATCATCCCTACTTAGCTGTCTGCAGAGACCGCTGTGTGTCCTGCCTGGCATGGAGGAGGGGGTCCCTGTTACACAGAGGTGGGTACATGCAGGGTAATTCACCAAGGAATGAGGGATTGTGGAGGAATTTGGGTAACCTTTGGGATTACCCAAATAACACCCACCCTGGCAGAATCTGTGACTTGCTTCTACCCAACAGACTAGGGAAAGGGCAATAGGATGTCACTTCCATGGTTAAGTTGTTATAAGACAAGGGTGACGGGCTTTCAATCACATGATTATGGAGCTTTATATAAAACTCCAGGCCAGAGTGAACATTTCATCTCCCTGGCCTGATGATGTCAGCAACTGTGGCGAGATAGCCCATGTGGCAAGAAACTGGGGCAGGGTTTCTTGGTGGGGGAGGTGGGGAGGCTTCTAGGACCTAAGGGTGGTCTCCAGCTCTCAGCCAGCAAAAACCAGGGACCTTGGCCACACGGCCACAAGGAAATGACTTCGGCTACAACCCCAGGGAACTTGGATGTGGATCTTCCCCCAGGTGAGCCTCCTGATGAGATTACAACCCAGTCGAGATCTTGGTTGCGGTTTTGCAGGCTCTCGCACAGAGGACCCCATTGAGCCATACCTGGTCTCCTGACCAACAGAACCTGTGAGATGATAAATGTTTGTGTTGCATTAAGTGGCTATGTTTGTGCTAACTTGTTACTCAGCAGTTAACAAACAGATGCAGAGATCATTCTTAAAGATGCCTTCTCTTTGGTATGGAAGACCCAAGTAGTCATGGCGGAGAGTCCTGGGAGGCTTTACTGCTTAAAATTGATGTGTTTGCCAGAAATTCTTGCCAGCCAATTCGTAGAAGACTCCAGAACAAGGGCCAGGCCCCAAGAGAGTGACCTAGGAAGATGAGAAGCGACCATCAGGCAACAGGGAGAAAGCCCTGAGTCTGAAATCAGGTTCCAGGGGCCGGGCTCTGCAACCAGGCTTTGGACAAGGCAGCTGCCCGCCCGCCCCAATCCACAACCAACATTATGAAGAGTTCGGGCTCTGCACCTCCCTCCAGCTTTGGCATTCTGAGTCAAAGATGGTTCAGTTTTACCAAAGAACTCCATATTTTAGAATATATTCAATCTTTCACTGTTCATGCATGCAGAATAAGTTATTCTACTTTCCATAATTTTAGTATTGCTTATGATAAAAGATACATATTTACTAACTTGATTTAGAGAGAGAGGAGAGTGAGAGAGACATAAAATGAATCGGGGGAAGGCACAAAGAGCTATGGCAGAATCCCCGGCTGAAGTCGACATCTACCAGCCTCGCATATTCCAGCCTCATCCCATATTTCCAATTAGGGAATATATTCCATATGCTTAGAGTAGTGCTAATCTTGCCCCTCATCCCACCTACAGGGAGGGTCACCATGGCCCAGGTTTGGCCAGTCAGGGTACCCCAAGTCTCCGGCCACTCTATTAGGTTCCAAAAATAAGCCCACATGCCAAGTAGGACTTGGCTGACTGAGCTGTTGGACAAGATTGTCCTTCTGCTGGGATGAACTCAGAGGATGTGATTCAGGGGACAGTTTAAGGCAAGAGCCTGGCTTGTAGAAAAAGCCGATGTGAGATCTAGAAAAGGAGCCCAGGGAACATTAAGCCCTTGATTCCAGCCATCTCTGAAACCATCTGCTCTCACTTAACCTGATAAATTATCTTTTTATTTAAAGTAGTTTGGGTTGGGTTTCTGCCACTCGTAACCAAAAGAATCTTAACTAATGTAGATGGTTATTTCAACCGAGCATATAATTTCGCCCGAGGTCTCTGGAAAGCCAAAACAGAAAGGGCACCGCGCAGGCCTCACGAAACTCTCCTTCTCTGATATCACAAACCCCAAGCACCGTGACAGAGAGCCTTTTCTCAAGGGCTCCGGACGTTTTCTCATGGTCTTTCACGCTGGTGGCCCAGACCAACCTCGTCCACAGCTGCTTTAGAAATGACGCAGAAACATTCCTCATGTGGCTGGCTTCTTCTTGGACTGAACCTTGACAAAAGACAAAGCAACAGAAACCAAGCGTCAGTCGGCGTTCATGAGGACCTCCTGGGTTTTCACCGGGAGAGGCAAACGGGCCACGAGGCTTGGGGTCTGGGCCATGAATTGTCCCCAGGTCCCTCTCCATGGCCTCCTCAGGAGCCCCTCCCCATGCCGCTCTGAAGTTTGACTAATCCGTCAGCTCTCTGGTTGCAAGGTTGGTGTTTCCTTGCAAGGGACCACAAAGCCATATTACATTCAAAGTTAAATAAACAAACGTTTGAATCTGTGTTTTATTGGTTCCATACCATCTGCCATCTGGTTTGGGGGAGCAAGGAAAACTGTGGTTTTGTTGGTTTTGTGTGTGTGTTGTTGTTTTTGGTTTTTTTATTTTTTTATTTTTTTTTTCTTTTCCCTGTGAAAATTCTCTAAGGTTGAATGCTGGCAACAGTCCGGACTGGTTAAAAGCCACCTAGTTTCCCACATCTTAACTCTCTGCTAAATGTTGGAGGCTGGTCTGGGCCCCCATCTGCTAAGCAGCCTGTTGTGTGAAAATGAGACCTATGCATATGCAGAACTCCACAGCCTGGCTTCCAAGATCTAAAGAATTGTTATGAGTGAACCACAAGAAGTGCTTATTTAATGTTGACAAGCTGCACCCAGACCAAAGGCTAGAGCGGGGCATATGGAAAAGGAACAGAGAAAACCTGGTGTCTGAGCACCCCGGGCTGTCAGGAAAGGCAGCTCCGCCTCTGAGCCCCTGGGTTGCTAGAAACGTTGAACTTGTAATGACTTGAAGGAGAAAATAGGCCCCAGACACTGGGTGGGAAATAGGCCCCAGCCTGCCTGGAATCTTTAATCTGGAAATTGCGATGACTGGGGGAGGGGGGGTGCGCACAGTGACGGGTGTGGGGGGCAGGGCACATTCCACGGTGGGGGTGGGGTGAGGACCAACCTCTCTGGGTGTCCTGTGGGCCCAGCTGTTTTTGGCCAGCAGAGCCTGAAGCTGCTTGAAAAGGGTGGGGAGATCCCTGGGGGGCTAATGGGGGACAGGGACCACAGATACAAAGCTGGGGGGGAAAGTACTCTCAGAGCTTCGATTTCCATGACTTTTAAGGCAGGTCTTCAGCATCCTCGCCTATAAAATACAGACAGACTTGGACACGGGTCACAGAAGCCCATGCCACGGGGCCAGGCAAGGTAGTGAGAAAGAGTGAGAGTGGTTGGGTGGGGACCAAGGCAAACTTGCTTTTGGCCCAAGGGTGTCAGGAACACAACCAGCTCCAGCGATGGTGGTCATGCGGGAACTCAGCCCAGTGCGGCCAGATTTCCCAAGTAAGGACAGATTTTTCTTTTTCTTTTTCTTTTTTTTAAATGTGAAAATACCCAGTGTTTTAATGCTGGCAGCTATCACAGTTCCTGAAAGGAAAATCCTATCAAATAAAACCTGTCTGTAGCCCACATAAAGCCCACAGGTCTCCAGTTGGTGACCTCTATGGAAGAACTCAAGGAGACAGTCTTGGAAAAGCCTGGAACAAAGACCATGTCTTGCCTTGAGGAAGGGCAGGCCAGAAGGCTGGTCCAGGCCCACTGACCCTACTCTTGCCTGCATGGGCCCTAGATGACATGCAGGGATCCCTGAGCACTGGCTCTTCCAGCCTGGGTCCACGGAACTGAGGAAGGGCCCTTTCTCGGGTGTCCGCCCTCAATAGTCCTGAGTCTCAGAGCTGGTGAAATTCCAGTCCCAGACTTGCCATGCCTCCTGGGCCTTTAGTGATACAGTGACTGTTCTGGGCCTCTCGAGCTCTGAGCTTCCCGGCTCTTTCTGCTTTGCCACCCATTGCTGGCAGAGAAATGTGTACACGAGATGCTCCTGTTGCACGTACTCCCTCGGTCCCCACAGGTTGGTCCGGGCCCAACCACCTTTTCAGAGCATCGCAAGTAAGCAAGTTGGTGACCTGCACAAAGTGAGACAAGGCCATTTACTCTCTGGCCCGATGTCACCTCTCAAACGAGCCCTCACTGCCTCGGCAGCCAAAGAACTTTTAGTCTATGTTTTTTGGAGGGTTTTTTTGGTGGTGTTTTCTTTCTAATTGAGGTGTGAAACAGTCCTTTCACTTGGGTTCAGTTTAAGTCCCTGATAAACACAACTCGGATTTTTTCGGTGATAAAATCTGCACGCTGATATTTTAAACCTTGTCGTCAGAGCAATGCAAAATCCTCTCTTTCCCCCCACCTTTTGGCTTAATGAACATCATTTGTCCAGTATGAAATCTTTATACTATATGTTCCATGTGTAGAAAATAAAGGTACCTTAAATCCTGATAAGCTGTTTAAAAAAAAAAAAAAAAGAGGGGTGCCTGGGTGGCTCAGTGGATTAAGCCGCTGCCTTCGGCTCAGGTCATGATCTCAGGGTCCTGGGATCGAGCCCCGCATCGGGCTCTCTGCTCAGCAGGGAGCCTGCTTCCCCCTCTGTCTCTGCCTGCCTCTCTGCCTACTTGTGATCTCTCTCTCTGTCAAATAAAATTAAAAAAATCTTAAAAAAAAAAAAAAAAAGAAAGGAGACCTCTTCTCCCGTCTGCCGCCATCTTGTTATGGCGTCTTGGTTAGTCAGTCACTCCCCTGAGCTGCACTAGCCCCAACTGCCACATTACAAGAGGGCATACAAGAGCCCCTCCTGCTCTACCCACCTGCAGAGTGAGTATGTGGGGGGAGGAAAGGGTGAGAGCTTTGCCGGGAAGAGGGGAGGCAAACATGGCAAGAACTCCATAGCCCAAAACTCACAGACAGACAGATTCTATGCTACCTAGGCACAAAGACTGGAAGTCCACTTCTAGAAACAAGGACAGACAGTGAGCTCATGGGCACAGAGGGTCCTGCCCTCTCTAAGTCCTGGAGCCTAGCGCAACACTTACACGGAGTCTGTTAGGGGTCCCTGTGGAATACCCTCAGGTTGGAATCTGCTGGAATGGACTGACTTAGCATTTCACAGCCCTTCCTTCCATCCTCCTGAGCCGTTGTTTGTGCCTGAGATGTAGGAGGATGGGGACGGAACTGTTGTTCTCCAAACAGAGCTGGCAAACCAAGGCCCGGCGAGGTGAGGCAGCTTGTCAAAGCCGAGTTGGTGGAGAACCACATCTAGATCCCAAGTCTCTCGCCTGCGGAAGAGAAATCTTCCTTTCTGAGTGGTGACCCTCAGTGATTCTCAAAGGTTCACGGGGACAAACAGTCTAGAAAGGGAGGTGATCTCTGAAAGAAACTAGAGACAAAGAAGATAATTAACTTAGCTGATCTAGTGTCAAATCAGACCGAGACTTACACCTGATTCTAACACGGAGGTAACACCAGGCATCAAAGATGTAAGAAAATCTATGAGAGTCGAAATTAACATGAAGAGAATTCTGTTGCTTAAGTGGTTTTATTTGCTATGGTTTGCACCATTATTTAATTTTTCAAGGGCAATATCCCCGCCCCCTTCCACCTGTCCGTGAGCTCCCCATGAGCTCTCATTGTGGTATAAGTCTGTCTGGAGGGATCCCAGAGCATCTCAGCGTGTTGGGCAGGTCTGAGCGTCCAGGGCCCCTCAGGTGAACATGAACCCCCTGCGGCAAGCGAACGGCAGGTCCCTAACACGCATGCACACTTGCACGCACGCACACACAGACGCACATACAGAGAGAGGAAACCGCACTTGGTCTGGGCTGGCCCCAAGCTGAGGAAGACACTTCGAAGAGGGACTACACCCTCAAGTAAATCAAGATGTGGGATTCAAACCACTTCCGCCTCCTACATAGTGTTAGGAACATCACATACCTGCTCTCAGAGCATGGTCCCTCCCCACCCCCAGAGGGAAGAGTCACTACCCCATTGCCTGGAGCAAAGAACCCACACTCAGAGGCCACGTGACTCACCCAAGGACATGGCTCCTAAAACTCCAGGCCAGGAGAAGCAACTAGACCTGCTTCACCTCCCAGAAGAGGCTGCCTCCCCGGACCCCAGCCTTCAAGGACCCCTGAATGCTGAGGCCCATAGCTGCTGGTCCAGGACGATGTCCAGGCCGCTACCCAGAATCGAATGCTGGGCCATTTCCTGCACTTTCATCTGCCCCATCAATTCCAGCTGAGTGTCGGGGACAATCCCCGCCCAGGCCGCCCATTTCCTGGGCTCGTTTCCCCAGAAGGAGGTTCTCTAACACCCTCTAAGTGCTGTGGTCTTTCATCTAGTTAGACAACCCCTCAGGGGTTAAGGTTAAATAACAAGGCCCAGACCTACATTTCAGAGAGCATCCCACAAAATCTTTTGTTGATGGCCAACAAGGAGACCTCTTTAGGCAGAAGGCTTTTTCCACCTTTGAAGCTATACCACACCCCTTCCTGCTCCCCAACTCTCCCAGAAACGAAGGCGAGAGTCAGATTCTGGTGTCCTGGGTCCTTTGGGTAGGCACAGAAGTCCTTGCCATCCTGGGTCCTTTGGATAGGCACAAAAGTCCCTGAGCTCTCTTAAATCTGAACCCTGCTCCACAGTGGGGGGAATATATACAGCCTCTACTTGGTCATCTCCTGTCACGGGGAGCTCACTACCTCTCAGATAATCTTCTTGCCATTCAAACACCACTGAACAGTAGGATGTGCTTCTTTGGAAGAGCTGGCATCTGCCTTCCTGCTCATAAGTACCCACAGGAAAAGAGGAAAAGACAAATGTCTCCTCAAACCTGCAGCCACACCTTGCAGCCAGGGCAACGATTTCTGGTCTTCGATGGGCTGTAATCTCTCTGTGTGCTTGGGTTAGTCACTCCTGTCCTTTCTGGCCTCCAAGTCTCCTCTCTAAAACAGGCCCCTCCAGTCTGTGCTGGTGTCCATGCTGGGGGGGGGCGGCATGGGCAAGGACTTGAGGCCCCCGGAAGCCAGCCCCAGGGAGACCACAAAAAGACCCCATGTGGCCTGGCTCCCCATTTGTTGTGCTGTTTCGGCCCATGGCGACAAGAGACTGCCACAAGGATATAAACACAACCTAAGATGGAGAGGGACCTGACACACAGCTAACATAGAAGTGACGGGAGATGGGGTCCAAGAGGTTTCAGTGGAGAAAGAGAGCTCATAACATGGACCAGCACTGCAGGCCAGAAAGGGCTTCAGCTGAGACATGAGAGACAAGGGCCCGCACCCCACCTCCATCATCCAGCAGCTAGCTGACCTTGGGTGTGCTGCTTGACCTCCTGAGTCCTGCATCTCTTCCTCTGCTGATGAGACACAGTGGAACAGCTGATCTGCAGTGTAAGAAGTCAGAGAATCAATACAAAAGCATAGACGTGGGCCCAAACACGAGCTCGGAGTTCAGTCAGTCTTCGTCAATGTTCGTGACAAACGGCACTGTACAAACTCCAGTGAAGCTCGGAGAAGGTGGGGACCGCGTGTTTGTCGTGGCAAAAGCCTGGCGTCTGGCCAGAGGAGGGGAGGGTTCGAGGGCTAAGAAGGCAGACACAAAGGCTAGACTCCGGGTGTAGGATGCGCTGTTGCTAACCGGGGCCCTAGGCACGCCTTGGAACCTCTCCTGGTCACAGCTCCCTCGTCTGGCACACAAGGACAGTCTCTCCCACCACAAAGAGTTCCTGCCCAGCACAACAACGCATAGTAGGAGCTCAGCGACAGGCCACAGAGGTGGTCGGCAGCTCTACATGCACCTGCACAGAAGAAACACGCCTTAGTGAGACCCAGAATCTTCTTAAATTATTTAGCAGCCTATAAGGACCTTGATCCTGCACCGGGCTCAGAAACAGCTCTCTTCCTCTTTTTCTGTCTCTGGCTCTGTCTCTCTCAGACAGACAGACAGACAGACAGACACACACACACACACACACACGATAAAAGAAAGAGAAAACCGCAGGCAGCCTGGGGTGTTCCCAGCCGTAGGAAAAACATGTGTGCAACAAGTATGCAGTGCCATAAATAAATCAAACTGTAGGATCCGAGTCTGAGCCGGGGTCCAACCTCCTGCCCCAGCTGCGTCACGAGGTGGGCCTCACTCTCTGTTTCTGCAGCCGGCCGTGCCACGAGAAGCTGGCCTGCTCTTTGGGCTACTCCTGAGGTAGTTGACCCCTCCTAGGGAGCTCAAGAGTGCCCAGAATGGGAGGCAGAGAGAAGCATAGGCCATCAGGATGTTTGGCTGAGCCGAGCCAAGGAGATGGCTTTAAAACCTGCCTGTGGCAAGCTGCCTTGATTCCTAGAGCATTCATGTTGGAAGGGATTGTGGAAAGACACGGAAGTGTGCACACAAGAGCCCCGGGGGGGTGGGCAGGGGTGGAGACTCAGATTTTGAGATGAACTCCAGCCCCTCCTTGCCGGAGGACTCCAGCAAGTTTCCTCCCAGAAAATGAGGGGCTTAGGTTACTAGACATCCTCCATGAGCCTTTTCTGCAGTGAGATGTTGCTGAATTCCTCTGATACCATTTAGCTAGTCCGCTTCTCACCAGGCTTCAATTCATTTCAAGAAAGCAGTTACTAAATGTTGATTGCACGCCAGGAACTTGTGCTGAGCACTGGTTGGGCCAAGGAGAAAAGACAGGGTTCCTGTTTTGCTGCTGCCAAGGAGCTCACAGTCTTCTGAAGGGAAGTGTATATCTAATTAAGTAAATATGATCGAAGACCACACGATACTCGAGTAGCAATCCATTCCCCTGGGAAGACTGCGGGAGGTACCATAAAGGAAAGGGATACCTGAGTGAACGTTTGAGAGTTAAGTAAGAACCTTCCAGAATCCTGAGGGCAGAGGGTAAGACAGGAACCAAATAAGGGAAGTGTCAGTGGATATGAAGAGTCGTTCATGGGGTTGCAGCGTGGAGAGGGACGGAAGGACAGGAGACTGGAAAGGCTAGCTGGGGACCGAGTGTGGAAGAGCAGGTGTGAGAGCCAAAGAATTAGTTCTTTATCCTTCGGGTAATGGGGAGCCACTGAAGATGGCACTCCCGACAGGGGAGGGACAAAATCAGATCCGTAGTTTAGACCATCCATTTTGGCAGGAATATAGAACCCCCGTGTCAGCAAACAACAGCCTGTGAGCCAAATGTGGTCCACAGCTTGTTTTTGTATGGCCTGGGAGCTGAAAATCTTTTTTTCCTACAACTTTACTCGGAAACAATTTGCATACCACATAATTCACTTATTTGAAGTACACAATTTAATGGCTTTTAGCGTACTCCCAGACTCCTGCAATGGTCGATTTTGGACCATTTTCATCTCTTCAAGAAGAAACCCTACACCCTTTGACTACAACCTCCCATTTCCCCCATCTCGTCCCAGCCCTACTTTCTGTCTCTCCAGATTCACCTATTCCTGATATTTCCTGTAAATAGAACCTATGATCTATGACCCTTTGTGTCTGGCTTCTTTCACTTAGCATAATGTTTTCAAGGTTCAGTGACGTTAGAGCCTTACTTTTCATGGCTTTTTTTGGCTAATTAATATCCCATTGAATGAACATACCACACTTGGTTTCTCCAGCCATCAAGCTGGTGGACATTCAGGTTGTTTCCCCCAAAGAAGAAAGTGCCTCATAGACATGTGGCTCACAAAGCCTCAGTATCTACCATCCGGGTCCTCACAGACCTGACGCAGACCCCGCCTAACAAGGAAGCAAGACAGCAAGTCAGAAGCCCAACTCAGGGTTTCCGACACTTTCCAAGTGACCATTTATGACGGTGGCTTCAACTACCCCTCTAGTTGGACACATATTTGGGGTGGTGAAATCCACGGGACTTGATTGGATGCTTTGGGGAAGGAGAGAGGTACTGAGGAAAACTCATTCATTTATCACCAAGAAACTGAAATTCGGATGGTTAGCGTGAGTAGTCCGCAGTGAAGTCACTGGCTATGGCCAAGTTAAGCTAAAATCTGCCTCTCCTCTTGAATGCAACACACAGACCTGTGCGATTTCTTCTTATCATCACCAGAGAGACAGACTCAGCCCCCAAGGGTCCCGAATGAATCAAGACAAGGGGTTTTCTCTGCAGTACTTGTCCCTGGTAACTGCCTTCAGAGCTCCTTCACCTTCTCTGAATTTACAAAGAATTCCAAAGTCGGCTTGGCAAAGTAGGCTCTGATCCACCGTGCCTCAATATGCTTCTCCAGCCGCAGCCTCTCTCTGCTTCTTTCGCATCCTTTGTTCCCCAAACTTAGCATGCCCCTTTCCCGTGTTTTCCCTGTGCCCCTCCCGCTCTCGGCAGTGTCCTCCCTGACTCCCTTCTCCACCCAGAAAACTCCTATTTACCCTTCAAAACCCATTCAAATATTCTGCCTCCAGGAAATGTCTCTTTCCAGCCCTTGTTCATAACATCAGCCACACTGAGTGGCGACATTCCTGTTCTTGTGTCTTTCTCTTCCACCAGGCTGTGCCTTTTGTCTGCCTCTATGGGGCTACAGGGAGAGACGGGCCCACAGTCGGGGCCCCCTCTAAGTATTCGCTGAATGCGTGGGTGAGCGGGCACACATTCTTTCCCTTCATCCTTCAATTTCAAGGGGAATTGCTTTCTTGAAGCCCCTCTGGGTCTTTCAGAGGAAGCCGCTCTCAGCCTCACTGCTTTCCCTTCTATTGATCCCGGGATTTATGGCACTATTGTTTCCTTTTATTAGGCTGTAATGGCCTCCGTTAAAACATGTTACATGGAAATAGGCTAATTAAGTGTGTCAAATAAGTCATCATCCCACAGAGTGGCCAGCCCTCCCCGGGCAGCGCTGTGGTGACTCACAGTGGAGGGAGCCAGGCAGGGCACAGGAGAGCACATCCTCCTCACCCCTGTTTCTCAGAGCAGTGGAGGCCCCCCGCAAGCAAGAGGCTCCCCGCTTTTCCCTGCGACCCTCCTGGAGTCAGTGACTCTGTTCACTTGCGTGGGCTGGAGTTGACAGAGCCCACGCCAGGAGGCTTGCTTCCGACTCCTCTGCCTGTTCCTCGTCTAGGGGCTCGCAGGAAGGGGAAAACTTCTAGTAGCGGGCCTGATGATCAACTCTGGTGGGAAACCTGTTTCACTACCTCTGTCTGAAATACTTCCCAAATCTGTGCTTATTTTCAGGAAGGCTGGTTGACCGGAGAAGCTCCAGATCTTGGACGGTAGGTGAGCGCCCACCTTTGGAGGAATTTCCAGCAGGCCCTTGGGCTGATATAGACTGGACTCCCAGACAGTGCTGTTTGCTCTTTTAGACAACACGGATATCATTTTGGGTTCTTCTTATCCCGAGGGAATGGAGTATTTGACAAAATTCCCATGACAAGTGGTCCCTCAAGGATAAGGGTCAGGAACCCATATAAAAAAAGTTTCAGTTTTGCTCCGCCCGTGGTGAAAGTCTCCTCCCTTGCTTGAATCCACTCTTCAAGGCCCAGTCAAGCCCCTTGTCTTCTTCTCCCTTGAACTTCATGAGCGTGTCTCAAAATCTTAACCTTGTAGGATAATAGTCAGGCTCTGTTCTCCAAGACACTTGGGGAACTCTGTGTGAACAACGTTACACAGGCTTATGTTCTACAGAACTTCTCAGAGCTATCCGCATGTTAAGGTGTATTATAGATCTTCAGGAAACCATGGCACGTCCCAACTATTTACTACCCCCGACCCAGTGTAAGGATCGTACATCCCTGCCCTTTGCTGTGTGCTTTTGCCATGCCTCCCCCAGACTGGACCGTGTATAGTTCCGGTTCCCACGGATGTTAAGGTTGGCCATGTGACCCATGGAAGATGGGCAGAAGTGGGGTCTCAGAGCTGAAATGGCCACAGACTTTGCAAGTGTCTACTAGTTTTCTCTCCCAGTTTTGCCCCTGCCATGAAAAGAGCACACCTCTAGCAACCAGTCCCCCAGAATGCAGCTGAGGAGGAGACTTAAAAGCAACCCATAATCTGAGCCAGTGTTGCTCCACCCAACCTCTTCGGGCCAAGGAATGAGACAGTATCTCTTAGCAGTTACAGACTGTATCAGTTTCTTACTGCTGTTGTAACCAATGACCACAACCTGAGGGGCTTAGAGCACTGCCCATTTATTCTCTTACATCCAAAATCTGTCTCCCTGGACGAAAGTCAAGATATTGACAGGGCCAGTTCCTTCTAGAGGGTCCAGGAAAGAACCCACCACCTTGCCTTTCGCAGCTTCAAGGGGCTACCGATATCCTCTGGTTCAGGGCTCCTGTCTCAGTCTTCCAAGCACATCACTCAGCATCTGCTTCTGTTACATGACCTCTCTTCTTCCTCACTCTGACCCTCCTGTCTCCATCTTCCAGGGACCCTGTGACTACATTGGGCCCATGCGAATCATGCAGAATAGTCTTCCCATCTCAGGATGCTTAACGGAATCACATCTGCACGGTCCTTTTCACCATAGGAGGCAGCATTCCTAAGTTCTGGAGATGAAGATGTGGATGTGTTCAAGTCCATGGTTCAGCTGACCTCATTGGCCATATATATATATGGCTTCCCCAAGTTTTTTGAAATTGGAACCCCTATTATCTGGTGTTTCTATTGCTAATTTGCAGTTATCACTAAACTGATATCCGGTTGCCTCCTGTGGGATTATCAATTTCTGCTGATCTTATTTGGTCCATCTCCTTGGCTTAAAGGTTCTCCTACTTTCCTAATCTATAAAAGAGGGACAACATCTGTCAGGGTTGAACTTATCAAATTCCAATTGGAAATAAGTTGGAAAGACATTAAGCGTGTCTGTACGGTGAACAGCCATAATTTCTCAATAGACACCACTTGACTTCCTGGCCTGCCTTTGCCGGCACGGAGCGCGGGCTGCCGCTGTGGGCAGTTTAAGTGCTGGTTGGCTGATAGAGGGAAGGTCTCCCTGATAGCCACGGCTCTGCTTTCCATCCTCTCCCCTTTTGTCCACAATGTCAGGCATGCAGCAGGCATGGGCTTGTGTCTGTTTGTCCTGTCGTCCCAAAATATATGGAAGTCCCGGGATGGGGGGAGGTGGGCAGGAACTGTGTTGCATGAATAAATGAGCCTTATCATCGCTCGGTAGCTGTGTGTCTTTTGGAATGTTCCTTGTTTTCTCGAGGTTTCAGTTCCCCTACATGCTAACAGGAGACTAGATTCAGAGCCCTGTGGCCTCTCCCTGCTGGGTCCAAAGCCCTTGAGTCTGGGACTCCCCCTTTTCCCACCATTTTGCTCAGCACAGCCTTTGGACCTCCTTCGTACTGATTAAACACTCGGTGATTAGAACAGGGATGCTCTTCTGTGTACCATCTTTTTCAGTTTTGCATTGTAACGGGTTTTTTAAACCAAAATACCCTTCAAAGGCCGAAAGAAAAATTGGCAAATGACCCAGACTCCAGAACAGACCACCAGGACCCGGTCATGATCATTGGGCCTTTCTGGAAACCTCAGATCCCCCCATGCAGAGCCAATGCTGCCCAAGTAAATGACACCAGTGGGTTCTGTGTCATAGCTTGCAAACCCATTGTAAAGCTCGAGTCCTGAAACCCACAAAACCCTTCAGTCGTGACTGATCTTCTCATGCTTGCTTCGAGAAAGCTCTATTTTCTGAGAGCAAGATGACCCAGAAAAGGGTTAAGCCCGAAAAGGTTCATTTCCTCTATACTGCCTGCTCTAGAATCTGGGATAATTCCTGCCATTAATATTTTAAGCAACTAATTTGACATTTTTCCATTTAATTAACTTGCATACATATGAGAACAGGGCTTTGAGAGTACCGTGACATTTAAACAAAGTCATTTAAGTTTTCCCATTTCTGGCAGAGTGCGGCTTTCTTCTTTGCCTTTTTCCTTTGTGCTCCGTTTCTGTTTTGCATTCCCGATTCTGATGCTGGCTTATTAGCTCAGAGAAGTGACCAAATTTCCCCAAGCCAGCGTCCCACAGCCTCAATCTAGGTGACGTGGGTGGGCCTGGAACTCTGGGCTGCGGCTCTTTTAAACCCAATCCTACTCTTTTCCAGGCCATTCTGCAAACAGCATTTCCATCAGAGCAGGCTAGCGTCACAGGCTAATGTTTTCCTGTTGCCACACCAACCCCTGGTGGGAGTGGGGGAGGTGCGGCGGGAATGCAAAACATTTATCAAATGTAACCATCTCCACTGAAGAGCCGGGGTTTCAGGAGGCAAACAATAGCTGTGTGACGATTTTCCCTTCCAAATGACAAATAATTGCTGTCCTATCATCAAATGATTAAGAAATAAAGGAAAACAGACAAATGGAGTGTATCCATGGAGGGATGGTGCGGGGGTCTGGGGAGAGGCTCGCTCAATGTGCCGTAATTGAAAAATTGCACCCTAATTAGCTCCCACCCCGGAGGATTTGTGAGTTCTACGCGCGCCACCCCATTCGCAGCCCGCCAAGTTACAGAACTTGCAGCCATTAAAGTTTCCTGCTGGTTTCAGAAGGGGCTGGGCAGTCTCCAGACGCACCCAGAAAGCAAGGCTCTTTGGCTTGCCCAGCCCTCAAGAAGGAGTCATTACTTCATACTTTCATCTGCCATAATTAATCACAGATTTTCTCTGCCTATCAACAGCACCGGCTGCTCTCCCCAGATGAACCTGGGCACTCATGCCTCAGGGATGAGTGGCTCACCCAGGGTCCAGGGAGCTGCATTCCCATGATGCAAAATGGCGCCCCCAATCCCAGGCGCCAGAGGAGAGAATGGGTCCTGCATTTGAAATGAAATCCTGTGGCAAACCAAGCTCAGGGGACTCTGGACGAATTTCACGTCTTCCTTTCCTCCCACGATCGGGATATTCTTGGGGACTTCTAATGAGGCTGTCAGGAAGCATAGCCCTGTAAGAGAGGTGGGTCTCCATTCTCTTCCACTCCCTCCCCCTGGACCTGGGTTTAAATCCCAGCTCCACGACCTCATTAGCAGCATGACCTTGGGAAAGTGACTCGGTCTGTCTGAGCGTGTGTGTCTCCAGTTATAAAATGGAGATCATAGCACCTACCTTTCAGAAGTAAGAGGATGACCAGAGGGTGCCATGGCAAAGGTCTGGGTTACGGTTGCCACGGTTCCTGATTCCTATGTGGAAAGGGGGGATAATGATCTTACCTCCCCACTAGGATCTTTCTGAGGAATTGAGTAGAGAATGCTTTATATGTGTGTAAATTGCCTGACATAAATTTGGGGCCCAGTAAATATTTGAATTGAAATGAATCATACATAAATGGTTCATCCGTTCATTTAATCCATCAGCTAACCGTTGTTAAATGATTACTTTTCGCCAGACACTTTGTTAGGCATAGGATATACACAGGGGAGTAAGACAAACTTGATTCGTGCCTTTGGGAGCTTACATTCTAGGGGGAGAGCACAATGAAAAACAAATTTTTAAAAAATGACATCCAAGTTGTAAAAAGTTCTGTAAGAAAATAGACAAGAACACAAATAAAAGCTAAGAGTTGGCAGTAATTTTTAAATGAAGACCGAGAGGCTAAAGACACACGTTTGTAAGGAACGATAGGGAAAAGCATTCCAAGCAGAGGGAACAGCCTGGCAAAAAGCAGGATGAATCTTAACATATTCTAGGAACGGAGAACGGCCAGGAGTCAGGCCATGGAACACACAAGCCCAAATCTCAGTGATTTCAGACAATACGAGTTTAGTCCTTGTTCTTGTCAGAACCAATTTGGTATTTGGTGGGTGGTCTTTAGCTCAGTTACTCAAAAATCCAAACTCCCCACTGTCCCCTAAGGTCTCGGTGAAGTTGCCCATTATATCCTTTGCTTGCAGCCAATAGCAAAAAAAAAAAAAATCTCTTGGACATTTGGGGGTCAAGGCCAGAGGTGGTGGGGGTCATTTGCACTCATATACCATTGACTGGAGCTCAAAGATCTGGTCCTGCCTCCCTGCAGAGGAGCACGGGGGACAGTGTGTAGCCACATGTGTGGAAGGACAGTAACAGGTTGAGAGAACACACAGCAATGCCCGCCTCTGCCCCCAGAAAGCGAGGAAGGAGAGATGGAAGTGGGGTTATTCAAGGCCATGGAAACCAGGGGGAGAAGGGTGACGTCCATGCAGAGAGAATGAGAAGCCATTCCAGGGCATTCCTCACATGCCTGTTTAGATCTTACTCAGTGAGAATGGCAAGCTAGTCAAAATTAATGGCATGACCGAATTTACACCATAAGGGGACTTCTCTGGCTCTTATGAGGAGAAACATCTGCAGAGGGCAATACTGGTCCCTGGAAGGTTCCTTGGATTAAGGTGATGAAGAAGGGGATGGACAGAAAGTGACAGATTTGAGAAACTTCAGTCCCCATAGAACTGGCTTCAGCCTCACTGGGTATCTGGCATGAAGGTGCCTGTTGGCCTGGGGCCATCATGGAAGGCTCCAAAAGATGAGAGAAGACATGAAAGCACTGGGTTGAGCAGCTGGCTGTGCAGCATGGAGGAGTTCCAGAAGTTTCCACCGGAACCAAAAGCTGGTCTACCTCCTCAGCGCCTCTCTGGCCCAGTGTAGCCACAGACCCTCCACGTCCTGCTTCCATCACAGTGAGAGATGTCAACCTTCAGCCAGCCTGGTTCCCACCGGTCTCAGGGCAGGCAGCTGGGGGCAGCTGGGATGAGACAGACAATCTGCAGAGTGTGACCGCTTACAGAACACGGGCTTCGAGTGGTTCCGCTTAATCCTCCCAACCGGGCTGGGAGGATGGCCGGAGTTTCTATTGACTCTATCTTACAGACAACAAAACAGGCTCCTGTGCTTCTGTTCCTCTATGAGTACAAGCAGCAGGTTCGAACACGTCTTCTGTTTGCTCGGGTGCAACGCAGCGGACTCCTCCAAGGGCAGGTGTGTCTAGACTCACACGAGGCCGAAAGAGAGTGAAGATCTGCCTTTCACGACCCCTGCTTCCTGCCAGCATGGCAGTGGCCTCCTCCAACCGGATGCTCCCCAGTCAGCCCCGTTGGACCCCTGCGGCCCATTCTGTGATGTCTTCAGACAGGCTTATGGACCTGGTGATCCAAACATTCGGCATCCTGAGCTACTCCAGACATTGTGAAGCAGAATCCCAGAGACCATGGGAACCATTCGGCTGTGTTTTCAAATCTCCCCAGGTACAGTGACCCGGTGCTCAGATAAGAGTACTGTGGCATCATCAGCGGGGGTAGTGGTAGGCTAGGCGGAGCCCGGGGAAAAGCTTAACACCTAGTGAACTGGCGACAGACCCAGGAGTAGACGATGCCTTCTAGTTTCTAGTCTCTTCTCTTCAGGACTGTCCTGATGCCCTGAAGAGGTCATGGGGAAGTGCAGCCTTACCGGTGGTCTGAAAAGATCAGAGCAGGACAGGAACTTTAAGGTTATCTTTCCAACCCAGGGGTTCCCCAATTTCCAACTGTCCAGTGCTTCGGAATCACCAGAAATGTTTGTCACAACTCGGGCTCCTGGCCGCCCTCTGTGCCTACTGTGCCAGAAACTGGGGAGTCCATGTTTTCTAAAATATCCCTGGTGATTCTGTTATCAGCCACATTTGGAAACCACTGATCCAGGCTTCCCATTTCACAGTCCATAAAACTGAGGCCCAGGGAGATGGAATTTTCCTATAACGACCTGGCCTGTAAACCAAGTTTCCTGGCTCGGTCTCCAGCTTCTTCCACTAGCCGTCACTCATCAAAAAGCCCGTCCACACATGGGGCAGAGGAGGGGATGGTGGGCCCACAGCAGCAAGGGGGGGCCACCGTGTTGAAAGAGCTGCCTCAGAGAGACATGGAATTAGCTGACTGTGGCAGGTTTCCTTCCCCTGGTTATCGATGCCTCTTCTCCCTTCCCTTCCCGGTACTTCCCCTGCTCATCCAAACACGATCAATTACTCACAGGAATAAATTATGCACCCAGCCTACAGTCTATTAAGTCATCGGTGATGTGCTGGCTCAGGAGCCAACAGGCAAGACGGGCTGTCTGTAGCGAAGGCCAGCAGAAGGGACCGTGTGGGCCCAGCGCTTGGAGGAGCCTTGAAACAGAAAAGCGCCCAACCCTCCGACAATGGTTGAGCCGCCTGGGCCCCCAGAGATAAGATCGCAGGCCACACTTGAAAAAAACATTTTTTTGAAACAACTGCCCCTCGGCCTGAGGCTGCAGCTCCATGGGCCGACCACCAGCCGCCCTCCCCAGCTCCCACAGCCCCAAGCCCTCAAGGAGGCCTAGCCCCGATCCAGGGATCCTATTAATGTGGAGGAGGGCTGGGGGACCTGAAACTGCATTTCTTGCAAGCTTCTGGATAATATCAGTGCTGCTGGTCCAAAAAAGCAAGGCTCTGGCGAGCAGTGTGAGCAGAACTGGGTAGTCAGCCCCCTTGTTCATACGTAGTTTCTTCTCCCAGTCGGCTCCTTCCGCATTTCCTCTGCCTGCAACATCTTTCCCTTCTGGAACCTGCTTAGAAAACTGTTTGCCATGCATGGTCTGGCTTGGGCACGCCTGCTTTCTCCAAGTCTTCCTTGACCCCCTGCGGCCCCCACGCCTCACTCACACTCCATCATGGCCATACTTACTCTCGTGGGAATAGTTCACACAACTTGTCACTCGATGGCCTGGGAACTCCATAAAAACTGTACCAACTCTTTGGTTTCTATGTGTCCAAGACTGATAGAGCTCTGCTTCGCCACTGGGGCTCCATAGAGCCTGGGAACTTTTCAGAGATCCCCCAAAAAAGTTTGAGACCGGAAAACAAAATGATTGGACCCAAGACACGAAGGAAAAACTTCGCAGTAGAAATTAATAAAATTTTAATGAAATGTCTCCAAAACAAAATATTACATCAACCACATTAATGGTTTCATTTAGTATTCATAAAAATTCATAAAAATTTCATTAGACTTGGAAACGATGTGCCGGTTAGATTTTCTCACTTTGCAAGAATTCTTGAGTACCCCCATCACTGCTGAGAAATCAAAGACAGGCATAGATCGAATGAATTACTTGTAGCCAAATAATTCCAAACGTGAAGTTATAAAAATAATCTTTATTTTTCTTTACAGAAAAAAAAATACACTTAATATGGAATATGGGTGAATTACACTATGTTTGATATGTGTGAGTTGGAGCTTCCAAAGCAAGTGTGTCTAGGTCTTAGAAAGTCTGAAAACCGCCTTGACGTCTGGCCTGGGGGAAGCATGCCATAGATTTCTCCCAAATGAATGGATGCATAAATGGCAAACCATGGTTCTGAAAAGTATATAGGTGGGAAGAAGGGAAGAAAAACAGGCAAGAGAAATATATAAAACATAAGCCAAACTTTTAAAACAACAGAGGAAGTCCTTGTTCGCCAGAAATCCCAGTCCCAACTGGATGACAGAGACAGGCGATATCGCCCCCTACTGGCTGGAGGAATTGTCCACACACACGGGCTTCACTTATTGATCTGTCATTGCCACTTCTCCAACACCAAGAACATCAAAGCCCTTTGGATTTCCCTCAAAGAAAGAAGTCAGTAGTGGTCCCTGAGGATCAGCCTCTGCCTCTCTTCAGGAAGGAGACTCGAGGGGAGCTGTACAGCTGACTTTGTGTCAGACATCCTGAAATGGATCCAAACCCATCTTGAACCTATTTCTACCTTCCTCCTGAACTACCTCTTGGCTAACATATTCCATATGTTTCTTTCCCTGATGGATAATAGGCTTTGCTTTTATTTCAAAGGATATCATTGAAAAGTCTAGGGGACAGGGCTTTGTTCGAAGACAAACAAGATTTGGGGAGTTTTTCTGAGGAAACCATCAGAGATAAACAGGAAGATTTATACACAAGATGTTCATTACAGCATTATTTATAATAGTGAAGGAGCGGAAATGGCCTAAACTGCCAATAGCAAGGGGCTGGTTGAATAAATTAGGACCTCCCCACATAATAGAAGACTATGCAGACATTAACAGTCATGTTTTTGGAGATTATTTTATTTTGTTTATTTTTTTAAAAGATTTTATTTATTTATTTGAGAGAGAGAAAGAGAAAGAGAGCACAGAGGGAGAGGGAGAAGCAGACTCCCCACAGAGCAGGGAGCCTGACACAGGGCTCAATCCCAGGACCCCGAGATCATGACCTGAGCCTTAGACAGACGCTTAACCCACTGAGCCACCCAGGCACCCCTGAAGATTATTTATAGAAGTATCCCACCTTTGGTGAGCCCTTCAGAGGTACCAAACAGCATTGTCTGCACTTGACGCGCCTTCCAACAGCCCTGTGAACAAAGTACACTGCTTGCATTATCTCCGTGGGACACGCAGGGAAACTGAGGCATAGGCAAGCCAAGGTCGCAGCGCTAGACTGGGCACTGCACTGGCAACTCCAGAGCTGCCCTGAGGCACGATGGACTGCAGGATGCTGCCTCCTTCTCACACAGATTGATGGGGAGTGGAAGCGAGGCGGTGGCTCCTTCCCAGATCTGCGGCCAGCTGTCACAAAGAAGGGCAGCAGATCAGGCTGAATCCTGAGGTGTGGTGGGGTCTTGACAAGGCAGCTTTCACAAGCAGTGATGACAGAGGAAGAAAGAGCCCAAGTGAAATCCCAGAGGTGGCAGCAAGGGGGTGGGTAGGGGTTAGCAAACATGGAGGGGGTAGGGATGGCTAGTATGTCAGGTGTGTTGTCACCACGCACTGGGAACAAACAAATACAGCACCGGAGACTGGGCTGAGGCACTGCAGTGTGCGCCAGAGCAGGGACAGTAAGCATCGAAACTGCTAGCTTTGGTGGGCCCATCCATACAACGTGCTTAGTGCTTCTCCGGGACTCGTTAAATCCTGAGGACCAGTACCTTTCTTTGAGCTATCATTATGCCCATTTCACAGGTGAGAAAACAAAGACCTGGCAAGATTTAAGTCATTTGCCTGCAATTTCGACCAGTAAGCAACAGTGCTAGAGTTGAAGTATGTGGTGCAGAGGCCACATGCTTGACCCCTGGGCCACTCCCTCCCGTGGGGACGGGCTGCCACACACAGGGATAGGAGCCCACTTTCGTCCCCCCCCCCCCCCCGCAGCCCATGCTGCTTTCTGTTCCATCAGCTACAGCTGGCCTTCCTTGTTATTCAGGGAATCCATTCTATAGGAAAATGAGGGCAGAGCCTCCTGGGTTTATGAGAACCCCTGGGAAGCCCAACGCGAGAGATGAGAGAGGGGAAAGAAAGATCCCTCCACATTTGGGGAAAATCACCAAATGTTTCTGGTTCCTCAAGCTAATGCTGTGTGAAGTCCAAGGGGAATCTGAAACAAAGGAACACCACAGATTCACCCCAGAAGTCCTGGGTGCCCTCCTCATCCCCAGGCTGCCAGATCCTTCTTGGGTAGCCTCCAGCCCTAGGGCCTCGGCTGCGTCCTCCAAGAGTGGCCACCTCCAACCAGACCCCTGGGCCCTGAGCCTGCCTGCTCCCCAAGCCTGCTGCAGAAAGGCCCAGCCCCCCCCACACACACACCCCCAAAACAAGCTCCTCTCAGACTCTTTCATGGTCGGTGTTCACTCTCCACAATAGCGAACATGGGGATTTTTCTGGGTTTTACTTTCTGGGTTTCTCCCTTCCTGAAGAAGTCAGTGGAGGTCTCTGTGGATTCTGGCTACTGTATATCTGGAGAGCAGGCTCACCCAAAAGCCCAGTGACCCACCCTACCCACCCTCCCTGGAGTAAGGGTCTCTATAGAACAAACAGCCCTTGGGGACCAATCTAGAGCCAGCACCCCACTCATCCACAAGCACACCCCCCAACAGACCCACGGGAGTGGGTTCTGGAGCCACGCTGTCTGGGAGACACCCCCTTTCTTAGCCACAGGCCCCCTGCCCCAAGGCCACAAATCTGCCCGCCCGGGGCTTAGCCACAGGGCCTGCCCATGAGACCAACGCCAGGAGGGAGATCCTGCCCTCTGCCTCTGCAGAGCATTTGGCGGTGAGGAGTAGGAGTCAGGTAGCGGGGCACCCCTCTACCAGAGACAGCTGGCTCGAAAATGGAGAGAAGAAAGAGGAAGAACAGCCGTGAGACAAGGAGAAGAGCCCTAGGCATGACTCCGTAGTTCCTGATTCTAGTTCCTCCAGGGCGGGGCTGAAGTTCTCACCCCTGGGTTTTGTGAAATATTGCCATATCCTTTCCCCAAGGTCATCATTTTGCTTGAGGGAAATGTCCCTTGCAGTCCAAGCAGCCGCAGCAAGAGCAGCCTCCATGAGACCACCACAAGTGCCTTGCACGTTGCATTCAGGATTTCTGCAGCCCACCTCCCCAGATCCACTCACAATTTGCCATATGGGTGGCCAAGCCTGATGAATCCTTGGTCTCGTGCTTCTGAATCTTCAATAGCTCCCTGCTACATACAGGATAAAGTCCAAGTTCCCTAACACAGCGTTCAAGTTCACTGTCAACCTACTGAAGCCGTTTCACTCTCCATTTCTGGATCTTGGCTAGACAGAACTGCTCTTGGCCTCCCACTGCATGCCTCTGCTCATTCTGTTCCCTCTGCCTAGCCAGCCCCTTCCTTGCATCTCTGCCTTGCTAACTTGTTCTCTGACTTCCCAGGCTGGGCAAAAGGGGGCTTGTCCTCTGGGCTCCCCTATGTCCTGGCCTCGCTCAGCCTGCCAAAACTCAGACCAGACTGTGTGGTTACTGGCTGCTTTCTTGTCTTTCCACCACACTGTGGACTCTAGAAAGGCCAACATCACAACGTCTCGGCTCCCCGTACTGTGTTCCGTGTAAACTGGCTTCTATCCGCTCACCCACCCCATCTTGTGGTGACTCCTTCCAGCCAAAGTTGAAGAGTTCCAGGAGAATGTTCAGGTCACCTGTCCCTATTTTAGAGAGAATGAAATTGAAGCCCAGAGAGGTTCATAGTGACCCCAGGTCACAGAGCTAGGCCTGAATTAGAAGCAGAGCTTTCTGCTTCAAACCCCACGCCTTTCCCACTACACCCACCGTTGACCTACTGCTCTGGCCCTGCTCTGTGTCTACGCCATGGTAAGTTTCTTTAAGTGTGTGTATCCCATTGGGGGCCATCAACTTTTCTGAGCTCCAAGAGGATTTCCATTGTGCACCCTGGGATCAAAATTTGAAATTAGGCCCTTGTGCTTCCCTGATGTGCTTGTGTGGGTGGCTTTCTCACCTGGAGGTCTTTGTGTGCACTGTTCTCCTGCCCAGGTTCCCCACGAGGACCCTGCTCCTCATCCCTGTTCCTTCATCAAGAGCCACATCGGGTGTCCCCTCTATCGGGAGCTTTCCAGAAGCCTTCCTGAGTTTGCTGCTCGTTGCCTTCTTGCCTGCACCCATTGAACCTATCCATTTCTCTGGGACAATCCCTGGCGGCCAAGCAGAGCTTGGTCCCTACCCATTTGCTGTTGTCTGTTTCCTCGTAGGCAGTGATCTCTATATTATCCAGCTCCTAGCCCAGAACCTGACTTGTAGTAGGTGCTTAACTGAAGTGTGTTCGGGGGAAGATGAGGGAAAGGATGATGCTTACAAAGCATTTCACATTGAGAAAGCCCTCTAGCCCCATGATGGGGGAATAAGACTTCACCCCATTTCTCTACAGCTTCTAACAAAGAGCTGGGAACACAGTAAAGAATCAGCTAGCATCTTCAGACCAAAGTCTAATTCCGCAACTTTCTTCTGCATTTATGCTGATATTTACCAAGCAAGCATTGACTTACTGAATTTTCATAATAATGATAAGGGGCCTTATAATTTTTTTTTTTAAATTTTCTATGGAAGAGCCACCAGAATCAGCCCTGAATCCTGGGCCTTACCTGGCGGCAGCCTATCCTCCAGCACCTACCCCTATCTGAGGTCAGAGTCCGGCTACCATGACACATGCATGTCTGTTAGAGGCTTGCTTCTCCCCTCATGGTCCATACATAGTTAGGTGATCCTTATGGATACAGGGTATCCTTAGCCAACAGATGACCGTGCAACCAAGTTCAGTGGCCCGGAGCAGACAGTTCAGACACCCTCTGCCTTGACATTGCTTTTAGTGGCTCCATCCCCTCCCAAGCCTCCCGTCAAAGAGAAGGTCCCATGGCTTCCCAGTTCCTTGCAAGCCAGGGTGGAGTGTCCGCACAGCTCAGATGTCAGCGGGAAGGCCGAGCCAGCACCACGTCTCATTTGGCCTTACTTCTTAATTAGGCACCCACAGTGCTACTCAGCTGCCCCTCTGCCCCTCCAGTTTCCAGGAGCGCGGCCGTGCTGCCGAGACAACGGATCAGCAGCACGGAGCACTGCCCCTGAGGTTTGCCAGAGGGACAAAGATGGCGTCCCTGGGAGCACTCGCCATTGCCAGGTCAGCCCAGGGCTTGAGAAGCATGGCAGACTGGCACAAAGGGTTGAAGCCCAGAGCGGTGCAGCCACCCTTGGAGGACCCCTCCCCCAGCTTAAGTCCCGATTTCCCCCCGCCCCCCATGAAGCAACAAAGCAGCAATGTCCCAAGCATCCAACCACACCCCACCAACCCTCTCTGCCCAGCTTCCCCTTCAAGGTTACTGACCTCAGAGTTGCCCTTCCTGGATGGTGAAGGTGTCACATGACAGCTCAGAGGTGGCCACGCACCAGGAGCTTGCAGCCCTGCCTCACCACAGAGGCAACCTTCGGTCAGTTGCCTCTTCTCTCAAGAGTGGCCGCCAGCAGAGGGAGAGGGACTGGCCAGGTGAGACCTGAGCTGGAAGCCTGGCTGTGTCACCAAACTGCTGTGTTTGTTTGGGCAAGTAGCCCCTTTCCTCTGGGCTTCAGGTGGCTCCCCTCCCAGGGAGGGGGTGGCTTCACTGAGCTATCCATTTCCTCTTTCCTTCCAGGCCTCTCAATAACCAGAAACTACAGTTCTGTGGCAGGAATAAAGCTTAGGGCACTAACAGTAAAGTTCCTCCCTTTCTGCTCTGCACAAACCAACAATAAAAATAGCAATAATTCTATTTAGTAACTGTTTTCTCTGTGCCAGCCAACACTCTAGGCGTGTTTCCTGACACAATCTCTTCGCATCTTCCCAGAAACGCTGACAGGTGCACATTCCTATTGCTCCCATTTTAAAGATGGAAAATAAATTCTCCCCAAAATTCCGTGTCTTGTCCATGGACACACAGCTGGAAACGGAGAGAAGTGAGATCTGAAATGGGGTGATTCATCTGCCGAACAAGGACATGTTAGAACTCCATTCTCTTCAGCTTCTGTCTGACCACCTCAGCTATTTCTTCCCCATAGAACATTTATAAAATTCTATTGCATCCTTGGGCGCAAAGAAAAAAGTTTTTAAATTTTAAATTAGAGATTTTATAGGTCACAATCTCTTACTATAATCCAAAATTTTCAAATAAAAAAATGGGGCTGAAAATATTCTTAACTACTGGGGAATTAATAAACACAGTTCTAGATAATCCATGGAACAAAAGAAATATTAAAATGAAAACTAGGGGAGCCTGGGTGGCTCAGTCAGTTAAGCATCCAACTCTTGGTTTCGGCTCAGGTCATGATCTCAGGGTCCTGGGATCAAGCTCTGCATTGGGCTCCAGGCTCAAGGAGGAGTCTCTGCTTAGGGTTCTCTCCCCTCTTCTCTCCCTCTGTTCCTCTCTCATGCTCTCTCTAATAAATAAATAAATCTTTTTTAAAAAGGGGGGGGGATTAAAAACCATGTAGAAACAGATAAAAAGGAGAACATTTATTTCAAAACCTATGGGATCCCCCAAAAAAGCTCAACTCAGGGGAAATCAAGGCCTGAAATGCCTTCTTATTAAAGAAGAAAGACTAAAAATAAAGGAGCTGAATACACATCATAAGGAATTTTTTTAAAAAAATAAGTGAACAAAAAAAGTACAAAAAGGGAATTGATCAATAACTGAAATCAATGACATAGAACATAAGAGAAAAGAATACAAAATACACAGAACAGGTGCTTTGAAACCAGAGCTGGCAGGAGAGATCACTGGTGTCTCAGGGCAGAACGAGGGGGGGCTCTGCTGCATATGTGTCCCCCTCGTGCCCAGCCCCGTGGGTCAGGAGTAGGCTCCCAGGTGGGAGTGGCTTCCTTCCACCTGGCCAGCGCATGGCATCGTCTGGCGGTCTGACTGCCCACCCGAGACTCCTTGGAGTGGAGTCGGGAGCACTTCCTCCCAGAAATAAAGCTCCTCCGTCTGGGCTTATTAGGCAAACGAGTCAGTTTTGTGTTTTCAGCAATGAAAGCTGCTGCGGTTTTGTTTTCTCTCTGTTGCCAGGAGTCAAGAGGAAGTCTGTGGTTAGACATCTTCGGGTGGAGACGTACACAAACACAGCGGCTAGAAATGAGCTCCTCGCACTCAGCCCGCCCTGCCTGGTGGAAGGAGGCTAACGCAACTGAACACACGGAGCAGGGGGAGGTGGGGAGAGACACCGAGGAACGACCAGACCTGCAACACCCCTCACCCCTCCTCTAGTCCCCGGCCGGCCTCTGCTTCCCATTCTGACAGTGGGATCCTGTGGATCCATTTTCTCTTGCAAGGATGAGGCAACCCAGTCTGCCTTCTCTAGGTCCAGAGACTGAATATAAAAGATCCCCGTGAACTGAGTGCCAGTCTCAGGAGATCTCTGAATCTCCTGGCAGGTGCTGCCAGCTGCCGGCACTGTGGGTCCCAGCCTCCCCCTCTTCTGCAACACAACCCTGGACTTGTTCCTATAAGCAGTTCAGGGCTATCTTCACTCTCGCTATACCTCATTCCCCACGTATAGAAACTGGAAGTGCCTTGGGAACCATGGAGCGTGTGAACTGAGCTTGGCCCCACCGGCTAGCACCAGGAATTGACGCATTCTGTTATTTGAAAATCCAACACTTCCAATCAAAAGATCTAGGTTCAGGTCTTGGATTTCCCCCCTAACTTGCTATGAGCTCCTGGGTGGGACAAGTCTCCAAAAATCTCCCTGCCAACATCGGAATGGCAGCCCTTCTCCTCCAGAGGCTGTAATCATAAATTCAGAGATCTATGATAATATATGGTATATGACAATCAGCCTAGAGATTGTAATCTCTAAGCACTCAGGATGTCAAGGAGAACACTTTGTGCATGATAAAACACTGATGTCCTTATTATGGGGCTGTTATCATGATAACTTCGGTCTGTCTCGAGGCTGTGACTCGTCCCTCAGCTCGGTCCTCCTTGTGGTTGACACGTAAATGACAGATATGTTTCACATGCCTTCATGACCACCGATCACCATTTGTCAACCTCATGGGAGCTGAGAATGTTGATTTCATGAGCAGGCATGAAAGGATATTGTTAGTGTTACCGTATTTACCTGCTCATTAAGGAAGGCTATTTTATTTCCTAAGTCCTTCACTTTCTTAGTGACGAAAATTTATCCATTCAGCCACTTTCTTGAAAAAAAGAAAAAAGAAAAAAGAAAAAGAAATGGACTCAGGGCTGGAGACCCCCAGGGTTGAACGGGACTTAAAAATCATCTGGTTCATCCTGCCCTCTCATCTTCATGCCCGTCCCCTCGAAATCTGTGTTGGGCATCTAACCTCAAATTGCTTCCCTTAGAGACAAGGAGTTGGCTGCCGGGGCTGTCCATTTCTCCTGTGAACACTGTCTGTTATAATACTCTTCCTCCAACAGCCTTGGCAGTTGCTAGGCTGTGTTCTTGGCAAGCCCCTAATGCTGTGCACACTTGACTGTGTAGGACGGCAACTGGCAGAGTCAGTGGGGGATGAAGAAGCCCACGGGAGGTGTGACCAAACCGGAAGTGCCATCTGAGCAGCATGAGGAGGGGGAGGGAAGGGGCCCATCAGCCACCCTTGGTGGCTCCAGAGGCAGCTTTTTCCTTCCTGCCATTAAAGAACTCAAGAATAGCGATTACTCTATTCATTCTGATGCTCTGAGCATTTGCTGGGACAGGCCGGGCAATGTGACAGGGACAACATTGAAATCTTGGGGGCTTCATATAATGGAAGCAGATTTCTTGCTGGTATAAGGTGCAGTGGAGGTTGGGAGCCCCACTTTCCACGCTGTTTGGAACACAGGACCTCCAAAGTCACTATGGCAGAGAGGGAAAGAGGAGGTATATCAACTCTTTTTTTTTCTTTTTTTGAGATTTTTAAAATTTATTTGACAGAGAGACACACAGTGAGAGAGGGAACACAAACAGGGGGAGTAGGAGAGGGAAAAGCAGGCTTCCCACTGAGCAGGGAGCGTGATGCGGGGCTCAATCCCAGGACCCTGGGATCATGACCTGAACCAAAGGCAGATGCTTAACAACTGAGCAGCCCAGGCTCCCTGGTACATGAACTCTTAATTGCCTCACTCACAGCCTCTATTGGTCAGCACAAGCCACGGGCCCCAGCCTGGCTGCAGGAGAGGCAGGGAAGTATAGGGGATGTGTGGCATGGATGTGTGGCAGATGCTGTCTCTCCGGCCTGCCTCCCCCCAGTCCATCTCGGGGTACACCAATGAGAAAAGAGTGTTAACCCTGTGAAGAAGAGGTGCCCAGGGCAATGGAAATGAACCACACAGGTGAGGGGGACCTTTTGGGGCAGGGCCTCTGCCTGCTGCTGGTTACCCGTCATCCCTCCCATTGCCATGTTTGCCACATACACCCCCTCCAAAACCGTGGTCCTGGTCTACTCTGCTTCTCCTCGGCCAGCTCCCGTCAGAGCTCCATCTTGGCCATCCCAGGTTCTGGGGAAGATAGGAAGGGACAGACAAAGCTGGAGAGACCCGAGAAACGGGGGAGCAACCTGGCTGGCTGGCTCCATCCCTGAGTCCCCCACTTTGTAGAGAGGCATTTGGGTTAGCGGTGAAGTGGAAAGAGAACTGAAAAAGAAAGAGGGGGAAGAGCAGGAGGGACAAGAAGTGTGTCATGAAGACGCAGGAAGTCGAAAGCGATGGCATGTCCAATGGACTGGAAGCTGGGGGGCTTCAGGGTGCCTTGGGTGAGTGAAAGTTTCTAAAGAAGATTTGAAGCACAAGATAAGGAGATAGAGAAGAAGCGGGACCTCATCCTTTATCATCTCTTTGAGAGATGTGCAGGAAACCTGAAAACCCTCTTTCTTTTGCTTGCCGCATTGTGCGGCTTTGAATGTGACTTTGTGTAGAAACTGGGTCACAAGGAATCCCCACATTTATGCGGGTTACGTGAATAAAAAACCAAAGTGGCCAGAGTGGTGTATTCCAAAGGCAGATGAGGCAAATGCATAAAAGTCAAGACGGAGCTACAATTGTTCAGAAATATACGAATATGCTTCAGTGATGCCAGGGGACGGGGAGAGTGTAGAACCCCAGCTAGGAGCCACTCCCACCCCTGTCGCACCCCTGCCGCTGTGTCGGAGAGCCTGGTGGGTTGCGAGCACCCCTTTCCCTGACAAAGTGTCCCTGAGCCCCAACTCCTGGAGGCAAACTCCAGGACTTGGGAGTGTCCCCTCTCTCCAAGTTGTACCTCCACTTGTGGAGGCTACAGTGACATTAGCTTTGCTGGTTGCCACCTCCCCCTGTTGACTCATAGGAGACTTCCTGTCAACTAAAAACCCAGCATCTTTCACTTGTGCTGTTGACCCAGGTATCGCACATCCTGTGTGTGTCTGGTGGGTATCCAAACCCCAGTGCAAGCAAAGGTCTCTACTGTCCTTCATCTTGGTGTGCATTCATTTGGACCCAAGGTTCGTCTCCGCCCTGCTGAAGTCCTTTTCAAATCCTGGCCCTCACCTTCTGGCAGGAAACGTCCATCCTTCCCACTTTCCCACATGCCCCTCCACGACAAGGCAGTTCAAGGCCATGGGTCAATCAGTGCCTCAGGCTTTGGAGTCAGACCTATGTGGGTTCTGAATCTTATAACATCAATGGCTCTGGGAACCTGGACAGGCCCCCTCACTCTCTCCCAGTCTGTGAAAGAGGTAATGAATACAGCCTGTCTTCCAGGGATACCGTGAGTCATAATTCTATTCTAGTTATTGGTGACTGTTGAACAGGTTGTGGCCAAAGACAGGGTCTATTGACCTACCCCATCTAGGCTGCTCAGCTAGGCTCACGTAGCCAGAGTCAACCATTGTACTTACAACACGGCTATGTTGTGGGGAAGAATGCCAAGGCTGCATGAATTTTCAAAAGAAAACTGAAGATTTTCTGAGACATTTCCTATCTACCTCTAGCATAGGATCCTCAAACCTGCAAGTCCAAATTCACTCTCTACCCTTCGAAAGCTGCCCTGCTAGAGAAGAGGCACAAGGGGCTATTTGGATTCACAGGAACCACATGCTGCTTCCTAGCTCCATCCACTCTCCAAGGAAGAGGTCCAGCTGCCTCGGCCTTCAAGGGCTGCCTCTTCCCTTGGGACGCATGGCCACCCCACACCACCCTCTCCCCAGCTCCAGGAGCTCTCCCCGTGCTCAGCAAGAACCACCCCAGCAGCCAGCCTGCTCTCTGCCACAATCGAGGGTCTAAATTGTGGCTGCTCTGACCTTGACCTTCCACCCCACTCCTGAGCTGGCAAGGCAAGAAGAAAAGCACAGGACTTGGAGAAAGATACACCTAAATTCAAATTCCACTCTCTTTCGCCAACTACCAGTCTCAGGCAATCTCCCACGCCTCTCTGATCAGATCAGCAGAACTGCAAATTGGGACCATTAACGGGACCATCTTCACTGGTGATTGGCATAGTGATGGGGGCAGGGGGAGGGACTGGCTCCTCCTGTGTCCTCAACCACCCTCCTCCACCATGCCCCTCTCTGCCTCAGTTCCTCCAAGATGTCACATTCTCTTTACTTCTAATTTTTCGCCTGCAGGGCATAGTGTAATGAGAAATGAAAATAGCTGGCCACCAGGAGACCTGACTTGGAGTCCACCCAAAGCACAACGTGACCATCAGGTCGCTTAAGTGAATGGTGCCTCGGTTTCCATATCTTTATAATGAGAGGACTGAGTTAGAGATGGATTACGTCAACCTCCAGATCGCACGCCTGCTGCATGCCCATCACGTTGCCACTTGTTAACGCGAGCTCAGTAGCTCCAATGAGGCATTATAACAGTGCGGGCAAAGCACTCGGGAGCATGGGCTGTGGCGAAGGCTGCCCGACCTCATCCCCCTTCTCTCCCTTCGGCCACTTTGGGATCCAACACCCGTGCCTCAGTTTCCCCTCTGCAATTAGGGTGGTTATGAAGATTAAATCAGATCCTTCACACAGGGGCTTCACCCAGGACCCAGCACACAAGAAGACCGGCATGAGTGGTTCCCCCAGTAGACATGAGGGGGCATAAACCTGCTAATGTACCCAGGGCAGGACTGTGCAGTTCTAAGACAGAATGCTGTCTGTACGGGACCATGGAGGGCCCTCTAGGAGCATCTCTGGTACTGACTCAGGATCTGGTAGGCTGGCAGCCTGGTGCCTGGGAGGAAAGGATGTCCAGGGAGAGGTAGGGGTCTCTAAGGAGCTAAAGCTTCCTCCTACACATGGAAGACCACCAAGACCCCAGCAGGATGGGGATCCAGAGAGAACACACCCACACACACTCTGCAGGAACCATTGCCTCTGATCCGTCAGCTCCAAGGCTCTAGCCCAAAGCCCAGGGCTCCTGCAAACAAAACTGAATCAACAATTCCATCCACACACCTGCCTGGGTCCTGGCCTCTGCTGGGTGCTGCGATGGACACGTGGAAGAATTTTCTTCGATGCCATGTTCACTGAGCACTTGCTATGTGCCAGGCACTATGCAAAGCACTGGGACTTTACAGACAAATAAACCAGGGTCACCAGATTTGTGTATGAGACTGGCTCATGGCCCATTGTAGACTGAAAGACGAGTCCAAGAAACTCTTAGTAGTACAGGGGTCAAAAACTGAGTCTTAGAGCCCTAAAGTGTCATCATCATGGGGGCAGGGTAGGAAACAGCCTTTCCAGGCAGGAACAGCTTCTGTTCTGCATAGAGGTAAGAGATACCCTGGCCTACCTGGAGTGGGGTGGTGTGGAGGGCAGTGATGAGAAACAAGGCTAGGGACATAAGCTAAAAGTTTTGACCTTATCTCATGTCAACTGACAGACACTGAAAGGTGCTAATAAGGAGCACATGGAAAGAGAGTTTCGAATCAGATAGCCGGGAAGACTTCCAGGAGGAGGTGGCTTTTGAGCAGGTCCTTAAGCAATGGCCAGAACTTTGGAAAGTAGAGATGGCAATGAGTAAGGCAGTGAGTAAAGCAGGGCATGGAACAGTAGGCATGGGGCCATCTGGAGAACAGCCAGGCCAGCAAGAGATAGTGGGGAGATGTCACAAGAGATTAAGTGAGGCTGCATGGAGGAGCCCAGAAGGTCAGGGAAGGGAGAGAGCACTTGGGGTTGGTAAGTGTCAGAGGAAGCCTTATAAAGAAAATAGATCAGTCAGTGACTCAATCATCCCATGAGTTAGCCTTGAGTTGAACCATCAAGTTTAACAGGTTTGTGTGACCATGGGTGCCACATCCAGGTGGGCGGCCTCTGCCCACCCCCACCCCATGTCCCCTGCTTCCGCCTTTTCACCACGCCTTCACCAAACCTACCCATCTGGATCCCACCTCTTTGGAACCCCACAAGGAGCTTCGGAGTTTATCTTCTGAGCTAATCGAAATCCTTGATTGCATCTAACCTAAGCCCTTAATGTTCTATTTGAGAACACTGAAGCCCAGAGAGAAGGAGTGACTTATCCAAGGTCACACAGTGACACTTTCTAGCGTCAGAGCCAGAACTAGTACCAGGAATCCCAAGGGCCCTTCCTCTTACACATCAGCCATCGGGGGGGCTCAAGGGCTTCTCTAATCCAAAGATGTGTCTTTGATCCCAGAAACTTCTTTCTCAGAAGTGAATTTCCTCATTAGGCCCCAAAGGAATGACTCTAGGACAGCGATGCCTCAAGCAACAGGACCAGTTCTGGAGAAATACCAGGACTGTGCAGTCCCACAGAAAGACCAGGTGAGTAACCAGCCTCCTTCCCCAGATTCAAAGCTGGCCTGAGCACTAAGTACAGAGCGAGGAGGTACGAAGAGCTAAGAATTTCACCTGCTCTGTTTCAGTTTCCATAGAAACCTCATGGAAAAGCAGTATGAACCCCATCCCGCAGAAACGCAGCCTCAAAGGGCCATGAGGTGGCCCAAAGCACGATGGTGACAGCATCAGGATCTGCCCTCCAGCCACTCCCACCTTGCAAAAGGACACCATCCTAGCTGGCTCGCCCATCACGGACTCTCCCTTCAGGGCCTGGCCGGTCTCCCAGGGAACATCCGTCCTTCGCCGGGTCAGTAACAGCCCATCAGAAAGCCCCTGTTTAATAAACCATGTGTGCTAAATTATTGAAGGCATAGGAAAGTGCCATGAAGATTCAGGTCAACGGGAGTAGGGAGGAGGTGGACGGTAAAGGAATATTAATTGAATGTCCATGAACTAGACAACCTCTTGGGTTTTTTTTATAGCAACTTTACACTAAGCCATGTCCTTTCGTTTTACTGATGAAGAAAACTGAGGCTCAGGGGGGTTTATAGACTGCCAGGGACAAACAGCCAGAGTGGGGTCCCACTGGGGCCAGGCTGACTCGTTGGCCCTGTGTTGTCCCCATGACGGGCTGGTCCAGGAGGAACTGAGGGGATGGAGGGAAGGGGAGGGCCGGGGAGAAGCCAGAGGTGGGGGTGGGGGACTGGTGGGGGTGATGCTTAGCAGTGCCTCAGTTTCCCTCATGAGCTTCACTTTCTCCTGAAAATTGTTACCAACCCTACTGTGGCAAGAAGCGGATCCTCAGGGGCAGGGAAGCAGGCAGCAGAGGAGAAAGTGAGCGACTGACCTCTCTTCTCCCTGTATCCATTTCAGGCTTTAGGGCTTTAACGTATAAATGAGGAGGGATACAATTCAGTCCATAACACTAACCAGGGAAGGAATTTAAAAACAACATCTTGGGGCGCCTGGGTGGCTCAGTGGGTTAAGCTGCTGCCTTCGGCTCAGGTCATGGTCTTGGGGTCCTGGGATCAAGTCCCGTATCGGGCTCGCTGCTCAGCAGGGAGCCTGCTTCCTCCTCTCTCTCTGCCTGCCTCTCTGCCTGCTTGTGATCTCTGTCTGTCAAATAAATAAATAAAATCTTTAAAAATAAATAAAAAATAACAACGACATCTTAGGAGGCCTCCCACCTTTTGCATTCCTCTCCAGCAAACCTCGCAAAGGCCGCACCTTCTCGCTCCACCTGAACACCCTTAAAGAGTAGTTTTGCTCTCTGAAACCTTCCTGCAGAAGCCAGCCCTGGGAGGCATTGGAGAGGCACAGGCCACCTCCTGTCTGCAGGGGAGAACACTGTCTGGGAGGCCCCACGTTCTCAGGTCCTCCCCCCTGCTGGGGGAGCCTCCCCTACTCCTGCTTTACCTACCCACAGGGAAAAGTAGGTTCGCAGAGTCAAAAGTACATCAAGGCAAACCAATGAAGACCGTCGGCTTCATGACAAGCAGCTAAGACCCTTCTGACAAATGAGTTAACCTCTGAATTTCCCTTTCTCCGAATGGGCATTATCGTGATAACATGACGTGCTCCCTGGGATTTCCAGAATCCCCGGGAGAGATTGCATCCCCTACCCCTTCCTGTACCAGCGGCCTTTGCCTGTGACTTTGCAATTCTTCTCACAAAGAAATAGACTGTCTCATAAAGACTTGGAGTCTATCCCCCTCTTTGATTCAGAGTTAGGCCGTGTCACCTTCTGGCTGATGGGATGTCAGCAAATGTAAGGCACGCAGAGGCTTGGGGGAAAACTTGAGGGACTAGTGTCATTGCTTTCACATACCCGCCCCCGCCCCGCCGCGTTGCCATGAGAATATGCCTGAGCTAACTTGGTAGAGCATGAGAAACCCATGGAGTGGAGTCAAGTTGTCCCAGTCTTCCCAGAGGAAGCCAGCCAAGATCAACCAACAGCCATCTTATCCCTACACCTTTACAGAGCTCAGTAGAGGCCAGAGGGTGCTCCCGGCTGACTCTGTAAATTAAGGAGCTAAATTGTTTTCAGCTTCTTGTTTTAAGCCCCTGAGTTGGGGCTGGCTTGCTACTCACTCCCAGCAATCGCTAGCAGACACCATCACGGGGTAGCATGTGACCGGTGCCCAGGGCGTGTTTACTCCCCGCATTGTCCCACTTGCCCCCATCCCTTCTGACGCACACCCAGTTCTCCCGGAGCTAGCCAGAAGCCGTCCAGCGTGAATCTCATTGTTCCTCCCACCTCAGATTGATTACAGACGCTGACTGCTCAATTTTGATTAAATACTAAATCATAAGCTGCTTACAAAATGCCTGCAAAAAGCTGACATTTATGAAGTCCAATAAACTACTTGTAAGAACAGGAGTGCTAGATTGGGAGAAAAAAAAAAATAAAATCTTCATCCAAACAAACATCGGTTGACAGCAGACAGATGGTCAGAATCCCTTACTTGTAAACTAGAAAAATTAAGATTTGGCAAGGGTTGTCTGAAAATAACTAGCAAACATCAAAGTTTCCCCTTTCTATGCTGGTGTTTTTCTGGGCCCGACTTCAATATTTGCACAGGCTACTGCACGGAAAAGGTGTTGCAGGCCTCCGCGTCGCTGGCAAGGGAAGGCTAAGACATACCAGCAACGATTTATGGGAAGCAAGGTTGCCAACATCCCAAAGAGTGAACGCTTAACAGCCAGCAACTGCACATTCCCATAAACCCCCAGAACTCAACACCGGGCCTTCCCTTAATCTGCTGAGGTGGGAGGGAAAGGAAAGGCAGAATTTTCTAACTCGATTTTCCACTCGGATCGGCTTTCACAGGGGTGACTGTGAGTTAATCCTATGGGGCCTTTGGTGATCTTAATAGAAATGGAATCCAGTCTTAAAACCACAGGCAGGGCTCTCCTCACCTTTGTGAAATCAAGGAATGCGGGTGCTAAAAGTGGGCTTTGGCTCAGGCCCAAACAAGCCCCATAGGTCCAGAAGAAGTGCGGGCTTTGGCTGCCCTGGTTCTCATTGTTTTCCTAGCCTCTCCACGACCTCCAAAGGGCTCAGAGGGTGAGCGTGTGTGCCGATGAGAGGGACTCATGTGCTCCTTGTGCACGGGGATCAGCATAGTTCCAAAGATGGCCCGTGTGCCACCCTTTGATGGCTCTGCCCCTGCTGCGTCAGGTACGTGGCTGGCACACAAGCAGGTGACCTCACACGTGGCAGAATCCGGGGCCCCTGCTAGGAGAGCAGCATCTCGTGGTGGAAAGATTGTAGACACCGGAAAACTGGGAAACCAGGAAACCCGGCACCCAACCATCGCTGCCTCCTTCTGGCTTCATGTGCCAGACCTTCAGACATGCTGAGCCTTGGGCTCCCCACCCTCCAACAAGGGGAAACCACGCGTACTTTGCTGGGTTACTGAAGGATGATATGGACAAGACGCAAAAGAGAGAAACTCAGAAGCTCATCATGGCGATGTATGGTGAGTGCCATGACGAAACTATGCCCGGGAGCATCACAGGAGCATACAGAACACCTGGTCTACTAGGATATGATTCCTGTGCTGTCTTTAAGGTTGTGTAAGAGTTAACCAGCAGAAAAGGATAGGAAAGAACATTCCAGAAAAAGACCAGGTGAGCAAATTATTGCCTATCAGCTTCTGTTTGAACTCTCCAGTGGTGGGGGTTTGATGGGTATTCTATTTGAACCCTTCAGGAACTCATAGCCTACCGAAGAACCCATTCCACCTAAGAAAGCTCAGGCCCTTGGAAAATCCTTTCTCACAGAGGGTTTCTCTATGGCTTCCACTTACTGGCCTTATTCCCAACAGGGTGTATACTGAAGGTGGCTCCTGGGTCTTCACCTCTCTGGGTAATAGAGTCCAGCCCTATTAGGTGTTGCTTGTGCATCAGGGAGTGAAGTCACCTGGAGAATAGTGACCCTGGAATGGAGCCGAACATCAGGGTAGTGGGCCCAGCTCAGGGTGGAGGATCTAGGGCTCAGCTCAGGTTCCACGGGCCCAAAAGAACCACAGTCTGAAGCCCCAAATAGCAAACAAAGGGCATGGCTTCTTAAGGTCGTTGGCAAAGAGGAAGGGAGGCCATAAGGGAAGGCAGCTCACCCTGAACTTTCAGGCCCAGCTCCCAGCTGGGCCCTGAGGATATCCCAGGGCAGTCTCCACTCGGAGAGCCGTGGGTGGGCCAGCCGTGGGTAGATGCATGAGGAGGCCCGCCTGGCCCCGTAGAGGGCTCTCCAAGTGCTGTCCTGGAGATAGAGAATGCAAACTTGGAGATGGAGGACTTAAGGGGTCCTCGCAACGATGCCCAGCCCTAAACTGTGCCCCCATCCGCCTGCCGTAGACTGGACTCCACCAGGAGTTGTCCCTGCATGCAATATGGGAATAGATCTCTCCAGCAGAGCCAACGAGGTACTTCAGGCACCTCCTCAGACAGTGGAAATGCCTCCCTCAGAGGGCTTACCTCCTATGACAAGGAGACGAGTTAATCAAAATAAAAGCACTCAGGGCACCTGGGTGGCTCAGTTGGTTGAGTGGCTGCCTTTGGCTCAGGTCATGATCCTGGACTTCCAGGATCGAGTCCCGCATCGGGCTCTCAGCTCCTTGGGGAGTCTGCTTCTCCCTCTGACCTTCTCCTCTCTCATGTTCTCTCTCACTCATTCTCTCTCAAATAAATAAATACAATTTAAAATAAAAAATAATAATAAAAAAAAAGCACTCAGAGCGGCACCTGGCACGTAGCATTATATTAACAACATCATCATCATCATCATCATTAATATTATTATTAGCCCAAGTACTCAGTTAGTGAGTATAGCAATAAAATAAAATAAAATCTCCATTTTGGTTGGTGCCACAGTTTGCTTCTGTACCTGGTACCTGGAAAACACAGTGAAAGCTAGAACTCTGTAGAAAAGCAAGGTCTATCCTCACCTCCCAGGATGCTTGCCTCACTGCCAACTTGACTTTCGCAGCCAGCAACTGCCTCTTCCTCACCTCCCCTGAGAGTTGCTCATAGTCACCACAAGCAGAGAGACGAGGGAGCAAAGCTGGACGCTGGTGACTTCCCCTCAAATCCCAGCTCCACTCTCCAGGCACTGTCCTTCCCGGGCCAAGCGACCACCGGTGGACACCGCCACGATATTTAAACACTTCCCTACCGCGATTCACCTTCCAAATCCCCCAGTAACGTTCCCTAATTAATCACCCTGTGTACTGCATTCTAAATTAATTAAATTAAAAGTCATTAAATCCAGGAAATTGAAATTAGTCTAATTAGATTAGAGGCAGATCCAGTGACTGTGGTGAGGGGTGTCATGTAAATTGGCCAATTTCAGGGTAGAAGAGATAAACTCTGATTACAGACACGCTGTGAAGAGGGAGAGGCAACCCTTCCAGAGAAGGCTCGGAGGTCAGAGCAACACTGTTAGCCAGGAGAGTCACCGCCACAGCTGAAGCGCTCCCCTGCGCCCAGCCTGCCTAGGGAGTCCCCACAAAATCCCTCTGAGCCCCGTGCTGGCATCTTCCCTGCCTCAGAGATGGGACAGCAGAGGCTGTGTGTGTGGAGGACCGTGGTAGAGGCCCACATGGTTTGACCCCAGAGCCCTGCTCGCCCTCTCGCGCAAGCCTCCCGGGTCAGCGTGCAGAAATGGCTCTGGGGGCTGGACAAAGGACATCATTGGACGGTGTCCCCATGCCCACGAGCCAGCTCGGTCTGGTACAGTCGAGTGCGACACCCCCTCTCAGACTTTTATCCTCTCATAATGCGTACGGCGGGTAACGTTCACGCGTCCACTACGCGCAAGGGGGTCTGGGCCAAATCACGGCTGTCAAGAGCTGTGAGGCGTCCAAGATTTCCCCTCCTCCCAAGCTAACAAGCTACCTCCCCAGACTCTGAAGATTCCTGGGTCAGAGACAAAAGACTTCATTCCTCACAGAAACAGCAAGAGCCAGAATAGGAGCATTTTCTGGCCTCGTTCCCCAAACCCCAGACCCCACAAGCAACATGGAAAGGGCCAGATGGCGCTGCACACACGACGGGTTGCATTGCCGGAGAGAAACCCCAAGCTTAGGGAAAGGGAATCTCAGATAGGGAACAGCGAGATGGCCCGCCCCGCACTCCGGAGGGGGACGCTCTCCTGCAGCGCTGTTTGCTAGACAACATTCTTAAAAAGATAGCCCAGAAAAAAGGCAGGCAAGGGCCTCTGCTCACAAAACAGGCAGAAATACCAAAGGCCGGCAGAGAATTTTCCCCCAACCACCTCCACCCCTTGTTTTTAGTCTCAGTTTCTGGCAAATTCTCCCTTGAGCGCAGCACTCCACCAGCCGCACTGATTAACGAGACCGAGAATAGAACCAGTTCCGTCCTGTTTATGTCAAGCAGCCTTGAGCTAAGGCAACTACCAACAGGACTCCAGGCAGAAAGAGGAGACTGGCCTGCAGGATTGACCTCAGCCATGCCCTCCCTAGAGTCCTAGACCCAGCCACCTGAACAGAGGTCATAATAATCAGGTTCTACCTGAGAAAGCCAGGGGTATTCTGCCTTATGGCTCTGTACTGACCCTTCCACTTGGCCCAAGGCGATGATCCAAGTAGACAGAATGTATTAGGAACTGCACACACTCCACTGCACCTGCCAGGAGAAAGCATAGGGCAATTCCATGATTTAAAACAACCCGGGCAGTGAGCTGAGATTGACAGGAGTGCCCCCCAGAGCCCAGGGCCAGGGGAAGTCAACTCAAGCTGGGGACAAATCTCGTGCCTCCTTTCCTAAGTGGAGGCTAACTTGGTAGGGATAACTAGACATAGGTACATGCAAGTAACAAGTCAGTTTCTATCAGGGAAGCCCCTCCAAGTAGCTTCAGTCATCTGGGGGTTCAGGGATATACCCTTGGTGTCTACTTAGACACTTGAAGGTCTCCTAGAATAATGATCCTAAGGTTTGGTCACTGTGTTTTCGGAATGGACACACATTAGTATCTGGCTTCTCTACATGAGAAATACAGTCCCCGGGGGGGGTGCATACAGAGCCCACAGAAAGAGAGTAATCTTTACAACTGTAAAGAAAGTGGGGTCCTCATCAGTCAGGGGACACCAGCTGACAGTATTCCCAATGGCACCTCAATGGGGGTTCAGCCATGGGGTCCCCCATTCAGCTGCAATCAGTCTAGTCTAGTCCTTGATTTAGGAGATACTGCCTGAGGGCAGACGGTCACAGCTTGTTCTGTCGGCCCATTCCCCTAGCTGGGTGATGTTCACAGGCCCTTGGAAGGACTGAGCAACAGCGGGGGAGAATGGGGCGGGGCAGAGAGCAGAGGGGCTGACAGTGTGGGAGATGCCGGAGCTGGGGCCACCCCTGCCTTCCCTATAGACTTCGCAGGAAGACGAAGGGGAAGGGGGACCAAATTATGGTCAGAACTCCCTGATGGGGAACAGCAGATCCAACAGACCATTAAATTTAAGGCGCTTCAAGAATTTGGGAGAATTGCCCCGGCGCATTTTCTTTTGCGATGTTCCAGGAGTTGGTTCAGAAAGATGAATCCCATGAATGCCTCTTGCTCCCTAGTAGCTCACCTCTGAGGACAGACCTAAGGTACTTCCTCCCCAGCGGCTGGGTTGCTGCCCTTCTGCTGCCATTCCAGGGGGTAGAACGTCACCCTTTTCCCAAAAATCTCCGACTCATACTCCGTGCAGAAGGTTCGTGAGTAAGAGTGGCGAAAGCATTTTCATAAAACATATAGAGACCCGTTACATCCCCCACTCTGGCCCATGTAGGAGGACTCGCTGAGCCATGTTCTCATCCAGGTGGTCGTTACCCTAAGACTCCGAGAGCATGACAACCCAACAAGGGAATCCAGGTGACCGAGCCAAAGTTCAGTTTTGAACCCATAGATCTCCCTTGGGCCTCCCTGGGGTTGCTGTTGGGAAAGAAAACCACATCCTGCCCAGGAATGGTCCAGAAGGAATCCCGAAGCTTCCGAAATAGATCCGAATAACCTCCCAGCCTCATCCTTGCTCAGGAAGCAGCCAAGGAGAGAGGCTTCCTTTCTGGGTCAGCGGTATTCCATGACCAAACTGCCTGACTAAAGTAGGCGGACCAGGGCCGGCCCAGTCAGCAAAGAGAGGAGCAGGGGGGAGGGTGGGGAGAAGACGAAAGGAGAGACCCAGCTCAGGCATAGCCACACTCAACGGCATCTCCCGTATTCCCATTGAAAACACTGACATTCGGGTTACTTTCCAGTTTCCCCACAACAGAGGGAGGAACTCACTTTATGGGCTCAAAGGTCCATCCTAATCATTCCAACAGCACAGAGGGAACATTCGTCCTCAAGCAGAAAGCCTCTCCCTTTATCAAGACAGAAACCACTGGCTATTGGGAGAGGACGGTTTTCCCATCTTCTACGCATCCCTAGGTCCAGCCCCTCCCCAGTCCTCACGGGCGGCTGGCATCCCACCAGCTCATTAGAAACAGCTCTACCCAGGGCCCCCAAAGGCACAGGAGAGCTTCCCGGGTGGCTGCTTAAACGGGATGCAAAGGTACATTCTAGACTTTCCAGAGCTGGGTATACACAGCGTATCCTTCAAGGGAGGCTCCATGATATTAATTTTTACAGCTGAGTTGATAAGGATGAAGCAACAGGCGGGGAACAATGAGGCTGCCTTCCCCGGGCAATCCCCTCACGGCTGATGTTGCAAAACCAGAGCTGTGTAATAAGGCAGCTCGGTGTGGGCATGAAGGTTTGCTGCCCGGTGGGCCCTTCCGAAGCGAAGGGGCCATAGCCCACCTGCCTCGTGCCCCCCCCCCCCCCCCCCCCCCCCCCCCCCGCAGATGCCTCGCGTGGTGCAGGCTCTCTGGCGATTAGAACAAGGGGCCTTGGTAAGTCATGAAAACCCGCGTGGGCGCCTGGCTTTGAAGACGCCAGTGGGACACGACTGCGAGCAGGTTGAAGCAGGCAGGGGCAGTATGCCTCATCTCTATTAGCTCCCAGCCAACAATTAGCCTGACCTTTTCCTCGGAAATCATACCAACTGCAACTCTTCCTCTGCTGCTTTGCCTAATTTGTTTCGCTGCTGGGGGGGGGGGGGGGGGGGACAAGTCCTGGAGAAGAATTAAAGCAGTTGGTTTCTTGCGCCCATCAAAGGCAGGATGGGATGCTGCGTGGTGATTTTCAAGGCAATTCAGAATTAACTTCCAATTACCCAGAGCGGACTCCCTCCCTGCCTCTCGCTCGCTCTCAGGCACACTCGTTCGCTCGCTCTCTGCCTTCAGCCTGACTTTGTTCACAAAGCGGAACTGTTCCCAGCCTCCCTGTGCTGGGCTTTCAAGCCAGCCCATGTGTTTCCACTTGGCCTGTTTTGGCCTCCAAAGGAGCCGATGAGGAGGCACAGAAACCGAGCGCTTGTCCAAGGTGCCAATGTGCTCCCCGGCCAAAAGACAGGGTCTGGCGTGTGATGGCTGGAGATTGTAAGGCATCGGCCAGGTAGGGTGGCCTCCGGGGCCTGCCAGGACTCAGCATGTCATCCCTGAGTGCGCCCCCCCCAGGGAAGAAAGTGGTGAGGAAGGGAGGAAGGGCTGGCAGACCGTGCTAGAGTCGGCAGGGACGGGCATCCTTTAGGGGAAGCTTGCATGGACCGCCCCCCGCCACTTCTGCTAGAGCTGCTTCTACAAGATGTTCTCTCTCACCGCCCCTGCCCTGCGGAGCTCAGCTGCTCCCCTTCCCTGAGCATTCAGACCCACTTCCCCCGCCCCTGCCCCTCGATCCCAGGCGCGTGCAGCGAACTGTCTACTTGTTGGGAGCTCTGGGGGTATGAGAACCCCACCTATAGCCAGACAGCGAGCCGGCTCTGAGGGAGACACGCCCCTCTTCCCCTGTCCTGTCTCCTCTCCTAAAAGTCAGCTTCATGACCAAAGGGACCATACAGCCCTCGGGTGGCCCCCAGCACGTAGCCCAAGCCCTCAGTATCTTAGTCACAGAACCACATAAGTACTTGTAAATTGGATGATGGTTTCCTTCGAACGTGGTAAGCGCTTGTTTTTCCCCTTTAATGACTGAAGGAAATACACATGTTAAGAACATTCCCAGCCTCATCTCTGTTCCTACTTGCCCCAAGGCTGTAGACAGAGTCACCGAATTTCCCCTCCACGTCAGATCCAAACGGCTGGACAGTTTCCCGTGCGATTAAAAATTCAGCCTTGAAGGGGCTTCTCTTTTCCTCCTACTAACTGCCTCGCTTGGAGAAGCTGGGCCAAGCTATGAGCTTCTGAGTTCCTCCTGCCTGGTGGTGAGTTTGGCTTTGCCATAACCAGACCAGCAAGGTCCCAGACAACTTTGGGATCCTGAAGAAGGCCCCGTAAGAACTGTCTTCAAAAGGACACACCCCACTACATGGTGAGGTTGTACAAAGGGAGCTTTGATCAGTTGCAAAGAGCCCCCAGGCTGTAAGAGATGGGTGTGTGTGTGTGGGGGGGGGGTGTTGCTGGCCCTTTCAACCAGGCCAGACTGATGTCTCCACTAAGAATTTAACTAGGCCAGTCAGGGAAGGCCCAAGGAGGTGACCTTGGAGCTGAGGCTTGAGTATAAAACCAAGCCTTGGCAGGTTCGGGGAAGGTCATTCCAGGCAGAGGGAACAGCTACCCTAAAAGCTCTGGGGCAAGACGAAGCTTGGTATGTGCAAGGAATCCAGCGGAAGCCACTGTGGCTAGAAGATGGTGGGCTAGGGAAAAACAGGGGTTGGGAAGGGGGCACAGAGTCTGTGTGGGTCCCGCATCTCGTGATAGGAAGTACAGGCTTTAAGTTTGACAAGAAGCAGTTAAAGTGCTTTACACAGAAGGGTGATATTTGGAGGTCATTCTGGCTATGGTAGGAAGAATGGGTGTCAGGGAACCTGGTGGGGGGTGGGGAGATGCCTGTGAGGAAGCTCTTTCAGTTGACAGGGGAAGGCTTGATGGCTCGGCCCAGAGAGATAAGGATGAGGAAAGTGGGCAGATTCTGGAGAAATGTTCAAAATATAGCCATTACATTCTAGGACATCCTGGGGTATGGGGAGGAGGAAAAGGAAAGGACCAAGGGTGACTCCCACGTTGAGCAGTGGGGCTGGACAGCAGGGCTCCTTACCTGGATTGGAACTACCCAGGGAGGTCTCTAGACAAGGCTTCTAGCTTGCTGTAGCCACTGCCACCTCCTCACTATTGTGATGGCTACTGGGGTGCTCTGCCCAGATCCCCTCTTCAGAGCCAACACACCAGTCCTCACAGCTCATCCCTCATCAGAACCCGTCTTGGACCACAAGTGACCGGGAGGCCAATGACCAGCTGAGGCGTGGACACAAAGCCCAGCCTTCTTACCTCAGCTGGAGACCACGGTGAAGGGCCATCCCACTCCAGAGCTCCCTGTAGGATGGGCTGGAGCCTTGTTCATAGCTCTCTCGTGGGTGTGCTTCCCCCTCTCCCCACCCCCGGCCGGGCTGGCCTCCTCACCTCTTGATTTGTGCACACTTGATGCCCAGCTTCTCACGCAGCCCTCTCAGAGCCAGAAAAATCTCATCTAAGTCAACTAGTATTATCATCATTATTATTATTATCACAAGATCATGTCACGGGTCCCATCCAATCTGAAACCTTTCTTATGAGGAATTCTGAAATTGCCTCTCAGACTTCCCTGATGCCTACTAGCCGAAGATTCCCAGCCCACACATCTCAGTTCACCACCAACACCCCATCCCTAGGAAAGAACTTCCTGTCCTAGATTTGCAAAGACAATACTCCTATTTCCTCTGCCTTTGTCTGCGGAAGCAGATGCTGGTTCCTAGGCTGAGAAGGGGCAGGTACCCTGGGAGCTCTGTGCATGATACACAGGGGATCAACAGGAGCCCCTTGATAACCCAGGCTCACCCCCAACCCCCGCAAAGGGTGGAGAATATGAGGACAAGAGCACAAGGGCCCCCTTCCCTGTTCCACAGTCGTATACTGTGTTTGCAAAAAAACGTGTTTTCATCTGCACACGTGCGTGCATGTGTGATGCTCTCCTGCAACAGAACACACCCTGTGCTGTGGCCAGACAGACACTAGACCCCAGACACAATGGTGTAGGTCATAACCTGTGCAAGTAAGTGCACCCCATCGAGAAGGCGGTAAGGGGCTACAATCCAGCCCGCAATTTTCTGCCCAGCCGGACACCCTGGTGTGGTTCCCTTCTTCCTGGAGACATCGTTTTCTAATTCTGCTCCCCAAACCCTGCGCCCTGACACAGGGCCAGTTCTGCCCAGAGCAGGTGTTTTTCTCTAATTTGCATTGAGACCACGGTAAACGGAAGCAAGGCGTCCGGGTTATTATACACTTGCCTCTCAGCTCCAAGTGCATCCTTCTCTTCCCTACTTGGGTGATGCCGGGCAGGAACTCTGCAAATTGCACCGGCCCTTCGCTGTCCACTTCCTGATGGACCCACTGCACTGTCACCATCACAGGGGCGGGGGACTTGGTCTATCCCATGGACTTCCTCTTCCAGGTAGTACGGCCCCCCAAGCCACAGGTCATTCTGGTTTTCCTCTTTTCTGTCATAGCCTGAGAACGAGCCACAGCATGTGGCCCTCAGAGGCAGCAGCCCCCATCAGGCAGCACCCCCTCCTCTGGGTGTGAGCCTCCCAGCTCCGCAGCTTCTTCTCCCAGCTCTGGGTTCTCACCACCCCCATCTCCTTTGTTCCCCCCATCTCAGGGCACCAGCTGCCTTTTTGCAGTTACAATCTTTTATGTGTCCTCGGTGAGCACTCTGCCTTTCCGGTACCTCAAGCCTGGTTGCATGGGTGTTTTACCGGAGTTTCCATGGGCTCTGTTTCCTGGCTGACCACCGTGGAGGGCATAGGGAACAGTAACCTCCATCCCTCTGAGCCGCACATAATCAGATGCCCCGTTTCATTTTAGGTACTCGTTTATTCATTTGACAAATGTTGGTTTCTACTGTAATCCCTGTGTAGTCTACACATTATGAAGGATTTCGTTTTATAGACACAGACACGTATGTAAATGCTGTTGATGCCTCTGGGATACGTACAGACATAACCAGGAGAACCCATGGTAGGAGGACGGCTGCAACTCATTCACTCTGGGAATCAGAGGGACGCGGTGGGGAGGAGTACTTTCCACGTCACCTTCTGAGTTTTTGAAAACAAGCCACTTCTTACTGTTCTACTTGAAAAGCTGATTACCACTCATGTGTTCAGTGCCGTCTGAGTGCCAGGCGGAGGGGAGGCCCTGCAGACAACCAGATGTCTTTACCTTCCACGACTCTCTCCCTGCCCAGCCCAGGCTGACACCGCAAACCAGCACCGCTGCGTATCTGGGCTTTCCCTTCTCATCTCAGAGTCAGGGAACATTCTCGGAAGATCAGAAGTTGATGGCGGAACCTCCAACAGCGGTAGCGGTCCCCAGACCGAGTCACTTCACTAAGCGAAGAGGGTGGTGAGGACACAGGCATGGGGGAGGGAGGCTTTGCAATGTCTTGTGCACAGGGTGGAAAACCAAAAGCAAAGAAAATTCGAGTAGGAAGGGACCTCAGAGCTGGTAGAGGACACTTAAGCCGCAGCCCTGTGTGCAACCGGAAACCCTCATCATTCCTACCCCCCTCACATAGGAACCATGCCGTATGAGCAGAACTGACCTCAGCCCCAGCTCTAGGGTCAGGCCTGACTGTTCCAAACCAACTTAGACCATCCTAAACCCCCTTCCATGGGGACTGGTTCTGGTAACTTAGACTTAAGCCCATCAGTTGGAAGACCTCTGCTTAACGACCATGAGAAGTGACACTCTTTCCAGGGGCCATGCTCAAAATATTTAATAACCTCCAGGTCAGGCCCTGAGCCACTGGAACTAGTGTAGGCTCAATCAGAGCAAAACTGGATTGAAACCATCCATTTGGTAGCTGTGCTTAACACCTTTACATAACCCCGCCTCCCTCTCCCTGGCTGTGAAATCTGTGGCTACAGTTGCTGCTGGCAGCCCTTTTGTGATCACGAGGCTGGCCACCCTGAAGATTAAAAAGGCTACCCAGAGGAGGGTTGAATCAAGAGCCCTGGTCAAACTATGCCAAGGACCACAGTCCTTTATTGTTTCTGTCCTACTTGTGTGAAGTTTCTCCACCTCCAGACTGATGGCTGGGTGAGCTGGTGGTTAGCTTTTGTATCCTCTTATCTATTCCCTCACTTCATCCATGGCTGAACTGAGATCCAGAGCTGGGAAAGGCCTTCTTCAAACTCTTGCAGCACCAGGACCGCAATCTTTTGTCTGGCAGCCTGGTGTGCTTCTAATAAACCATAAAACCTCTTCTACCATGCTGTCAGCAGCAACCGGGACTCAGTATGTGTTTGTTGAATGAACTAATTACACTGAACATGAATGGACCAGAGGGAAGTGCTGGCAGGGGCACGGGATAAGCAAGGGTTTGGAGTGAGAGAGGGATGACACGGAGGGGGACGACGAGGAGGAACACCCATGAGTTTATTCTATTTTAGTCACATGAACACATTTGCCATAAAAAGCCTTCATTAAACTCGAGGTTTTCTGTGGATAAATCTCTGCTTGCCACTATATCCAGAAACAGTAAATATCCAAAACACAGAAAGCCTTTTTGAAGTTTATTACAAAAATAACTAAGAGGGCTCTGCAAAGATCTTGGCATACCTGGTCCAATCAGGAATTTGTGGTTGGGTGGAGGGGTGGTCTCAGCGCTGTGCCCTTGTTCTCAGAACAGAGGATTTAAAACCTGAGTTTTCTTGGGGCGCCTGGGTGGCTCAGTGGGTTAAAGCCTCTCTGCCTTCGGCTCAGGTCATGATCCCGGGGTCCTGGGATCGAGCCCCGCATCGGGCTCTCTGCTCAGCGGGGAGCCTGCTTCCTCCTCTCTCTCTGCCTGCCTCTCTGCCTGCTTGTGATCTCTGTCTGTCAAATAAATAAATAAAATCTTAAAAAAAAAAAAAACACCTGAGTTTTCTTTGTACATAAAATAGAAATAATATAGGCCCACTATAATAGATCTCAGGGCCAGACAGCTCAACATTCAGCAATGTGGGGTTCCAGGAAAAATATACGGTGCATACAAATTGATTATGTAACACCGGTGTGTTCCGAGGAACACCCTGTAATCCAACACACTAATATTTCTATAGGAAAACAGATAAATATTTACAGTAAATAATGAAATAATACAGTAGGTAATTAAGACCCTAAATTAACCTCACATCACTGTAGCATGGCACTTACCAGGTGAGTTATAAAAATCTTTGGCTATCAGGACAGTTTGGAGTTTGGGAACTCGACTGAGATAAAGATCCCACCAGGGGGACCTGGGTGGCTCAGTCAGCTAAGCGTCTGCCTTCGGCTCAGGTCATGATCCCAGGGTTCTGGGATCGAGCCCTACATCGGGCTCCTTATTCAGTAGTGAGCCTGCTTCTCCCTCTGCCTGCTGCTCTCCCTGCTTGTGTGTGCGCTTGCTCTCTCTCTCTCTCTCTTTCTCTCTCTCTCTCTCTGTGTCAAATAAATAAACAAAAATAAAATATTTTTTTAAAAACCCACCAACACCCATTCCCAGTCAGTAATAACAGGGAAGATCAGTACATGCTCCGAGGCCACAGACTGTTTCCAACGGGCATCCTATCTCCATGGCAGAAGCATTTCCCGGAGTTCCCAGGGTTGCGCAGACACACAGTGTGGGATCTCCCCTGAGCCCGGGCAAAGGGAACAGTACGTCCATGGGAATAGGTTCTAAAGCTGAATCTCTGGGCTACACCATACTGCACCCTCGCCTGCAAGGCAGGACTCAGCACCCAGTCCCTTGAGCCCCACAGCAAGCTTTAGAGGCAGAAAAGGAGCTTGGAAAATGATGCCAGGACCCACTCCATCCCACACCTCTCACTAGCTCCACAGCCGTTATGAACCTAAAGGAGAAGAACCCGCTTTCATTTCCTTCCAAAACACACTGGTTCTGCCCTTGGCAATGCCCTCCCGCTCTCCTGTAGCTAACAGCATGGCCGGTGCTGAGAGCAGAGAGAGATTACCCGCTCTGGTCCCAGGTACTGGGACGGTCCATCTGACAGGTGTGAAAAGCACCTTTTTGCTCTTCTGCTTTAGTCTACATTTCCTTGTTTTCTGTTCAGTTTGAGCACCTTTTGGACACAGGTGTGTTGCTCAGTCCTTGCCACCTGCTCCCCATTCAGTGGCCTGGGCCCCTTGGTTTTTCTGTGGACATGCAGCTCTCTTGGTGTATCTGACCAGCTGGAGTAGCACAGAAGTCTCCCCTCCACTGTTTCGCACGCCACGCTTCTGTTCATCCAACCTGACAACTGGGCACTGGGCACGAAAGCTTGCAAAGTAATGCCCCAAGCTGCTATTCCCCCAGGGTGCCTGATGAGGCTACAGGGAAGTAGCTAATGAGACCCATTTTAAGTTTGGGACCAGAAGTCCTCCATTACCTAGCAGGCCAGGTCAAGGATGGCACAGCCGAGGGAGTGGAGTTCCCTGGGGAACCGCAGCCTCACAAGCACAGTGCACAGTGCAGGGCAGACTGGAGAGCCCTTGGAGGAGGTCCTTCCACACTGTTCTTCAGGCCACCGCATGTGTGCAGGCTGAGAAGTCTCCAAACTCAGCGCTGAGGTCGTCCAGGCCCCCAGGTTAGACCTGTGAGTGGGCCCAGGACAAGCATGAGGCATGGGAGGCATCTGGAGGTGGGCGGGCTCTCCCTCGGGGGGCCAGCCTGCGCTTTGCACGACCTGGGAGAGAACACCCCCCAACGCAGAGTTTGAAGCCTGGGCCTTTGTTCGCCAGCCTGGGGTACAGAGCAGAAGGGACGGTCCCCTCGTCTGTGAGAAGCTGAGGAAGAAGTGCTGACTGGAGACATTCTCCCTCCTTTGTGGCTTTCTAAACCCGCATCTCGCATCTTGGCCCAGTCATTCTCAGCAAGCCCTGTGGTGTCTTTATAAAGCTCTGTGTCAGCCAGCAGGAAACAGAAATCAGCACACTCTTTGAAACAGAAAGGAATAGAGTACAAGATTAAAAACAAAGCAATACCCAGGAAAGGCTGGAGGGCCCCCCCCGCCCCCCCACCCCCCGGCCTCCAGGAATGTCTACGGACAGCACTGAGCTGACTACAAAGACGGCCGCTGCGTCTGGACCGGCCAGGAAGGTGGAGAATCAGGGACCCTGTGTGTTCAGTCTGGAGATCAGAAGCCAGGGTCGCAAAGCCATTGCCACTGATTGTCTCTGCTCCAACAAGGCAGCCACTTAGACACAGAGACATGGCAACCAGTGGCCTGTCTCCCAACCTTGCTAACCCACAGACATGGGCTAAACGTGATAGGAAGCTGGCCTCACTTCGACTTTCAAAGCTCAGCTCGATGGTATCTGACTGGCAGCACCAAGCTCACTATTAGAACTCTAGCTGCAAGGGAGTCTGGGAAATTTGGGTTTTTTTTTCCTTTCATCCTTCCAAACTTTGGGGCTGAGGAAGGTACCCTAAAAGAAGAGGCCAGTGCCTATTCCTTAGGGAATTCCGGTGCTAGCTGTTAGGGTAGTAAATGTCTTGCTTTGTTACTTGTGTGTGTAAATTTATGTATGTAAACAAATACTTTACATAGAGCCAAAAGCCGTGTATCTCGGTGTCTTCATCTATAGACAAACCATATCTAACCAGTTCTTTTGGGAACAATGGTTTAAATGGTATGCAAATACTCACAAATCTCCATAAAACTTCAAAATAGCTTAGCTTCTCCTCTCCAGTTCCCCTGCTTCCCTTCCCCTTTACCTCCAGCCCAGGTGGCCACACCCCCACTAGGTATGAATCACCGGAGAGTTGTAAATCAGAGGAGAAACCAACAGGACAGCTGTACCTGCCTCCGTGTGCAGCCCCAGGAACGCAGAGGCTGTGTCTCATAAGGGCCACAAGGTCCAGCCTCTCCCTGGCCTGGGACTTGTGTTCTTTCTCCATAAGTCAGTTGGGATGGGGCTGGAAGATGTGTCAGTGGTCCATGGAAGGAAGGTGTAGAGCTCCACATCCTTCATCTACACTGCTCCAGACTCCTGCCTTCACACATACGTCTCTGCCAGGAGCTCTCAATCGCAGCACTATTGACATTTGGGCGCGAGAACTGGGCTGTCCCGGGTATCATGGGATATTCAGCAATGTCCTGGGCCTCTACCCACTTGATGTGGTAGCACTCATCATCCCCCATCCAGGACAACCAAAAATGTTTCCAGATATTGCCAAAAGTCCCCTGGGAAGCGAAACTGGCCCCCAGCTGAGAACCAGTGCCCCGGCTGACACCTACTGTGTGTACAGAAATGTATATACACATACAAACAATTAAATATTTCTATGTCCTTATTTTAAGTTGGCATCTGGTATAAACTTTTCATTCAATCAGCATATGCACAAAACAGAAATGTAACATATTTTCTTCCTTTTCTCCTAAAAATTAATGTCATCTGTGATAATAGTGACATTTGTGGTGATTAAATAAATAGAAGCATCTTACATCTTTCTGTAAAGTTGGCACTTACCTTACCCAGCAATGACAAGTGGCCCTGGAGATCATTCATTTATTTCCCGTGGTCCTTCCCACCATGAGTCCTGGCTCCTTGAGCTCTGGGAAGCCAGATGGACAAATCCAGCATCCAACATGTATATTTGTCTCTCTCCAGCCATGATATCCCAGAGATCCTTGTGCAAACCGTTCAAAAGAAGAAGAAGAAGATGACAACAATGACGAAAACGATGACAAGTGGAAGCCCAGGGAATCCCCACTACACAAGGTTACCTTTTCTAAATCAACCCCAATTCAGTATATTAGCCAGGAAAGGCAAGACCATGGGACAGTAACAAATACCCATTTTATAGAGGTGGAAAGTTAAGACTTACAAAACTGAGGTGATTTTTCTACTCTGTGCAACCATTAAGCAGCAGAACTGGGATTAGAATTTGGGTGCCCTGACTCCAAAACCGGTTCTTCCTGACCCCGAGAGAACTCTGGAAGCTTCAGGGAGCCGAGGATACCCATGATACCACAGCAGGGTGATCATGCTTCCCACACCTCTGGACGTTTCTTTAAGGGTGCTTCTGCCTCCAGAAAGATTAGGATTATTACATCAGGAATGCGAGGTGTGAAGAGAAACAGTCAACTCTTTCCACTTCAAAACAGGTTTTTGGTACTCAGAGCAGAGACAAGCTCTTGGAAGCTAAGATTTGTGATTTGCAGGAACTACTTTTAAGTTCTAAATGCCTAATTTTTAGAACCGGAAACAAAACTCTGAAGGAAATGGGGCATAGGATGCAGAATGGAAAAAGGACAAATGGAAGCCAGACCGCCAGATACCTATGGATACGCAAGGTGGGTGGGAATGGGTGGGAGGCAGAGAAAAGAGTGGGACAGAGCTTCACCAAGGTGGGAGGCTGGGAGACGGAGCCACATTCCCGAATCTTCTTGATGTTCAAATCTCAGTGGGAAAGGAAATAACAGAGCCAGAACCTCTGACAAGTTCGAGGAATAAAAAAGGAGGAGCCTTTGGGTGAAAGCAAACTTTGGAGAAGTAAAACTATCCAGTGGAGGATCTCAAACGTGCGGACCCAGACTGGTGCAGAAAACAGACGTGGAGACGTGGAGACGCCTGCAGAGAACAGCAGGGCTACTGGGGAGGCAGAGACTCCCAGGGGATGGACAGCAATAGGAGATGTCCTGTGGGATCAGAGGAGGACACAGTTGTGTCCCAGCCCATGTCAACAAGGAGGGAACAACTGCCCAAAGACCAGACTAGATGGCAAATCTTAGTAGACACCAGGGGAAACAGATAGTGACAAGTGTGCCTTACCAGGGCAAGGATGCAACAATGGATGACAGCTGGAACCGAGAACCGCATGTCCAGCAAATATCCAGAGACTCCTTCGGATTGGCCCAGCTGGTGTCACATGGCCAAGCCCACTGAACCAATCACTGTGGCCAGAGGAGGGCATGTTCCAATTGGTCGAGGCTTGCTTTGTACATCCACTCCCAGAGCTCTGACTGAGCCTCAACCAGACCTATGGACCAAAGTGAGGGAGGGTAGAAGCCTAAATAAAATCAGGGCTGTTATTAGATGGAGAAATAGGTCCTAGAGAGACGAATGAGTTCTACGAAAGAAGGTATTTGGGGAAAAAAAGCCTCAGGGGGATGCAGACACTATGGTTGCTTAGCAAGTCTGCATTCTCAGTGTCCTCCTTGGGCTCACACTATCCCTAAGGGGAGCAGGGGCTTTACTCCAATTTCTACTGGAGCACTAAAACATGCAGTGGAGAAATAGATCTATCTGTCAGACTGGCCCAGATGAGATGTTGTATTCCTCCACAGGCTGGCTTTCCCTGGAAGACAAGCCAGATGAGGACAGACTTATCCTGGGAGATTTGCAGACTCTGACACCAACCCACCAGGACCTCACACAGGAAGGCTTTGGTTGGGAGACCAGGACAGGAGGCTTGTTTCAGTCAGGGCTGAAGCTGTCCTGTCTGATCTTGGGGAAGCCAGCTCTGGGACCCCAAGAGGAAAGAAAAAGGGCAGGGGAGCAGAGCCCATCTCTCAAGATGGCCTGGGCTCATGCTCATTGGTCACCCAGTCAATGTCCTAATCACCGAGGCTCATGGAGATGAGCAAGGTTGCCCACGGACACATTACTCTTACTAGAACCATGATTTGAACCCATAGTTATGGTTCTCTTTCCACAGCTGCTATTATCTGGGACATTGGCCAGCCATGGAGTATCAACCCTACTCAATTTTATGGAATGTTGTAGGGATGTCCCCTCACCCCACACAGATGGGGTAAAGGAAGCTATGACAGGCTTCCCAGTGTCACACAGCAAAGTAGTAGAGCCTGCTGGTCCCAGGAGAACCCAGGTCTTCTCCTGCTTGGCCCAGTGTTCTGTCCTCTGCCCCTAACTTGTCCACCATCCCGGGACCTGCATCCTACATGGGCCAACCATCTAGGGTACTGTTCTGGAAGTAGACATGAAGCCACAAGTCAGGTGTTGACATCTCCATATCCCCATCACAGTGCCAGATCCCAGGGCTGCCACGCACGTATCTGAATGTACTTCTTGGAAGAATGAACCCAGTCTCCATCCTCACAACCCCAAGTGTGGTCTATGGACCAACAGCATTAGCATCACCTGGCCTCTTTTAGAAATGTAATGCCTCAGATCCTTCCCAGAAACCACGTATTTATTTGGACAAGATCCCAGAGGATTCTTCTGCATATTTCTGTTGGAGAAGTGCTGGTCGGCACACCTTCTTCTGAGCACTGGGACCTTTGCCAGCCTCCAAGGTTTCTGACTCACCAATGGTTCCTGCACTTTGTTGCTGCCATAAATGTGCTCCCGGTGGCCCCCATGGGTTTACACTTGACGGTTGCCAAATAACACCAGGCCCTTGGGGACATGAAGATGCTACTGACTTTCCAGTTTCCAAGGAAGTGAGTTCACAAAGTCCTTTGTGGTCCTTTGTGGTCATCAAAGGCCAGGAAAGGAGGGACACAGAGGCGTCCTGGATGTTCCTGCTGCTGATCCTCCCTCATCTTCTGACATGGAATGCCTGCTTGCCTTTCCCTGCAAATACTGGGTTTGTAAACAAACCCATGTGTGGATGTATCAGGGAAGTCCAGGCAGGAACCCTGCATTTTCCAGGACCTGCATCTGGGTTTTTACAAAAGGCTACCCTCCTTGGAAGAGACCTGCTTCCCCACTTTCACTGTGGTTTTTCTTCTCAACTGCAATTTCGTTGTGTTTTGGGGTTTTGTTTTTTTTTTAATAGATATAAGTCCCCAGTTTTTGGTAAGTAGTAAAATCCTCATTTCTCTTCTCTCTCCTCCTTCTCCACTGAGTCTCTAATGACTGATACACACATATTTTGCAGAATAGCAGGTATCAGTCATATAAAATCTTGGAGAAAAAATATGAAAGAAAATAGAAAAGTTTTAATAGTCTCCCCGTTTAGCACAAAACTCTCAATGGTAGGAATACTTTTTTTTTTAAGTAGCAGGTTTTTTTTCTTTAAGCTTTATTCATTAATTTATTTGACACAGAGAGAGAGAGAGCAAGAGAGCACAAGCAGGGGGAGCAGGAGAAGCCGGCTACCCACTAAGCAAGAGCCCAATGCAGGACTCGATCCCAGAACCCTGAGATCATGACTGGGGCTGAAGGCAGACGCTTAAATGACTGAGCCACTCGGGCGCCCTGGTAGGAATGAATACTTACGTGTTCGTTCCTCAACAAGGGACTGTTCCCTCCGCACCGTGAGTCTGTGGAAGTATACAGATGTCTGTTGACACTACTTGGAGGGTAGGCGGATGAGGTGGGAGGGAGGAGGCAGGCCCATGAGACCATATGTGCTATCACCAAAAAATGAAAATTAAAAAGAAAGCAAAGTACGGAGCCCCTCGTCGTGTCTTTATTTTTTGTTGATGGGATTTAACATAAAATACCGCTGACCCAGCTGAAATCTTCAGAATCTGAAGTCGACATCAGATCCCCATGCACCATATTTTTGACTTGCAAATACCTTCCAAGAATAGCAGGAGTGTCCTTATTAAGCCCGGCTTGTGATGCTTCCGTACCTCGCGCCGTCTGCTCCAGCACTGTATAATTCATGGACTTGCCTTATGAAGTTCGGGAGGGATCGAAACCATGACCAGCCCGTGAACTCAAGCTGACACTTCCATTATTTTAAAAGGAATACGGCGCAAGCTGACATCTGACCCACGGCTCAGCCCCACCTGGCAGGGACGCCAAGCGGGCTTTACTTGAGCCAGGTCCCGAGACCGGCTGTCCACAGAGACTCTGGGGCCGTGGGATTCAGCGAAGGGACACATACCCCCCCCTGCCCCCACTGATGCCGGGTCATGACTTGCCATCTCTGCGATCACGGCCAGCACAGAAAACCAGCCTGTGGGCCCGTGGTACGTGGAGGTGAATTTTGTTAATTTCAGCAAGAAAGGGCAAGCCCCGTCGTGATCATCATCACCATAGTTACCATATGGGAGCTCCTGCAGCCTGCTGGGCCCTGGACCCATCATCTCCTTGAAGCCACACAGCAAACTCAGATTTATTATCCCCTTTTACAGAGGATTAAATGTTTCAGGTCCAGAAGCTGGCCTCAAGCCACATCGACAATGACCAGAAAAGTCTGGATTCACACACAGGTCTGTTCGGCTCCAAAACCGATGTTCTTAGTCTCTGCTCCCCAAAAGGGGGTGCATAACTCCCAGGGCTTGACACGGCAATAGGCCCATGAGAAGAAAAGAACAAGATCATTTTTTACATTTTGAAATCTCACTTAAAACGTCTGTCCTTGGGCATTTTCATCGTATGCATAACATAGTATTACGTTTGAACCTGCATAATGAGTAAACAAATACGTGTGCATCTTTGGGTAGCTGGTAGTGAGGCCAGAGCTGAAATGCTTAGAACGGCTGCTCTTGGCTCCTCCCTGCACTGACCCCCTGCCCAGGGGCTCCAAGAACAGACTCTAGGCGATCAGGCTGGCCCTCTTTCCTGAGGACTCTTTCTGAGATCTGGCAAGCTTCGCTTCTCCGGCCTGCCCACTCCACCTGGCAAGCCAAGAGAGACCACTTGTTTTTGGTTTCTAAAGATTTCTTTATTTAAGAGAGAGAGAGAGCACGCAGAGGGAAGGGAGAAACAGACTCCTCGCTGAGCAGGGAGCCCGACGTGGGGCTCGATCCCAGGACCCTGAGATCATGACCTTAGCCGAAGGCAGAGGCTCAACCCACTGAGCTAATCAGGCACCCCCCACCCCCAAAGGCCACTTCTAATTTACAGTGTGAGCTCCAGCCAGCCAGGGCACCAGCCAGGGCACCACCCTGGGCCTCAGCTCCTCATCTGTTGGCCTTTACCATAGATATGTACACTTACTATTGATTATTGCCCCCTAGGAGTTATGGTCTTGCGTCGGGAGCCTGAGCTCCATTCCCAGGTGGAAATGTGACCCCTTTGTGCACTACTGATCCAACTTCAGGGCAGGGGGACACGCTCCTGCTGCTGTCCCTTCAGTCAGGGGTATCATCTGGCCTGGGATGCCCCCTGCCTCCAGGGCTCAAGAAGCTTCATTTGTGGACCTGGTCCTGCTGCGGCTTATGCAGGGGATCTAACAAGCTAAGTGTCGTGAACACCCCTGGACGGTCAGAAAAACTTTCTAAAACTTTCCTCTGCTTCTGCCATCATTCATCCAGCCGGGCCGGATGACGGAGCCTCCCATTCCTGTAGAGGAGACTTACTGAACCCCTCTAGGGCTAGGCACTGGGGTTCCAGCCCAAAAGAAAACCCACAGTCTCTGCAGGGAGGTTTCCAAAGTAAGCGGGGGAGACAGAAAGGAGTGAGAAACAGTGGAATGAGGACCATCCCCTTTGGAGATCATAAAAGAGGACCACCCAGCCCTGGAAAACGGACACCAGCCCCCAGGTAAAAAGGAATGTCCTTATTCAAGATCAGACTCAGAGCCTCAGCCGGGGGTATACAGATACAGATATGGAAGCTACAGTTCCAGAAAGACTCTCTGACCCCCTCTACACCTCTCTCCAGGTAAGATGTGAGTGCAAAGAAGAAAACCCACAGCTACCAACACTCCTGCCTCAGATATGCCCCAAATCCTATCTGAGAGGTCAGCTTGGTTTGAGCACCCAAAGGAGCCCCTGCCACCTAAGACCAAGGGTGGGGGAACTAGCTGGAAGCTCAGACCATGCAGACGGGCCCTGCCCTTCACACTTTCTGATGGCTAACTTGACTGTCTTCATCTCCTTCCCCCCACCCCCTCTTCCACCCTGCCTGGGGACTTGGCTGCCACCATCCTGGGGATGGAGATATGACCAGCCTCTGTCTGCAGCAAGTCTGCAGGGTGGTGCTCTGGTCCCCTTGGCAATGCCCACCGTGCCCCCATCCCTTGCTGTGAAGCCAGGAGACCATCTCCAGGGCTCCTCCTCAGCTCCGGGCAGGCCAGGGGAGACCAGAACCTTAACTGAGTTCCCTGCCTCCCTCTGGGCATCTAGAGACCTCAGGGAGCCCAGTCTGGCTCTCAGGGTAAACAGCTGAGAAGCAGGACATGATCACAGCTGCCACTCACAGCTAGCGACACAAACACAAACAGGTCCTTGGGTGCCCAGAGCTAGAACATGGGGAGCAGAGGAAGCAGGATTCCTCCAGGACCAGAAGGCCAGGTCAGAGCAGGGAGTGGGGGACACGCGGTGCACCCCGGGAGCTGATGAGAGCAGAAGCTGCTCTATATTGGGCACCCTCTCTGTGCCATGCCGCATACTTGACACTCACAGCGCATCACTCCCCCAGACATCACATGATAAGCCTGGGACTCAGGGTTATGACCCCCGCCGTGTTAGAGATAAAGATGCTAGAGCTCTGAGAGGAAAACTGAGAACCCGAGGGCACGGTGCTAAGAAGTGACAGATGAGCCATTTGAAGCCTGCCTGCCTGCTCCAGGACCTGTGCCCCCTCTACCTTCTCAAGGCCTTGCGTCTCGCTGACTCCCCCTGGGGCCAGACCACGTGTCCGCCACGGGATGCACACAGAAGGACAGAGTCTTGAGTCGGTGGGCTTAGAGCTGAGAGGCAGAGACATGCACCGAGAAATCAGTTCTAGAATAACAAACCATGGGGTTGACTAAGTGAGAAAAGCACATCGAACTTGGGAGTTAGCCCACTCAGGGTTTGGGCCTGAGCCTTCTGAACCTGAACCTAGGCACCCTCATCTGTAAAATGAGTGGTCCCGAGGGACCCCATGAGCACCAGCGCAGTACTTGGCCATGAGTGGGCATCTCATGAATGTTTCCTTCCTTCTTTTCTTTTTCTGTCCCTCAAGATAAGTTCATTAAGACTTCGGAGAAGGAAGCACTCCCGGCAGGCTTCCTGGAGGAGCTGACCCCTGCATCATCCCCGACCCACTGGACCTGTGGCATCTGATCTCAGTAGAGATGAAGGTGTTAAATTATTTGCCCAGTATGTCACTGTTTTGAGCTTCAGCTCCTCATCTGTGGAGCAGGGATCATTACAGTTACTTTATAAATAATCATGCACATGGAGGTACCAGCAAAGTGTCCTGGGAGAGAGCTAGGAGCCCAGAGAACGGCATTCCAGGCCAAGATCTGCCCCACCATGACACAACCCTGGGCAGACTTCATTGTCTCTTCTAAGAAACAAGGAATGTTAAGTCACTGCGTGAGTTGTATGGCATCTCTGGGTCTCCTGCTTCCTCAGGAGTTCAATGGCCTGCTTGTAGCTCTTTGAGGTTTCTTCTTATGTCTAGAATCCCCCGAGGCTCCGGTTCTAAGTCAGGGCCCACCCTGTCCCAATGGCCTCCCCACCCAACATAGGCCATCCAAGACCCTGCAGCCCTGGAGAACAGTATTCTGGGTCCCAGGGTGGGAAAGGAAATGTTTCCGGGCCATCTCCTATTCCCCCAGAGCCTTCAAGAAAAAAAAAAAAAAAGTGGGGGGACGAAGAGCAAAGAAGAAGTGTGCCTTGAAAACAAAATCACAGGATGTAAACTCACCCAGCTAGCTGAGGGCAGGGCAGCCCTATCACCTACAGAGGAAACTCAGGGCACTTCCTGCCTGTGCTCGGAGCAGGGCTGGCCAGGATGTTGGTGGAGACAAGCCCCAGGCAAGACAGAGTGCTCTGACCACGTGTCAGGTCGCACACAGTGGAGCAAACGTCTACTTCTGATCAATGGTGAAGAGCTAGTGGCAGGTGACAAACCAGATGAGGACCCACAGATGGGCCCCGGGCCCCTGAACATAGACAGTCTCCCTACTCTTACATTTCCCGCTTCCAGGGTACATTTTCCTCAACAAACCACCCTCACGCCACCCTCACTCCGTGGCCAGGTCAACCCCACCCTTCCTAGACCAGGATCTAGAACTCACACATCCTTCAGTGGGGCTCTGGGGTGGGTGGTCTGCCAAGGTTCAGGGCTCGGGGTGCTCAGCTCCGAGTCCCTGCTGTAGGCTGGGGCATTCCACCGAGTAGGGGGGGTAGAAAATGGCAGCACAACTCCCCAGTCTCTACAATGGAGCTCTGTTTTATGGGAAGATTCCTCCAGGGTCCCTCCCCATCATCCCTCTCAGGGTGACCTTCCTCGGGAGGAGGGTTGGGCAGGAGCCAGCGATAAGGCTACATACCCTAGCCTGACCCCAGCTCTCTCCCTCTCTCCCTTTCTTCCTTTCCACTGTCCCCTCCATACACAGGAACTGAGCACCTACTACACGCCAGTCCTGTCTGGGGGACTACCTATGTAGTGGTAAATGAGACTCAGCTATCTTGTGCTCTAATCCCACACTCTGACCCATTCTCCTCCTGAAGCTGGGGACCTAAGGAGGGCAAGAGCGGAAAGGGCTCCTCCACCTGTGAGCTGAATCACCACCCCCATTTCATAGATGTGGTCACTGAGGGCCAGGAAGGAACCCAGCTTGAGGTTGCCGGTCTTGAAAGCAAGCTAATGCCTTCCAGGACCGAGAGGGCCCCCTGGGGGTACATTGACTCCATGCAGTAGATGTCCCTGGGGCACCTGCTGGGCACGCAGTCCTGCATCAGCCTGCGGGGACACGTGGGGGAGTCAGGACTGACCCAGGGGTAGGAGGGTGCAAACACACAGAGCTGCCTTCCTCCTCAGGCCGCTTCAGGGGCTGGGGAGGCTGACATAGAAGCCCAGGCTCCAATGCCAGCAGGGCTGTTCCAGCCAGACTTGAGGAATGCCCAGCCACTTCACGTTTTAGAGATCATGAGGGTACTAGCTGCTCACTGTCCCCAACCCACATGTTGGCATGGAGCCAGGAGCTAACAGGACCGGAGGGGGGTGGGAGGAGTGCCCCCTGCCCCTAAAACCTTGCTCCTGAGTTGACAAGAGTGAAAAATGGGGAAGATGGGACCCAAGACACCTGTCTGAGCCACTGGCCTTTCATTCTCTAGCCCTGCCTGGCTGTCCCACGTCCAGCATCCTTCCTCCCCCCGGCACCCTCACGTCTGCCCCATCCTGCACTCCAGTCATTCAGGGACCAAATGAACAGAACCCTAGCTGTGGAATTCCAGGACAGCAGGGCAGAGAGGGGGTTGGGGACAGAGCAAGACTTGCAGGGTCATTCCTCACATGGTAGGAGTGATGGGGAGTGTCCTAGGGCTGAGGCCCAGAGAGGTGTCACCCCTCGCCCAAAGTTGCACAGCAAGAAGGGGCAGCGCTTGGCCTGGAGCCCGGGTCTGTACCATCATCTCAGACTTCGACGACTCCTCCGAGTGGGTGGCCCCCTGCTGGTTCCACTCCCTGGCTGGCTGTCCAGGCCTGCTGTTCCTGCAGCTTGGAGAGAGAGCCTGCTGGGGTGGGGGTGGGGGGAATTGGTGCAGAGGAGAAAACAGAAAGTGCCAGCTGATTCATATTTCTAAATGTCATGTTATTCCAGGAGCGTTCTCGCTTTGCCACCACCTTCATCCACCAACACCCCCACCCCCCCGCTGTCTTGAAGGAGGAGCGGTCACGGGAGGCGGGCTACTGTGAGACCAGGGTCTGGGGGCTGCATCTCCACCCTGTCCCCTGGATGAGTGGAGGGGTGGGCACTGTGCTGGGAGCCTGGGAGCTTGAGTTCAAGCTCCGGCCGTGGAATCGCGTCCCTGGGGCCCCTAAGCCTGGCCCCACCTCCTTTGTACATTTCCCTGTACAAATCGGGGAGGGGGGGCTGTGCTTCCCAAGGCAGTGGCATATCAGATTTGCCTCAAAAGAAAACAAAACAAAACGGTCTCGAGCTGCACCCCTACAGATTCTGATGCAGTAAGTCAGAGACGAGGCTGGGAGTCCATATTCGATCCGTGTTCCCTAACCCCTGCCCAGCCCAGTGGTTCTGTACATCCTGTCCCAGGAATGTGCTTCCATCCAGATTCTCATTCGTCTTCGGTATTTATTTACCTCCTCCGGAAGGCCCTCCCTGATTTACTCACCCCATCTGCCACCTCCAGAGCTCATCACTCCTGGCCCTGCCTTCGCACCCACGCTCATCTTAGTACTCCCAAAAGACATTTAGTCATTTGTGCTTGTTGTCTGCGTGTGTGCCCCACGTGGGTTCGGGAAGGTAAACCTTCCATGCAGCATCGAAAAAGGAGCTCAGCCCTTGAGCCAGCAAGTCCCAAGCTTGTGGCCTCTGTGAACTCTCCCGAGGTGTAGTGTGCAACAGTTAGCACAAGGCTTGGTGGAAGGGGGCAGTCAGAGGCCACGACAGGACAGCTGGGTTCATGCCGGAAGGTTCCTGGGGGGCTCCTGACTTCCAGGGCGGCCATGGGAGATTCGGACACCTGCCACCTGCTGTGTGCCTACAGGCAGAGGACTGGGGCAAGCGTGGGTCCTCCACAAAGAAGAGGTGCTGCTCAGAGTTCTCCAGAACCTTTCAAATGATGCCAGGTGCTGTCCTGCAGGAAATGGAATTCCCAGGAAAAGAATTCCCCACAAACGGTTCCATGGGAGGGGCAGGAAGGGAGGGGGCTGCTGACAGAGGCACATAGGGTCAGGGGGACCCGAAGGGGGATCCCGAGGCTCTGTGGTGCCAGGAGGCACTGGAGCCCCACACCTAAAGAGGCAGGGGCAGATGGCATTGCCAGACCCCAGTGGGAGTTAGAGTGCTGGGAGAGGGACTGCCCCCCAAGACTGCAGTCACAGAGGGTGGTGGCCATTCTCAGGGCCACAGCATCACAGCAGGGAGAAGCAACAGGGAAAAGACCCATCTTTCTCCTCCCACCTTCCCATCTCATTCCAGTGCCTGCCATTGACCAAACCCAGGCTGCAGCCAGAGGCACCAAGCAGTCCCTAAAGGTGCCCCCCACCACCACCACCCGGGGCTCAGAGAAGGGCAGAGAGAGTTTTGCTGGTTGTCGAGTGGGTAGAAGGCAAGCAGAGAATAATCAGCTACTCAGGCAGCCTGGCAATCTCCCAGCTCCTCCACACCCCCGCCCACCTTCTCCACTCCGCAGGGCTGGGGAAGGGGGGGGGGGACGTGCCTGACACAGCCATGGAAAGATGGGCTTTCAGCCGCCGCTGCCGCTGCCAGGAGCACACAGGACGATGGCAGGAAGTCACCGCCCCACTTTGGGACCTGCTCCCCTCATCTGTAAACCCCAGGGGCTAAGCTAGCCAGCCCTTTCCAGTGCTGACCTGAGGTTTTCCTCCCCTGCCTTTTCTCGAACAGAGCCCTGCTCGGTGGCAGGAAAATGGGCTCGGAGAAGCAGGAAGCTTAGCAAATGGAAAATTAATTCTGGACGGTAAAGAGCAGAGGCTGTTGTTTGTGATGTATAACTTACTCTTTGTGTCAAACTGTGTACTGTGAATATCAGTGGAATGGCAAGAAAACCGAGATCTATTGCTTCGAGTTTAATCTGTTCCCCGCGTTGGAGCAGGGAGAGGGAGGGGGAGGAAGACTACCACTTTAATCACAGGCCCAACTTGAGATGTCAAGCTGCTCTCGGGCGTGTTAGTCAAACGGTGTTGTATTATGGGGCCTCCCAGACAGCGCCCCACACTGCAGCTCGATCTGCCGAGCCGTAAATTAGCACACCTACTTTACGCTCTTCAGGTAAAACCAGTAATTTAGCTGAAAAACACACACGCACGCACGCAGAGCTTGGGGAGGGGGGATGCGCGGAGGGTGCAGGGGGGCACTCGGGAGAGGGGGCCGCTCCCCTTGAGCAGGGAATAGCCAAAAACGTGCAAACCGGGATGAAATGACCCGTCGGCGGCACCTCCTGTCATTAGTGCGTGGGCTCCTGGTGCACGCCCCAAAGCCGGCCCACCTTCCCTTCTACCTGTCCCGTGCCTCCCCGCCCCCCGCACCCCTCTTCGCCATGAACCGTAAATTACATGCTGACACCTTTAATTTGTGCAAAGTATGCCTGGCTGCGCCTAGCATCAGCAGCCGGCTGCTATAATAAGGTCAATCTATATTCATTGTCGCAGCCCTTGACGTGCCAGATAACACAGGGAGGCAGCACTGTGGTGGCTTCTCCGGGCGGGGGGCGGGGGGGTAAGTGGGGGGGTGCCCACTGCCGCTCAGCGCAGCCTGGCACCAGTTGGTTCATTACTTATGCATGGCATGAGCAATGTTATGATTTAGCTAATCACCATCAGGTATTCATCCTACTGCTGCCTGGAGACGGCCGCGGTGCACGCCGGCCTGCCTGAGCCAGGGAAGGAGCCCCCACCCCCACTCCCGTGGACACCGTGGAGAGACCACTCGGTGGGTCTGACCATCCTTGCTGGGCCATGGCCCCTGGTACTTTAAGATTCAGGACTATAGGGGCGCCTGGGTGGCTCAGTGGGTTAAAACCTCTGCCTTCAGCTCTGGGCATGATTCCAGGGTCCTGGGATAGAGCCCCACATCGGGCTCTCTGCTCAGCAGGGAGCCTGCTTCCTCCTCTCTCTCTGTCTGCCTCTCTGCCTGCTTGTGATCTCTGTCTGTCAAAAAAATAAATAAATAAAATCTTAAAAAAAAAAAAAAAAAAGAATAAGGACTATAGAGCCCCTAGCTGTCGGGGGTTACTCCAGGAGGGGGGTACGGGAGGAGATGTGGGGTGTCCCTGGATCCCAGGGTCCAACCAGGGGTGGGTGTCTCAGGGATGGGTCACACAGCATGAGCCTAGGCATTGGAGTCCTAGGGTTCTGGATTCTAATCCCAGCTCTGCCTCTTACAAGCTGTGAGAGCTTCAACAAGTCACTTAACCTCTCTGGGCTGAATAGACCAACAATTCCAATCCTGATGCAGAGAGGGTAAGGAGACAAATACACGAATACAGTTGCTGGTGGGTCAGTCCATGGCAGCTCCCATTACTCAGAGCCCTAGTGGGCCCATCACAGGGGCTGTTGGGTGGATGTCTGCTTTCACGTGGGGAATTCAGACCCCAAAGTTGGCTAAAGGATGGGGCTGGGGCCAGTGAGTGAGCGACTTGGTCAAGACACTTCCCAGATCCTGAAATGTTTATGCTGAAGAAGATTCAATCACACTGAAGAAGCAGGAATCCATGGCTGGCGGGGGGTGGGGGGGTTGTCCCAGGGGCAGAAGTGAACCAAGCTCTGGGCCTCCAGCAGGCTGGAGGCAACAGATGAAGCACAGGCTTCTGGAGGAGAAGGGATGTGCAGGGGGGCCAGCCAGACCCTTCCTGCTAGCAGTGACTGACGGAAGACAGAAAGGAAATGGATCCATCCAAGGCAGGCCAGGCAGCTGGGGTCCTAGCAGGCTTCTGTCTTGGTAGTTTTGTCTGTTGCCCCTCAGAACGAACGACCATCAGTCTCCTGGGGGCCACCCTTAGGATGAGAGGGCACCCTCTCTCCCCTCTTCATGGCACAGTTAGGAGAACACAACATGGTTCCCTGCTTTGTCCATAGCCAGGTGAGCCGAGGGAGGCACACAACTGAATTCAAAATCCTCTATCTGATCCTCATTTTCCTTATTTACACAAACGGAGCCAAGAGTGAGCCCAACGGCACACCCGCATGGTCCAGATGAGGACCCCTTTTCTCTCCAATCAACCAGCTTCGGGTCTAAGGAAGGGGGTCACCTAAGTCCTGCTACAACACCAGCAGCCAGGCTAGACGCTTCGGTGATCTGGAAACATGCAAGCTCATCCTACTGCCACGCCTTTGTCCTCGCTGCTCTGTTCCCCAGCAATACTCCTCCCTTCTCCCTGTCCCCAGACCCAGCCCATCATCCCAGGTCCTGGTCAGATCCTGCTTCCTCTGAGAAGTCTTTTGTCACTCCTCAGTGTCGGGACTGTTCTCCTGCCCACAGCACCAACCACCCTTTCTGACTGGAAGTGGGCTCGTGATGCGTCCTCTAGTGATTTGGCCCCCGATAAAGAAAGAAGGGATGGGAAGGTGAGCCATTCCACACAGACTAAGCAGCGTGAGGCCCCTGTGGGTCTCCCCTGCCCCCACATCTGTAAAATGGACAGGCAAAGGCGGTGTGGGTTGTTCTTGGCTGCCCCAGGCATCACAGTGCTAGGCGAAGCTTCCAGTAAAGCTGGCTGGGAAGGGACTGCAAGGGCGAGGCCAGTAGGCATCTCCATGGAAACCAGTGCCCGTAGGTCGAATTTCCCCCATCTTGACAGGCTAGGGACTCCCAGTCCGAATTAATTTACTTTAAAGAATGCAAAGGTTCTCTCCCATGTAGCCTGGCGCCTTGAGGTTTCTTCCCAACGCCCAGTGCAGTCACCTGCCTTGTCCCACCTCTGGCCCGTGCCCTCTGCTCCTGCCTCCAGGCCAGCACAGAGCTGCATCTCCGCATACCTCCCCACACCTCACAGTGACCCACGCACCTGCGCCGCGAGCGCCTGCCAAGTCACAGAGCAGCCGGTGTTCAATCGCCCTCGAAATACGCTGCATCTCTTACCAGCAAAACTTGGGCAGAGTGGAGGGCGGGGCCTCCCCAGGCCAGCGGGGCCAACAACCTCCCACCGCCACCTGCTGGGTTCGCCTGGCTGGGCACTCCTGCCCATCAGCCGCAGGTGAGGTGCCACCGACGGGAGAGCCACCTGACCGGCCCGGGGCTGGGCCCACACCCTCATCCCAAAACATCCTTATCATTCACTAGCTCGTGACCATGATTATGCCACTTTGCTGCTGAGGAACCAGAAGCGTGGGGCTGGTGCATTCCTTCGTAGAGCAGCATCTGAGCCCCACACAAAGATGGAGGTTTTGCAACCCGTCCTCCGCACCAGGGACTCAGAGCCTGTCATCCCTAACACCCATTTCCAAACTTCTTGCCCTAACTGGCTGTCCCACCACACACCACTTTCCCACCTGCTCCCCAGGAGAGGCTGTTGTCTCTTCCGTATCCCACATGACCTAGGGCTGGGACGTGAGGTGGATCCCCTCTAAGAAGTCCTCCCCCTTCAAATGCCCCAGCTCCTCTGAGTTCCATGCCAACTGACTTTACCTCTCACCACCATCCTTGCGGCAGTGTCACCCACTATCCCCCGGGTCGCACCCTGCATTCACAGCAGACTTAATGGGCCCCTTCGCCCACCGGCTTTCTCTCCGTCCCCATTGGGTGACTTCACGTCCATTTTGAGGATCCATCCAACAGGGAGGCCTCTCCGTTCCTCCACCTGCCTGGCTCCAACCATCCTATCCACCCAGCGGCCATGGGCATCACACCCAGACCTTCCTTACCATCTACACAATACCCACTACAAGCCCCCGATCTGGGACCACCTGCTCCCAGCTATTCTTCCAGACCACTCTCCCTTGGCCTCACTGAGCCCTCCGGCCACCAACCGCCACTGTCTCAGGTTCAATACGCATCGGCTGTGCTCAGGTCCACCCTACACCAGCGTCCTCCCTTCCTTCTACACACTTAGACACCATGCCCAAGCTCAGTGCCCTCCAGCCATGCACCTACGTGATACCTGTACCCTTCTGAAGCGCACCGCTGCAGAAAAAGCAAACTGACTTTCCTCTAAATTCACGGCCTCAAATTTCAAAGGAGCACTGCCGCCGAGCAGCTGCCTTGGCCGCCACAACCCCGTTCTCCCACACAGATGCCCTGTCCTTTCTCCTCTCCCCACACCCCTCGCCACCCCCACCCTCAGGGGTCTCAGGCTTTGCTCAGAAGATAGTAGCAATCAGAACTCCCTCAACCTTCCATCGGGGAAGGGGCATGCCTCCTGCACCTGCACACGCCCCCCTCTGCTCCCTCCCTCCCAAGGAGTGGACGAAGGCCACTACTCTGCCCAAGAGCCCCTGTTCCACATGGGGTCTGGATCCCACCTCTCTCAAGAGTCCAAGACTGGATGTCTCCTCTTTCTGTACCCCATTTCTCCCTGTCCCCCAGGTCACCCTGGACAGGATGCCCATGGTATAATAAACAAGCTACATTCTTCACCACGCCTCTCCCTAGCTCCCATCCTGGTTTTCCTGTTTCCCCTTCACTGCAGAATGTGCTGAAGAATGCTCAGCAGCTCCTGTCTCCATCTCTCACCGGCCATTCTGTGCCCACCACTAGAGCCCGCTCCCACGCCCCTGGCTGGGAACGGACCGGCAGTGGAGCATGGCTAGTGGGCGAGAGCAGGAGGGAAGGGGAGCTCAGGGGCAAAGAAAAGACCCTCACTGGGAAGGGTCTCGGGCTCAATCAAAGACGTTGGATGTTTCCCGTAGCCATCTTCAGATTTGTGTTTTAGAAAGGAAGTTCTGATGGCACTGGGTAGGAGACCGATTAGGAGGACATGGAAGGGGTGCAGAGGAGAACTCAGGGAGGTCTGAGGGGACAGAGGAGGGACGTAGAATCACTATCAGGACTAAGGGGCCAAGCATGTCCATCATCTGGTATGAAACACTCCTTACCCCATGCTATCCCATCATGAAACATACCAGACTGGGTGACCCCGGATTGGTGACCGTCTCTCTCGCCCTCCCCCAGCAGTAGGCACCCTGCTCTCAGCCCCGCCACCACCCTCCCCTCGCAGCTGGCATGTGGTAGGTACACTCCATCAAGGAAAGGGTGGACCACACAGTGGCAAGGCCGGCTGGAGGGGAGCAAAGGGCCGGGCTGTGGAGGTGTAAATGCCAACCTCAGAGCCCAGACTTCGTCCTGTCAATACCAAGGAGCCCCCCAGAGGGCTGCGAGTAAAGCAGGGGCACAGCCAGCTCTGTGTGTGACCTAAGCTCATCCGACAACTGAGGAAGATGAATCGGAACAGGGCAAGACTAAAGGGGAAGACCTGTCTCCAGCCAGCTCAGACCCTCCGGGCAAGGAAAGATGAAGTCTGATCTTGGAAAGAGGACTAAAGAAAGGCCAGTCTTAGAAACACCAAGAAGGGGGGCACCTGGGTGGCTCAGTGGGTTAAAGCTTCTGCCTTCTGCTCGGGTCATGATCCCAAGGCCCTGGGATGGAGCCCCGCATCGGGCTCTCTGCTCAGCGGGGAGGCTGCTTCCCCTTTTCTCTCTACCTGCTTCTTTGCCTGTGATCTCTGTCTGTCAAATAAATAAATAAAATATTTTTTAAAAATAATAAAAGAAATACCAAGGAGGTAAGATTGGCGAGGCAGGATGATAAACGGAAATATAGTTAATCAGTTGGTGGCTCAGGCAGCTGGATAGATGGGGCAGTGGGTGGGGGGGTGGTAATGAACTTCGCGGGGGACGGGGATCGTGTTGAGTTTAAGCTCACCGTGGAGCACTCTAGGGAGAGATGCACTGGTCTGGCAGCTAGGCGTGCAGGTGGGATGCTTAGGGTGGGGAGGCCCAGGGCTAGAGATAGAGACTGGGGATCCCTCTGCCAGGTGAGGCAGTGACCGCAATGGCATGAAGACCAGGGAGTCAGTCACCCAGAAAGGTCATGCCGAGTAAGAAGAGCGGATAGTCCAGGACGGAGCCACGGAGACTGCCTTCCTTTGAAGGTCAGTGGAGAAGGTCAGTGGAGAGAAAGGACCACAAAGAGACAGCCAGGGAAAGAAATCAGGACAGGGTGGTATCCCAGACACCAAGAAGGAAGGTTCAGGAAGGATTAAGGGTCATGGAGCTGGTAGCAGCAGCAGGTCTGGCTTTCACTGGTTTGGCTGCCTGCGGGTCCCTGATGACCTTGCCAAAGCACTGCCATCGAATCAGGGGTGGAGGAAGTCACACTGCTGTGGGTGGGCTAAGGAATACAGAGGCAGCTCGATTCATTAGTTAATAGCTTTGTGATCATCGTTACACTTCCTTCTTCCAAAAAGAAGCAATTTCTCAACTGTAAAATAGAGATGAATATAAATCAAAAGAGAAGCATAGGTAAAGGACTAGAACGAGGGCAGCCACACAGTGCTGGTCAAAACAGGTTCGGTGCACTTGCTTCTCATGTTGACAGGCATATAGCAAATAAAGCTGTTAGAACAGGAAATTAAAATTGACATGCCAACATATACGCCAAAACACTGGAGCTGGGACTCGAACAGATCATCATATAACCGTGTCCCTAGAAGCCGAGTTTGCAACAGCCAAGAAAAGTGGGAGCCACCCAAGCAGCCATCAACAAATGAATGGATAAACAAAATGTGGGACACATGTCCAGGGGAATAGCACTCAGCCTTACAAAGGAAGGAAATCCTGACCCAGGCTGTGACATAGAAGAACCTTGAAGGCATTATGCTAAGTGAAACAAGTCAGTCACAAAAGAGCTAAGAGTGTCTGGTTTCACTAATAGCAGGTGCCTAGACTAGGCAAATTTGAGACAGAAAGTAGAATGGCCGTAGTCAGGGGCTGGAGGTGGGCAGGGTAAGGAGTTCGTGTTTAATGGGCACAGAGCTTCAGTTGGGGAAGAAGAAAAGAATTCTAGAGGCAGGTGCTGTTACTGGTTGCGAAATATGAAAGCACTTAACACCACGGAACCGTACGCTGAGAAATGGTTAAAATGGCAAGTTTCATGTTGCATATATTTTACCACAATAAAAAAAAATGCTCAAAGAGAAGAAGAATATATATTATAGTGTGGGCTAATAAAATGATGGGGATTGAGCATTTCATTATGTTCTGAGCTTCTTGGTAACCAAGACATACGGGGAAACTTTTGAGGCTTGATGTTTAATAAATGGAAAAAGTTACGATGGCAAGAGATTTCAAGTCCACCCACCCCCAGCGCCGGCCAGGACTGGGTCGGAGCAGGCATTTTTGTGAAAGAGTTAGGAGAAGCAATCATAGCATCAAAGACAAAGCAGAATATTGACAACGTTACAAAGACACATTCATCACAGAGCCATTTCTGGTGGTGAGTCTTGAAGAAACATGAGAGAAAAATCAATAAAACCTCACTCAAAAGGTCTTTCCGGTGGGAACAAAGTTAACAAGGTCTAGATGTGAAGATTTCCAAGATGGGACTTAGAATTCCCTAAGAACAAGTGTGTTCAACTTGGTGGTACCTGGAGGACTTCCAGGGGGAGGCATCCATGAGGCAGGTGCCAATCCGCCACCAAGCTCAGTGGAGAGGTCCGCTCAGTGGAGGTGGGGGTATGAACATCAGCAGCACAGAGCTGCTGTCTGTCTAAAGCGTGAGGGTGAGAGCGTGATGGCCAGGGGGGACATGGGAGTTCTAGGAAATGCTGCCCCATGATCACCCCCACTTCCCCAGGGCCCACCCAGGTATGGAGCAGCAGGCAGCAGCTGGCAGCACAAGAGGGGAGCAAGAGCTCATGTCCTCTGACTTTACATCAGCATGTGCCATTGTCCTGGGCCCCTTCTTTGCACCAGAGAAAGGACCCAGTGCTGGATGTCAGAAGGCCTGGGTCAGAATCTCACATCAGCACTTCTGTTGTTGTGCCCTTGGATGACTTACACATAGTCATGCAACCTCAGGATCTCCATCTGTAAGTGGTGACAATAATTTTGCAGTCCCTCTCTTCCCTGCAAGGTTATTGGGAGCAGGAGGGTGACTGAAGAGGGCTTTGGCCCATGCTGATCCATGGCTTCTCTCTCCCTCTTCACCATCTCAAATAGATAGCACAAAGAAACAGTGCCCCACCCCCATGCAAAGGCTGCCAGTCAGGAACTGCCCTTACTGGGGCTATCAGCTGGGATGAGCCACGAGACAGCAGAATGTCGCCTGTAAACCACTGATATGTTTGAGTGACCATGTGTCCATGCCCTACAGCCGATCCTACCTACCAAGGCAACGGGATGCCCTTTCACCAAGCAGGGGAAGCCAGGAGGCTGGCCAGGGGCATGGGAAGATGGTGCTTTGTGCATGGGTTCAACTGTGGCCATTCCACCCAAGGAAGCCTAGAAGCCATGGGATGGCCATCAGCAGGTAGGGTGGACGTGGTGGACACTGTGGGACCCTTGCAAAGGGAATCCTGAAACTAAAAGTAGTGAAGACTTTAACAGTGAGATGACTTCTGGGCATTAAAAAGGGCCTGGGGAAGATCGGGGGTTCCGACGCATGCCCAAATTCGCATGGCACCCAGTGGCCACAGCCAGACCTGAGTGGGACCCTCCCCGTGTGCAGCCCAGGGTGTTTGACACAGGACAGTCTACAGTGCTTGGCCTTGCATGACGCTGTGGGGACATGCTGGCAGAATCCCGTCAGACACATCAGCTCTTAAAACCACAGCCTGGATGGCTGTGCTCAGCAATCATGTGTTTAAAAAGCAATAAGACTAAATGCTTTTCCGTTTCCCCTTTGAGAGACCATGTATGATAAATGATAGGCAATTTCATGGTTGGAGTTTCAATTTCCGAAAATATTAGTGCTATTCCCCAAGCTCCACTTCCAAGATAAATTCTTTTTGGCAGCCTCCTCCGTTGTCTCCTAATTCCCTGATTCTGAGCATGTTTGGAAGTCTGGTGTAAATTTCATGGGCTCAGCCCCAGCATCCCACCCGGCCTGGTGTGCCCTGGAAAGGGGTAATCCACCTGCCCCTTTGGCAGGTTCTTTCACATTTGCTTCAAGTCCCTGCGTATTTACAAGTACCTCCGGGTTTCCCAGCCCTGTGCTAAGTATTATTATGGTGGTTGTAAGGAAGCTACAATCAACCATTCAATCAACAAATACTAATGGTGCATCTGGTCTCTTCAAGCTCGAAGCAAGAAGATTAACTTGCTGTCTAGTGCCCCTCTAACACCTTGTACTGGTTCCACTGTCTCCATTTCATTGCTAGGAAAACTGAGGCTCAGGGTAACCTCATAAAATTAGTGTGGACTACTCAGTAGACAGGGTGAGATGAGAGACAATGAACATTTACTGAGATCCTATGACAGTTCAGGCTCTGGGCTGAATGCTTATCCAACCCTCAGCATAGGAGGCTAAGCTGTTTCTCCTCCTAAAACTCAAAGTAGGTAGGTGTTATTATTCCCATTTTATAGATGTGGAAACTGGGGCCCAGAGGGGCCAAACAACTTACCCAGAGATTCTCATCCTACTGGACCACACTGCCTCGCCTGATATCACAAGGCCAGATGGTGTCCCAACAGCCATCTTCAAACCATGGGAGAATCCCTGTTTAAAAACTTCAAAACAACAAGCCAGTCAGTAGGAGACCAATCTTCCATTGCCCCGCCCCTTTACCTCTCATTCCTCACTACCCTCTGCTTGCGCTAACCCTAGTTCCCCTCCTAAATTTCTCAGGCTGGTGTCCTCAGTGTATCACCAACACCTAGGCCCATTACCTGCTTTCTCTCATGCTGTCATCCTCTCTTCTCCACCAAATCCTCTTTATCGTGGCTCAGCTTGGATCCACATAACCACCTATTTTCTCTCTACCATTTACTCACCCTTTAGAGGGCCTCTCTCATGCCCAGGATGACATCTCCTTCTCCCATAATCTCACAGATTCTTATCAAAAGACTGAGCACAAAGCAGGTATTCCAAAACCTTAAGGAAAACATAGAGGCAAGATTAAAATGAAATGGGGCAAAATGAGACTAGATCTCTCAGAATAGAGCAAGGGGAAGGAACTGCAACGGAACGCAATAGAATAGAGCCAAGAAGAAGAGTGCGGTTCAGATGGAAAGAAAGGTGTGTGTGTGGGGGGGGGGGGGGGGGACAGAATAGACTAGAACAGCATGGAACAGAATAAAAGTGGATGGAGACAAGACAGTTAGAACTAGACCAGGACAGGCTGGAACAGAATCAACCAGGACGGAACAGATGAGGTCAGAACAGACTGGAACAAGGTAGAACAGACTAGAACAGGGTAGAATAGGGTTCACCAGAAGAAAACGGAGTAGGAAAGACTCAAATGGGTCTGAACAGAAGACAGTGCAGTAGACTAACAGCTACAGCCCTCTGTTAGACAACTAAGTGAAACAAAATTCAGTCCATCCATTCAATACATATATATCAGGTGCTAATCTGGGCTAGGTAATAAAAAAAAAAAAAAACAGACATGGTCCCTTCCCTCCCAGAACATACTGTCCGGTGAAAAGGGGGAAAAAATAAGACATACAGAAACATTAATAAATACATAATCACAAATTATGAATTTCTATGAAATACCATGAAAGAATGGGCAGGAGTCCATGATGAAGAACAACAGGATGAAAGTAATAATATTAATAATAAGGAGGTCAGGAAAACTGAGACCTAAAATTGAGGAGGTACCTGAGACACTCGGAGAACTAGGGAAAAGGACTCTAGGCAGAGGGAAGAGTAAGTACAGAAGCCCAGAGGCAGGAAGGCATTTGGCCTGTTCTGGGAGCTGAACACTCAGTGTGAACAGAGTTCAGGGTGCAAAGCCCAGGATGACAGGACAGCTGGGGAAGAGACAGGCATAGGCCGATGTCATGGTGGGGGGAGGGGTTGGATTTCATCCTAAGAAGCCTCTAAAGGGAGTTTCATACCTCCTCCTCGGGTGGTGTCAAGGAATGACTTAGGGCAGGGGGACCAGCAGGCATCTTCTGAGGTCATCCGGGTCATGAGGCTGGCGGCTTGGTGCAGAGGGACAGCCGCACCAGAGTGGGAGAGACTCAGCCGACTGGAGAAACATTCTGAAGGTAAGCCCAGACCCCAGACTTGCAGAGGTTTTGGACCTGGGGTGGGCAGAAAGGGGGATCTGAAGAAGCCGCTGGGGTTTGGCTTCTCTTTTCCGAGGTGAAGCTGGGAAGAGATGTTCTGGGAAGGAAAAATCAAGTTTCCTTTCAGGAATCCCGGGGTTCAGATGCCTGGGTCATGTCCAGATAGAGATATCAAGTAGATCTGGACATACAGGCCTGGAGATCTGAGGAGAGTCTGAGCTGGAAATATCAACTGAGGAGTTGTCAGCATATAAATACTGTGAAAATCATAAATGCAGGGGTGCAATGCAGAACTCTATCAAAGCACGTTCCGTGGGCTCCTGGCCCTGGAATCCCTCTGGGTGCTTGTTGAACGTACAAGTTGCTGGGCCCCCTGGGGCCACCGAGACAGAGCCTTGGGGTGGGGCTCCGGAGCCCACATGGGTAGCAGCCACCCTGGAGTGTTTGCATGCTGTCTAACATGTGCAAAACCCCGGTCTACAGACAGAACAGAGGGCACTACCTCTCTCACTGAGAAACATGGTTATTTGCCCCTGAAGAGGGAAAACCCAGCAAAGGTGACAGAGAGGGAGTAGCCAGAGAGACAGGAAGAATCGGGGGAGGCTGGCGTCTCACCTAGACAAAACTAGATAAACTAGTTTCGGGGAGAGATGAGAGGATATCAGGACATGTGGTCAAGTGGGCCCCACTCTGCTACGCCCGGGAAGCACGGGACAGCCCCCACACCCCGTGTGGCAGGGCTCACGCCTCCGGGCAATGCTGGGCCCCAGTGGAGTGGGGCGAGAACTGAACAGGCCAGAGGAGGACACTTAGATGACAAAGTGGGGGAGTGGAATGGGCCATAGCAAGATCTGTTGCCAAATCAATGAACGTTTGGGGACAGATCAAATTTCACACGTGATTTTTATCCCCTCTGGTAGCCGCCCCAGGAGGCCTCTGGCTGGGGGAAGCGGACATGCTGGTGGTCAGGTGGTTCTCTCCAGGTCCCAAGATGGCTTCCTTTTCCCACTTTCCTCTCACAGGAGTCAGTAGTCCTCTCCCAACCCTGAGAAATCACCCTGATACCCCAGCCCCTTACCCCAGGCTTGTCCCAGCTGCTGTCTCTCCCCTCTCCAACCAGAGCCCTTAACAGGCCGCAACCAACTGGTGTAGGAGCTGGAGGCCCCCTCCCCGCTGCACCCCCGGGGACCTCACCTCCAGGAGTGAGTTGCTGAGGCCGCCATTTCTTACACACACAAAACAGGGTGACAAGACGTCACTTCCTGGCATCCCAGGGGTCATCCTGACCACTGGCCAAGCTGCTGCCTGGTGGAGCCAGAGCCCTGAACCTCAACAGGGAGAGGTTATGAAATGGGCACCTTTTGAAAGACACATTCAACTTTCACATTCATAAAACAGAAACTGGAAACCTATGGCTTTCATAACGCAAACCTCAGAAAGCAAGCCAGCAACATTTCCTTGTTGGGGAGGTTCCTGAAAACAAACAGAGATTTTCAACTGGGGACAAACTGCTGGGGGATCTTTCAGAATCCAAGTTGGTGAGATGTTTACATTTTTCGAAAGGTTAAACATTATGGGAAGGCGGTGACAGGAGTGAGTCCCCCCAACCCACCAACCTCCACTGGCTTCCCCTAGGTCTGAATCCGATTCTGTTACAAGTGTACTCCCCCAGCCCACGTCCAGGAAGGGCCACACACCTCGGAAGACCTGAGGAGCCCCTGTCATCCATCTGGAGGCAAATTCCTGGCAAGGAGCAGCTGGGAGAGACTTCACAGAAGTCCCTGAACCTCTCAAGAAGAATCTGCAGCAGCAGAGGGATTTTCCCCAGGAGAGCAAACGACAACAGAGCGCCTGTTTGTTTTCGATGCAGGAAGGAGCCGGAACATCTGCTCCAAGAAGCCACTTGAAAGATAATCAGGCAGCAATGTTGGCAAAACAGCTGTGTGGCAGGCAGGGAAGGGGGCGGCCAGGAGCTGGGAGGGTGGGGGGAGTGGGAGGAGGGAAGCTAATGTCTGAGCTAGGCGGGCAGCCACGGGCCCAGGACCCCTGCTCGGGCAGGGAAAGCCCCGCCCCTGCCCCGCCCCCGGCCCTGGCCCCGCCCCCAGCGCTCAGGGCTCGCTCTCTCGCGGAGAGCAGCTCATCTGGGTGGGGGACAGGAAGGGGGAGACGGGGGCGACGGGGGCGGGGGGAGGGGGGGTAACGTGTCGCTCTGCTGAGGTCCCGGATTGGATGGTCCTCCTGAAGAAATGCTGGGTTTGTTCCAGATTTCCTGCAGGAGTCAACTCAAATTTATAGGATGAGCCTGACACTGTTGAATGTTTCCTACACCTGTGGCCCTGGGAAGCCTCTAAGGTTAAAGAAATCACATGCTCGCGCCTTTTTGTTCCAGAAAAGGCCATTGCAGTTCAGTACCATCCTTTCCCGCATGACTTCGATGGGACTCAACTCTGCCCCCTTGTTAACCTGTGACAGAGCAGACACAGTTCCTCCGAATTCCCATTCTTTGTCTCGTAAAGGAGGAGCTACTGAATCAGTAGCTACTAAATTTCACGTGTGATTTTTATCCTCTCTGGTAGCAACCCCAGAGGCCTGTGGCTAAGGAAAGCGGACATGCTGGTGGTCAGGCGGTTCTCTCCAGGTCCCAGGATGGCTTCCTATTCCCACCTTCTTCCCACTAGAGTCAGTATCCCTCTCCCACCCCTGAAAATCACCCTGAGGTCCCAACTCCCTCCCTCAGGCTTGTCCTGTTTTGTCCCCCCTGGTCAAATAGAACATTTTATCAACTAAACAGTCAAATTCCTTTCATCTGCCTCAGCCCCCACCAAGATGTGAAGCTCCCTCAACCAGAATACAGCCCTTCCTTAACTGCCCCTTGGGCTGGGCTCAGGGAAAGGCATTCTCCTCTGCACTGTGCCTTTGAGTCAAGTCCATCCTGAATGAAGTCGTGTTGGCTCTTTGCCTACAGGAGGTGAAGGTCCTCCGATCACCTCCTGCAGTCCAGCTTGCTCAGTGCCTAATGTGACACCCCACGAACCACTCTTTGGGACTAAGAAGACACGAAACCTCCGAAGACCCAGGATTCTATCTGCCACTCACCTAGAGGACAAAGAAGCAAGTCACTACTCAGTGAGCTCATACTGGGAATTGAGCTCTGCAGGGTTTGGCTTGACAACCCCTATGCCCAGGGCCAGGCAGGGTGGGGGTCCCTCAGGCCAGTGCCTGCTCACTTTTCTTTCCAAAAAACTGTTCAAGTAACCCAAAGAAAGGCAATAAAAAGAGAATGGAGAAACGCAGAACAGAGATAAGAAACAGAAAAAAAAAAGATAATTCAAGATATATATATAAATTCTATTCTATTTCTATATACTAGCAATGAACACATAGACAGCAATATGGTAAATACAATACCACCTGTAATTGCTCCCCCCAAGAAGGGATACTTAGAGTGTAAATAAAATAAGAGTTATAGGCTGAAACTATATAGTGTGGATGAAAGCAATCAAAGATAATAAATGGAGAAACATGCTGTATTCGTGGATAGGAAGACTCACCCTAGTAAAATTGTCAATTCTTCCAAACTGATTACAGATTTAACACAATTCCTATCGAAATCCCAGCAAGGTTTTTTTTGTAAACAAGATTATTCTAAAATGTATAGGAAAAGACAAAAAAAAATGAAAACAGCTAAGACAGTGTTTAAAAAGAAGACTAAAATGGGAAGAATCAAATTTCAGGCTTAGGTGCTCACTGTAATCAAGACTGGATAGCTATGGCAGAGGGAGAGCCAGCCAGATCAATAGTACAGGTCAGAGAACCCAGAAACAGACCCGAGCAAGTATGCTCAATTGATTTTGATGAAGGGGCAAAAGCAGTTCAATGCAGTAAAGGTAGCCTGTCCAAGGGCTGGTGTTGGAACCCACAGGCTTGCTGGGTTGGCTTTCAGACTCCCCTGTGTTTTTGGAGAACCCAAATAATGCATGAAGCAAAAAGAATATAAGGAACCCAAGGCGATTCAGTTGCTATACAAAATTAAGGGGCAGTGGGAAGGGGAGGAGGAAGGAGAGCGTGCGGCAGAAAACACCTGATCTTGAGAAGAGAGCTGGTGGGAAAGCGTCAGGTGTGTTTAGATGGGGGGAGGCTGTGGAGCTGCTACAGGGCCAAGAGGATGGAAGGAAAGACAGGAAAGACAGTGGAATTTTAAGGAGGGTCAAAACGTGGATTTCCGGGGTGCCTGGGTGGTTCGGTGGGTTAAGCTGCTGCCTTCAGCTCAGGTCATTATCTCAGGGTCCTGGGATCGAGTCCCGCATCAGCCTCTCTGCTCAGCAGGGAGCCTGCTTCTCTCTCTCTCTCTCTCTCTCTGCCTGCCTCTCAGTCTACTTGTGATCTCTGTCTGTCAAATAAATAAAATCTTTAAAAAAAAAATGAATTTCCTTTAATGCCCTGTCAGAGATCCAGTAAAGACTTAAATCGGCTTTATTGTATTTTCTAATTTTTTAAAGATTTTATTTATTCATTTGAGTGAGAGAGTAAGTGAGAAGCGGGGGTGGGGAGTGGGAGCCGAGAGACAAGCAGGGGCAGGGAGCCCATGGCGGGACTGGATCCCGGAACCCTGGGATCATGACCTGTGCTGAAGGCAGACCTTGACCAACCGAGCCACCCAGGTGCCCTGTGTTTCCTAGATTATGGTTTAACGTGATGGCACAGTGAGACTGGGCACTGTGGGGCCTGACCTTATACTAGAGTTATGCATTCTTCTCACCACCCTCTCCATCAGCTCTGCAGAGAAGCCACGCTGTGGAGTGGTGAACAACACGGGCCACGCCCCTCCAGGCTGGGCGTAGACCCTCAGAGGCACCTACCCGCAGATCATGCTCCCATTCAGCTCTTTACAGTCCTCAAGGGTGGCACAAAGACATCCAGTTGGTGGTGGGGAGCCCTTTCTTGGCAATGTTAGTGATTAAAAAGTGACACAACAGATGGGTTCTTTAGGAAGGCCAATTAGGTAGTGATGTGCAGAATAGGTTGATGAGGGGAGAGATTGAGCACGTGCACAGGTGAGCATTGTGCCCCCCGACACAGTGTCTGGGACAGAGTATGTTCTTAGTAAATATTTGACTGAGAGCTGGCCCAAGATTTGCTGATGTGCGCTAGGATAAAGGCAACAGAAATGGAAAAGAATTGACGGGTGTGAATGCAGGGCTCTTAAAGAGGACATGACCACCAGATCTCGGGCACTGGAGCCTGGAGAGACCTTTGGCTGCAGTAAGAAGGGAGAGAGACCAGGCATGGACAGATGACCACAGTGTGGGGTCCTCTGAGTGGGTGGTGCTGTTGGGCTAGCTGAGTAATGCTATCCAGTGGGTGGGTAGACATGGGGTGCTGGGGATCCTTCCCACCGAGATGACTTCTGGAGCAAGGGAGGCAGAATGAGAAAGTTCCTGGCAGACCACACAGCCCCCTTTGCACTCTGTGAAGGGAGCAGGAGAAGTTTCCAGTCCTGCCATCACCCATGTGTCCTCCCTCCTCCTGTCCAGTCCCCAGGAGAACGAGACCCCCGAGAGGTCAAATACAAGGGTTCCTCACATGACATCTGTGCCCAGCGACAAAGCAAGCACCTCTGCACTGCTCCCCGAAACTTCTGTTCTCTAAGCTCAGGTACCCCAGCCCTGGACACCCCACCCATCCCCATCCCTTCCCCCACTCTTTGTTCTCTCCCTCCTCTATTCCCTCCGCTGTCTGCATTCCCCTCCCTCCTCCCCACCTCTGTTCTCGCCTTTAGCCTTTCGGCTTCTCTCTGCTTCTGCCCCCTTCTTTTCTGCTCTCTCTGTGCTCACACAAATTCCACAAGCACGAGTCAATTTTAAGAGACCAAGAACTAACTCAGGGAGACTCGTGCAAAGGGCTCTAGCTGACTGGCGTCCACAGGCCTCCTTGGCCCCCTTCAGTGGGTGATATATTACAGAAATACATTAAGGGGCCGTCCCGCTGACAGCAAGCTAAGGTACTATGTCAAGGTACCAGCCCTGGGATGATGTACGTCCCCCATAGATCAGGACACCATCGCTCTGATTACACTTCAGCACTGCGTGTCGGAGCACCACGGGGCTGTGATGGACGGTGGAGATCCATCACCAGCCGATGGCCCATTCCCAGCCCAACATTCATAATCAGAGGTGATTTAGGGGCCGTGCTGGGATACCTCCCAAGATGCACACACAGCAAAACTGGACTCTTTCCTTTCCACTGAGAGAAGTTTAGGGAGAGAAACACTTGTAGCCTATAACGTCAAGGCCAAGGGTTCGGGAATCAGACAGCCCTCCCCGACTTTTCCATTTAAAAGCTATTTGACCTTGGGGCACATTTTCCTCCCTCCTGGAGGTCATTGCCTTGCATATAAAATGAGGGTGATGATACTGTCCTCCCCGGATTCGAGTGAAGCTCCAATAACATAATATAGGTAAAGCATGAAGCACAGTTTCAAGGTCCTGGGACCACCCTTCTACCCCCTGACCTGTTCAGGGTGCACACAGCAGCTGCAACCCCCAGTCTCCTACACACACTCTTCACCTGCACCCCCTTTCCCTTCACCTCCCTCCTTCCATCCCTGATGGCTCTGTGGCCAGCGGGGCAGGTCCCCAAGGACACCCATCTCAGGTCAGCCATTCAGCCTGACTTTCAGGATTGCCCATCAATCCTCTCCCCACTCATTCTTCATTCAGTTGGTAGGTGTCGAGCACCCACTAGGTGCCAGACCCTGTTCTAGGCACTGAGGACACAGAAGTGAATGAAACAAATGAAAACGCCTGCAGTCACGAGTCAACTCCCTTGCGTCCATCAAGTAATCTGTCCGTCTTGGGGTAGGAGCCCTGCCTGAGGGCCCTGTGAGCACAGCCTTGACCCAGACAGACTAGGAGATGACCGTGACTTTTAACCATGCAAGGAGAATGGCATCATGACAGCTTTCTCGGGGACCGTGGCTATTCCTTCCCTCCTCTGATCCCGAGCTGCTGAAGCCCAGAGAGGGATGGTAAGTGACCTAAGGTCACACAGGGGGCGTCAGGTTGAGTCAGGGCTGGAACTCAAACTCCTCAGAACTTTAAAGTTTACCTTTAGATCTTAATTGCGCAGCATCCCATCTTCCTTGTCTCTCAGGTAAAGGAGCCCCTGGATTCCTGTCCTTAGGCAAATTCCACCTCCCTGGAGAGAGAAGCTACAGGTGCATGAAGAATTAGAACTTACATCACGCCAACATGGGATACCTCATTCATCCTCCCATGGCCCCGGGGCGTGGTGGGGGGCAAGCACCCCATGATTCCATTTTATAGTTGGGAGGACTGAGGGCAGGAAATCGGGTCACAGACTCTGTCAGTTTGGCCTCTTCTCCACACTGCATACAGAGGAGTAGAAAACTGAGTCACTGCACACAACACACACACACACACACGCGCACACACACACAGCTTCATTTTTAATATTTAACCATATTTTTAGTATGGTAACCATATTCCTGTATTTTTAAATTTTTTTTTTTTAGATTTTATTTATTATTTGACAGAGAGACACATGAGAGAGAGGGAACACAAGCAGGGGGAGTGGGAGAGGGAGAAGCAGGCTTCCTGCTCGCAGGGAGCCTGATGCAGAGCTCAATTCCCGGACCCCAGGATCATGACCTGAGCTGAAGGCAGATGCTTAACGACTGAGCCACCCAGGCGCCCTTAAATATTTGTTAAAGATTTGATTTACTTATTTGAGAGAGACGGAGGGAGATCATGAGCCCTCGGAGGGACAGAGGAAGAGGGACAAGCAGACTCCAGCTGGGATATGACATGAGCTAAAGTCAGATGCTCACCTGACTAAGCCACCCAGGTGCCCCTTAAATATCGTTTGATATATGCTTTTTAAAAATGTATTCTACAACAGGGGCGCCTGGGTGGCTCAGTGGGTTGAGGCCTCTGTCTTCGGCTCAGGTCATGATCTCAGGGTCCTGGGATCGAGCCCCTCATTGGGCTCTCTGCTCAGTGGGGAGCCTGCTTCCCCCTCTCTCTCTGCCTGCCTCTCTGCCTACTTGTGATCTCTGTCTGTCAAATAAATAAATAAAATCTTAAAAAAAATGTATTCTACAACATAAATACATGCTATTTATCAACGCTTTGTTATCATAGGTCTTAATGATTTCTAATATTCAGGTCTGATAAATAAAATTGAGATGAATATTCTGATACTGTCTCCAGGGTTTTCTTCCAACGGATTCCTAGAAGTAGAGCAGTTGGATCAAAGCTATGAAAACTGAAATTCTTCTGGAAAGATTGTGCCAATTTATGTTCCAATTTTGTCACCTGGTCGCTAACATTTACGCAGCCAGCAACAGCAACATCCATCCCAACAATCAGACAGGTGAAAACAGAATCTTGTCTTATTTTGCATTTCTTTGGCAAATAGTAAAATGAAATATTTTTTTTCATACATTAGCCATTTGTACATCCTATTTCATGAATGTTCCTTGCCAAATTTTCTACTGAGATGTTAGCACCTTTTTTTTTTAAGGCTTTGTAAAAGCTCTTTATACATCAAGGCCATTAACCTTTTTCCATATCTGTTGCAAATATTTTTCTCAGTTTGTCGCTTCCTTTTTCACTTTTGCAGTTTCTTCTTAAATACCTATCAGGAGGTTTAGGGTAGGCAATTGCTTTTGTCATTTCTTCAATTGTTTTTGAGCTTAAATGGATGTTCTCTAATTTAAATGTTCCCTTGTGTTTTCTTCTATTGTTATGGGTTTCTTTTGTCTCCTGCTCTCATTATTTGAAATTTCCTTTAGAAAAAGGTATAAATGACTGTCTCCCAAGTAGTCAGTTTTCTCAACACCCATTGTTAATCCGAGTATTTCCTACTGATTTGTAATGCTTCCCTTGAACTCGTGTTGCTTTTATGCCTGTAGTAAAGTTGGTTTTACAGTTATCCATTATGTCCTCTTGATGCCCCGTGTTCCTGGAGCTCGTACATTGACAGGGACAGTTGCTCTACCTTTAAAATAAAACTTAATATTGCTAAGCAAGCCATGCCTCCTGTTCTTAAAAGTACGTGAGCTATTTTTAGTTTGTTACTTTTTCAGACTCATTTTAGAGTTGTCTTGTCAAATTACCAAATGTTTCCATTGAGATTCTTACCATATTTTTGCCAGATCAACATATTAATTCAGGAAAAATAAATGTCTTTTCATTGTTCCTTTTTCCCCCAAAGCCAGTTGTGTTCTCCACTTACTTGAAAGTTTTCTTACACAAAACTAATAAAGTTTTGTGGCTTTGTTCATGAAAGTTCCACCCCATCCTCATGGAGAATCATTCAGAAGTAGATTATGTTTTTGTTTGCTTTTATCTTCCAACTGGTTATTGTGGGTATGCAAGGAATTGGTTTTTGTATATTCATCCAGGGAGGAGGATATATCTGTATATTATTGGGAAGAAAATATCCTCACCAGCAATGTTCCCAATGATGAGTCACAGGAAACCCAGGGAGAGCAAAAGAAGAGCTGTTCCCCCCCAGAGACTCAGCCCATCCATCACTCTGGACAGGGGAATAAGCAGCAGGCGCGGTGATGCCCAGGCCTCTGGCAAACTCTTAGAAGTGCTATACACACATTTTATTGTGCCTTTTAATCTCAGAATGAGGCCAAAGGAAGCTGTTGGTGGATCAGGCTGTGTCTGAGTGTGAGTGGGGGACTGGGGGCCACACATCCGGCCAGGAGAGCCCGTGTGCACACAGGGGCTGCCTGAGTCCTGCCCCACCTGCCCTTGAACCATGGATGCTGAGAACAAGGAGAGACACTCAGGGATCATGGGGCTCATGGGCTGGCCAGACACCGGCTCCTAGGAAGGGCTGCGGGAGGGAAAGGGTTTTTACCCCTGCGTACCGCCCACACTGGAAACGTTGTGTGCCCCCTGCGCCAGCCCTCTACTCCCGCCCACACCCCCTTTGGACTATGGAACTTTTGCTTCTGCGTTTTGCTGAAGTACATATTTATATGCTCTCATGAAAGAGTGTATTGGGCAGAGGAAATGGAAAACTTGGGGCCTGATTCATACTTAGCAGTACTTAGAAAGCCCCAGAACAGCCCCCATGGTGGGGATCCACCCACCCACCCAGCTGCCTCATGATGGACGTCCCAGTTTGCTAATGGTGGCCTTGTGGATGACATAGCCATGGGGAAGCCCTGTGGCATGGCCCTCCTTATTGTAGCCATAAAGGCTCAGATTTCAACAGAGCCTTGGACCCCAGATGTCAGTTACACAGAGGTTTCCAAGTGCTTTTTAAGCAATGGAAATCTTTTTTTGATTAGAAGCCCTTATGAAACCCTAGTCATTAGAACAGATATAAATGGAACTGCCTTCAGTTGCATGGGGGGAAAAAGTCCTAAATCTCCCTACACAAGCATGCATGTGTGTGCGTGTGTGCGTGCTCTCTCTCTCTCTCTCTCTCTCACGCGCACATACACACACACACACACATACACTTGGAATCAAGTGTGTCATCCTGCGAAGGCACCGGGGACATTCCTACACACTGCTAGGATGGTGCCAGACACAGACCTCTTTTTAAGGGTGGGGAACTGAGGCCCAAATGGAAAACAACTCTGTATGAACATCAAGCAGCATCTTAATGGTGGATGTAGGGCTGGAATCCTGGCGTTGCTTGTCATCCCAAGACCAGTGCAGAGACAGAAGGGCTGTGCTCATGGAGTTTAACTTGGGAGTCGGGGAGTGATGAAGAAGCACGACTAAGGGCTGTCAGGATGTTCACTTGGATAGCGTGGTCTCGCCTGGAGACCTGCTCCTAATCACAACACTTGTAAGAATGCACTGGAGTCCTGAGTTACTCATGGAATCAATTAATCCAGGCGAGCTTGAGAGCCAAGGGTCAAGGCTCCAGCTTCTGCCCTGGGTGTCACTGTGCCAGGGACCTTGGGCCAACGACTGTCTGACTTGAGTTTGACTCATGATCTCCGGGATCCCTTCCAGCTTCCGTGCTCCACATCCAGCCAGTGCATGAAGCTTTCTGACCTACAGCTGATGCAAGAACTCCTTTAAGGAGCCAAAGGTCTCTATTTGGGGAGTGACCTCAAAGAGCAGATGGAGGAGTCTGAAGATGGGGGTGGGGGGGGAGCAAGGCTGCTAAGGCCATTGCGGGGGTGGGGCAAAGCCACCCTACTCTGTAGGAAATGAAGAAAGAAACGGGATTACTCAGAATGAGGAAAGAGAGAGAATCAGAGAAAGGGGGGAAATTGGAGAGCAGAAGATGGTACAGAGCTGTGAATGTCTGGAGTGGTGCATTGGCCAAAGAGACACTTTAAGAATGGAAACACCTGCTGTTGAACTTGAAGTTGTTTGCAATGATGTGATGTAAATCCTTCCTTTATTCCCACCCCCATCCCACCCTATGTCTTCAAATCAGTCTGTCTCACTCATGAATGCTTTGTGCCAGTGAGCTGTTCCACGGAAAATGAGAAGAGACTGAGATGCCCATCTGGGTGTGAGGAACCTGAGGCAGCAGGATCGGAGGCTATGTGTCCCCTAAAAAGTCTCAGAAACCTCAGGGTCCCTAAGTCTCCACAGAGAAGGAATTTTCAATGGTCTAAGTACATCTCACCTGGATTCAAGAGGCAGAGAAGCTCTCACATAACACATAAGCTGATTTCAGTCTTATAAAATACTTGTGTTATACCTATCACATGTCCAACCATGAGCTCTGGGCTGTAGGAACCCCAAGACACAAAAGGCAGGAGTCGTGACATTTCACTGTGTCTGATCAGGACCTCAGGAGCAGATGAAAGACAGAGGTTCCCCAGTCTAATGCCATACCCTTTGACTCAGCAGGACTTTGACAGGCCCTGGGATGTGCTGATGACATGATCCCAGCCCTCAAGGAGCTTACAATGTCATTGGCGACTTAAGTAACAGGATTCACTCTGGCCTTCTTCTGGTCACTATTGGTCAAGAGTGGTTCCTATTAGTTCCTGTTGGTCAAGAGTTCCCAGGCCAAGCAGAGAACAACCAGTCACAACGGAGATCCATAAGTCTTTACCTCAGATCTCAGATGGCCAACATCACTGGCAGAGCAGCTCTTCTCTGCCACTGTGAGCCCAGGGGAATGCTGTCCCTTCTAGATGGAAAAGCATTGGCTTGAGTTCTAGAACGTATAGTACATGCCTTGTTCTTGTGTCCCAGCCTGTTTCCAAGACCTGACTCCTTTCCTACCTGGACCAATGATTCCTCCTGCCCTTCTCTGCCTCAGCTGGACCCTCTGAAGCACCCCTGGCTAGCCTGCCCTACAGCCCTTCTTCTAGGACTCCCCTCTGAACACAGTTTTGTTGCGGGCAATGTGATGGAATATTGGAAGACGGTGAGAAGGATTTCTTTAATATAGCCAAGCATAGCTAGAGATGTGGAAGCCAGTCAGGGATCAAAGAAAGCATCAAGAGGTACACCCAGGAAGTTAGCCCAATGAAAGGGAGAGGGTTCTACAGGCTGGGTTGGGGGCAGTCTTCTGAGGAGGTAAAATGGAATCACAATAGAAAAAAAAAAAAAGAAGAAGAAGAAGAAGAAGAAAAAAAAGGAACCAGTTTCATTTGTGAAACTATTCACTCACTCATTTGTGCAACAACATGTGTTGAGACCCTTCTGTGCAAGGATACAAGTATAAGGGAACTCAACCTTTTTCTTAAGAAGCATACCATCTACTAGGGGATGGCATGGTCCTTAGAGGTTGGCAAGACTCTGAGCATCAGAAATCGGTAGAAAGACATTCTAGGCTCGGGGAACAGCCGGAGCCCAAGCAGGAAAGCAAGACTCAAGGGCCAGTGGGCTGGGCAACTTGGATAGAAGAGAAGGAAATGGAAATATGTTCTAATTCGAGATCTTTCCTATGCGCTGAGGCGGGCCCAGGCCAGGTGCTGGGGACTTAGGGTGAATAAGGCAATCTCTGCCTTCCTTTGCCAGGACTTATACCATCATTCTAGAAAGTGCAAAGAGGCCACACGGTAGCCAGCTCCCCTTCTCAAAGCGTTGTACACAATCAGCATGGGTTACACAGCAGACCCAGGCAGCTTCATATCCCAGTAGAGGACAGGACAGCAACCACTACAGGGACAGCTGGCAGGGAGGGCCCTAACCACCTAACAGGAGACAAACTTTGGCGGGGAGGAGGTAACCTCCCTGCATCGCTGGTAAGTCCCTGGTTCTGCCTGAGAGAGGCAGAACCTTAAAGAAAAGAGCCCCAGAAAAACCAATAGCAGGGCTGGTGCTCTTGAAGACATGCTAACCGAAGTATACAGACATAAAACGCCTACAAAGGCAGGGGAGGGTAGAGTCCCAAAGCGTACAGCTTGCCCTTGCAAAATGGCCCTGGTCAGAGCAGGTCAGGGACTAGGTCCCCTCTCTGAGATTTATGTAGTGACGCCTTCTCATGTCAGGGCTGGGGAATCATGGGCAGTTTTCTTTCTTTCTGGTTTGTTGCCCTTTTCTTGTTTTGTTTTGTTCTCAGTGAGATGATGCTTTCTAGATGGTGATGCTTTCCTCTGAGGCAGGCAAGAAGGAAGTAAGGAAGCCAGCTTATTGGTGGGGCATGGGGCTTGGGAGGAAAATGCCTTCCCCTGGGAGTCAGGAAGTCTGGCCTCAGTTCTGCTCCCACAAGCTGTGTGACCTCGGGCAAGGCCCTTCCCTTCTCTGGGCCCACTCATCAGTGAGCCACTTTCCTCTCCATACTGGGCCAGGGTCCATAACTTATAAGAATAAGAAATTATTACTTTTAAAGAAGTAACAGCAGAGGGAGTGGGGCGAGAGCTGGGGCTGCAGACAGAAGAGTTTCTGGGAGCAGACCCTGCTCTTTTGTCAGTGTAACCAGAAGCTGTTAGGCGATGGCCCTACAGCAGGAGTAAGTGCCAAGGGTGGTTCTAGAAACAAACTGTGTGGGGTGGGGTGGGCATTTCCTTTGGTTTAGGGATAGGGCTGGCTTTCTAGCACCCACCAACACAGCCAGAGGCTGACATACAGCCTTTGGGTTGTGGGGAGTCGGGAGCCTCCTACGTGCTCTGGGAGATGCTGAGGAGGGAAATCAGAGCAGGCCCAATATGCCCAGCTTGCCTTCAGTGCCGGGAGAGGGAAGAGACCGGCTCCTGGGACTTTCTCTCCACCTCTTTGCCCGTGGATGGCTTAAGTAAACCTCCTTTGGGGGTCCCCAAGGTCATTTACAGCTAGTGGAGCAGAACCTTCCCCAGGGGCTCGCCTTGGTCCTGCCCAGCCTTCAGGACTCACTGACATTGACGAAGCCAGTTTCTTAGCCCCAAACCCATTGTGTGAATTAGATTCTTCTCAAAACAAAACATTCTTGGAGTCGGGACAAAGGTCAGGAATGCTTGCCTTTGAAAAGTCTCTCCATTGTTGTTTCTGCATCGTTTTATGTCCTTGCCAGAGCCTGAAGCATTGATCTCGTGTTCAGAGGGGGTCTGGGTGATGGCCAAGCCTGGTGGTGACCAACTGTCAGACCAGTGGGGCCGAGCCTCCACAAGTGACTTATTACACCGTCTCCTCCCCGTGGTCCATGTAGAACTTCAGACTGGGGGCCCAGAGGTAGGTGGCAGCGAGCTCAGCTGGTGGAAGGTCTCCAGAGAGGGAGAGGGGGGCGAGAGAGGAGAGGAGGGGGAGGAGTAGGAGAGAAGGGCTGGAGGAGGGAGAAAAAGAGGGAATGGGAGAGGGACGGGGCAGGGGGAAGGAAGGGGGAGCCATTTACTTCCCAAAGACTCAGTTTCTTCCCCTGTAAAAGGGGGACACTGTTCACCCTACATCAGGCTTGTGAGTTAGAAAGCATCACTTGGGTAAAAGTCCCAATACAAAGCTGGGACTCCAGAATATCAGAGAGGGGAGAGGGAGCTGCCTGGGCCCGGGATCCACCGCTCTTAACAGCCAGAGCCAAGAATGGAGCCCAGGGAGGTCTGAGTCCGAAGTCAGGACAGGCCACACCAAAACGCCACTCCCCAGGCTTCCTGGAGGCAATGTCACGGAGTCTGAGACTTACTCATGGTCTTTCCAAATAGCTCGGTGACTTCCACCTCGAGGTGCTCAAAATTCCCCACAGACCCCAAATAATAACCCAGGGAAAACACCAGCTTAGGCTGGGATTCACCAGAGGAAATGACTTAGGGAAAGACCAGAGGAGTTGGCAGAGAGACCCGTGAACCCCAGGTCTCTTTTCAGGGTGACACTACCTCATAACTTCAGGCCCTAGAGGCTGCCCAGTCTTCCTCACTTGCCTCCCCACAGGTACACACAAGGTCTCACATGGTTCTTGGAACCTTCTCCGTGTGGGTGCTGGAGTCCCCAGGCCTCGCTCTTATTGGAAGCCAGCAAGGGGACCCTACAGTCACCTGCGAGGCAGGGATGCAGGGGGGCCAGGGCCCCACTCTGAGGAGGCTGGGAGGCAGGATCCAGCTTTAGAGTCTGTCCTTTTGCAGCTCTGGTTTCTCTGAATATATGTATGAGGAAACGGGAGATTTCCCCCATCAAGGTAGAAATTTACATAATTTGTAGATCTCCCAAGACACAACAACTATAGATTCTTTTAAAATGTGTGGTCCGGGGCGCCTGGGTGGCTCAGTGGGTTAAGCTGCTGCCTTTGGCTCAGGTCATGATCTCAGGGTGCTGGGATCGAGTCCCGCATCAGGCTCTCTGCTCAGCAGGGAGCCTGCTTCCTCCTCTCTCTCTCTGCCTGCCTCTCTGCCTACTTGTGATCTCTCTCTGTCAAATAAGTAAATAAAATCTTTTTTAAAATCTCCTAAAATCTCCCAGATCCAAAGTCCTTGGCCAGCTAGGCACTTAATTAAACAGAGACTGAACGTTCCTGGATTCACGTTCAAGACCCGATTGAGGAGCAAATGTTAGAGGTGATGATCAGGGGTGGAGAAATTTTCAATGCGCCAATTAAAGTTGATCAAAACTGATGTGCCAGTTAGCAATCACCCATCAGCCCAGGTGCAGGGGGGGCACCCAAGGTATACAGAAATGTGGCTCTGCTGCTGCCTGACATCGGGGACGCGTTTTCATCTCTGGGGCTTCCTTTCCCCATCTGCAAAATGGGAACAGTAATGCTGTCTTCTTACAGGTACTGTAGGAATTCGATGAGGCAATTGTAAGGGCCTATTTAGCCAGAGCAATTCCATCCTGTTAAATAGTGATTTTGTTGTTTATGCAGTAAAACTTAAACTGACCCTGCCCACCCCCCCACCCCTGCCAGAGGAACTTATTTAAAAACAAGTCCCAGAAACCAGACCCAGGTAACAAAGCCCAAATACAAGGGTGGGTCAGACCAGGTGGAGGTATCCAATCAGTGGGGGCGCATACTGTGTCCTAGCTACCAAGGAGTATGGGCTTGGCCCTTTGGGCGCCTTTTGGGTGCCAATTCTGACCAAGGTGATAGGCTAGTTTAAATATGTACTAGGGTAATTTGTAATTCAATTGGCCACCCTTGTGTGACGTAGCATGACTGTGCAGCTTTCTCTGTGTGTTACAATCTCATTGGCCACCTGTGTGTGGCCAGACCCAACCACATGTCCCTTGTCCCTTAACAGTTAGTCAGTAAGGCAGGGAGGGGTCGCCTCTTTGTGAGAGACGGCCCTGGCTGGTCAGTTTGATTCTCGATGCTTGGCGCAAAATAAAGCTTTGGTTGACCTTCACTTTGTATCAGTCTCGTTCCTTTGACCATGGACCCAACAGCAATCACTATAAACTGTTCAGGGCAGGGCAAGATGGTGGTAAACGCTACTTAGCATCACTGTTGTTGCAAGGGAGGCTGGGAACTGATATTTATTAAGCCACTCCTGGGCATCCCTGACCCCTGAAGACAACTTTCAATCCTTAACGGAATTAGTCCTCTCTCACTGTCTTCATTTTCTGGATGAGAACACTGAGGGTTGGGGACTCATCACACAATTATTCCCTGACAAAGTGGAGAGGCAGAGCTAGGTCTGTCTGATATTGGGACAGAGAAGATCCAATCAAGTCAAACAAACGGGTACTTTTTTAAAAAAGTTTTAAAGGTTTTATTTATTTGTTTTGAGAGAGAGAGACAGGAAGGAGCAGTGGAAGGGGCAGAGGGAGAGGGAGAAGCAGACTCCCCACTGAGCAAAGAACCCCATGTGGGGCTTGATCCCCGGACTCTTAGATCACTACCTGAGTTGAAAGTGGACACTTAACCAACACCCAGGCATCCCCAAACAGGTACTTTTGTTAGGACTGTTGGGACCTTAAACTCTCTAGTATATTCTGGACCAGCCTGTTCCATTGAACATTCTGTGATGATGGAAATGTTCTAACTTAATGCTGGTTAACACGGTAGGTCACCAGAAAGGTGGCTGGTATGACCAAGAAACAGAATTTTTAATGTAGTTCAATTTTAGTTAATTTAAATAGCCACCCATGGCTAGTGGCTGCTCTTTCAGACAGCACTAGCCTACACAATAGCTCTGGAACCCTCTTTAACCTTGCATCTAAGCCCCTCCCCTGCCCGTCCCTATGTCTCCCTGAGGGTGACTGGCTTGCTCAGGTCCCCATGGTCTTGCACTCCCCACTCACATCCCATGTCAATCCCTGTCTCTGGTCCCTTGGTTCTGGTGACCCTCCCTGCCACCCCCCTCTAGCTCCTCCCCCTGAGTGTGATGTCAGGTTCTCTTAACTCCTGTGCTCATGTCTCCTGTTACATCTGCTGAAAACTCCCCAAGCCAGACCCAGAAGCTTCAGACTCTTCACCCTTACCTTAATATTCACATCTTCCCCCCAAAACTTACCAAGACCCCAAGTCCAGATCCAGATGCCCTGGCGGGGGGCAGAGTAGGTGGAAGGAGAGCAAAGGGACAGACTGTTCAAAACAGATGCAGCCAAGAAACCCCAGAATATTTGGTTGCTTCTGTATGGGAGATACAAAAAGGTAGGGCACCTGTTGGAACTTACACACTAAGTGGGGGGACATGATACACTGAAAAGACCAGAGAGAGAGAGCCACATCCTTACAGCACAACTAAGAGGCATTACAGCTCCTCAAGGTCAAGGGTGCTCCCGAGGCTCAGAGAAGAAGGAGACCTCTCTGGGCTGCACTCATGACAGGGACTCCCAGGCGAAGGCGGAGGCCTGCCCACCCTTTTCAGCCCACAGCCCCTCCATCCAGCTTGCAACTCTGAGGGCTGCACAAAGGACATCTTTCCTCCATCTGCAAGCTGGGATTGGCCAAAGAGGTGCAGGAGGAGAGAGTGGGACTCTGTGTTCCTCTGGCTCCATCTCTGCCAGGTGCGGGCTGAGCCATGATCAGTTTCCTCGACTGAAGGCCATGACTTCTGCCAAGGGCCCGCCCTGCCAGCCATGGTTCCTTCGTGGTTCTCTTGCAGTTCTGCAGGTGGCTCTCCAGGCCACGCCCAGCCACTCCTTTAAACAGTCTCTTCCTCGCTCATTCCGAGCACCCCCTTCGGCTTCTCCTCGTGACCCTGCAGATCCACAGTCTCTGCAGGGTATTCCAGGATGAGTGGGATTGAAGCAGGCAGAGAAGAAACTAAGCAAATCAGGAGAACCCCAGGGCAGAGAAGCAAGACAGAAGCGTCACAGTCTTGCTCTGAACGGAGACCAGCGGGCTGAGAAGGGGCTCTGGGTGGGGGAAGCTGGAGCTGAAGCTGGGGCTGGACTGTGGGTGCCTCCATCAGCAGGAGCTGGGACTGTACACCTGGGAAACCAAGAGACCCATGTCAAACTGAGACGAGGCAGCATTTCAGGGGCCCTTGTGCCCTGTCCTTCCTATGGAACCAGTTATGGCTATCACATAGGCAACTGGTTGTAAGAGTCTTATTAGCTAGAGCCACCTGGGTGGCTCAGTCAGTTAAGCATCTGCCTTCATTCGGCTCAGGTCCTGATCTCGGGGTCCTGGAATAGAGTCCTGCACCCCTGAGCAGGAAGCTTGTTTCTCCCTCTCCCCATCTCCCCTGCTTGTGCTCTCTCTCTCTCTCAAATAAATAAATGAAATCTTAAAAAAACACAGAGAGAGAGAGTATCTCCTGAGCTACCCAGTGACCACACAACCAGCTTTTAAACACACATGACACTACTGGTCAATAAACAAGGCTGCCCTTGAATAGACTTCCACTCTGGCTCTCATGACAATCAAGTGAGTAAAATTCACTCATATTCAAGTGTATCTATCCTGGATCCAGTGACCTACGGAATCATGGTTCTGTTTGCTAGACAGGAACATTCTAATCCTGCCTCTTCACATCTTATTGGTCAATCAAACGCGAGGACATATTGCATACTACATAGTGTAGATATATCGTAGTGATCACTGTACTTGTCGATTTCCCCCTGCATAAATCAGATCTACTTTCGTTTGGGGGAAAAAATGTTTCTAATACATATTTTATGCCAGATGCCCTTTGAACAAAGTATGGCATGCCTCCAATGCTAAGTGCAATGACATTGGGGCTATTCTTTTTGTGGGGGGGAGGGGAGGCTTTTCTTTGACAATACTTGGCAACTCCTAGTAAAGTGTATTGACCTCTGCTGCCTTTAGAACTGAGAGAATGTGGGCACCTCAGCCGGCTTCTTTACAAAGACGGAGCTGTCAGACTGGCCGTTGCTCCCTCAGCTGAAAAGCATATAGAATTCTTGAATGGAATCATGCATCTAGAACTATACTAATGCCTTAAAAGATGGGTGGAAAAATTCTGACTATATTTCTCAGGACAGGAAGGGAGGGAGGGAGGGATGGAGGAAGGGAAAGAGGGAGAAAGGAAGGAAGGAAGGAAGGAAGATTGTGGCGTCAAGTGCTCCTGCCTGTTTATTTCCTGAGTGTCGGGATGACAGTAAATTGATCTTCTGCAGTTTTGTTGTGGGTTTGGTTTTTTTGTTTTTTTTTTAGAAAAGAATTTTATATTGTTTATCCTTTTCTTCACAGGTCATTGATAACATTAATTACCTAAATAGACCCAACATTTCAGGGTTAAGTGTAACCGCTGACTAATTTGTACTTCTTTTCCACCACCTTAATGAACTCATGCAGATGAAAAGTCCACTGTAAAGCACAAGGACAGTATCAGTGACCCATTAGAAGATCCCCCATTAAACTACTGCTTTGTGAATATCAGCAAGTGACACGGACAAAATTCGAAGTATCCATGGATTTGCATGGAATGGTACAGCGTGTCTATAGTGAGTTTCTGCAGACTGTTATCTGTTAATTTTATTTTTGACAATTTCTGCCCTGGTATCTTAAGCAGAACAGCCTTTCTCCAAATTAAAACCAATTAAAAGCTATTTAAGGAACACTCTGTGACAACAACGTTTAACAGAATTAACACCACTCACTGCAGAAACAAGGCAGCAAAACTTGCAAAACTTATCGATGATTTCGCTCACGCCAAATCACAATGATGATGCTGGAAGTTTGCTTCCAATTTCCAAATTCGTCTGTGTTGACTGAGTATGGCTTGGTACTGACATGTTTTATTTTAGAGTCTAAGTCTTAAAGTTTACTTATATAGGTTTTTTTGTTATATCGGGAAAGAATGGTAGTAATTAATAGTTTCTTCTTTTATTGTATGTGGGGAAGGCACTACACTAAATATCCACTTTAAATCTGTTTTTACAGATGATGCCATCGTGTTAAAGGGACTTTAAAATGGTTTTACCCGTGTGCAGAAGAGCAAAAATGAAGGGTTGTTCTGAAGGGCCAAAGGGGGGAACTGAGAGCTCCATCTGTTCTAGGAACCAGACTGTGGATTTTTCTACATTATTAATTTTTATCTTCCCAACAACTTTGAAAGACAAAAATGTTTATCATCCTCTTTTGATAAGTGAGGGGGCTTCACATCAGAAGGTGAAGTAACTTGCTCAAGGTCACGTAATGTGCCCAGACACCAAACAGCTCTGAAACACTCATAAGGCCAAAGAGAGCTCTTTCCCATGAACCCAGGATCACAGGATGTTGCCACCCACCTAAAGATCATCTGAAACGGTGGAGCCAGGAGTCACTGAGGTAGAACTTGGCCTTCTGATGTGATCCGAGGGCACATTGGGCAACAGTCCAATCCCTGGCACAGCTCCACATGCTGCCCCATTTGAGTTGAGGGTGCTCGCAACATTAGCTCTCCTGTTAGGCTTACAAATTAGGTGCTCAGAGGGCCAGCCCGGTGCAGGGATGAGTGTGAGTCTCAGCTCTACCATATACAGACCTGGAATAAGGCACCCAAACCCCACTGCAGCTGCAAAAAAAAATGTTTTAAGTGGATAGCAGGGGTTGGAAATAATCTATCTGACATCAAAGGCTGTCTACAGGAATAAATTAAATGATTTGTGAAAAATCCTTGGGAAAAAAAAGCATATACACAGAAGGTGCTTGACGATGGTGGCTGCATTAAAATGAAGCCTGGAGTGCAAGGCCATTGCCCGGGTTCAGAGTGTTACCTTAGATCCTTGCCGTTCAAAGTGTGCTTCATAGATCGACAGCATTGGCAACCCCTGGGAGATTGCTGGAAATGCAGAATATGGGCTCTACCTCAGGCCTCCTGACTCAGAAACTGCTTTTTCAGCAGGGTTCAAGTGTACACATTCCAGTTTGAGAAGTACCACCTTAGGCTTCCTGCTGTGGTTCTCTAGGTCTCAACCGTCAGAGAGGGAAGTTAGCGTGGTTCACTGTTCAATTATTCCTCATCAAAAAATAGAATCCAAAGGGTCGTTGAAGGTCATCCAATCCAGAAACGATCAATGCACAACACAGGGGACTGCCATTCCCTTCCCAGTGACCAGGCAGACATCAGTAATCAATCATAATCATCGATAATCACTTGCAATCGATGAGGGAACATCTTCCCCGAGCTCAGAGGTAGCAGCCTCATGCTCCATATTGCACTCCAGAAGGGCACTCTTTCTCTTAGAGTGAATATGGATATGAAGACTATTTACAGTCCCCAACCCTTGCCATGTGGTCTAACCCCTCTTATTTCATAGGGGGACACTATCTCCAGGTTAAGCTTGTTTTCCCAACATTCCATCCCATTTCATATGCTCCCCTACAAAAGTGTTGAATAAATCACATGGCCGTACTGATTAAAAAGAAACCGAATTCCATCAGGTTTAAATGACATACCCCTAAATGGAGAATCCTAGTCCTCTGACTCAACTCTTCTCTTCCTGTCATGGTCCCCCTCTGTCCCACCATCAGTCTTGGAAACCTAGGAAGAAAGTCTTGAAACCCAGGACACTGCTCTGATGCCAACGCCGAGGTAGAAGGACATGAGAACGTTTTTGCCAAGTTCAGAGGCTTTGAATCGCACCCCTGTGGGCCCTGGCAGCCCCACCCTCTCCCCTGCTGGGAGCGGGAGCTGGCATCTTCAGAAGGGCCGGCCTGCCGGGCCTCACGCCTGTGGCCCTCACCCAGTTTCCCAGCTGCCTGCCTCAAACACAATGAGTACAGTTCCAAAATAGGAGTGATATTTTGAACTTAATTTTTGTTCACATGTAATAGGAGACAGAGGCCCCTGCTAAGCTATTGTGCCAATTAGCCAGCGGGAAGCAGCCCATGTTTCTGGAAGGCAAATCATTAAGAACTATAATACAGTGTAGGCCTCTAGACCGGCTGGACCCAATTTTAAGTGAAAATTAATGGCAAATTCTTGTAACCACATTAAGGGCCATTGTCGTTCATTTGAAATCGGTTAAACATGAAAACAGTATGAAAACCATCTTGAGTTTATGGAATATAAATATTTGTCCGTATTTTGTCTTGCCGGTGCCCCGGAGAGACTCAGAGACGTTGGCAGATGTGGTGTTCTATAAACATGCTTATGAAGGGGGGTTGGGATAAGGAGCCTGATCTTATTGGGTCAAGCTACTTGTCAACTTTTCCATTTCCTCAGTCAGAAGATAATTAAACAGTAAGCAGATGTCAGGATCTAAATGGTTCAAGGAAAGATGGCTTGATGACTTAACGGTGCTTGTGATTTGTACATACTGTCTGCACACAGCCCATGGGTTAGTACAAGAAGCAGAAAGTCATGCAGTTACTTTTCCTCACAGGGAGGCAGAGGCTCTCCCAGCAAATCCTATCTGCAGACACTCTCCATATCAAGAAGCAGTCAAGAAAGTTCCTGAAACGATGCTCTGGGCCTCTCAGACTGGAGAGAAGCTTTGCCACTTTAGAAAAAGAGAGTGGAAAAAGGAGAGAGAGACAGATGGAGTAGAGGATGGGGAGTCGGGAGAGGACAGGAAGACAGAGATGAGGAAGGGGTGAGTAGAAAGACCACGACAGAAAAACGAAGTTTCATTGGAAGATGGTGTCTAGGCGCGGGGGTGGGGGGTGTGGGGAGGGGGCAGTGGGTATAAATATGCTGCAGCCAGCTAGGGGCATAGTCTTCCATCACCTTCTCCCTGTGGGACCCTGGACCATTTGGGACGTCCCCAAATTCATCCCCATATCTGACATTTGGGTGTTGTAATCCCCACCCTGGCTCTGTCACAGGCTTGTTGTGAGTGACCTTGAGAAACGTGAAGGTCCCCAAATCGTAAACTGCTGGACAACTGCTTTAACATCTCCCGAAAGAGCAGAGGAAATAGAGTAAAAGAGAGTGGAGAGGAGCTGAGGTCTGAGGTGGGGCGAGGGAGGACCGTTCTCCGTTTTGTTTTTGTGTCAGGGTCTGTGATCTGGGTCCCTCCCGTGGAGCCACGTGGAGTCCGATATGTTGCCGAGTTCATTAAGGAAGCTCTTTCAGACCCTAAAACAGACCGCCCTCCGATGGCGCGCGTGCGCGCACACACACACGCACACGCATACGCGCACGCGCACGTACACATACAGGCGCACACCTGCATGCACATGCGCATGGCGCACGCAAGCGCACACGCGCCGCTCCCTATGGGACTGCAGCAGGTGTCCAAGGGAGCCAGGTGAGGACCGGGCTTGACAATCTCTCACTACGCTGTGTTTGGAACTTCAGTTCCACTTGTCCTCGGGTAACCATTTGCGTAACGGCCTCTCCCTTCAGGATAAATCTCCCCGGAGGCCTGCCGACTCCCCCTTTCAAACTGACCCCCATTAGGGTTCAGGCATGCCAGCGCAGCCTGTACGCCTTAAACCCATCCTTCTTGTGTGGTTATGTATAAAGTAGTCTGCTCCAAAGAACCCATTTACTGATGTGGGGTTCGCACTTACCCTCCTGTCCCGTCAGAGACTACCTTACTGTGTGGCCTCAGAGCAGCATGAAGCCGCTCTGGGCTTCTGTCTTCCCATCCGTGAAATGAAGTTGAACAGCTTGATCCTAAGAACCTTTCTATTGGTGACTTTGGAAGGGCTCACCCTTTACCCACTGGAAATCTAGGGTAGGAGGTATCATCTCTCTCCCCTTCCTCCCTCCCTGCTCCCCGCCCCTCACTCTGCTGCTTGCCCTTTGCAGGGGTCCTGCACGGACTGGGTCAAGGACTCCTTTGCCCTCTGGCTTGCCTAAGGTCTCAGCCAACAAGGGGCAGATCAGAAACAGGAGTTTGAGGTCTGGGTGTGTTTACCTGACTTCTCCTTAGGAGCCCCCGCCATTGCTGACTGCGCCTCCCCCCTGGAAGGTCCCAGTGCCTGGGTCTTCTCTTTGGACTCTCTCCTTGCAGGTTGCCTGACAGTTTCTTCCCCTTCTTTCTTCAGGACTTGGGGTGGTAACAGCTCTACTGTGACTAACCCCAGATACTGTGATATCCCTTGTGGTTCTCCCACTTCCAGACATCACTTTAGCAAGTGGGCCTTTGTAAACAAACTCTCCTTGGTGGGGGTCAGTCAGAGGAGAATAAACAGGTCCAATGGGGCTGGGGGGGTGGGCATGAGCAGAAGGATCAGGAAGACCTCCAAGGGAAGAGGCAGGCCTTTGCAAGTTTGCACTGAAGCCTGTCTGGAAGGACAAGAAGTTTAGATGGACCACAACAGAGTGGGAGAGGGCATTCTAGGTAAGACAGTGGTGAGGAGGCTGCCGTGATGCTTGTCTGGAGGGAAGAACTTGGTAGGGAAGGAACAAGGGTCACAGTTGGAAAGCCAATGAAGCCTCAGTCTCAGGGACTTGAAGGGGACAGAAGCCTGGGATTTTGTTCGAGGGGAAATGAGAGACTGAATGGTTCTGGAGCAGGGGAATGGCCTGATCACACAGAGCCATTTGAGGCACATTAATCTAGCAGTGGGGAGGAGACAGTATGCTACCAATGGGGTAGCCCTGTGCAAAGGGCAGGGAGGGTGATGCCGAGTGGGACTCCTCTACCTGGTATTTCTCCTAGCGGTGGTGGGGGAAGGGCCAAGGCAGTGCCAGCATTACCCCCAGAGCCATCTCACACCCATGCCAGCCTCAAAAGAGCAGAGAGTGAAGTGCACCGCATCCTGAAGATGTAAGAGAAAACACATTCTTGGAAGAGATCTCTTCTCAAAGACGTCCGCCCACAACCCCCAGAATAAGGGGTAGGCAATCTGCTTCTCCTGGCATCTGATTCAAAATGCTCCTGAGGCCAAGAGGACCTAAAAGAATACCTCTGCTCGTGTGTGCAAGAACAGCCCAACGGGGGACCATCTGTTTCAGGATGGGCTCAATGTGGGGGCAGAAACAGTAGCCCCCAAAGGGGTGCTATTTTGGTTTCCAGGAAAGTATCCTGTGAATATCCCCAGCACCAACTGGAGATCTCTCTTTAGCTCTCTGCTTTGTTTTTTGCTAAGCCGACCCCATCCCAGGTGGTGGGGGGTCACTCTCTGCGAGGTTCTGTGTCACTGATACCTGGGTGTGCACATGTTTGGGGGTGGAAGGAGTCCAGGAGCTCTGATCACCTGAGACAGTGCAGACCCTGTAAACAACAGTAAGGGTAAAGGGAGATAGATTCAAGAGACAGAGACCACTCAAACTGACTACAAAAATGTCTTCTCAGGATTGGCCCTATATCTCCTCCTTGAAAAGATTGCTTTGACTTCCAGATGGACCTGGAAAGGGATCCTCCTTCCCCGGGAGGGGGAGGGGTGCACACAGCCTGCCCTAAGGTCTACTTCCCTGACCATCCCCTGGTCATGTCAGGGTTATCACAGTGCTCCAAAGGAGGCACAGTGGTTGTGTGGATAAAGAAAGGAGGGAGCCACATCCAAGCTCTGGAACATTCTAATATTTAGAGGTCCGCTGAAAGAGACAAAGCCAGCAAAGAAGGAGAGATCTGTGAGTTAGAAGGAGAACAAGAAAGTGAGTGTCATAAAAACCAGGAGGGAGAAAGGCAGAGGACATGATCAGATAGCTCAGATGCTCCTGGAGAAGGGGGGAAGGGTATCAGGATGACAATTATGGATGTCCTCGATGATCTGGACAAAATTAGTTTCAGAGGAGTGAAGGAAACAGAAGACTGGCTTCTGCACCTCACCTATCTTCTGAGGTAGACAGGCTTATCTTCACTTTGTAGATAAGGAAACTGATGCTGAGAGATAAACTGACTCACTCAAAGCCTATTACCTGTCAGACTGGTACCCTATTGCCTATGATCATGGGGTCATGAAGGCTGTTGGGAGACGTGGTTGTCAGGGACACTGGTGGTGTTGACAGTGGTATCAGTGGTGATGCTGGCGTTGATGCTGTTGGTGATGCAGAGGACAATGGTGATGGTGACAGTGGCGTTTTTGGTGGTTGTGTGAATGGGCAAGTTGATAAAGACGATGAAGCAAAAAAAAATTGGTCTGTGGAATCAGGCAGATCCAGATCTATATCCCAGCTGCTCAGTGACACATAAGCTTTTCAACCTTTGAGCCTGTGTCCTAGCTGTAAAGTGGAGATTATATTGCCTACACTGAGGGCTGTTGTAATAATGACATGGATGGGGAGCACCTTGAGGCCCCTGGCTCCTGGGAGGCCCTCAGGAAATCTTTGTTTCATTCATTTGCTCTCTGGGCAAACTTAGGGAGTGCAGTGGACCTCACTCTGTGAGCCAGACTCATCCCTCCCAGTCTAACTGCTTTCCCCAACTAAAGTCACCTCTATTCTCGAGATCAGTCATGGCCATCTTGGGAATGAGGTGTTCCCCACGGTCACCTCTTGGTGCCCACACCCTGCTCTGGAAATGCTGTCCTGCCAGGAGCCCCCCTCTCAGATCTGCCCCATCCCAACCCCAAGTGGATGAATGCCCAAGAGACCCTAAAAAGAAGAGGGTGGGAGAGGAGTGAACACTTACTGAGCACTATTATGCGCTCAGCTGTCTGGTCTCATGCAGGTGGGAAAGAGGAAGTACAGGCTTGAGTTGGGCTCTGGAGTCAGAAGTGCCTGGAACAAAGCACCTCGCTTCCTTGACATCTACTCAAATAAAACCTTCTTCATGAGCCTACCCTGACCATCCACCCATATATCACCCCCACCCCTAAGAACGTGCCTATCACCCTAATCCTGCTCAGGTTTACCCATCCCCTTTCTAACCTGCTACAGTTTTTCTGTGTATTAGTTTATCTGTCTTCCATCGAAATGTAAGTTCCAAAGGACAGAGACCATGACCTCTTTTGTTCACTGATGCATCCCTAATACCTAAAACAGTGGTGGCCCCTAGGAAGCGCTCCCTATACGTTTGTAGAGTGAAGTAGTAGTAATGCAAACAGCAGCTTACCCAGCTCTGTCAGGCTCCAAAACCCTCCGGGGCCCCTTGCAGACAACAAATTCAGGTTTGTCCCGGGGTCACAGCCCCTCACCTCATCCCACCACGTCATTTCCAGAAACCTTTCTTTGAAGTCTCCCTCTTAGATCAATTCATTTATTCATGACAGGGCCGGGCGGCTATTTGAGGAATACAGAATGTTCCTGGACTCCAGAAGGTACCAGGCCCAGCTCCAGCATCTTGTCTGAGGAGAGGAGCACGTGCTATGAGATAAAGCAAGCAGAGACACTGGCCTGGCCCACCCCGGCCTGGCTGGAGGGAAGCCCTTGCTGTTTAAACACTCCTCAGTCAACATCAAGTCCAAGGGCCAGAAGGCAGGTCTACCCCGTGTTTGCTCCGAGGGGTCCACCTACTGGGAAAACGCAGGTAAGTCAAACAAGGCTATTTGTTCTCCCCATACAGCAAACAAAAAAACAGGACGAGTCCTCCTCCAGGGCCTCCCTGCTGGACCCAAGAGGCATAACTCAAGTAATGGGAAGACAAATATTTTCTTGGAGAAAATGATAAAACTTGAGGCAGGAAAAGCAAACACCGTCTTCAAAAGGGCAGCTGGGGAGTTGGTGTGGAGCTGCCCCAGGAGCCATTAGGGAAGATTCCAGAAGTGGGAAGCACTTGGCCTGCGGGCTCCTGGTTTAGAGGGACCGGCTGAGGGAAGTGGGCACTTTGCTCAAAGCCGCGAGCACGTCGGGCTTAAGGTGCTCTTATTCACCCCCGACCTAGGACTCTCATCATTAGGAAGGCAGAGAGAATTCAGAAGACATGGTCCCAGACAGGCCAGAGCATGAGCGAAGAGCCAGACATGCTGGGCTTGAATCCTGTTACTCATTCACTCATTCATCCGTTTGGCCAATCAGTCAGCCCTTGCACACATGTGCGCCGAGCGCCAACCGTGTGCCAGGCTCTGGCTGGTGCTGCGTGGTTTGAGTAAGCCCTTGATCACGTCGGAGCCTCCGTGTTCTCTTCCATGAGGCTGGGGGACTGGGGCATTGATACCCCCAACTTGCATCCCCCACTGGTGAGGGTTAGCCCAAGGGCATTTCCCGATTTGTACCTGCTTGCAACCAAGAGAGAGAGAGAGCGAGCATGAGCAGGGGGACAGTTAGGGAGAGGGACAAGCAGACTCCACACTGAGCACAGAGCCCGACATGGGGTTCAGTCTCACAACCCCGAGATCATGACCTGGGCCTAAATCAAGAGTCACCCACATGGGGCACCTGGGTGGCTCACTTGGTTAAGCAGCTGCCTTTGGCTCAGGTCATGATCCCAGGGTCCTGGGATTGAGCCATGCATTAGGCTTCCCACTCAGCAGAGAGCCTGCTTCTCCTCCCTCTGCCTGCCACCTGCCTACCTGTGGTCTCTCTCCATCTCTCTGTCAAATGAATGAATAAATAAGAGTCAGCCACTGAAATGACCGAGCCACCCAGGCATCCAAACAATATTTTTGTGTACTCTCCCCAAGTTACTTTATCCATGCCCCCAATTTTAATTACCAACTATATATGAGTGACTCAGATTTCTTTCTCACCCAGACCTCTCCCCTGAGTTCCAAAAATGGTGGCCCACTGGACATCTCAAATTCAATGTGTTCAAAATAGAGCTCACTGTGTGCCACTTCCTACCATACTACTCCCCAAATCTGCTCTTTCTTCTTTCTCCAGGTCAGTGTGTAGCCCCACCTCCCCCTTGTTGCCCAGAAGGGTTATCTCAACACTCCTTCCTCTCCACTACCCCTTCTTGATTTCGGCTCTGGTCATGATCTCAGGGCCCTGAGATCAAGCCCCACTTCAGGTACCACAATGCATCATGCCCCTTGCTCAGCAGGGAGCCTGCTTCTCCCTCTGCCTGATGCTCCCCCTACTTGTGTAGTCTCTCTCTCTCTCTGACAAATAAGTAAATCTTTAAAAAAAAAAAAGAAAATAGTGCCTTTCCCCAACTTTTGTTTTTCTTTGCCAAACTCCTATTCATACAGCAAAACCCAACTCAGGTATAACTTCCTCCAGAAAGCCTTCCCTAACTCCCCACTCCAACCTCATAACCTCATAACCCACTCTAACCTCATAAAACCTTTATTCCTCAACCAAGTTCTCACTGTTGCAGTGGAATGGGAACTTGCAGGTGCCCCTACCAGACTCTGAGCTCTTAAAGACTGGAACAGGGTGCTTTTGAATCCCCAAGACCTAGGAGATACTCCATACATGTCTGTTAACTTAGAGCAAATAAAAATTTCTCTCAGTTCCAGCGTGCTATGATTGTATGCTGCTGGTTCATAGAGCTTTCTCCAAATCCACTCCGCTCTTAGAAAGAAGTAGAAGACAATTATTTTTCTTTTCCATTGCTAGTTCCTGTTAATTCAGTCAAGATAAATAAAAATTAATAGGCACTCATTTGTCATGTGGATTTAATAATCCAAAATTACATTTGTCTTGGCCCAGAGTGTTAGTACATCTCATAATATTTGCAATTTACTGAGAAAAATTTAGGATCCAGTGTCGTCTCTCCTGCTTAAATGAATACACACACACACACACACACACACACACACACACATAAATACTGGCCTAGGGTCTGCAGGAACTAGGAAAGGAAGACAGAACAAAACTATGGATTCTGAGAATTCCTGAAGAAGTGTCACCCAGACCAGGACACTGCTCCTGACCCACAAAGTGTCCCCAGCCCTCCCAGTCAAAGCTACTCAGGGAAAAGATGATGAAGCCCATGGCAAATTGCCATGGGAAGGATGTAACTTCCTCTTTAGCTCCATTCCTAGACAGTAAACCTCCAAGCTCCACTCCCTTCTAGGGAAGTCTGGTCATTGACCTAGAAAGCCACCTGCAAGAGTGGAAGGAAAGAGGTAAAGGTCCTTTGCTTAGCACTTTACTCCCACAATCCTCTGCCACTTGCCAAGATTCTCCAGGCTGATAAGAAGCTCGTCTCCCTCCTTCTGTTTTATGCTCTCGGGAGCCTCTCGTGACCCACCCCTGCCAGGTAGAAACAGAAGAGACACAACCAACATGGTCCCCAGTAGGTTGACAGTGTCACCACATACAGCACAGTTCCATGTCGCTGTTGAACAAAGCATTCCACTCCTTAAAAAGCTTTAGGACTACAGGATGGAAACAGACACCTCGAGCGTTTGCATTTACTTCTCAAGCAAGAAGTATCTCAGAAGGAAAGTGCCAATGTGTAGTCTCTAGTCTGTCCCCACAGCCCTCTGTGTCCACTGATGCTTGAAGGGATTTCTGTCAATTCTAGAGAGTGACCAGGGCAGCAAGGACAAAGGTCCCTTGTAAGGAAGTGGGACAAGAGTCCTCATGGTTTGGGAAATAGAGCAGAGGGATGGAAAGCGTGTAGATGGGACCTCAGACCCCAGCTTCAGCACACAGCAGCCCCGCTGGACCGTCTGTCAGTCCACCTTGGCCTCTCCCCACCTTGGCATCCTGCCAGCCTCTTCTGCAGGCTGGGTTTCCCAGCTTCCCTTTCGGCACAGGGTCTCAGCCTGGATTCCACCCATGAGACTAAAGAAGGCTCTTTAGAAGGCTAAAGAGCAAGAGACCATCCTTCTCCAGAGGCAGCTGGAGACAGACCCTGAGGCAGATGGGAAGTTTGTCCACCTCTGGCCGGCACCTGCCCTCCCCTACTTACAGCCGCTGGCTTCCTGAGGTTCTGCACGGGTCCAGGGAAGTTTCAGAGAACTATGTTTTGGAACCTGCGGGCTGGCCTTCAGCAATGACTTCCTGACCTTCACTCACTCTCCACCCTTCCTGCAGCTGCAAAGGCGCTAATTCCCTGAATTCACACCCTTCGCACTTGAAACACGTAGGATCTGGGGCTGACTAGCACGGCAGCTCTGCAAACCTTAGGCAAGCCACCTTACCTCTCAAAGGCAAAACGAGATTGACACCTGTCCCATGAAGTCCTTGTGCAGACTTGACCCAAGAATTTCTGGCTAGCACCTCCTTCTCCTCCCCTCCCAGGCCTCCCGTGTCTCTGCCCTCTTCTCTGCCACCCCTCACCCTGGATAGGCCATTTTATTGTATGGCCAGTTCTTTGTGAGTATCAGTGAGCCCTACCTGGGTGCAGCTCAGTGGACTGTTCAGAGGACTATGGGTAATAAAAGGGAAGAGATGGACCTGGAAGGAATGAGGAGCAAATACAGAAAGGAGGGTGAGCATGTAGGGGGCGGTTCCCGGCGTCCTGGGAAGGGGGAGGCCAGAGCACAGAGGATGGCCTGCCTGCAGACACAGGGGTCCTGGGCACTGCCCATGTGCCCACGGAGCAGGGGCTGCGGTTGAAGGCAGGCCGTCCCCACCAAATGGCTTCATTCTCCCCACAGGGTGAGAGGCTGGACCTCACACTTGGCCTTCTTCAGGAATACTGGTGAGGACTGCATGTCTGCTTCTCAGGTGAGGCTGTGTGTTCAGGAGGGCAGGGCCCTGTCTGGCTTACTCAGTGTGTAGTAGTGCCCAAGGTGATGGGTCCTGGGATGGGGGCAGGGGGTGATGGGAGATAGAGCTCCCAGTTCATGAGAGGAGGACCAGGCATCCCAACGAGCTCCTGGGAGTGGGAGTTCCCTGCAGGTGACGGTGATGCCAGGGGTTAGTGGGGACAAGCTGGCGGCAGGAGTGAAGAAGGCAGACCTCGGATTTCATCATAGAGGTAGTGGGAGACAAGCAGGGACAAGGGATGAGGGGATGGGCCCAAGCGTCGAAGTGTGGCTCCTGCTATCTAGACTGAGACAGGAGGAAGCTGCTGGGCAAGAGGAAAAGAAAAGTGTTGAAAGCCTCAGGGACTTGATGGGGAGACTTAGGTACAGGGTGAGAGGGGACTGAAGGGGACAGGTCATGGCTGGGGGAGGCTGCTGTCGGGTTGAATTCCAAAGAGAACTGCAACTGAGGATGACAAGTTCCAGTGGTCCCCAACCTGGCCAGTCCCCAGAAGTTCAGACCCAGTTTCTGCATCTCATTTCTGGAGCCTCTGGGACCTGGGAATCTATGTTTTAAAGCTCCCCAAATGGCACCTGTGATCAACCAGCTCTGGGAATCCCTAGTATGGGGGGGTAGAAGCGAGGTTACGACTGCAGCAGTGATGGTCATCAGATCTGAAAAGGCGTGGGAGGTGCATGAGGGGTGGCTGAGGGAGGTGTCATTTACGAGGACACTGATGTCCCCGGGACAATGGAAGGCCTTGTGTGAGGAGGAAGACTGTGGGCAGGTGCCAAGGCCCTGGATGAATCTGGAGGTGTGATCTCACAGGGTGGTGGCCATGAGGCCATGTCTTGGCTGGCTGAGCCTCAGGCATCCCTGGGACAGCGCCACGTGTGTTGGGGATGGAGCTGAAGAAAGAGCAAAGCCCAGCCTCCAGAACAGCTTCCAGAGCCTCCTCAGAGCTACACGCTGGTCCCCCAGCACTTGTGGGGCATGTACTCCGTGCCCAGCCCTGTGCCGGACACCACAAAGCTGGAGAGAGGGAAGCACTGTGCCTGCCACATCAGGACCCCGACATCTTGGGCGGAGGGGCTGGTGTCTGTCTTCTGCCCAGGCCTGGGACTGTTTCAGTTCCAGTAAGAATCAGGGTGTTGGCCAGGGGCTTCAAGGAGTTTTAGCAAGGGACATTTTGTAGCACTATGGACAGTTGAGGGCCAGTGGCAAGTGTGACACCAAGGTTCCCAGAGCCGCAACCCCTACCCTGCCCTGGACCCAGCTCCCATCTGACACTGCATCATGGGCACTTTCAGATGCATCTGGGAACAGTGCTCTCGTCACAGCAGCAAAGGGCAGGGACAGGCGGCAGACTAGGCAGGACAGAAAGATCTAGAAAGATACCACATGATGACTGCGACATGATGCGGCACTCTGGGGGGGACTCTCCAAAGTACCAAAGAAGACTTTGCTCCTAGTGCTGCCCAAGCAGCTGGAGAGAAGAATATGTGCGTGCAGAGTGGGGGCCTCCCCTGTACAAGCTGTCTGGTGAGTCCCCGGGACACTAGGATCACACGCACGGTCTACCTCACAATCATTTGCCCGCTTCTCCAGAATGCAGATTCTTGGGCTCCTCCCCAGACCAGCTATACCAGAAGCTCTGGCAATACTGCCAAGAAACGTGCACATTCTTTTAAAGTAGGCTCCACGCCCAACATGGGGCTCAAAACTCTGCACCCCAGAGATCAAGAGTCTCATGATCTCCCTCCTGAGCCAGGAAGGTGCCCCAGAAATCTGCATTTTAAACAAATTCCAAAGGGGGCCTTGTCACTCTACCAATATTTCCCACACCCTACCTTCCTATGATCTCCGAAGAAAGTATCAGCAGGCCCATTATACAGATGGGGAAACCAAAACTCAGTGAGGTTACGTCACTGGCCTGATATCTTATGGTGGAGTTCAAAGCCAGGTCTTTTGATTTCATGGTCTTCGATGTTCTTTCAATTGCTCTCCTCCCTCAGAGAGGTACGATGTGATTGGCAGCCCCAGAAGTGGGGTCATCAGAGGCTACCTGGGTGGGGAGCTGCTCTGAGGCTGGGCCCTGAGCTGGCCAGGACCGGGCAGGGGAGAGGTGAAGGGAATGGAAGACGGCCATTGCTGGAGCGTCTGGGACACTGAGCACAGGACTGTTGCCACACACCCAGTCTGGCTCACTGAGGCCCCACGACAGCCCTTCGGGCTCCATGTTCCTATTCTCCCATGGCAGCTGGGACAATTTGAGCTTGAGAAAGTTAGGTCACCTTAGGGGAACTTGGACAAGAGGCTGGGGAGGCTCTGACTGGGCTGAGCCAGGCCCTGAGACACTCTCCCCAGATTCTCCAATTACAGACCCCATTTCCCCATGTGGCCCCACAAATAGGGCAGCTTCATAAGGAGTGTGCCCAATTTCTGGGCCTTTGAGCCTTGGGTCCAATCATACAAAGCAGCCCCTAGCCAAGTCTCTCATGAAATCAGGCGGCCAGTCTGAAGAGTTTCGGAAGACGCCCATTGCTCTGTGGGACTCGTAGGCAACTGCCTCTTTGGGAAGCAATATATGGGCCAGGTTTCTCTATCCAGCCCTACCTAAGGGACAGAGGTACAAAGAAGGACAGAGGGGATCGGGGAGATGCCAAATGGTGTGAGGCATGGAGACGTGTGTGTTAACTCTGAAAAAAGAAAAAACAAAACAAAACCTAACTGCCTTTCTGCAGCTGCTTAAACACACCCGGGCTGCCCACCTCTGCCAGCCCGCGTCCCTCCTTCCTGATGATAAGCACATTCCCTTCCTTCTCACCATCTGAGCCCACAGGAACCCTCCCTCCTCCGGTGACACAACCTCCTGGGACCGAAGCCATTGGCTAAGATGGTCAGGGTGCCTCATCATCCCAGCCACTCAGGGATGGGCTCTGCTTCTGGTCAAAGGGACCAACGCGCAGGCAGGGAAATGCACTGAAAGCCCACTTATCCCCGGCATCACCATTTTAATTGGTCATCCGCCCCCACCAGGGCATCTCGAGAGAGCCCAGACTGGAGAGGAAGGCTCCAGGCATCAGGATGTGGCCAGAGCTGTTCAGCAATGGGCTCTCTGGGCCATCATGCGGTCACAGCGTCAGGCCCAGAAGCAGACAGAGGGTCACACACACAGGAGGCCCCTGCCACAGACAGGGCCTGCCCCAGGCTATAAACACTTTCCCTCTGGCACTCTGTCCCCAGCCACAAAGCACCCAGAGTGAGCCTAGATATGACCCTGCCAAGCTTGAGGCAGTGTCCCCAGAGAGGCCTCTGTGGCCAGTACGCCCCTGCTGTCCTCCCCAGTACATGCCTTCCCACGGTGCTCAGGCTTGGCTGACTGCGGGAGCTGAGAGAGCACAGGACAACCCTGGGTGACAGAGAGGAGGACGGAGAGCCAGGGACAGATTGTTATAAATAGGCATGTGTGACTGAGAAGGTCACCAGCCAGAGTGAAACACGCCAGAAATTCTCCGAGAGAGAGAGAGAGAGACAGACGAACGTCATCTGAGCATCTCACAACCTCTCTGTCTCAGGAGGGAGAGCTGGAGTGGGTTCCAAGATAAGGCCAAGGTAGGAAAGTGGCCACAGACACCTCCTCATGCCGCCCCAGGACCAGAAGCCCAAAAGGCTCTGGGATTGAAGAGTCACTTTTACATTGCACTGATTTCCTAAAGAGGCTGCCTTTTCTTGGCACACCCAACACTGGCCAAGACATGTGGAGAGCAAGAGGGTCAGGAGGCACGAGGAGATCCCTTGACCCCTCACCCATTCAAACCCTCCTGCTCCCCAGCCTGGCCCACAGCTGAACTAGTGCATGGCAGCTGAGGGAGAGGCCCCCCACGGAATATCCAGCCATTTCAAGAGACATCTTTGTCACGCCTGGCGAGGGGGTGTTCCTGGCATGTCGTGGGTGGAGGCCAGGGATGTCGCTCAGTGCTCGGCCATGCGCCCGACAGTCGGTCACAACAAAGGATCATCAGGCCCCCCGGCTGACAGTGCTGAGGGGAGAAACCCTGGCCCAGCCCTTTCGCGCGTCCCCTCCACCTCCAGACACCACCTCCTTTCCCCTTCATTTCCAAGGGCCCTGTCGAGGCAGCCAGAGCACACAAGTACTCATAGCTACGCAAATAGCAACTCCTTATTTGCCATGTTTGTTCAGCCAATATTGACTCTGCAGCCTAACACTGGGGCTATTCAGCCGGGGTTTTTCTCCATATTGTTTGAGCAGCATTGGAACAGCCTGTGATCACGGGTGGCAGAGCAGGAAACTGCACCTCCCTCCTAGGTACCCGCCTTCCCCCGGCCGCACCCCCTCCGTGGGACGCTCGGGGAAAGACAGAGGAACTTATGTGCTCGTGGAGTTAAGCGGACCCAAAGCCTGCTCCTCCGCTGAGCAAACACCCCGAGGTTCGAGAGGGAGCCTGCTCCCCGGCTAAGTCAACACTCCAGGGTAGCCGGAGGAGCTGAAAAAGGTTACATAGGGAGGCCATCCCCGGGGGTGGGGCCGGGGAATAATGCTGGTGAGGCTGCCCCAGACTGTAAACCAAACCCCTTGCTGCGATCTGCTGGGGGAGGTGGCGGGGGGTGAGCCTGCAGGGGCTGGGGTTCATGGAGCCTGGGTGACTGAGCCGTTGATCCATCCGTCACCCAAGCCCCAGACAAGGGAGGGCCTCACAAAGGTGCGAGATGTTGCATTTACTGGGAACAGAAGTTTAGAGCCAAGGGTCCTTTGTGGGCAAGCTAATGCAGCCACCGTGTTGTGATGATGAAGACCTAGAAAAGCAGCCTCCGTCAGGGCTGGTCCTTGCTGTGAGGGAGCACAGCCACCGGGCGCGAGTTCAGAACAGAGAACAGCCCTCTCCTCAGAACAGCACTCTCCCTGCCAGCTGGGCTCAAGTCCCTGCCACGGGAGCCAACATCGAACATGCTACAGTGAAAGGCTTTCAAACAGAGTCCCGGAGAGGGACAGTGACCTCCATTCATGTCTGGGGCAAGCTGGGATGTCGGGTTCTTCCCGAGAGCCATCCCAGAGGGGCAGAGGGAACAAGGAACAGAAACCAGTGGCCAGGCCTGCACCAGCCACAGGGGTGATGGAAGGAAGGCGGGATGTCCTGCATTCCAGAGGGGGAACCCCGAGGCACAGAAGCACAGCTGTGAAGTAGGTTTGGAACCAAGACTCCCGAGGGGCTCCGGTGAGGGTCACAAGCACAGCCATACTCCCCAGCCCAGGCAAGCAGCCCTGCAGTGAGACCAGACCAGGCACAGAGCCTTCGGAGGAGACAAAACCACATGGAGTCCTTGTACCGGCTTTCCCTTGCCCACAGTAAAGTGAATCTCAGCTTAGCTGTAGGACTGGATCTGGGCCCATCTCATGTCTCTAGGTCAACATTAAACAAGTTGCCAGAATCATCGAGGGGGCATTCTAAAAATTAGCTCTGGCCAGCCCTAGTGGCCTGGGAGCACCAAAATGGTCATTTGCTGAAATTGGTCATTAACATTTCCTACTAACTGCTCTCTCCAAAGGCTTAGAAAATGAGGGGGGAACTCCTCAGAAATCAGCAGTTATGTAGGCCCTTATGACCTGGACTCAAAGCTTCAGAAGCTATTCATTTTTAAAAGTACATGGTGGGCATTTTCTACATGTGGTGGAACACTTATTCAATGCCAAGTCATTCCAGTCTTCCCCCACAGGAGACATGTTTGCCAACGTGCCTGCCGCGCCTGTGCTCACTTCCCTAAGAAGGTCTTCCCACCCACAAGAGTGGTCCCTGCAGCCATGTTTATGCACCTGAATGCACCCTGTTGGAACAGAGACAGACACCTGACTGAGGAGATGCACCCATTGGCTGCCCATTGGCCAATCAGATTCCTCCTGGGAATTTAGGTTTAGACTCTTGGTGTTGGGTCCATGATCTGAGAGATCATATCTCCATGGAGGTGAACATTTTTGGTCCTAGAGAAGGCCAGTCTTCACAGAAAAGATAGAAACAGACCTCCTGAGAGAGAATGAGATTTAAAAAAATAACAAAACAAAACAAATCACAAGGCCCCAGAGAAGGAGGGACACAGAGCACAGGCAAGCAGTTGTCTGGGTCTCTCATAACTTTCCAGTAGTGTCACCCTAAGGTTCTCCTGCACACTGATTGTCAACCTTGCCCTTGGATTCGTGAGACTCCTCATAGCCTTCCAACAGATTCATTTTTGTTATTATCAAGAGCTATGTTTATAGTTCTGTTTCTTGCATCAAACAATTATTGAACAAGACACCTATTAAGAAATCACCCCTTTGGAAGCATCTGGGTGGTTCAGATGGTTAAGCATCTGCCTTGGGCTCAGGTCATGATCTTGGGGTCCTGGGATTGAACTCCATGTCAGGCTTCCAGCTCCACGGGGAGTCAGCTTCTCTCTCTCCCTCTGCTTGTGCTCTTTCTATCTCTCTCTCTCTCTCTCACGAATGAATAAATAAAATCTTCAAAAAAAGAAGAACGAAAGAAAGATAAATAAATCACCTGTTTTCTGGACTGGAAGCTCACCCTTTCTTCTTCCTCACCCTTAGATCTTACTTGACTCCTTCCTTCCCTGGTATTTCCATGTCTTCCAAATTTAGTGCTTCCTTTCAGTGCTTCTGTAGTAATAGCCAGCAGGATGGCTCAGGGATCAGCAGATGAGTACTCTGTGTAGCCTAGACTCCACATTCCACTCAGTAGTTTGCTTGCTTAGCCTACTTTAATGGAGGCCATGAGCCCATCTGTCAATAATTAGTCATTCAACAAACATCCATCAAGTTATGTCCCAACCCCAGCAAACATATGTCCAAAAAAAAAAAACTAACTTTAAAAGACCACAGAGAAAAGGCAAGCACGTTTTTTTCCAGGTTCCTGTCACAATAAAAGAACAATTCTGATGTGCCACCAGCCCTAACACAGCCAGGAGCCACAGGCTACAGCAGCAGCCCAGTCAGAAGAAGTGTTGAGACAGGTACAGCCTTTACTTTACTAACTACAGAGGGGTAGTAGTTAACTGTTGCTTATGAAGGAAAATAAACCACCCCCTCCCCCCAGTGAATCCCCAAGAGAAATGGAAGGGTAGTTGGACCACCTACAACATCAGAGCTTCCCTGAAGGGCCTGCAGGGGTCCAGACTCCAGGCACAGGATACCTGGAGGGCATTCATCTCATCTCATCCCATCCCCTGTGTGGTAAGGCATCTACTGCGTGATCAGGAAACACCTCCCATCCCTATACGCTGCAGTATTGTCCTGCTTCTCAATTTGATTAGTGCTACAGTAATAATAATATAACCACTAACTCACTTAAGATTAACTTTGTAAAACCATCTAACAAATCTGTCTACCTTGCCATTAATGCAATCAACAGTTCTCTCTCTCTCTCTCTCAAATCTTCACAGGTATTTTCTTATTTGCATTTTACTTTCCACAGGTAATATTTCTACATTGACATGACCCATGACCCTAGCATACACATCAGGTTGTAATTTACTGTTTGATCTTATCTGCCACTTCTCTATGGGTAAGCAATATCTCTCAGGCTCCCATTCCCTGTGCCTGACCTCTGACCCCACTCAAAGCTCGGTCCAGTTGTTACAGCACGGAATGCCTACTTTTCTCCTTGGTGCCTCTGCTGCAAAGGCTTCTGCCCTCAGAGTGGGGCCTCACTGCAGCCCCCACGGTTCAACAGCAGCTGGGAAAACCCTTTCCCCCAGGCGTGGCCACCCTAGCTGTAGACCACTGCTCCCTCCAGGGTGTCCGCCACACATCCCGTCACCCACTCTGCCTGCCACAGTCCACTGCCTTCCCAGGTACTGACATACCAGGTACCAGGCTTTCCAGGAACTGAGCTCTCTTTTCCATCTTTGAACATCAGACCTAGCACAAAACATAACACACAGCAGATGTTGAAAATATTAAGCGGAAGAATGAGCGGGGTAAAGAACTAATGCTTTGTGATGAACAAATGAACCCTACGGGCCCAGCTTCCTCCTGCACCTGCTTCCCTTCCACCCATAGCTCTCTGCCAGGACCCTGGAACCTGCACATGCAAGAAGGACCAGGCTGCAGTGATTGGGGGCTGGTTCGGTTAATGTTGTCTTGCCGGAGAAAACCAGCCCAGGACTTTCCCCACCGTTTCCTGTTCCCTCCCACTCATTCCTATCCCAGCTCTGGCTTCCCTTCCCATCTTGCCCAGAATTCTTCCCACCACATTTGGGCCTTTCCATTCTCTTGTTCACTTAAAATAGTATTGAGCATCCGCTCTGTGACCCAGATGCAGAGACAAATCAGAGAGAATCCCTGCCCTCCAAGAGCTCATAGGCTGGTGCGGCATAGCCTGGATATATACAATAACACTGTCTGGAGTGGAGGTTAGGAACCTGAGTTATAGAGCACCAGCTGCACTTCTGGTCATTCCCATGAGTGACTGATGCTCTGTGCTGTGCTCAGGTCCCTTAGGGGCCAGCAACATGGTCTGATGTTTTGGTCCAGAGGTGTTCCTTCGGGTGAAGCACTGCCCTCTTCCTACATCTGCCTTCAAAGGTGAATCCTCAGCCCTACAGGGAACCCCAGGCAGACCCTGAGACTTGGGGATCTGAAGCTCTCCTTCCTCTCTGGGATGGTTAGGGCTCCAAGAAAGTACAAGCTTTCTGGGAGTCGAGACAATAGTAGGCAGGTGAGAGAGACACAGAAAGGGGGCCTGGAGGCTCCAGTGACTCACCGACAGGCAGGCTCATCTTGCAGGAAAGAAGGGGGCGGCAGGGACCAAGGCACTGGCTGACATATCCAGGTCTCAGGGCCCCTCCCTCACCTTATGACCTCGTGCCCTGAAGAATGTCAGAGGCCTCATTCCCAGCCGTCAACCAATCTTCTGATCTGTAAGGGAACCTGGACCCCTCTAATCTGACCTGCTCAGTTTACAGCTAGAGAAACTGAGCCCAGAGAAAAGCAAAAGGACCGAGTCTCTCTTTCCCTTTAATTTTGCATTGGCTTCTGTTTGGCAAAATGACATTGGGATACGTTTATCTCTTGTGATAAAATAACTCCATTTCTGAGAAGCTCCTCTAAGGATATAACCCTTAGCACAGGAAAAGCTTTGGGCACAAAGGTGCTCATTTCAACACCATTCCAACTAAGAATGCCAGAAGAGGGGGCAGGCCAAGTAATTCCCACGATGGAAAACAGGTTGCTACATCTCCACTGAAAAACTGTAATTCAGTCCAACCTTTAAGAAATGGGAAGCTTCTATTATGATATTGGAGGGGAGGAAAAGACACAGATTTTTATATGAGCTTAACTATGTGAGAAAAGCAGCTGAACGAAACCAAGACTGAAAAAAAATTGATTTGCTAGTGTGTTTGACTTGGTCCCTTGTGTATTTTTTAGTAGCTGTTATAGGTGGTGAGATATGAGAGAATCTCCTCTAAGAGACTTTCAGATTGGAAAAAAAAATTCAATTATATCTTTAAATGATGGTATTGGGGAGCCAATTTGAAGGGAAAGGAAAAGTAGTTCCTAGTAGCCTGGGCAGCTAAAGTTGCTTCTCGTAATTATTACGAAGGCCATTGTCAGAGCCAGCCTTTCCCTACATGATCCTGTAGGACCCCCTGCTAGACACCAGGTTCTCATGGGGTGTATTCATTTATTTCAAGAGAATTTACTAATACCAGCACTATACCAGCCGCTGAAAACACAGGAGTAAATAAGGCAGAGAGGGTCCTGCCTCTGTTCTAAGGAGGGAGGCATTAAAAGGGTCTGCATTTAACTAGCATCAACTACGATAACAGCCACAAAGAATGTCTATCAATTGGGATTAAGTTTGACTGCCAGGAATAGAAATCCAACTATAGTGAGGAAAATGAGTGAGGGTTCTATCTCTTACATAAAACAAGTCCAAATGTGGGCAGCCCAGCCTGGAGTGATGGCTTTCATGAAGCCTTCAGGGGCCCAGACTATTGCTCGAACATAAAAACTTCCTTAATATCCCTTTTTTTTTAAAGATTGTATTTATTTATGAGAGAGAGACACAGAACACGAGCAGAGGGTAGGGGCAGCAGACAGAGGGAGAAGCAGGCTCCCCGCTGAACAAGGAACCCGATGCAGGACTCATTCCCAGAACCCTGGGATCATGACCTGAGCTGAAGGCAGATGCTTAACCCATTGAGCCTCCTAGGTACCCCCAACTTGATACCTTTAACAGGAAGGACTAAGACAGCTGCTAGAGCTCCAGCCATCACTTCTGTGTTCCAGGCAAAATGAAGGAAAGGTGCAAAGAGCAAAATGCAAAGATTAAAAATAGCACTTTCTCAATTTTTCAGTAGCCTTACTCAGCAACTTGCTAGCTGTCAGGAAGGCTGTAAGAGATAGTCTTTTAACTGTACACATTGCTTCCCTGTTAAATCGGGAGTTGATAAAAGAAGAAGGTAATCATGTATATCAGAAAGGAATGAGTAGTCCCTACCCTAGACGATGTTACTAGAGCAGAATACAGAGGGATCCAACCAGGTTAAGGCAGGGGCTCAAGGCCATAACATTTAAGTCAGGATCTAAAGGATACACAGAAGCCCAATAAGCAAAAAGGTTGGGGAAGAGTCCCAGGCAGAGGACCCAGAGCTCAACCCAAGAGGACAACGCTGGTGAGAATTCAGTGAGTCTGCAGGGAGAACACTGAAGTGAGGTCAGGAGAAGTGGCTTCGAGTCCTCACTCTGCAGGAACATCACATGCCCTCCCGAGCCTCTCGGGCTGTAAAGTGAGCAGTCTGCACTCGGATCCTGTGAAATATTTAGTAGGGCCTCTGCTAGGTTACGCGGGGCCAGGGAGGGGGCACCCCGCTCTGTGCCTTAGCCCGATACTGTCAGGGCTTTGGGACAAGGAGGACAGAGGAAGCCCCTGAGGTTTGAAAGCTGGAAGGGGAGCACTGGACCCAGTGAAGAAATCCAGACCCACCCCAACCCCACCCCCTGGAGGGTTCAGGGGAGTTCACATCCGTGCACCAGCAGCCTCCCGTTGACCCTGGGACACTCAGATGCAGAAGGACAAGCCCCTGCAGGGGTAGCAGGCAGGAGAGGTAAAGCAACTTGTCCGCATGACGTGTCACCACAGGTGGCCTCTGCCACTGAGAGTTCTCTGAAAACCCCCAGTCTCTGCTGGGGGCTGTGTGACTCCAGTCAGGCCCCACTTGGGGCTCAGTTTCCTCATCTGCACAATGGGGTCATGTGGTTCTGCCAAGGGTCAGCCATCCAGCTCCCTTGCCCAGGGCTGGTGACTTGTTACATCTTCACAACAGCCCGGCCAGGTGCCCTGAGCACCGGGTTAGGGACAGGTCTGGACCCACGACCCTCTCGGCTCTTCCCACTGCTGCGACCTGACTTGCAAAGTTCCAGAAAAGCTCATTCCCTGGGCCCTGGTGGACGCCCCATCTCTCCCTGCCCCACTTCACTGCCGAGCTTGTGGCGCAGGGCGGGGTGTCTGGGACCCGGCCACAGCTCGTGGGCAGGGGGCGGGAAGACACCAAAGGAGGCCCTTCACGTTATTACTATTCAGGTCAAAACACCTCCCTGTGTTTAAACAATTACAATCCATAATTAGTTGCCATCACAGTGGAGCAAGCCCACTGTGGTTTCAAAATCACAGTGACTGCTTTATTTAGCTAAAACGACCGCAGCCGGGACCACTGGATCCTCTGTCAAACAAAACATCTCAGCTCTGGTTTCCCAGCGTTCTCGTAGCCAGCCTCTCTCGCAGCCCTACAGGCACAAGCCCACCCCACCCACTGCCCGCCCCGGACTCTTCACACCCATCCCAGAACTCTTCTGTAGCTTGTCCTCCTTCTTCTTTGCTTCTCTAAACCCTGTCCATTCCTTTAAAGCCAAGCTGGGGCCTCCTCCTTCAGGAAGGCTGCCCTGACTACTGCAGCGCCATCAGCTTCTCCAGCCTCTCTACTCCCACTGCTTCTCTGTGCGACTGGCTCATTAGCATCTGTGTGTGTCAGCTGAGAAAAGAGAAGGAAGGGAAAGTAGATTGTGGAACAGGAGGGAGAAAGATGGGCCACAGCACGGGTCCCGTAACCTTCTCCTGTGCTCTAGAGAAAAGGGAGGTAGGATGGGTGGGAGGGAGAGGTAGATGGATCCGGGTCAGAGGGTCCTTCCTGCTTGGGTTTAGAGGGTCTCAGCAGGACTAAAGCCCTATCTTGCTTAGGACTCGGGAGGAGAGGCTGGAGATGGAGCCCAGAACACAGCTAGGTTCTCTCCTAGTGATGGGGATCTACATCAGTGCTTTCCTATCTGCTCTGCAAGGCACATGCCACTGAAGTGTGGTCGGAGAGCCAAAGGGTCTCAGCCCACCTCCTGGTATCTAAGCCTCTTCCTCTGACAAAAGTCATGTTGAACTGGCTTCCACTCCAACATTCTCTGGTTCCACAAAACATTTTTAAGATGGGGTGGGGGAGGGGAACACAAGTTCATACTTTGTCCATTTACTTTCTATAGGTTTTGTTTCTTATATTTTTATGTCTAGTGCCATAGAGGCAGGAGGAAGGAGTCAGTGCAGAACTCGCTCAGCAGCTCCCTAAAGTAGCTTCAGGCCAGGAAGTGGGTGATGAGTGTGGGGTGCCTATGAGAAGAGGACTAGGGCCACCCTTCCCCAGAGCGCTGCCACGGCTCCTGTCTGCCACACCCAGTCATGCTGGACAAGCCAGAGAAAGAAGGTACAAGCAGGAGCTTGCCCAGGTTTGAACAGTCCTGCTCCCTGAGGGGCCAGGTGACCTCGGGGTCCTGCCAGGACAAGAGAGCTTCTTCACCCAGACTGCCTGGTCCTGAGCCAGCCATAGTCTCGACAGCAGATGGGGCTGGTGGAGGTCCTCCTTGCAACCTTCATTTGCTTGGGCTGTAAGCCCCCCCCCCCCCATAGCTGCCCCCCCCCCCCCCCCCCCACTCCCCAGAGCTATTGCTGTCCTTGGAGAGCCTCCACACCTGACATTCATTGTCACCCAGGCTCACCTCATGGGACGTTTGCTGATTGATGGACTCCAGCCTGGAGCAGAGGCAAAGACCTGAACTGTGGACTGACCCAAAAGGAAAGGGAATCGGGCTCTACTGAGGAATAGCAGAACGGGTCCAAAAGAGAGGAGTCGGACAGACAGTTATTCTTTCCTAGCCTGCTGGTCCCCCCTCCCCTGCCCCACCATTCATTCATCTGTGCAGGACATGTTTACCCAGCACCAGCCATGTGCCAGGCACAGCGCAAAATGCTGGCCCACAGCGGTGAACACGACGCACTCTCTGACTTCATAGTGTTTATAGACCAGTCAAAAGGGCAGACCTTGAACAAATAATTACACAATGAATTCATTAACTGGTGTTATAACTGATGCTTTGAAAAATTAATAAGCACAGGTGTTAAGAAAGAACAATTTCCAGGAGGAGCTTACTTGTGGGAAGGTCACGGGAAGTTCACAGGAGTGATCTTTCAGCTAAGACCTAAAGATGGTCTTTAGTGGGGAGGTAAGAAAGAGCCAACAGCCTGTGCAAAGGTCCTGGGACAGGAAGGCACATGGAATGTTCCAGAAATCTAGAGAGTCGGCGTGGTTGGTGCTCAGAGCCATTCAGGGAAGAGGGGGTATAATGAGGCAGGAGTAGCAGCAGGACTTCCCCGGCCAGCAAAGAAAGAATCTAGCCTGGGCGGGTAGAGGAGGCCAGGAGAAACTTCAGCAAAGACAGAGCTCTGTACTTTTTCACCTTGACCGTGGCAATTTCTTTCCTGCCATCCCTCTTCTAAAGGACTACAAATCTCAGGACTTGCTTTTGCTACCCAGAATTCATGCCATATTAACATCCTACATCTGCACAACTCCAAGAATGATTACAGCATTGTCCCGCCCACTATCTCTTCTCATACTCACAGAAACCTCATCAGCTAGGTGTTTTCAGCCCCGCTTTGCAAATGAAGTCATTAAGACTCCGGGAAATTAATTAACCTGCCCAGAGGTCACCTGCACAGTGTTCTTCTGTTCAGGGTATATGGCAGCCTGATGAAAAGGCAAAGAAGAGGAAAAATTAACATTCACTAGGTACGCGTATGCAAATAAGTACAAATAGAAGTGAAGCCTACTAAGAAGGACAATCTAGCGGTAAAGAATATGGTGCATTCCAAAGCCTGTGAAAGTATTTGGGACGAATCTGATTTTCAAAATTGCCTACTAATGGCTACAAGTATAGGTATGGGTATAAGTACAGATACATATACAGATAACGTACATAGAAAACCAGGAGTTGGAATAACCGATTTTTTTCTCCCATAACTTGAGATCTTAAACTGCTCATTTTGGGTAGCTGGCAAATTTTATGGCTCTATGTGAAAGCAACAAAATGGTTCCAAACTATAATTCAGATTCCACAGTTTCATAAGTAAGGAAAAGGTTCGTTCTTTCAGTTAGAAATGCTCACTGTTTCCATGTCCATTACAACTTCAATTAAAATGGTAAATGATAATAACAAGAGCATGAATCCTAGATCCCAAACTCAGGTTTGGAAAAGTATCACTTCCTTCCGTTTCTCGAATGACCCCACTGCAAGGTCCCGAGCGCCCCCACCTCCCCCCCGACGGCAGTAGGGATCCACTCTCATTGAGTACCTCCAAAAGCAGACGCAGGATAAGCTTACACGAAGATAGCAGACAGAAACTACATCCGAAGAGAACACCCACCTAGAAAGCAGAGCAGGAGAGTCAGGGGCAGGGATGGGGTGGGGCAAGCCTAGCCTTTCCATATAAAATATTGAGTGCTAGAGTCAGGCTCCACATTAGAAATTTGACACTCAGGCAGAATTCTGCTGCCAGGCTGCAGTGCAAAGCCACAGGGAAAGTGAAATTTGAAAAAATGAATCCTCAGTCCTACGGCAAATTAGTCATTCAGTGAATTGATCATTTGGCAAATTGGCTTTTAGCAAATTGATTTTGGGTTGTCTGGGCTTGCTCCTGGAAGGCCATCCACCAGCCCGTGGAGTATGTGGAGCCTAGTGGGCGAGAACACAGCTCCCAGGGAGCAGGCCGGCTCTGCTCCCAGGAGAGAAACCCCCAGGCCTGGTGAAGGCCGAGTGAGGAGATGCCATGTCAGGGATTGCCCGGAAGCCTGGCTGTCTTTTGGGCAGCCTTGGGTCTGGGTCCGTGGGAAACCCTTCTGCCACCGGAGTCAGCTGTGCACCAAGACCCTCCGGGTGGAGGAGGGGAACAAATGCATGTTCTGTTCCAGAAGCTGCGATGGGGTCTCTCCACTGAGAAGTGAGAGAGGACTTACCTCTGATCCTACGAGAGTAGCAGCCAAGACCTTTTAGACTCACTGTACCTCCAGCCCCAGCAGCTGGCTTCCTTTGCCATCATTTCCCAGGTTAGAGAGTTTGATGACAGGGGAAGAACGACCAATCCACCCTGGGATGAGAAGCTGGACCACGGGCAGGACCCTCCCCAGACCAAATGTCTTTCTCTCCCACGAGCCTTGAGTGCTGACGATTCACATTAGGCCTCAGCCAATTTACTAATGGTGGCATGCAGTGGACCTTCAAGTCATTTATAGGCAGTTATACCTCAAAGCTGAACCTGTAAAACCCAATGATCCCCTGCACCTTTGTAATCTTCTGCCAAGCTGCCCAAATCTGAGCATCCGCATGAATGCCTGCTGAGGGATGAGGTATACCTGTGCGGCGTCCTGCACTTGAACTATACCCACCTTGGCCCTCCAGATTCACGGCAGGTGGAGGGCTTGGCAGGATTTCCAAAAAAGACACTCATACTTGAGGGGCACCATCCAGTCAATTTCTTTCCTGCCTACGTTTTGCAGCCAGAGCATGCACTCTCCAACACTTCCTCCTACGCTCATGTTTCATGGTTCTGACACCCAGAATCGTCTGGGTTACAACCTCCATGAGTTGTAACAGAATAGAGTCGTGCCAAGAGATCAGCCAATCCTGACCAGCACTGACCAGACGTTCAGTGATCACTTCGATCCGCAGAATGGTAAGTTGGCAGGACCCATCTCTGGCTGTCACGCTGAGTAGACATGGCACCAAGGGGTCCCCAAGAAGGGGGAAGTAGGAAGGAGCCCAGAAAGGTGGTCTGATGATTTTGATGATAATGAACCAGTGTCTGGGGAAGAGGAGGAGGAGAAACAGGAGTCCTTATAATATTTTAAAGCAGCTTCACTTCATCTTCATAAAGAAGAGAGAAGAAGGAATTAAGAACCCCATGTTGCAGGTGGGGAACTTGAGTCTCATTAAGGTTAAGCACCTAATCCCAGTTCACCCACCCAATCTGAGCACAGATCTTGCATATCCAGGAGCCAGCTCATGGTCATGTGCTGCCCTAGGACTCTCTCCCATGCACACCTTTGCCCCTCCCAGTTGCCACCAAATAACAGGTTGGGGCAGCCTCTGGGGTCCAGAGGACAAAGCAGAAAAACAAGCCTTGACCCTACTCAGTACAAACTTCCCCACCAGAATGGAGAGAAGGGGAGTTCCCAGCACCACAAATCTATGGAGCTAGTGAGTTGTCAGGACTGGTGGCACCCCTGGGCTCCGACACCCTCCGACCCATCAGGCCCAGCCTTTCCTTTCCCCTGCAGGCAGTGCAGGGCAGGGATCACTAGGCTCAAAGGCAAGCTCCTCTTGCAATGTCTGCCCACTTGCTCTGCCCCGAGCACTCAGTATTTTGTAATTACAGCCTCCAGCGAGCGCTTTGTCACCTTTTGCTGAATTAATGTGTGCATGCACAAATGAGTGAATGATTGAAGAAAACTCTAGCATGTGTGTGTGTGTGTGTGTGTGTGTGTATAGCACTTCTATTTTTCATATCACCTTTTTATCCACTAGTCCATCTTATCCTTGGGATACCCCTGTGAATGCAGTATTGGAATCCCTGCTTCACAGTTGGAGAAACTGAGGCCCAGAGAGATGACTGCCTCATTCATGTGAGGTAATGGCAGAGCTCAGGCCAGAATCCTAGCCCCAGGCTCTTACTTGAGTGCTCCTTCTGGCCTGGATAGGCTCTCCAGGAGAGGAGCTTTGCCCCCCGAAGCCCAGCAAGTCAGAGGCTCCCTCGATGCCCAGCTCACCACCAGAGGTGCAGACAAGGCTGAAGCTACAGGAAAACCCCCAGAGGAAAGAGCTGTCACCCCCCGGACAGGGAGCACTCATGACTTTCCAAACAGGCCTCCACACCTCTCCCGAGTTAAATCATCATTTCCAGATCTGGATAAGGACTGGAAACCCCCCTTCGGGACCTTTCTGAGGGTGACTCACTCGGGGCAGGGAGGTGGGAGAGGTGAGGCACTCAGATCTCGAATCTCACCAGTCTTCGTGACAAACAAGTGTCTTCTTTGACCTCACAATCGTTCATTCAACACATTTTCCTGACCACGTGTTCTTGGGAGCACTGAGTATCCAGCACCATGCTCAGATCTGTGCAGGTAGGAGGCGACTCGGCAGCCTGCCCCTCACAGGTCTGCACACAGTCCATGACCTCGCCCCTCGTGTCACTGCCATCCCTGCGGCCGAGGGTGCCAGTGACCTTCCTGCTGATGCCCAACCCCAGGCTTGTGTGCCTCGTCTGGGCAACCCTTGGGAATAGCAACCACTGGTTCTTCACTACTGTGCCCTTGACCTCAACCATGCCTCTCCTCCCCCACTGCCCACTCATTTCCCCTCCTTTCCCACCCACTCTTGAAACACTCCCAGGAGTTCTCTTGTAGGCTTTTTTCTCTGTCTTCCTCTATTTACCCCCCTTTTAATCACCCCATCTATAGCACAGGGAGGCAAACACTACCCAACTGTCGTAGACACTAGGGTTAATTCTCCAAACTCCATGAACTGCTTATGGACACCTTCTTCTGGAGGGCTCACGGGCCTCCAAAACCCAGCATATCCACCCCTGACTCACCCTCACAGCGCCCACCCACCCTGCTCCTCCTCTCCCTGATTCTGGCCTGGCGTCAGGGGCTGCAAGCAGGCATCCCCTGGAGCCAGGACCCTGGCAGTCGGCCTCCCTTCCCCACCTCCTCATCTCCACATCCAGATGGTCATCCCACCAGATCACTTCTCCCCACATAGTGCCTCAGAACTGTTACCCTACTCCTGCCACTACCCAGCTTAATGGGCCTCCTCATCCTCCTCTTCTGAACTGGAGAAATGACCCCAGGCCGTCCGGGACCGGGTCCCACCTTCTTCCCAGGCCCCTCTCTACTCACCTGCGTCTGTACTCCAGCAGTAGTGAACACTTCCAATCCCACAAGGGGCCCTACCCTCTCCCCCTGCCAGCTTTTGTGTTTTTCTTTCCTAGAAAGTTCTCTCCCACCACTCTGGGAACCCCACCTAGGGAATTTTACAGCCTCTCCTTCAACACCTAACTCAAACCTTACCTTGTCGGAGAGCCCGTCCCCTCCTCACCTCTCCCAGGCTGGACCAAGCTCCCCCAACTCACCAGATGCACCCATATGGGCCAGCATAGGCCATTGTCACAGCACTCACCGCCCTGAATTACAACCTTATTTATAAGTGTCGTACCCCCTAAACTTGGGCCCTTCAAGGACTGTTGCCTGTTGCTTTTTCTCTGTGCGTCCAGCTCCTGGCAATATCCTGCCCATGGCCCACCTTGGTGAATGGCTAAAAGAATGGATAGTGCAGGTCGGTGAACTTGATGGAATACAGGATGGAACCTGACAGTAGGAGGAGGAACAAGTCAGGAGGAGGAAAAACACCGAGCACGCCTCTGCCAGGCCCTAAGGAGTTCACAACCAGCTCGAGAGAGACGGGACTCTCAAAACACGTCACAAACCAGAATGGCTTACAATGAGCTCTGTGATACCCTTACTCCCTCTGGAGCTCAAAGGGACAGGAGCAGCAGGGGAGCTGAAGAAGGATGGGGAAGCAGCTCGCCTCTGTGCTCCCAGCCTGCCTCCCAGGATCTGAGCAGACAAAGGTCAAAGGGTTGAGGGAGACGGCTTCTCCAGCAAGACTGCACCTTCCAGACCTCTTGGGTTATTGTGGGAGAAAGCTTGGTGCCATCTTTTTGCCAAGGAGCCTGGCTCACTGGTGAGGGTGGGAGAAGGGGCAGGCAAAGCATTCCAAGCAGAAGGTGGACATCCCCCAACCCCCCACTGCACCGTCAAGACGCCAGCTTGGAGTCCACTGGCTAGATGATCCGGAAGACTTTCTGACTAGGGATCCAGACGCCAGGCCAGACCTCCTGGCCAAGTGGGAAGGACCAGCGCCCAGAGGCCGGGAACAGCACCGAGAGAAGGCAGGGAGGGCAGGTGGGAGAGCAGGCACCATTAAGTCTTCTGTTTGACTCTGGGCCAGCTAAGGTTACATGGACCGACTTGACCTGACCTTCGTCTTTATATGATCCAGGCAAGTGTAAATACTGAGGCATATGCCAACACTAAAGGAAAGCAAGCAAGCCCATGTAAGCATCTAGCACGTACTAGCAAGACTGCACGTCCAGCTAGTGACCCCGGGGGCCCCTTCCCCAGGGCCAGGCTGCCTCCTGGGTCCGAGCGGTGAAACCTGCTCCTGAAAGCACAGGATATAATGCTGAGAAGGGCTCCAAGCTCAGCCAGCCCCAGCCCCCCATCGACAGAAGCTGAGATCCAAGGAGGGAAAGGGACCTGGAGGGGAATCACACAGCTGCCCAACTCCCAGGACAAAGCTCTCCAAGCCTACGAAGTTCCTGGACCCCACACCCGCACTGTTCTGTAGATCTAGGAAACACTGCTGTTGGCCCCACCCCCTTCAGCTTCCACCCCACCCTCCACCAAGGAGAGAAACATGGCTGCATTTCAGCATCTCGGATCCAAGCAACAGGCTGAACAGCCAGAGCAGAATGGTGGAATTTGAGGCCTCAGCAGCCAAAGGCTTGGGGAAGGCCCAAGAACCCTCGGCTCTGTGCGGGTTCTGTGTATCAGTGCCCTTTACATTCGGTGCTGGCCCCCGGCCTACCCTCCCAGCCTCACTCTGGGTCTGACCATGACACCGAAGACAGAGCGAGGCCAAGAGGGAAGGAGCCAGAGGAAGGCCTGCTCTTTAGAGGCCCCGGTGGGGCCCTGGCTCCCGGCCCCAGTGTCTCGGAAGCCCCCCGAGGGTGAGTCTGCATCCACTCGCCCACAACCAGTGACATGCACAGAGACAGGCCCTGAGCTCTGTCCCTGCTTGAGACCCCAGCACCCCTCCTGCCGTGCTGGCTCCTCCAACATGGAAAGATGGCCCCATGATGGGGAGAGTGGAGACAGGCCTCTGGTGCCCTCTGCTGTTCTGCACTCCTGGCCCACAGCCTGAGGGATGGCACTGAGGCTGGCGGCAGAGACCGGAGGAATGCCACCGGGGCATGGGTTTGCCGCACCATGTCCGTGCCTCTATCTCCTTTCCAGAAGGATCTAGAACAAATGCCATGCTCGCACCCCAGGAAGGGCAGTCAGCATGCACTAGGGTGAGTCATGGTAACCAACAACCACCAGAGTGAAATAGCTTGCAACGGGGAAGCTTTATGTCTTGGAAGTGATTTCTCTGGGTTTGGTGCTCCAAGTTCCCTCTCCCCAGGGTCCCGGCTGAGGGAGCAGCGCCATCTTGAATCTGGCTGTCTCAGGGCAAGAGCCCAAAGGGTCTCGGATGGGCCCTGAAAACTTGCCCTCACAGCTCACTGGCCCCACGCAGCACAAGGGGCCTGCACGTGCAGTCCTACCAGGGGCCCAGCACTCAGGGAGCGAGAAATAATTTGAGAGCAGCATTCATGACTGCTAATAGTTTGTTAGCTTTTGGGGTCACCAAACACGCAATTCATTCTCTCTCCCTCCACCAAGCAAAGTACACTCACTCCTCCCCAAGGAATACAGCCCCAGGGTCTCGGGTGGTGTGTGGGGCTCTCCGTATCAGTGATCAGTATCAATGAAGGTCAGCGATCCCTTTATCGTGTACAGATGAGGCTCCTCTTGATCCAGAGACCAACAACCTAGGGATTAAAGTCACCTGCCTCCCAAACATTCCATATTTGATGATATAACAAGTAGAAGGTAACATCAATGAATACTCCAAGTCAGAAAGGGGAAGAACAGGAGACACACCTCAGCAGAGTACCCCTCCACAGGGATCCTCACATCCCACTGGGCAGACATTTTAAAGGTCCCTGCCTGGGATGGGGGTGTCTTCCTCCACCAGGCAGACTGGAGCTCTCCCTGGGGTATCTCTCTTCTTGGTTCTGTGCACCTCTGCCTCTTGTCACCCAAGTTTCTCCCTACTCAGAACCTGAGGTGTTTGTTAGCCCTGTAATGACCATGCCATGTCCAGATTGTAGCACGACCACAACTGCAACATCCCTTGGGTCTCAGTTCAAATTCCAGAGACAGAGAGAGTGCAGGAGAGGAGGGAAGGAAGGAGGGAGTCTCTCGCCTGATCGCTGAGGTTCTACCATTTAGGACCAGGCATACAAGTCCTAGCCACCATCCAGCTTACGAATGGCCCGTTCCAAAGGGAGCACAGTGCCCACACATTCTGGATTGCACTGGAGGTAGATGGGAAGGCCAGGAACACATGTTTTCTCTGAAACAAATTTCATGGAGTTGCTTCTGAACAACTCTGAAGAAAGCACACAATTCGAGGTGAGAAAGTAAGGTTTGGCTTGCTACCATCACAGACCACTTGCCTTCTTTATTTGTGTAAGTCTGTTTCCTCATCTGTAAAGTGAGGATAATAATCTCCATCCTTACTCCCTCTCCTTTACTCCCCCTTTTGGCCCTTCAGGCCCCAGATAAAACCAATTCCCTGTCGCAGTTACCTGGGCTGGATCACAACATTCCAGGCTTACAGGGGCTGCCTCTCCCAAGGACGTTTGCATTTGTATGAAGAACTCTTGGAGACTGAATAACCAAAGGAGCAAATCTCTAATGGTGAAATGTAAAGTAGTAAGAGAGACCTAAAGGGAAATATTTCAGTAGAAGGAAAGAAGGAGACACAGAGCACTCAAGATCCACCTAGATATGAATCCTACTCTCTATTGTTGACTTTTTCTTTCCTCCTTCATGGGAGAAATGACTCAAAGCCTATCTTGAATGACAACTCTTATTACCAGAATCCTCGGGTCATTTTTAGTGGTAAACTGGCTCTTGAGAGCTATGTGTGGGTGTGGTGCCTGCAAAGGTATGCACCCCTGTCCCCATGCCCCATGTTCTCTCACTTCTGCCCAAAGGTGACTCAGGCCTAGTTTTGATGATGGCAAGACTATTACAGCCCACGGTTCTTGACCGCAGAGAATGAGAGTGCTGGGTTTCCCCTTGGAAAGCTCTGCCTTCCTCCCCACCCCTGCCCTACCTCTTTAGTCCCTGGTCTGTGATGATCTGAAGATGACCTGGGTTGGATGTCATCTTGCCCTGTTTCTGAACCAGAAGTCCCATGCCAGGAATGATTTGCACTATCCTTGTGTCCTCGCACTAGCGGCCCCTACACAGGATTTGGTAAAGAGCTGGCTTTTACCCCAAGCAACAGCACGGACTCCTCTTTGGAGCCTTTGGAGCCACTGCCCACCTGGCCGCCCTCCAGCCTCACTGCCCACTGCCCCAGCACCCTCCTCCTGGGACCTTCATCTGTCCCATCTGTCCCATCATGGTCCAGTCCCTGAGCCTTAAGCAGACAATCCCCTTTGTTCCCACCCATCCTCACTGCCTAACCCTAATCCTATTCCCTAATCCAATCCTCGACCTCTGCCGTTAGGGGCAGACTGCTTACACTCTCTGGACTATGACCTCCCTGTAACATGAGATCAGAGAAAGCAAAACTCCTCAGTTCTAGATCCCTCCTTTTCCCTGTCCCCTTTAAGGTGCATCAAAAACAACAATGGCTAGAGGTGCCTGGGTGGCTCATTCAGTTGAGCACCCGACTCTCAATTTCAATTCAGGTCATGATCTCAGGGTCATGAGATGGAGCCCCACATAGGGCTCCATGCTAGGCATGGAATCTGCTTGAGATTCTCTCCCTTCCTCCCCTTCTGCCCCTCCCCCTACTCATGCGCACATGCACGCGCGCACACACACACACACACTCAAATAAATAAATAAAATATTTTTTTTAAATAGCTAATTTAGGTGCTTTACAGTCTATACAACATGGCTACATTTATTATTTCATTTAAAACCATTGATATCCCCCCTAAGGGGCAGTTATTTTACAGAGGTAGAAACTGAGGCTCAGAGGTGTTAAGTGACTTGTCTAAGGTCACACAGCTAGTTTAAAAAGTTGGAGGCATTAAAATCCAGGTATCCAGACCATGTTTTCCTTCCACTTTGTCCAACGATGTGTCTCCCATACCCTCTGGCTGATGGGTACAATCCTTATTCCCCAGACAGAGCACTTCCCATGCCAGAGTTGGCAAGAATAGACTTAGGGCATAAGTCTTCCCTGGGCCCAGGAACAGAGGGGCAAAGAGCATCAGCACAGAATGGGCTGCCTTGGATCTGAGTGACCCGAAGAAAAGAAAAACGGTGATTTTAGAGCTCATCACATCCTCCTCTATCAGTGGCCTGGACCTCTTTGGAGCAGCAAGGCTGGTTCTAATTCGTAAGGCCAGACTCAACGGGGCCTGTGCTCTCCCAGCAATGGACCGGCGCCTGCAAGTCTCCTCCCAGCGCCCCTTCCCTGGCTCACCACAGCTGCTGCCCAGGATCAGAAGCGAGGTGCATCCTTTCTTCATCTCGGTTTCTCTTCCTGTAAAACAGGAATGATCACCCCTGTCCTGCCACCATTCTCTGGGAGGAAGAATGGAGGAGAGGACAAGAGGGCATGAGCTGGTCTCTTTATAGAGCTGATATTTGAATAGGAGGCACCTGGATGGCTCAGCCGGTTAAACGTTTGCCTCTTGATTTCAGTTCAGGTCATGATCTCAGGGTCATGGGATGGAGCCAAGCACCAGGCTCCATACTCAGCGGGTAGTCTGCTTGGATTCTCCCTCTCCCTCTGGCCCTCCCCCTGCTCTCTCTCTCAAATAAGATAAATAAATCTTTAAAAAAAAAAAAAAAGGTAAGAGTCAGAGGGTCCAAAATGCTACCTGATAAAAGGACTCCAGAGAAGTCAATTCCCTGGCAATTCTGGAGAATTTAATTTTCTAGATCATTAGAATCCCCTTTGATTTCAAGTCTGTGGCCATGAACCCATCTACTGTTCCTGAGAGAGAGCCTCACTGGGCCCGAGACTGGAGATGACTCTGTGGGTATGTGTCATGCTGGGCTGCAGAGCTCCACTATCTAGGGCCTGGACCAGGGGCAACTGCAGCACGTGGCGTCACATGGACCTGGAGCCCAGATGGACTCAGAAGTGGCATCTTCGAACAAATCCCCTGAGAGTTGCTTACATTAGTTTCTTTGGGTTCTTTCTGAAAGAGGTCAAGTACATAAAAATCCCAGTTACATAGGAGCTGTAATTCATCTTATCATGGCATAGAAAGGTGCACTGAAATAAAATGTACGGGAATAACAGTTAGTGTGTGTGTGTGTGTGTGTGTGTGTGTATACAGAGAGAGAGAGAGTTTAAGAAATTGCTGGCAAAAATTTGTAGGGTACACTAGCAGGCTGGAAATTTATGTAAGAGTTAATGCTGAGTTAATGTGAGTCCCACAAGGCAGCAGGATGGAAACTCAAGCAGCATTCCTACAGGGAAGTCCTGCTGAGGATCCCCTCTTCATTGGAAAATTCGATCTTTGGTCTTATGCCCTTCGACTGATTGGACAAGGCCCACCATGACATAGAGACTAATCTGCTTTACTTAAAGTCTACAGATCTGAACATCCATCACATCTGATACCTTCACAGCAACATCTAGACTGGTTGGTGTTTGACCAACCCCCTGGTCATAGCCCAGTCAAGTTGACATATAAATTAACCATTATGTCACCCTCTCTCACCTTTGTGTGCCCACCTGGCCCTCAGAGGTAGTCGGTCCTGAGCAGATACACAACAAGGATGTATCTTGATTTCTCTCTTATTTTTCTTACCTTCCCATTTTTGGTAACCCCAGTCTCCTGGGAAAAGCCTGAGCCCCATTCAGTGCCACCCAAGCTCACACCTCAACCATGTTCGGTGAGTGCAAGAGAAAGGAGACGAACCTGAACTTGACTCCTGGCCCCCACCACTCAGGGGCCCTGGGTGAGAGGTTGAATCCCTTTGAGTGTGAGTTCTGCGTCTGCAAAGGAGGGGGCGCTGCGTGCTGCGCCCAGTGCAGGGTTTCCTCAGGCTGGATGGGACAATGCATACGTCTGCCATAAAAGATACACCCATCATCTTCGTAATGATTATTTTATTGCTTCTTTGCACACAATTAAAACTCACTAATTCAGACCTATCAGAGAGGGCAGTCAATGGCTGGAAAGTCCACATTAAAAAATAATTTTAAAATAATGTCGTTTTATTACTTTAAAATATATTACTCAATCCCGGCTAATAAAGTGTTATACAGTGAGCCCTTGGGGGCCTTACGTTAATGAACAAATAAGAACAATTTGAGGTTAGTCCATCAATTATTGGTGTGGAAAAGGGAGTTTTTGAAAGTACTTGAAAATGCCTCCAAAGAGTGTACTATCCTCTGTAGATTAAGTGTTTCCCCTGCAATCAACTTAATGCATTTTATTAATTCAACAGCTTCTCACCACCTTGAGTGCTCCAGGCAATTCGGCACGGAGCTGACCAGACGTCCTATGAATTCTGACATGCTGGTAACTGAGTGTAAGATGCTCCGTCAAGTTAGGGCAAGACCTGTTTTTATGCTATCTCCCCTTTTTAGAAACCTTTATCGGGGGGCCATCTCGGCCTGTAGCCCCCAGAGGTGGGACTGTTTCTGTCCAATAGCAGAGGCTGGACTTAGGAGTGTAGGCTCTGGACTGATACAGACCTGGGTTCGAATCCCACCTCTGGTTCTTTCAAGCTGTGTGTCCTTAGGCAAGCCACTGACCCTTTCTGAGGCACAGTAAAGACAAAGACTTTCATCACGAGGTAGCTGTGAGATTAAATCAGTTGTCACTAATTTATCAAAAGAAGCTAAAATATGTGACCTGGTACCTGAGAACGCCCTCATACAGATGACAAATCTAGAGATGCGTCCAGAGGTCACAGGGACGGTCCCAGAGAGGCTCCAGGGGTAAGGTATACTGGAAGTATTTTTCTGGGTGCCAGGCCAGTCCTCGGGAAAGTGATGAAAGTTGCCTGCAGACAGACGATCTCAGGACGGGAGCCCAGGAATTGTCATTACTATTATTAGTAACAAAAATGACAATTTATATTTTACAAGAGCTCTCCGGCTTCTCTCAAAAGCTCCGCTGAGACAAAGTATATTTGACAGAGGTTATGCCAGGGCACGGTTTTTGTCTGCTCCTTCTAGGCCTTCCAAGTCTGGTTTGGGCTCGCTCACCAGAAGCCCATGCGCAAAATGAGCCCAGCCCCTATAAAAAGGGGCACCTCCCTGAGTGTGAGGTGCAGGGTAATTTTCCACTGTGCCTCCACTGTGCCTCTGGGTAGAGAGCCCCAGGGAGCTCATCATGCACTGAGTAAGCATTTCCTCTGTGGAGGGCCTAGAGCTTCAGTGTGGCCTTACTTTGCCCTCAGGGATGTCTGCCAGTGAGGCTGGACTATTGCCTCCACCCCCAGTTTCTTGGGGGGTCTCCCTGGAGGTCACAGAGCTGCTAAGTGCTGGTGGGAGGATATGAAGACACCCTCGGTACCTGCAGCTCCATTCCACCAAGGCTCCTGCCCTTCTGTGGCACCCCTGGTGTGAATTTTGTCACCCCGCTTTGAACAACCCGCTCTTAGAACTGTCTCCACCACCCTTCCTTGAATTCCAGCCACAGGCGGACCCATGTAGCTCTCCTGGAGGGCAGACTGGGACTTGTCTGAGTCTGTCGATACCGTGGGGGCCAGCACCAGGCCTGCACCTGAACAAGGCATTTAACACATAGTCGTGTTGATGGAATTCCAAAGAATTTCCCAGAGGGCCATTGGAGGAACTTTGTACCTATCTGTCTGTTTTACGTGACCCCACTCTAAACACGGCTACTTTTAAGTAGATGGGGGGGGGGCTGTTACCAGCTGGGGCAACCCCAGAGACAGGTGACATTGCCCCAGTCTCCCTCCAGGCTTGGCACCACATCTCAGGAAAGGATGAGACAGGAGCTGAGCCTCCCAACATGGCCGACTGGAGGCAACCCAAGGGCACGTCTGCTCAACAAGAAAGCCCAAATACAGGCCCCTTTCCGAGGGAGTAGGAGCTGCTTGAGAAAGAGGGTGTGATGGCAACTGACTTCACCACACCTCAGCCCCTGACTGTAACCACCCCACTCTGACCAGGGCCCCCAACCCATGCAGCCTGACCACAGCTGGCAAATCAGCAACATAAGGAGAAAGATGGACACCCAGGGGGGATCAATTTTTAACTCACTCCTCCTCCAAACAACAAAATTATTTTCTGTAAAAATTATGATATGCAATGAAAAACAGTATTACATGTGCTCTAGAGAGGCCCATTGTCATTTCTTCAGAATTCTCCATAACTACTCATGATTTCCAAAGTGTTACATACTCTTAATACATCCAGACATTGTTTCAATCACCTCCTCTTTCTTTCTTCCCCCCTTTCTTTGCTGAGCTCCACTGAATTTAGGTCATTTCAGGTTGGTACAGGTGCCCACTTGAAGTTTCTTTATAATCTCAGAATGATTACAAACCAGCGGCCAGTTTCACAATACTACAAGACACTGCAAGTCACTCCAAGTCCCTACAGGACAAAAAAGCACCACTATCTTAAAACGCTGTTGACACAGGCCCAGTAGCTTGAACTTTGATCCTTCGGTTACAGTCTGATAGAATAATAAGTTATGTCAATAATTATCCAGTGAACTCACAAGAGGGTTTTACTAAAACTAAAACGTCAGCAAAGGATACCAATTATTGATAAAAATCCTTTTCTGGATTTTGTTCTTTTGAAAACAATTAAAAAATAAGTTTCCACTTGGAACACATTATTCAGATTCAGTTAACTTTTTTCAAGCATGAGCTAAAACACGCACTCGCTATGGGATGCCTGGGTGGCTCCGTAGGTGAACTGTCTGCCTTCAGCTCTGGTCACAATCTCTCAGGATCCTGGGATCGAGCCCCACATCCATCGGGGACACTACTCCTCCCTCTACCTGCTGCTCCCCCTGCTTGTGCTCTCTCCCTCCCTGACAAATAAACAAATAAAATCTTAAAAAATAAAATAAAATCTGCACTCACTAAACAAAAGCATTACATCTCACAAAGCCCTCTTTGGTCATTTCAGATTTTAAACAAAACTCAATTCCCATGGTTACCCAGCGTGGCAGTGTGCAAGAAGTCAGGTTACATCTTGCACCTTTACGATCGCTCCGCTATCAGCGGCATCAAATCTACTTTTTTAAGCTCAGGTACTTGTGCTACCACAGGGCAGGAGGGACACACAACTCTGTAACTGGAAGTTCTCCAAATTAACATCGCTGTACAATAAAATGTTTATTAAAGCAGCGGTAATAAGGAGGCTTATATGCTCAGACTTGTTATTACTGTCAGGAGCCCCCACTGGCTTACACCTTAGGCCAAGGAAAGATTTTTCACAGAGAATTTTATCGCTGACATTGTGTATAATCACCAGGGCGAGGTGACAATCAAAGCAGACTGAATTTGGTTTTTTTCAGTCAAACTTGGTTTTTTTCAAACTCCTCTGCACGTGCTGATCCCCTGCACTCAAGGCCTGTGCCCATCACCCCATGCTTTGTACACAGCCTGAGATACCCTCACAGCCCCCTGCGGTGTCTTTCAGAGCTGGCCCCCAGGACGTGGATCCATTTCTCTGGCACAGATGATGAGAAGCATGGACTGACTCTGATACCTTGTTGCTTTGGCACCAGGAGCCACATTTATAACTTACCGAGTGCGGCCTTATGGCATTTTAAGTTCGCCTCTCAATGTCGATGTAATGTCTCAGTTTTCAACTTACTGTTTGAAAGTTCTCAAAATGGCCTCCCTCGCCCCCTAATGAACCGGCAGCATCTTACCCTATAAATTTGGTCTTCCGTGTTCGGTGGCATTAGGTAGGGCCCCCAACCTCCAGTTCACCACAGTCCCCACCACTCCCTAAGCCTTGCCTCTGGAGCCTCTCTCCTTCCTAGCTACTTTCCACTTAGCCTCTGAAAGCATCTGACTTTTCAATCCACCTATGTGTTTTCTTGCCAGCCAACTCAAGTCCAGCTGAGAAAAACTCAGTCCCGCATCATCTGGAGAAGCGGTGGTATGGTCTGCGAAGAGGGACACTGTGTATTCAGCACTGTGCCAGGCCTTTGGAATCTTCTCATTCTTTTTTAAGACTTTATTTTTAAGTAATCTTTATAGCCAACGTGGGGCTCAAACTCACAACCCCAAGATCAAGAGTCCCACACCCTACTAACAGAGCCCGCCAGGCACCCCAGCATCTTCTCATTGGACCCTCACTAACCAGATGAGAAAAGCACTATTCTATAACCAAGGAGCAAGTGGCTCTGAGGGGTTCAGTGTGCCAACCCATGTCACAGAGATTCTGGGCAGTAGAGCCAGGGTGGAACCCCACGTGGGTCTGGAGGCTGCTCTGATCCTGAAGTGAGGGGGAAGCATGCTGGAGTTCTCCCCAAGAAAAGGGGGATGCCCTAAGTAAGCGATGTCTTCTATTCCTCCTGCCCCCCACCTGGGCTCTTTATACAGACCCACCCCCAGATGCTCCCCTGGAGGCCAGCCAATGCCTGCCCCGGGGGCCACACGACAGAGATCTGTGCAGTCTCTCAGACCCTGTCCTCAGAGCAACATGTACTAGATTTCATGCTCAGCTATCATGATCTTGAAATTCTCCATAATTCTAATCAAGGGTTCATACTATCACCACCTAGACCAACAAGTGACAGTGGTAAGATGGCCCAACCAGCACCAGGCTCCCTCACGCACGGTGCCATTGGTGCTGTGCACCCAGAGGACACCTTGCACCCAGCAATGCCTTCTGGGAGTCACCACCCACAGACCCCAGTTCCCTCTTCCAGACGCTTCGCAGCCAGAGTTCTTGGGCTTCACTGATACCTAATCAGCCGAGCTTTGCGCTGGACAGTCACCACGGCAACCAGAGGTTGGTCTCTGCCACTGAGTGAGTCAACAAGTATTTTTCAAGTCCTGTGGTAGAACTCGGACGGAGAATCAGTGACTTTGCTGGACAGTCTAGTTTTTAAGTATTTTTAGTAATCAATACCCTAAAAGAAGGGGGAAGTCATACCCTAAAAGAAGGGGGAAGTCATATTCGTCAAGTCATGAGGTAGACACAACAGTAAGGCTGTACAAACACAGACTTTGGCCTCAGAGACTTTTGGGCTTGAGTCCCAGTACCACCCCGACTAGCCCTGTGACGTTACACAAACCACTCTCCCCTCTCGGCCTCAGTTTCTCCTTTACAACAGAACAATTCTCCTCCCTGCCCAGCTCACTGGGCTCTTTAAGGATGAAATGAGCTCATGTGTAACAAAGAGCTTTGTTGACTGTGCAAATGTTAGATTGTTCTTTCAATAAACATTTATTAAGCGTTTACTCTGAGCCAAAGCCCGAGTTAGGCATCAGAGTCTCTCAAATGTAAACCTCCCGGGCTCCCTGGGATTCATTCTTTCTTTTCCCCCCCAACTAAGGTGATATTCACATGACATAAAATTAACCATTTGAAAGAGAACAACTGAGGAGCACTTAGTGCATTCACAATATTGTGAACCAACCTACTAAGTCCGAATCTGTGAAAAAACTGCACCCACTAAATATCAGCGTCCTTTGAGGGTATGTTCTCCCTCGCGAACATTTCGTCCTTCTTCAGAGCTGATTTCCTGGGTTTGATAATGGCCTGATGTCCCTATGGTCACCTGTGATGCCAAGCCAACCCCCGGATCCAACCTCCATCTTCACAACTTGAGATCCACTTTCTTCTGCCAGCCCCAGGGAAACCAGAGCCCCGAGCCTGCCATTTTTAATGACGCCAGGGCTGGATGAGCAGGTAATCACCATGCATTTCAGTAAATGACCTCCATAAAGGAGCGATCGTGTTTGTTCGTGTGCCCTTCCTTCCTGGAATCAGCTCCCTGCCTGCCAACATTGCCTCTTCCCAGCAGCCTGTGCGTTTGGCGAATGTCGGCCTTGTCAGGCTGGGGGAGAGTCAGGTGCAGGGGGAAGGGGCGGTGTTTGGGCAAATATTGGACTTGGCCACACTTGCTGTCCATATCAGGAACCCGATTGGCGTTATTGATTGACAGATGTGGGGACCAACTGTTTGGAAAGCTGAGCCCCCTCGGATTGGGGTAGGTGTTTCGGCAAACAGCCCTAATACTGGGCAAACAGGCCTGTTGGAAGAAGTGCCTGGCATGTTAGCAGAGCAAACCAAGCGCTGAGCAAACAGCTTAAAAGAATGTGGCCACCTCCATGTAACCTCAGCCGAGGTATTGATCCCACCGGAGGCGAGAGAGGGGCTGAGCGGGGAACAGAGAGATCCACACCCCAGCAGAATGTAAATGTTATCTTTAAGCTGCGGCTGTCAGGGCCCTAATGGGCATCTGTTTGGAATTTGTCTTCTTGCAAATCTTTAAATCCAGGTCAGGGCCACACACAGAATTCAATAACAACTTTTCAGAGAGATCGGGGCCTGGGACTGATCTCATTTTTCCTAAGTCCCACTGGGACCTTCTGTTCTCCTGGAGGTAGCAGCCTCGGATGGAAACTTTCTAGGTACAAGGCCCAAGCTAGAAGGAGGCAAGTCTCCTGAACGTGAGTCAGAGGAGAAGAAAATCTGAAATCAAGGTGCTTTCTTTGATCCCTGAGCTGTCCGTACAGGAGAGCTGGTCGGTGGAAAGAATCCCGGAATCCGGGCCAAGGAACCCGGTGTTGCTGCAGCTGTTGGTTCCACTTGGATGGCCTCCGTTCCTCACCTCCCTGGGCCTCAGCTTCTGCCTCTTCCAAGAGGAGCACACAGACCCTGCTGGGCATATACAAAGCCTCGGGCCGGAAAGCTCACTCGGGTTAGGAGAACACTCTGTAGTCAGAAGACGCTGCTCCTGGGGTCAGAAGTTGGGCATTTTGTGGGATGCCCCTCCGGGGCCCAAGACCCTCCAACATTACCCCGTGGCAGTGGCACAGACCACAACCGTGGCTACCCACTGTTGTTCCAGGAGAGTGACTGCACAGAAGACGGACAGAGCAGGGAATATGTGATGTTTGTAAATTCCTTGAAAAGTCTAAAAACCATGCTTGCTTGCCTTTTGGTATTTCTGGAAAAGAACAGAGTGAACTGTACTTGCTCCTCACCGTTCCAAATGAGGTAAAAGGGCTGTGATCGGAGAGCACCACTGGTCTGCAACTTCTCCTCAAGAAAAGCCACAGGAAAAAGAAGCCCTTCTCCCTTGGCCTCCCACCCCCTTCCCCAGCCTGGCCCAGTCCCTTGGCCAAGCAGGTAGAGGCCAGGCATAGGAAGGAGTAACTCAGCCACACCACAACCCCGGCCCCCGCCCCCAGAAAGGAAGGGGCAAATCCGTGCTGAGTGCTGACCCGTTCAGAAGACTGAAGCCCGTCTCCAGCAGGGGCCCTGAGCAGTGAGGGTAATCCAGGCTGTCACTGGGCACTGCAACTTACAAGAATAGAGAGAGAATATAAACCCTTTGGGTCATCTCCGACTTTGGGTGTCCGGTTTCACCGTGATAAGAAGAATCAAAGAAGGCTGTGGCTCGGAGAAGGAGCATTCCCAATTTTAATGGCCCTTTAAACAGGCACCGAACGGAAGGAGGTCGGCGAGTAGTCAAGAGTGTGGGCTAGGGACGCCTGGGTGGCTCAGTTGGTTGGACGACTGCCTTCGGCTCAGGTCATGATCCCAGAGTCCCGGGATCGAGTCCCGCATCGGACTCCCAGCTCCATGGGGAGTCTGCTTCTCTCTCTGACCTTCTCCTCGTTCATGCTCTCTCTCACGGTCTCTCTCTCAAGTAAATAAATAAAATCTTTAAAAAAAAAAAAAAAAAAAAGAGTGTGGGCTAGAAATCCCTGCTCAGCCACCTGCTAGCTCTGTGAGCGTGGGCAAGTTACCTGCGTTCTTTGAGCTTCAGCACTCCTCCCTGTAAAACGGAAATAATAGTACAAGGGATGAAATAAGGTACTGTGTCTCGGCCCTTCAGCACTGTCCTTCACCCACCGTAAGCCCTCAGTAAATAGTAAGGACTCATTATCATCTCTGTGACATGGGCAGGACAGACCCTAGCACGAGCTGTCATTGCCAGTATGAGGCTGTGGGAGATGCCCCTGTCCCCAGTGAGGACATCCACCAGCCTAGCCTAGAAAACCTAACATCAGACTGAGGTCAGCATGGAGGTTTTACCACAAAGTGGAGAAACGCATTGTTTTTAAGAGCATGGCCCTGGAAAGTTTCTCCGGCTACCTTCTCCCATAGGCACATCCCGGCTTTCTGCAGCGAGAAGGCTATAAGGACAAAGCACCCCTCCACCCGCCCCCTCCCCATCGCAGAGATGGTCTATTGCCCTCTGCTTACAGATTGGGCAGAGGAAACCCTAGGACAGGAAGGGACTTGCCTTGGGTCGCCCAGTAGGTCAGACAGGGAGGGAGCAAGCCACCTGTGACACTAAGGAAATGGGCAGAGGAGGCTGGGTCTTCGAGGCAGAAGCACTGACAAGCGAAAGCCAGCCTCCAAAGAGAAGGGGGTAGTGACCTACTTCACCCCACCCCCACTGAAGTTATTAATCCATTAGGGCTTCTCTACTGCAATTAGAAAGAGCCAGGTAAATTGTACCTGGGTTGACACCCTTGCTCTCAACCTCATGATTAACAAACATACCCTCCGTGAAAGGACTATCTCAACAAAGGGCATCTCAAAACCATCTGTTCTGGGGACAGGAGAGCAAATACGAGGACGAGGATGCATGACATGGGGGGTCGTCGAGGAGGGCAGGTGTGGAGAGGTAACTGTATTTCCCCAATCCGCATGGCCTTGCCTCTGGACCAGTACAGAGTGTCTCCCCCTCCCCCCTTAGAGAAAGGGATTTTAGCGAAGGTCTCGCATTTGGCCTGCGTCCCCTGTCCCCTGCGGCTGTCCTGCCTCCTGGGCCTTCCAGGGGGTGCCCCACTGATCTCGCCACCCCCACAGAGCACAGGCAGAGCCCCCCCCTTCCCCGGCTCTCTCCCTTAGCTCCAAGAGAGTGACGCAGAGGCTCAATGTCATGAGCCAAAAAGAGTAAAAACTAAAAACGAGGAAGCTTGTTCCGTAAAAACCACTGCTGTTTTCAAGGGTCAGGAGAGGATGCCCTCAGTGGCCTGAAGAGAAGAAAACAGGGCACACGCACACCACCACCACCTTCTCTGGTCACTCTTAGGTTCCATACTTGGCTCCCACAGCTGTCGAACAACGTCCCTCCTTTCCTGCCGCTCTGCAGACCTGGAGGAGATTCTGTCTGGGGCGGGAGCGGTACAGCGCCGGCTTCTGGACCAGGCTTCCCAGGTAGAACACACGGGAGGCAGGAGCCCGGTGCGCATGAACTTAGTTCGTGCGCAGTTCAGAACAGCTCAGAGTGTGCCTCCAACCCTTTCTGAATCCACACTGGGGCACGGAAGCCCAGAAAACCCTTATCAAAAGCACCTCCTAGGGGTGCCTGGGTGGCTCACTGGGTTGGGGACTCTGCCTTCGGCTCAGGTCATGATCCCACGGTCCTGGGATCAAGCCCCACGTCGGGCTCTCTGCTCCACAGGGACTCTACTTCCTCCTCTCTCTCTGCCTGCCTGACTACTTGTGATCTCTGTCTGTCAAATAAATGAATAAAATCTTTTTTTAAAAAAAGCACTTGCTAGCCTTACCTGCTGAGAAACCCCACCCTCCACCCTCCCCCAACTCCCTGCACTTGGAAGGCTTAGTCAGGAGGCAGTAAAAGGATTGGCCCCCATTCTACTTCTGGTCCATCTCCCCACCCACGCCCCACTCCCCCCACTCCCCCCACTCCCGATGCTGCTGTAAAGGCAGGCCCTCAGAACCAGGGAAGCTGTTCCCTCCTGGGTTCCCACTTTCTCACCCCATTGCAATGCTCCTAATTACCAACTGTTTACAGGGAAGACAATGAGACGGAGTCCCCTGATAGAAGAGTTAATTATTACAAGCCAGGAAGAGAGAGCTGTTGCAAGCTGACCCCATCCACCTGGAACTGTGGTAGCTAGCACTGTTTGGGTAACACGCAAGTTGGAGCCCTGTTTTCAGGGGAGGAGCAGCAGCTAATTATAATGATAATGTGAACGACGCTGCCTCCCTGAGTGACTCTAAGCTCAGTTACTGACCCGCCCCCCCCCCAAAAACGCTCCTCCACGTGGTACCCAGGTGTGGCCCATTATGCTAAGATCACAGTCCTTCCCCTACGCCCCTGGGTCTCCCCAACAGACTTTACAGGTCCTTGAGAACCTTGATCTTTGAAATGAGTAAATGAGTAAACACAAATACACCCAGACCATGACTGGCCTCCTGGGTCACTGAGGCCCTGAGCTCAGAAGGGGCCCCCACGTGGTTTCGTGCTTGGCTGTCACTCTCTTGACATAATTTCTGAACGGGGCCCCCCAGCATTTTCGTTTTGCACAGGGACCTAAAATTATGTCACCAGTCTTGCACCAAACTCAAAGAAAAAAACAAGACAGTGCTAATAGAAAGTGAGACTCAGGGGGGCGCCTGGGTGACTCAGTGGGTTAAAGCCTCTGCCTTCGGCTCAGGTCATGATCCCAGGGTCCTGGGATCGCATTGGACTCTCTGCTCAGTGGGGAGCCTGCTTCTCCTCCCTCTCTGCCTACTTGTCATCTCTGTTGTCAAATAAATAAATAATAATAAAAATATATTTAAAAAAAATGTGAGACTCAGGAATTCATACGTCAACCCCCTTTGCCCTCATTTGAGTCAAAATGCCCCATTCTTTTAAAATTCTGAGGAAGAGAAAGTCTGAGCTACAGAACTTTTTTTTTTTTTTTAGGAAAGTATTTTATTACATGAGAACCCCCTTCTGAGTAGGCCAGACCCTGTCCTTGCCTCTCAGCCAGCCCCTGCGGGAAAAGCACCTTGCTGACAGGCAGTGACTGCAATCCCAGACTGGGGAGGGTCCCAGCTCCGCCCTGAGACAGCCGGAGGGTTGGAGTCCTTGCCCCAGTTAGCTCCTTCAGAAAGGCAAATGGGATTGGGAAGGGGTAAGGAAGGGATGGGGGCAAAGTCAGCCATTCCCAGCCTGCTTCTCAGTTGTTTGAAAATATTTCCCCAAGAGAGGGTCTCTATGGCAAGAACAAGGTTCAGAAACTCTGGATCAAATAATATTCTGAACGACAGGACTTGTCAGAACCTTTATTTATTTTTTTTTTCCTAAAGATTTTATTTATTTATTTGTCAGAGAGAGAGCGCGAGAGCAAGCACAGGCAGACAGAGTGGAAGGCAGAGTCAGAGGGAGAAGCAGGCTCCCTGCGGAGCAAAGAGCCGGATGTGGGACTCGATTCCAGGACGCTGGGATCATGACCTGAGCTGAAGGCAGCTGCTTAACCAACTGAGCCACCCAGGCATCCCTGTCAGAACCTTTAAAAAGTTATAAGAATTGTGACTCTCCAATCCTGTGCTGACAGGGCTTCCTCCCAAGCTTGTTTGACTCCATTGATCTAACAACCCAGTCGCTTAGGGGAGTGGTCACTATAAGACCCATAGAACCTAAACTTCAGGGCCTCCCACCTAGGTCTTTGCAAGGCTCTGGAAACACTCTAACAAAATGTTCACCAGTTATATCCATCCACCCCACAAAGTAACGTTTGCAGAACATTTATATCCATACCCTTAAAGAGAGCTCCTAAAATTCTGACTTTTGGACCCCACAAAATGTGTATCCTTCTCTGCACCCATCTCCCCATCTCCCCATCTAGAGGCCCCACCCTTACACCCCGCCAAACACCTTAAAATGTACTCACGTCCTCGTTTAATATCATTTATAAACTAACTTGAAGAATGGAGCCGGAGATAGCATAATGTCATTTGTTTCGTAGACTTCTAATTAAACATTCTTTCATATTGGTTTTGCTCTGTTGCAAGGAATGTTAATTTCAGAGGCAACGTTTAAAATTTCCATGTCATGATCACTGTCTTAGACCCTGGGGATGCTCCCGGTCCCTGAGCACCTGGTCTATACTGCAAAATGCCAGAAACGGTGCCCCGCTCACCAGCCTCTACAGTTCCAGAAACACTATGCTGGGTTATCTGCTTGGGTGTCTCCACTTCAGGGGAAACGTCTACCTGACATCTCATTCAGACTAAAGAGGGATCAGGGTGGTGGGGAGAGAAAGAGTCTGGGTTATGGAAATTGAACTTTTATTATCATCGAGAAACAGCGGGTTTCCTTGAACTGGTTTAACAAGGTGTTATCTAATGAGACCTGAGGGGCTGCTTTAATTTAGGACAAGATTGTTGTGCAATTAGCTTATCAACTCTGTATATGTAAATGAAGGCTTTTAAAGTCCTTGAAAACGGCTCCTGCTCTTAAGTAATTGAACTGTTTCCCTGGATGCTCTTCACTCTCCCCTGCCTGGACACTTCTTTTAATTAAGCATTAGTGTGCAAAGCGCTGTGCCTAGGGGTTGAAAAGGAGGAAGAGCCAGTCCCCTGCCCTCTATCTGCCTATTGTCTAATTAAAAGTTGGCCACCCTTCCCCGAGGAGGGCTGGATGGCGAATGTTTTCGGCTTTGCAGACTATCTCTGTTCCCAGAACCCAGCTCTGCCCTCCCGGCACCAAAGGAGCCAGAGACCGTGAGCAGATGAATGAGGGCGGCCATGATCTACTAAACCTTCACTTACAAGAATCACCCAGGCTATAGTGCGCCAACCCCAGGTCTAATGAGAGAGACAGATGTGTAATTGACTACGTGAAGGTACAAATGCAGGTCTGTGCTAGCCAAGGACTGCAGAGTGCGGACAGAGGGAAGAAGCAACTGCTTGGCACAGGGAAGACAGAGGCTTTCCCCGCGTCTGAGCCCTATGGAGACACTGCCTTTTGGCTGAGCCCCTTTTGCTTCCCCAACTGCTTTGTTCTTACCTGATTTTCCTCCCCAGCAAGGCTGGAGCTCCTGAGGCCTGATGTTTTCTTCTGTCGTTCACGGGGCTGAGCTAAACTGGGTGCCTACGTCCTGCCTGCAAATTCTGAGTCAGCATCCAGGCAAATGAGTTTCATGTTGGAAAGAGCGAAACACCGACACCAGGCAACCCTCCCCCCCACTCCAGCCAGGCTTCATATAACCATTGCTCGTTTGGGAAACCACCTTGCCTTTGAGGGGAATTAAACAATGTAATCTCCTGCACGCACCCGTCGCCTCTGCTCTGACTCCTTTATTGTTCTTCCAGACACTTTCTCTTTGCATTTCCAATATCCAAATGCAGCGTAGTTTACTGTGACTTGTTTGCTCAAGGCTGGGCAAATACAAGAACAAAGGAGGCTGTGAGCCGCCGCAAGGGCTCTGCTATCACCTGCTCTCATCCTGAGCTTAGCAGCCTTCAGCACCCCATCCCCTAAACAGGCTGCAGGCAAAGGGTCCTTGAAATGCAGCGGCTATAAAGGTGGGACAGGAGACACCACCGGAAAGGACTCCTGATAGCTTATCTCTAACTCCACCAGGAACTGGGTGATGGTGACCCACTGGCAATAAGAGCATGTAAATGAATGACTCACCCCAGAAAATGCGTGGGGCTGATAACAAGAAGACCTAGGCATTTCCAAGTCCCAGGTCTTACCAAGAGATGGATCTTAGGGGGCTTAGCCCTGGCAACATCACCACTAGCTATCTTCTCCACAGCTTCTCCAAATTCATATGTAATCTCCCTGTGAGTGCATCATTCTGGCCATGCCACTGGACCACGCTCTGAGTCCCCCACTGCCTGGTTATGCCTGGTATCTGCCCAGTGGGAGGCAATGCTCATGAGTCCCCCCAACACGTGTGTGACTCTCCAGGAAGCCAGACGAAGTCAAACCAGAGAACGCTAGATCCAAAATGGAACTCCTGAGTAGTATTTCCAATGCAAGTTGCACCTGCAAGCACCCGGCCCCTCCCTACCGAGTTAGAGACCCCAGCTGCAGTCTTTCTCATCTGCAAATGAGAAACTACCTCTGAACTGCCGCACCCCATCCCCACCTTCTCACCCAGCACAGCTCCTGATGGACAGGGAGTCCCTCTGTGGTCTAACCCTGGACCGGGTGATCAGTGTTCTACAGAGAAATCTCCCTGCCTGGATTACCCTCCTGCTTCTTCTTCCCCTACCCAGGGTTTACCCAGCCTTCAAGATCTGGCTCCAGGCTGCCTCCTCCAGGAAGTCTTCCCCCATCAACCAAGCTCTGCCAGCACCTCCCACCCCAGAGTCCCAACCCGGCTTTTAGGCAGGCTCACACAAAGTCAAATTTAATAGCACCCTGTCCAATCTCACAGTCTCAGCACTCCACATGTGTTCATTATCTCCCCAGAGCGTGTAAGTTCGTTGGCTAGAAACCATGCCTTCACTTCTAACCCCCTAAGCTCAATTGCACAAGGCTAGATAAACAGCAGGTGATATAAATTGCTGTTGCTGATATAAATTCCAAGGATATAAAAAAGGGTACAAGCCCAGCTGCCTCCTCTTTTAAAAGGAGACATAGTGAGGGTGCCTGGGTGGCTCAGTGGGTTACAGCCTCTGCCTTCAGCTCAGGTCAAGATCCCAGGGTCCTTGGTCATGATCCCAGCATCCTTGGATTGAGCCCCGCATCGGGATCTCTGCTTAGCAGGGAGCCTTCTCCCCCCACCCTCTCTGCCTGCCTCTCTGCCTACTTGTGATCTCTGTCAAATAAATAAATAAAATCTTTTAAAAAAAAATAAAATAAAAGGAGACATAGCCATAGTAGCAACCAATTCCTGTGAGCCATCGCATATCCGAAAAAGACTCCCCACATTCATGATCTCAATTAATCAGCAACCCCAGGGCGATATGTAGAATCCCTCCCACAATATGCAGATGGGGACACCAATGGCCAATGAGAGTCTTTGATTTGCCTGCAAGCACAACTCACTCGTAAGTGGCAGAGTCATGATTTGAACCCAGGTCTTAGGACACCAAGCCTTTTTTTTTTTCTTCTCCAGCATATGGTCTATGAGCTTTGAAAGCCAAGAGCTGATCCAAGGGGCGGCTGGCAGTTTTGCTACAGAGAAAACTGCAACCATCGGAAAATATATAACTTGTCCATACAGAGATGCAGGGACCACAGAGAAGGTAAGTTTCTGCCAGACCTCGAAGAAGCAATGGAATTTGGACAAAAAGAGGCAGGAGAGAAAAGGGGCATGAACGGGAGCAAGCAAAAGGCTTTGGAGAAATGGGGGGGGGGCACGGGAAACCACGTGGAGGAGGTATAAGCAGAAGGCAGTCTGAGGAGAGGAATATCATGCCAAACTAGAAGCAAGTCTTAAGCCTCAAGCGGGAGATTGTGAAGACCGTGTAAGCAGAGATGGGGGTAGGGGGTGTTTGAGAGACCTCCCCCTGCCCCCCCCGCCCCCCACAGGACTCCATGAGAGACCAGACGGGGATGGAGAGCAAACAAGAGTAAGTCAAGGTCGTTCCAAGCCCCCCAAGCCAGAGAGCCTGCTAAAATGTAGGTGTCATTAATCGACATGGGGGTGGCGAAAATTGCCGCTGATTTAAACTGGGAAGGAAACAGGCAGTATCACACAATGTCAAATTTAATAATATGCTGTCGCTGTGCACTATCTCATTATTCCACACATGTTCATTATCTCCCCAGATTGTGCGCTAGCTGGCTTTTGGAAACTATGTCTTCTTTTTTAACTTTTGCAGCTCCTCGTGCAGGGCTGAGCAGAGAGCCGTGGCCCGAGAAATACCAGTGGCTGTATATTTTAATGCCACGAACGGGGGCCTGAACCCCAGGGTGGCCGCAGAGACATTTCAGAGAGACAGACATCAACGCAATATTTTCTTGAAAGTATTTTTGCAGTAGCAGCTAGATGTGTCCAACAGCACATCTAGCTGCTACTGCAAAATACTGTCCCTTGGGGTAATGAGTGTCCTGTCACTCAAGGTATCCAAGCAGAAACCAGACAATCGTCAGAGTCTCTATGGAAGGAATCCCTGCCTCAGGAGGGAATCCAGACAGAACAGCTCATAAAGCCCCTGCTCCATCTCTCAGACGCTATGGTTCTAAAATGCTGTGAATTCGATCTCCCATTTCCTTGGCATGTCCCATTCAGAAATAGCCAGACTGACTTAAAAAAAGAAATCTCCATGCCTCCTTCTATTTCCTTCAGACCCTTTAAATGTCAAGTTCCAGACCATGGTTCTGCCATGCCGGGCGGCTGGATACCAAACCCATGAGGGCTAGGTTTAGAATAGCACGCCGGGCATGGCCAGAGGGGGGGGGGGGGGGGGA